>NC_088643.1:15794172-15831672 GCF_964019385.1 Sycon ciliatum | reverse complement strand
CTAATGGCTAATGGTTGTTTGGGAGGAGGTCACAGGACACGAGTCACACGACCTCAACGCACTGTACTGCAAGTACAAGCACTGAATGGATGACTTGCACAAAGATCCGAGCCGCGAGTGAGACGGGGCAAGTGCACCCTGTTATGTACCCTGTGCACCCAGGCTACACTGCGGGCACCCTACACCGTCTTTAGTGTACTTTTTTGTCAGCATGAATGAACGGTGCACGGCATTTTTTTATTTTTATTTTTTTTTATTGGGAACACAGCCCTACAAAGAGACATGTGGAGACAGACACAAGACAAGACACAGGGGATGTAGGGACGACGTGCCGATGTACAGGGAGCAACTCGACCGACCAGGGGTCTCGGCGTTAGCGTTGCAACCTGGCATCGAAAAAAAAGGGGGGGGTTGCATGGTCAGGTAGCAAAAATAATAATTTGGTGCGAGAAAGGGGCGCTAGTATTGCACCAAATAATATAAATTAATACGTGTAATGACTAAACCAGAAGGGAAAATGAAGAAAGAGGACAATAATCATAACAAGCAAGTAGTAGTAGAGAGGTAAATACTAAATGGGTCTCAAATCTCAATATCATCGTCACAGGTACTGTGTGGACCACAGCCATCTCTTTCGGATTAGATCCTTACATACGTTGACCTTGAAGGTTTGGAGGCGTCTTGAATGAGGCTCGTGAAGCAGGAGGTCCGCAGGCAGGTTGTTCCAGGGTGTGATGGCGAAGAAGGGGAAGGATCGCAGGAGGTAGTCAGGGGCTGTGCGAGGGGGTGTCCACTTCAGCTGAAAGGCATGGTGCATCTGACGTGTTTGCCGTGTGCACATGCTAGCTACGGCAGGGGGCTTGGTTGGTGGCAGCATGGCCTTTACCTGGGGAGGCCCTGGAATGTAGTGCAGCTTGAACAAGTATGACAGGGCTGCCACCATCCGACGAAGCTGAAGACTTTGGAGGATGGTTCCAGGTCCCAGGAAATGCAGGGCACGTTGCTGAACCTTGTCCAGCTGGGCCATGTTAGTTGCGGCTGCGCTCGACCAGGCCAGTGGGGCATATTCAAGTAGGGGTCGCACGAATCCCTTGTAGACCGTCACTCGACCATGGTCGTCCAGGATGGGTGCTGCCTTTCGTAGGAAACCCAGCCTTTGGGAGGCGCGCAGTGCAACACTGCGAGTGTGCGCTCTGTAGGAGAGAGTAGGGTCGAGCATGACTCCCAGCAGCTTCAGGGTATCTGTCTCCTGGAGTGCTTCACCTCCAAAGGTGACTGGTGGAGTGCAGGGGGGAACGTGCTTGCGATGTAGAGTCATGCGCTGTGTCTTGGCTGGCTCAAAACAGATACGCCACTTGCGGCCCCACTCCTCAAGACTGTTGACATGTACATGATGTACATGTACATGATCAGTACCGTCACTGTCTTCAGAAGCTCATGAGTCATGTGCACTTGTGTAAGTTGTAGGGTTAGTGGAAGTACATGATTGTATATTATGTGAAGAGAAGCCAGGCGTCCAAACCAACCCGAAATACTCTTGCCATATTCTTCGGTGAAATAGTTATAAAAAAATTGTCTTACTAAACAACAGTGAGCATAGAAGCAACCTCGATGCACCCAATAATTTGGCATCCGGGAACAGCAAGTGTTGCACGAGGATCCCAAGAACACGTCAAGTTCCATGCTACCTACCGCCATCAAAAGAACGAAGGATAACTGTGCTAGCCTAGTTCATATTCAATGTAACGCTATCGGTACGGGATATAGGAGCCTGTTGGGAAGGCGTGGGTGAGCTGTAAAATCTTGTACGGTTCGCACAGCACAACATACATGCAGCAGTTATTGCGACGGTTAACGTCGATGGACGAGAGTCATAAAGCGAAATTTTATTTCTTCTCTAATAAAGCAGAATCATGCTGATTATACCAGTCTGTTATGAAGACAAGAAAGCAGCCATGGACATTGTGCCACACTAAAGGAACGACAGGTAAAAGATAAAGCACTTCATCTGAAAACTCAAGGACTATCCATAAATACAGCAAATGATAATCCTAGCCTGGTAATGTCCAACTCCGTCATGTGAGCCATTCGGTGAGTTATCATGGGAAGCATAATGTTCGAAATGCTGAAATATGAACAGTTGCAGTTGTGTTCGTCGCCACACAATGCCATCGCCAGTTCACATTCGAAATGTAGCCATTTTTACGCTTGTGTCCCTGTACACGGCATGGAAGGCTGAACAGATTCAACTCTTCCATCGCTTCCTGATCTGTACAGTAGTGCGGTTGCGTTCCCGTTCCTGACACTCACATCCGTCTCCGCTAACCACCATCATGAGAGCTCCAATGGTTCCCGCCGCTCCTTCCGTATCGTCCCAGCGCGCCCCGTCAAGATGTGAATTACTGAAGGCAACGGAGCCAGTGTATGATGAAGGCGAATGCACTGTTTGATGATGCTCCAACAAATCCTTTCACCGTTGTATGGAATTTGTAAGAAGAGTAGTGGCTCAACTGTAGGTCCAACGCACAAGGTACCTCACAGCGCAGTTCTGTTACGTCCACAATAATGAACATACTCAGCAGACTGTGATGTGTATCAGACACACTCTGGCATTATTTGTTCCACATTCTCCCAGGAGATAAAATGTAGTTCAATCATGTCTTCAGTACATGGGTACCGTTGCCTCTAACTAAGCATGTATGCAAGTTACTTTCCCATGAGACCCAGCCGGAGCCGCATCGTCATCATTACCAGCTAATCATGAAGAGGTATAATGTGACTTTCCACCACTCCCTGATTCAATCATAGTTTGCGAGCCTGCGACAAACTGCTTTCTCACTAGAGCCAGCCATCGGATACATAAGGTTTACAATGCTATGTCTCTGGCCTAAATCCAAGTCTAGATACAGCTGCTCAGAGTCAGGCCTGATGAAATGTTCATATCGGAACAAGTGAGACTTCAACAGTAGCTAGTACACATCAGGCCTGAGGACTTCGCAGCGTTTCTCCAACACACTTGTTCTCTCCTTCAACTCAGATACTACTTGAAGTACTACTAAAGCCTAGTAAAGGCCATCTGGCTCTCATACTCAGTCCTTCCACCCTTCATTTTCGTGGTTTAGGCTTCCACTCGTGACTCGGCAGGTTCCTGGCCTCTCCGCAGTCTGTCCTCAGGAGAGGGTCGCTCTGGAGCTAGTGCAGCCGATTGAAAGGGAATCGAGTTCTTTCTCAGACGTCCACAAACTTACTTTCGTTGTGCTTGACTTCGCTTCCACTGCGGGAAAGTAGTCACACTTCAGGACCACGACGTGCTTGTTGCAGCCTACACCAATGATACTAAAATGATATTCCCTCATTTTCCTGCCTCCCTACCGGCCGGCTTGGAAAGGAACGTATGGAATGGGAGCCTCAGTTCCATCTCTCTGCTGCTAGTTCATTCAGGAGCGCAGCAGCGCTTCGGCATGACGATACAAGTCCAATCAACACAACTCTACTCTCTAGCCAAAAAAACTAGCTCAGTGTTCGTCAGGCAAAAAGCGAAACTTCAAAAGTCACGAACTCAAAAGCCTGAAAAGGTGGGGAAGTCAGAGTCAGAAGGTCCACTTGCCCCGTCTCGAACCCAGACAATCTTTGTGCAAGTCATCTATTAGAGAGCTCTAGCAGTCATGCTTGCTTCAAAATCATTTGTTCCTACACGCACTTTGCAACAACAACATTTGGTCGATATTCGGTGATTTTCAAAGGAACCTTCCAAAATCGGAGAAAAGCTTAGCGATTTTTGATAAGTCTCGTTTTCGGCGAGTTTTTCGGCCGGCCGATTAATTTGGGGAAAGCCTAGCCAGGAGAGACAATCCCCAGATTGGTATAAATGTATTATTAATTTTTATAAAATGGGGAGAAACACTTCTCAGCTCTCTTTAACAAAGTGGTCAGGACATAGTGGTCCAACATACGCCACGTTGATTACCTTCGTTTTCTCCTTTTTCACTTTCTTGCCAGTTAGGTGGTTAGGTAAACTTCTATCTAGCTCCTTGAATGCCAGATTGATGTCTTGTATACGTTTTCTGAATCAACAGCAACACAGATGGGCACAGTGAGAGTTAGACCACACAATGGTAGTATCCGAACAACCGTTCACCCCGTCGGCAACAGAACAGCGATGAGTTTAGCTAAACATTTAGAATTGTTGCGGGAAAGAACCCGGGCACTGCACAAAGCGGGGCGCTAGCTATGATTAATCACACCATCATAATCAACCTTCGGACACCACAGACGGACACATGCAGCAGGATACTCTTTTTCAATTCAGTGAGTTGTCACCGGCATCGATTTCGACACAAAACCAGGAGCTTTGCACTTCATTTCAACCGTACAACATTGCAACAAATGTATGAGTGACTATTGCTCTGCCCAACTGCAGCATGTCCTCGACAACCATCGGCAGCTGAGAACTTCTGTCCCGCCACTTCGACGTGTCGTTGTCGACCACATGTGAAGAAATCAGCAGTAATCGATAGTGATACTGGTAACATTAAACACAGCATGCATTGTGCTGTTGTAAGTCGTATTTTTAAAGGTAATTGGCTAGGCATACCGTTCTTGGTCGTTCTTATATTTCAGCCTGTTCCGTTTGTTCTCCTCGAAAGAAGTAAGTGTTCCCTGAAACGTGTGTGATGCCCAAGCATGTACAACCACACACACACACACACACACACACACACACACACACACACACACACACACACACACACACACACACACACACACACACACATACACACAGTCACACACACACAAACAGACACACCCCCCACACACACACACGCACCCACACACACACAAACACGCAGATACACACACATACAAGCACACACAAACACTCACACACACACAAGAACACACACACACCTATGCGTACAAGTACATGTACATGTACATACACTTACAAACACACATGACTACACACATATATCCACACACACATACGTGCAAAAGTATTGTATTTCACCGAATATAAAGTCACACATTTTTAAACTAAACTTCAGTTGATCGTGACTGCTTAATGATGTGAATGAATTGAAACAACTTGGCTCAGACCCGAAAATGGGGATTCGACCTTTAATATAGGGGATATACGGTACACACAAAAACACGCAACCATGCCCACAAAAATGTTCAGTATTCCTGAAACCCCTAGCCAGTCTGGTTGCGGAAAGGAATGCTGATCTGCACTATTCCGCTGTCATGAATCACCTTCACTGCAAGATTTCATTTTGCTCAACGCCATGGGCCCTCATGTTCTTCAGGGGCACTCGAACATCCTATCGCTGCAGGCCCTTCGCAGCTGAATGCAGGCTCAGGGCTGGTCAGCAGTTACTTCCTGGTACCACCCTTCTGCAGAAATTTGTAGTCACTGTCATAATAACAAGGTCCTATCACATTTAAATGCGTTGTCTTGTTCTTCCATTCTTGTTCTTACTTTCTACTGATTGTAATGAAAAAATTGGTAGTAGAAGTAGTGGGCTTGTGTAAACGTGTGCGTATGCGTGTGTATGTATGCGTATGCGCGTGCGTGGGTGGGTGCGTGCATGTGTGTGTGTGTGTGTGTGTGTGTGTGTGGGTGCGTGCGTCTGTGTGTGTGTGTGTGTGTGTGTGTATGAGTATGTGTGTATGTGTTTCTGTGTACCATATTTCCCCGATTATAATTCGATTATAAGTCACCTTGCCCTCATTGGTCCTACCATAACCTTGAAGCTTCCAACCTGGAAGGCTATTGGTTTGCGCACTGGAGGTGTTTCAGAGCTAGGTCTCCGGTTGTTGAATGTCTCAGTAGCATGTCAGTTTTGTGGCCTGTTATTGCACTTTTTGACTGCTTCTTATCTTGTTACAGTCGCGGATAGTTGCTCCAGAACTCCTTTCCATGTTGTTAGGTACCTTCTCCCGTACGTTCTACAACTTTTCCAAGCTGGCTTGCATGCACCGTCGTCCTCACCTTTTGTTTCCTTTTGTCACCTTTCATTCCGCTGGCCTGTGTAGCTACTTGCGCGCCCATATTTGCCATAGCAACCCAGGCCCTTTATCTTGTCGCCCTCACTTGATCTCTCTCTCTCTCTCTCTTCCATAATGTAGTCTTTCCGTTCGTCTTTGTCTCGGTCTCTTCGTCTACAATAAATGCCGTTCTACCTACCTATTCCCGTTGTCCGTTGTGTCTGGGGAGTATGACTCCTTTTCGTACTCAACAATGTGATTTCTTCTATTTTTAATTGAAGAATTTTTATATTCAATGGTTTGAGGGGAAGACGTCAACGGGAAAAGTCTGACGAAAATATTGACTGTCACGACCAGGACTCGAACCAGGGGCACTCCCTAGGCTTCGTTCCTAAACGCACATTGCAACAATATTTGGTTGATTTTCGGCGATTCTCAAAAGGAACCCTCCGAAATCAGCGAAAAGCTTAGCAATTTTTCGATAAGTCTTGTTTCGGCGAATTTTTCGGCCGGCCGATTTGGAGAACGCCTAGCCCTCGCTTGAGTTACGATTATTATTAAACGAATATTCCAAACTCGATTTTCGCATTCCACTCGTCAGTGGATGGTATCAGAACTGAGGGTAAGGTGTACGAAAAGAACATTAAGTACTGGAAAATTAAAAGTGTGACCAAAGGAAGTGTTAAAGCATTACATAACAGCAGTCAGACACAGTGTTAAAAAGTATACTCACTGAGTGCAAACACAAAGCATTGGGTGATACAGTGGAAAATAACAATATTTTCACATCTGATAGCAAGCTACGAGGACAACTTGAACGCGACTACATGCTTCTTTTTATTTTATAGAACAGGATTTTGCAAACGAATGTATACAGCTTCCAGAACCTTCAACTGTTTTAAAACAATCTTGCACGGCACAAAACAGAAAATCATCAAACACACTGAGGCAATCTCGGAAAAGATCTCGGCGGACCACGGTCGAGTAAAAGACCGAGGTCCGCTGAGTAAAAGACCGACTCACCCTATATGTCCCATATAGATCTCGTCTTGGTCAATATCCTATACACAAGATGCCACGACGAGAAGAAAGTTCAAAAGAACCCTGATGCACATACCCAAACCCATATCTAGGACAAACACCTTGTTCTTACTCGAACATGCCTCCGGATAGCACACGACTCGTTGTTTTAGAAGACTGTATTATAATGTTTTACTCTGACTCTGCTCGAAATCATCTCGCAGTACAAAGGCAAGTTCTGCCTCTCTCGAAGCAGAAGCGGAGATTCAAAAACATTCAAATCAAAAGATCGCGCGAAAGCAGTGTACGCGACTACGCGCATCAGACGTGAATACAACATGAGAAGTGAAAGCAGTGTACGCGACTACGCGCATCAGACGTGAATACAACATGAAGAATGAAAGCAGTGTACGCGACTACGCGCATCAGACGTCAGCTGACGTGAATACAACATGAGGAACGAATGCGTAGTAGTATGATAATGCACAACAGTACAACAAGCAGTACTGATAGACACATAAAACGGAGTGGCTCTGCACCATTATCAGTGGGCTGGATATAGACTGTACATATCCCCCTTCCTGCTCGAATGGCATGGTGGAAGGAGAATGATCAATGAGAGCAGAACTAAGATTAGAGAGATCATTGATGTAAACAGGAGAAAGAGAGAGAGAGAGAGAGGGAGAGAGAGAGAGAGAGAGAGAGAGAGAGAGTTTACTTGGCAGGCACCTCCGGCTCTACCTCAAGTGGAACCAGCAAGTTGGTCGGACGCCGATACGTTTTGCCTTTGACGAGGATGTCCACCACACGCACGAGACCGTCTGCTCCGGGGAAAACGTCCACCACTTTGCCGAGAGGCCACATTCCACGGGGCGTGTCCTGTGCCATGTACAATACCATGTCGCCAACCGTTATGTTGCGACTGCGCGTTCTCCAACGTTGTCGGATATTAAGTGTGGGCACAAATTCCTTCAGCCAGCGTTGCCAGATGTGGTCCACAGCAACCTGCACAGCTTTCCACCGTCTCTGCGGGTGTGCTGGTGTCATAGAAGCTTGTGCCGCTTCTATGGCCGTTTCCACCTGAATGTGGCCAATGAGGAACTGCTGAGGTGTCAACGGGGCGAGATCATCAGCATCTGATCCAACTGTAGTCAGTGGCCGGCTGTTTAACAGGGCCTCTGCCTGAACAAAGGCAGTTTGCAGTTCTTCATCAGTGAAGTTAGCAGAATGCAGTATAGCAAACACTGCTCGCTTGGCTGACCGGACAAGCGCTTCGAAGAAGCCGCCATGGTGTGGTGCCCGGGGCGGGTTGAACGTCCACGACGTGTGCTGTGTCGCTGTACGGGTGACCACTTGACCTCGGTCAATAGCTTGAAGGGCATCACGCAGCTCACGTTCTGCACCCACAAAGTTTCTGCCGTTGTCTGACACTACCAGACGTGGTGCTCCGCGGCGCTTACAAAATCGGTCAAAACACATCAGGAAGCCTTCAGTGGAGAGGTCATAGGCCATCTCTAAATGGCATGCTCGTGTCTCCTGACATGTGAAGAGGCAGAGATAGCGCTTCAATTGTGAGCGTCCACGACCTTGACGGGTTAGGAATGGGCCTGCGAAGTCCACTCCAACATGCTGGAAGGCCTGCTTCGTCATAGCAACTCGAGCGGCAGGAAGTTGGCCCATGAGCTGGTCTGCAGGCTTCCTCCACTGCCGAATGCAGCCATTACATCGTAGGCGATGCGATTTGATCGCTTGTTTGCCTTTGATCAGCCAATACGAAGTTGTCAGGTTGGCCCACAGATGATTCGTGCCGACGGCATGGTGGGTTTTGCGATCCTCATTGGCAATGATGAGGTCAGATACTGGATGCCGATACGGCAGTATCAGTGGCTGCCTCGTACCTTCCGACATTGCTGATGCCTGCTCCAGCCTGCCTCCAACGCGTAGTACAAATGGCCGTTCAGCGGTGTCTAGGACTGGATTGAGCCGGAGCAAAGGGTCTGAGGGCTTAACACTTTTCTCCCGCTGTAAGGTCGAAATAGTGGCCGAGTAACACTCCTGCTGGGCAACGCTGATCCAGTGCCGTTCTGCTCGCTGTATTTCAGTTGCCGACAGTTCGGGAACTGCTACATTCTCTGCCGACGACACAGCTACACGAGAGACCGCATCACTGCCTTCAGGTTCTTCCCCCTTCTTGGCACCTCGGCAGTTTGAGGAGAACCGGATTATCCAAGCCGTGACACGCTTCAGTCGGTTCCAGGATGAAAAGTTCTCGGGACGCAGTCTAGATGCCGTGGCTTCGGCGACAAACGTCAACGCTTGGTGTCGCTTAGTTTCTCCTAGAAGCTTGCTTGGGACGGTGATATCGCGTTGCGGCCACTCGGTCGATGGCTTGGACAGAAACTCTGGTCCTGTCCACCATGTGCTGCTCGTTGCTAGCGAGGTGGCTGGCATTCCTCATCTTTAGGTCGCTGGTTCGGATCCGGCTCGAAGGACCATTATGTTCTTACTCGAACATGCCTCCGGATAGCACACGACTCGTTGTTTTAGAAGACTGTATTATAATGTTTTACTCTGACTCTGCTCGAAATCATCTCGCAGTACAAAGGCAAGTTCTGCCTCTCTCGAAGCAGAAGCGGAGATTCAAAAACATTCAAATCAAAAGATCGCGCGAAAGCAGTGTACGCGACTACGCGCATCAGACGTGAATACAACATGAGAAGTGAAAGCAGTGTACGCGACTACGCGCATCAGACGTGAATACAACATGAAGAATGAAAGCAGTGTACGCGACTACGCGCATCAGACGTCAGCTGACGTGAATACAACATGAGGAACGAATGCGTAGTAGTATGATAATGCACAACAGTACAACAAGCAGTACTGATAGACACATAAAACGGAGTGGCTCTGCACCATTATCAGTGGGCTGGATATAGACTGTACACACCTAGAAACTGTATACATTTAGTTTACCTGTGATGCTACTCCACTTTCTGCTGTAGCGCTGTTGTCGTTAAGGTCCAGCGGAGTATCGCCGAACCCCGTACTGCTGGAAGCCTGTAAAAAGCAACGGAAAACCCCAAATATACAGTCAGGATGGATCACCGTTTTTTTTAAATAATTTCGTAACCTGGACACATTTCAGATGTGTGATGCAGGGTCTCACTTTGACACGAATTCACTCACCGATGCTTGCGATGGCAGGCCTGCATCTGCTGTCGCCGATAGATTAGCTGCTCCCATCTGAGCCACTGCAGTCAACACAAGAGAACAACCACCAGTACTTATACTGGTAATGTGATTTCACAATTTCCAGACAGTCAGCTTGTGCACACCAGCATGCCAACAGCATTGCTGCGTCCGGATTCGCCGCCTCAAAATCATATCCCAGCATATAACAAACGTGGACAACAGGAGCATACATCAAACTGCCTTACTTCCTGTGCCGCCCGGATAAGACTGCTCTGTGTTGCCGGAGTAGGAAGTGCCAGTGGCACCCATTCCAGATGGCATGCCGTCACCAAACATCTGCACCGCGAGAAGACCAGCAGTAAAACAGCAAAAAAAAAACAAGAAGAAAAACAGAAAAAATGATGGCGATATAAACCAGATCATCTTGATATTTGGTCCTGCCAATGCCAACTCCACAACTTTACTAACTATCGTCAACTCGTGCGAATCCATTTTTGCTGAATACAACCTCCGTTTCAACGTCGATAAAACTGAGTATTTTGAAACGACAAAAGACAACAACTGGAAATGCATCAAACTCCTTGGGTCAAGACTTGGAACAGCAGAAGACGTATCACAGAGAATTCGTGTAGCCAACCGTGCCTTCTCAGCCATCGCTTGGAAGAGACATTCCCTTGTGTCCCGTTTCTGCATGTTTTTAACCCTAGAAGTACCGGAGGCATCATATGATGCATTTGCGAATTTCAAAATGGGATTGCTGTTAGATTGGGGCTTAGAATCTCCCCAAATTTTGCGACTTTTATTTATTTTTGTATTTTGTTAATGGCAGTGGCTTGTGTTTTCAAAAAATTAGTACCGTTCCGAAATGCCAGGGGGTGCTACCTAGAAGTACCGGGCGGCATCATATGACTCCACATACCATAGGCATCAATAAAAGCGCGAATATGGCTTAGAACCACACTTGAATAACGTGAAGAGGAATACATTTGGGAGCAAGGAGATTGGGGACCATGAAGGTGGTGATTTGTACATATGGACATGCTAATATGCACATTTCACGTGTCGTTATGATCAATATCGTAATCCCGAATCTTGCCGAAACAGAGGAATTTGTTTGTCCCAAGTTTGGAAATTGATTCACTATGTCATCTGCAGCATAGTACGATATAAAGTGCAAGGGCAATTATAATATTCTAGCCAGGAACGTCCTTTGAGTTTACAATGGTCTGGCGGAAGCCATGTTCAGTAGGCGCAGTGTCGCTGCCGATGAAGCATTTCATTTGATTTTGAATTTTTTTAGCCCGGAGGTTGGGGATGAATGCGAGGAGAGTGCCTGGGGCATTGTGCTCGAGCAATTAGAAGTGATCGAACACAGAGACACATAGTTATATGCTCCAGATGAAGATGAGTGAAAACTAATTGCTCCGGCTTCTCGATCAGTCTGATACGGGACCGGAGTCGAGGGAGTAAGCGGATATTGGTGGTGATAAAGCTATGGAGCCATACACATAACAGAACATCAATCTCCAAAACTCGTGCAGGATTTCCTTCATGAAGCTGGGTTCTCTGGCAAAGTTGGTAGGTAGTGGAAAATGTGTTGCATCAAGCAAGCGCGAACGCGCGTAACCGGTTGTTGCTTCCGAAGTATGCGGGCTTTTCCGAGATAATCACAATTTTGAAGATGGGGCAGATGCATTATTTGCATTTATTGACCCGAATATGATCCATGTCATGATCAAGTGCACAAGGTAGGAGGAAAAAACAAAAAATATTGGAGAGGACTCCACTTGGAGTGAAGGCAATAATCATGGCATTGGTTTCGCAAATTTACGCAAGAGGCGTCCTCTGTACCCGCAATAATCTGCCGACAGCCCTTCGGCTGGATAGGAATGGACGCCATAATAATCAAGTAAAATCCCTAAAAATAGTTTCCAGGAACTACTCTGCTACTTGAGGTTTGATCACGAAGATGATCTCCGGACACGACGTCGAACGAAAATTATTCATTTGCTATGAGTCGCGACACCACGTTCTCCTTTCGCTCGTAAATGTATTTATCACAGCGGTCAAAGAACGACCAACCTGGCTGAGAAAAATCCAGCAAATTGGCCCAGCAGCAGCCATTTCCGGGGTAAAGGACTGAAATGTAGAGTTTGCAGGATGAGAATGGCAAGCAAATGCTCTTTTTTTCCGTAAACTGACGAGAGGTTGCCCTTTCGCTGCGCGCAATGCCAGCTGCTGGTCTCCAAGATAGTGCACCTGTCATTGGTTCTTCCTTTTAAAAGGTACCCCACGGATTTCTGTTTCTACACAGTCATATTGCCGATAATAATTCCAAGCAGGTATGTTTAAGTCCAGTGGAGTCATATGATGCCTCCGTAATTCTAGGGTAGTTGAAATTTTGGTACTTCTAGGAATAAATTGTCTAATCATGCCCACTCTGTTATATAATTGTGCCCTTTGGACATTGTCCGAAGCCCTTTCCTCAAAATTTGATATATGGCACAGGAAAAAGCTGAAATGTCTCATTAATATTCACCATCCTCACCACATCACCAATAATCACCTGTAATACCAAACCAATATCATCCCTATTACCTCTATTTGCAGAGAACGTCGACTTCTATGGTTTGGCCACGTTGTCCGACAAGGCCCAAACTCTCCATCATACCAGGCGCTGATGTTAGCCACTGACACCTCTGACATCAAGAAGCCACGCGGACGCTTATCTTTGATATTTACGACCCACCCAAGTTGGGTGGTGTGCTGCTTTGCTGCTTCGAATTGTAGTTAGACCGCTTTGTCAAATATCGTACTGGTCTCGTCATCGTCCAGTAACAATCGACATTCTTTGTTCCGTTGGGACTGTAGCTTTTGCTCGTTTTCGTTGAGCTTGCCTTCCCCTCTTTGGTCTTTCCGTAACCTTGAACCTTCCAAGTTGGAAGGCTGTCGGTTAGCGCTACGGAGATGTGTTAAAGCTAGGTGTCAGGACGTCGAATGTCTCAGTACTCTGTCAGTTTGGTGCCTAGTTATTGCACTTTCTGACTGTATAAAGTATCATGTTACAGTGATGGAGAGTTACTCTTAACTCGTATCCATGATGTATTTTTCCTTTCTACATTATAAATATTTTTACTCATATATGTGTGTATATGTGTGTGTGTGTATGAGTGCATGCATGTCGTGTCTGTATGTGTGTATGTGTGTGTGTTTGTCTGTCTGTGTCTGTTCACTCACACTGCTCTGGTGTCCCGAGAGTGCCTTCACCGAAGATCCAGAGTAAGAAGTGTGACCATGCTGCAACGGTCTGTTCCCAGGACTATAGTACGGAGAGCCCGTATAAGCGTACAGCCGTCCCTCTCTAATCCGGCACCTTTTGCTACGGCGTTTTCTGCTGGATTAACAAGGGTGCTGGATTAAGAAATCCTGCCCTCTGACCCGGCCCTACCCAATTGCATGCATGTATCATATGTATGTCAAAACGCAGGGTTTTTCCGTGTCGACCCAAGTATTTGGTGCACGGCTTTATATTCTCAATTGTTCTCCGGGAATATACACAGTGATAAAGTGGTAAAGTAAAACAGAGAACATGTTCACATGTACTCTTGCACATACACGCACACACACACACACCCCTGAAAATTGGCAGGACACTACTCCTTGCTAAAATAAGAAAGTATGGTTGACTGCCGTTGTCTCCTGGACAAGCCTAACGCTAGCCTGGCCTGGCAAGGAGTGCACCTGTACGGTACGCGATTCACGACTGCCGGATTATGAAACCAAACTACGTGCAGTTTGAGCGATTCGTTTCAAAAAGTCACTGCTGGAGGCGGAATTCAAGTGCCGGATTAAGATGTAGGAATTGAACGAAAAAAATCGGTTTCGTCAGAAAGTGCGCCGGTCGGCAAGGGTTGCGGATAAAGAAGTGCCGGATTAGAGAGGGACGACTGTATACTGTTGTGCCACTCGGTCCACTGAGGGAGGATGCCGTTGGCGTGTTACCATACTGTGACTGGTGTAGACTGCTGCCAGTCTTTGCTGCTGGTAGGGGAGGTCGTTGCGGTTGCTGCTGTTGTTGCCGCTGCTGCTGTTGTTGCGGCTGCTGCTGTTGTTGCTGCGTCATTGACATCGAGAATGCAGTGGATCCATGTGTCCACTTCAAGGAGAGCACATCATCAGGAATATCACGAAGAAATTACAGAATACATTGCCAGCCCTCGTCAATGACACGGCAAAAGAGCACAGTGATTCAGAAACCCCGAAAAGGGAAATGATTTCCACTTGCACAAGAGTGCTGCTACTGTAGCCCAGTATTCCAAACACGCAAACATGCCTAGCCAAAGTCACCATTGGCAAACATCTACAAATTCTGCTCAATCCAGCCAGAACATTTGTAGGAGTTGCATTATTTGATGGAAAGAATATTTGTCACAGTTAAGAGTATCTATTATGTAGAGCTTGTGTGGATATAGATTCCTATTTCCATATTCATCAACCATAAGTACAGGTGGAGTGGTGTCTTCAACTTCATTCTCCCGAGTCAAGCTCCGTATGAAGACATCCAAGAAGAAGATGGCCTGATGAGTCCAGCGGGGACGAAACGTACCTCGCAATCGAGCTATGTCGGTGCTGTGTCATTTTCTATGTGCCATGCCCTACTTGATGTACCAGCCTGCTATGTTGGATACAGCCAACCATGCATCGACTAGGCGCCAGGCGCGAACTGATGGTGGTGGTGGTGAGCAGGAGAGCTCTCTGCCAGAACTTTGCAGCTTAGAGAGCATGTTTGTGCAGGCGTGTGTTTACCGCCATATTGCCAGGTGTGTCTTTACCACCATATTGCCAGGTGTGTCTTTATCACCATATTGCCAGGTGTGTCTTTACCACTATATTGCCAGGTGTGTCTTTGCCACCATATTGCCAGGTGTGTCTTTACCGCCATATTGCCAGGTATGTTTTTACCACCATATTGCCAGGTGTGTCTTTATCACCATATTGCTAGGTGGGTCTTTATCACCATATTGCTAGGTGGGTCTTTATCACCATATTGCTAGGTGTGTCTTTACCACCATATTGCTAGGTGTGTCTTTATCACCATATTGCCAGGTGTGTTTTTATCACCATATTGCCAGGTGTGTCTTTATCACCATATTGCTAGGTGTGTCTTTATCACCATATTGCCAGGTGTGTCTTTATCACCATATTGCTAGGTGGGTCTTTATCACAATATTGCCAGGTGTGTCTTTATCACCATATTGCCAGGTGTGTGTCTTTATCACCATATTGCCAGGTGTGTCTTTACCGCCATATTGCCAGGTGTGTCTTTATCACCAAATTGCTAGGTGTGTCTTTATCACCATATTGCCAGGTGTGTCTTTATCACCATATTTATCAACCATAGGTACAGCTGCAGTGGTGTCTTCAACTTCATTCTCCCGAGTAGCATCGCTAGTAATACTATTAAAGTCAAAACCGTTTTCACCCTGAAGATCAGCCATGCCCGAAAATTTGGTGAATAACTGTTAGTTTGCGTATGCAGCAAAGAGACCGCATTTTAAGTGTTTTAGGTGAGGTATCCCAAGGTACACATTTCAGACGTTCGTTTCACGGTCGCACATCGACTCTAATTCACTCACCGATGCTTGCGATGGCAGCCCTGTATCTGCTGTTGCCGATAGATCAGCTGCTCCTATCTGAGCCGCTGCGGTAAACACAAGAGAAGCACCACCAGTACTTGCACTTGGTAATGTAATTTCACAATTTCCAGACAGTCAGCTTGTGCACACCAGCATGCCAGCAGCATTCCTATGTCCGGATTCGCCGTGTCAAAATTACATCCCACCACAACCCCGGAAAACAGTAGCATACATCAAACTACCTTACTTCCTGTGCTGCCCGGATAAGACTGTGCTGTGTCGTCGGAGTAGAGAGTGCCAGTGGCACCCATTCCCGGTAGCATGTCATCACCAAAGGTCTGTACAGAAGACCAGCAGTCAAAATCAAAGAAATAAAAAAAGGGAAGAAAAGATGATGAGTAACCAGGGAATACCACCTGGGAGATGCATGTTATGTCTACAGGCGCGTGCCCCGTATGGGTTACTGGGTGCCCGGAATCCCCCCTTTTTCGCTCAAAATGCAGGATTTTGCTTCATTTTTTGAACCGAACCCCCCTTGAAAGGCACCGGCGCACGTGCCTGGTCTATGTGTGTGTGTGCCCGCGTGCGCGTGCGTGCGTGTGTGTTTGTGAGTCCGTCTGTGTCTGTTTACGCACACTGCTCTGGTGTGCCGACAGTGTGTGTGCCTTCACCGAAGATCCGGTGTAAGATGTGTGACCTTGCTGCACCGGTCTGTTGCCAGGGCGATGGTAAGTCGATTTCGTATCAACGTATACTGCTGCGCCACTCGGTCCACTGTGGGAGGGTGCCGTTGACGTGTTACGATACTGGGACTTGTATAGACTGCTGCCAGGCGTTGCCGGCGGTGGTGGAGGTTGTTGCGGCTGTTGCTCTTGTTGGGGCTGCTGCTGTTGTTGAGGCACCACTGGTATCCGGGATGCAGTGGATCCACGTGTCTGCTTCAAGTAGAGCACATCATCAGGAATATCACAATGAAAAAAATCGACGGGTTTGCGTACAGGGCAGGTCAAGAACAAGGGGTCGTACAATTTCCTGGTCAAGAACCACCTTTCCGCTTCCGTGGGAAGCTGAATGAAGTAGGGAAATAATCATCCCATGTTCTCGCTCCACGTACACCGACATAACGAGATGGACCCAGACAACAGAGGCAGGAGCACACAGAGTGAGGGTAGTAGGCCGCAGCCAGATATGAACCGGAATGCAGAAGAAAACTAGGAGCAACAACAGGGGGGACAGACCCCAGGAGGAAAGAATGAGTACATTCTAATAACATAAATAGGCCAGGACAAACACCACTTGGGACCGTCAGATTAATTTCTCTGGACCGAGCCAGCCGGGAAAAACCTCTCACGCCGACGGACGCATGAATGAGGGAAAAACCGGGTGTATAACCACAAGTGGCAACATGGCAGCATAAAAACAGGCACAACATATCTACAGCCAAGAAAGAAAGGGATGAAGATGGGCAGACATGAAGGGTGGGAGGGTGGGGACACTGGTGAGACACAAAAAACTGACGGAAGAAGTCAGGCAAACAGAACAGCAACAAAAAGAGCAAACATCAGATGCCATATTCGCAAGAGAAAAAAATTTGTTGCGCGAGAAATATAACATCTTCTACAATGTCAATGCTTCCACGTAAGCATGTCATTGTGCAGCATACGGAACTAACTTCTACATAACAATGATTCAAAGAGACGTTATTCAAAATAAGTCCTGCATTTCTACGTTCACTGGTACTATAATCAAAGATTCCGTTCAAGGCAGCTGCCATGGTATATACCTTACCACCTTTAACACACGCTGTCCATCCGCTCATTGACTAGCATGAAATCGTTTGTAGTGATGATCAATCTACAAAACACTATTGGTAAAAACAATCCGGAGTCACCTCGATTGAGACAGACAGTTTCTACGGGACCTGCCTGTCACCATCAGGGTCAAATGGCAAGTCATCTAGCCGCTGTGCCCGACAATTTCAGGAAAACCAGTCATGTCCTCCTCCAACGAACTTGAACCAGCTATATTGCTTCACAACTCACAACGACACAAATTCATCGACGGAGTGACTTTACGCTTAACGCTTCGCTTCGTGTTTCTTTGTGTTTCTCTTGAAAATCTAGCAAAGTTGAGTCATTCGCATGAAAACGTCTGGTTACGTCAGGGAAACCTGCTGATTTCCCCCATTTTAAAGCGCTGAACGGCGCAAAAATGGTGAAATCACGTCAACGGAATAGTGTTGACGAGTGAACAAACCTCCTCGCACCGGCGTTGGTGCACAGCTTCGGGACGGCCAAGTTCTGAAATCGTCCTCTAGAGATCCTTACCTACCTCTGTGCGAAGTTTCAAGTCCTCCTTCTGAAGTGGCATACCCCGAAAATAAAAATCATCCTACAGACTTCGGCTCCCCGACTAGTTTGAGTTGAGGTAAATTAAGGTCACAAAGAGACTCAAGGGTCATATGCCATGCTGTATACTGTATTGTGTGTGTGTGTGTTTTGTGTGTGTGTGTGTGTGTGTATGTGTGTGTGTGTGTATTTGTGTGTGTGTGTGTGTGTGTGTGTGTGTTTGTGTGTGTGTGTGCGTGTGTGTGTGTGTGTGCGTGTGTGTGTGTGTGTGAGTGTGTGTGTGTGTGTGTGTGTGTGTGTGTGTATTTGTGTGTGTGTGTGTGTGTGTGTGTGCATGTGTGTGTGTGTGTGTGTTTGTTTACTCACACTGCTCTGGTGTTCCGACATTGCCTTCACCGAAGATCCAGAGTATGATGTGTGACCTTGCTGCACTGGTGTGTGGCGAGGGCGATGGTACGGCGATCTCGTATCAGCGTATACTTCTGCGCCACTGGGTCCACTGGGGTAGGATGCCCTTGAAGTGTTACCATATTGTGACCGGTATAGATTGCTGCCAATCCCTGGTGGCGGTAAGGGAGGGTGCTGCAGCTTCTGATGTTGTGGCTGCTGATGTTGTTTTGGATGCTGCTGCTGTAGTTGCGCCTGCTGCTGCAGTTGCGCCTGCTGCTGCAGTTGCACCTGCTGCTGCAGTCGCGCCTGCTGCTGCAGTCGCGCCTGCTGCTGCAGTCGCGCCTGCTGCTGCAGTCGCGCCTGCTGCTGCAGTCGCGCCTGCTGCTGCAGTCGCGCCTGCTGCTGCAGTCGCGCCTGCTGCTGCAGTCGCGCCTGCTGCTGCAGTCGCGCCTGCTGCTGCAGTCGCGCCTGCTGCTGCAGTCGCGCCTGCTGCTGCAGTCGCGCCTGCTGCTGCTGTTGTTGCGCCTGCTGCTGCTGTTGCGCCTGCTGCTGCTGTTGTTGCTGCTGCTGTTGTTGTGGCTGCTGCTGCTGTTGTTGCGGCTGCTGCTGTTGTTGCTGCATCATTGCCATCGAGAATGCAGTGGATCCATGCGTCTGTTTCGAGGAGAGCACATTATCAGGAATATCACAAAAAAATTACAGAATACATTGCCAGCTCTCGTCACTGACACGGCAAAAGAGCACAGTGATTCAGAAACCCCGAAAAGGGAAATGATTTTCACTTGCACAAGAGTGCTGCTACTGTAGCCCAGTATTTCAAACACGCCAACATGCCTAGCTAAAGTCTGCATTGGATAATAATGATATCTACAGATTCTGCTCAATCCAACCAGCACATCCATCCAAGTTCTCTAACGCTAACTGAGACAGAATCAATGCAAGATCTGGTCATATGCACATAGCACCTATTCGGTAGGGCACTGTCCTGTCGAGACAGGGATGCTGGGTTCGAATCCCGTTTGTGGATCCCTCTTTTGCAATAGTTTGAACAATCCAATGCTGGATCAAAGTTGTTTGTTGAACTGACAAGGACTCATCTAGAGTGTAGCTTAGGGAATTTCCCTGAACGTGTACCCCTTGAATCTCTTTCGACCTTGATAGTATTCACTTTAAAAAATCAAGCAATGAAAGGTCATCCACAGTAATATTTCTGGTAGAAGCATGGCTAGTTATACTGAAGTCAAAAACTGTGTTCACCCTGATATTCCGCCATGCCCGAAAATTTGGTGAATATTGTGTTTGAGTTCAGGTACCCTAATATCAAAAGAGACTCAAGGGTCATACACGTTCCGGGAAATTCCTGAAGCTACAGTCTAGACGAGTCCTTGTCAGTTCAACAATTGTATGCGGATGACACTGGCCTCATCTGTTCTGATTCCTCCCCTGCACAATTACTCCTTACCATGCAGCATCGCATCAACAGCACTGTCATGTGGATGCAAACGTGGAAACTCCAGCCCAATTTAGACAAGACAGAAGCCATGTATATTTCTTCATCCCCTCCTGATCAACCATTATTCTTCCCTGACTCGACTATGCCTATCCGTGTTGTTACTCAGCACAAACATCTAGGTGTGATGTTTGACTGCAAACTCTCTTGGGCTGCACATGTCAACTGTGTATGCAAGCGAACCAGTTCAGCCTTAGGGGTACTACAACCACATTGCACTCATTTGCCCATCCAGTGTAAACTATTATTTTATCAGTGCTATATTCTCCCTATATTCGACTATTGCGATACCGCTTGGTGTGGCCTTTCTGACACAACTCTGAGCCAATTAGAAGTCCACCATAGATTTATACTTAAAATTCTTTACAACAAGGATCGATGTTTTCCTTCCGATGCCCTTTATCGACTTGCACACACTTCTCTCTCCGTTCGTCATAAGCACCATCTCTGTACACTGGTTCATAAGATATTTCTTCATAAAACCCCTTCACACATGATGAAGTACAATTGGTTTTCGACAAGCTCAACCCGTAACGCGCTCACCCTGCCTCTTGTTAAGTCAGCCCAGTATCTAAAGTCCCCTTTGTTTTCCGGCTACTCTCATTGGTTATCATTACCATACGGTCTGAAAACTTGTTCTTCTATTGGTCAGTTTAAAGATCTACTATCACAACTGAACTAGACGCAATAATTACCATCGAAGAACATTCTCGAATACCTGGGTGATGCACGAATTTTGATAGTGCTCACTTCCGTTAATCGTTTTTCTTTGTAATTTTCCATTCATTTTCTGCTTTAATTCATATTATTTTGCTTTGTTTTCCTAGCTTACTATTGCCGTGGCTGGCTCAACGCTCTTGTCTCAGGGGATTCTGTCCCTGCATTAGCTATGCTTGTCACATGCTATGAGATTGTGTCTAATAATAATAATAATAATAACAAACAATCTTGCTCCAGCATTGGATTGTTCAAACTGTTGCAAGAGAAGGATCCACGACCAGGATTCGAACCCAGCACCCCTCTCTTTCCAGAACAGTGCCCTACCAATTAGGACCCGGTTACACATGCACTCGAAAGTAGCGGATCCGCTGAAGCGACATCACGGGAGCGAAAAATACCATGGTAACAGCGAAAAGCGGAACTTCCGCTTCAGCGGAAACTCCAATCCGCTTCCTCCAAAATTTTCGAAGCGAGACTGTCGCTTCTGCGGTTTCGCTTCAGCGGAAAACACCACGGTCTGCTGTATATGGACTTGATACGAGAAATTTGTATGCGTATGTCCATGCAACAAAATGCGTGCAAGATAGTCATTGACCTTGTCTATTCTCCGTGCCGTATGCACCACAATCCACTTTACTCTCATTTTCCGCCAAAGTAGGAGTTTGCCCTGTTTGTATGTGTGACCATGCACACGGGGTTTCGTTGGAGCGACACCAGGCTCGCTGTCGCAAAACCTTGATGCCGAAGCGAACCCCAGTGCATGTGTTACCGGGCCCTTAGGCTACCGGAGATCACACACACCCATCCCGTGGGTCGTTCTTTCTACAAAACTCACTAGTGCTTTGCTGCGGTTCATGCTTGTCCACGAAGGCTGTTGCTGCTGTTGCTGCTGATGGTGTTGCTGGTGTGCTAGCTGTGGCTGCTCCTGGGGTTGCTCCCGGGATTCAGGTGATGCTTGCGACCGTGCTGGCAGACCACCAGACCGCACCGGTGGTCTCTACAAGGAACGGAGAGATCACCAATAACAGGATTCAACACAATAAATGAAGCAAGTTGCGCATTCATCATGCACATCTTTTGCGAGAGGTTAATAACAGGATAAGAATATTTTCAGAACAAATTCACCATGCACATAGAGAATTGGAGCACATATTAAAACGGTGCCAACTAGCGGGTATTTAGGCAACACTTACCGTATCACTATTATCAGATATAACAAAAATCACATAGGTCCTTGCAATGAAGGATGACACGACATCATCACAACTAGAAATTTCATGTCCAGCTGGCAATCACAAGGTGACTAAAATGATACAGGAAATGCCTGCAGTACCCCCTCCTCCCCCTGACTGTGGTATCTGCCCTCTCTTTTACTCTCCATTTTGCACCAATTTTAGCACTTCTGAGCAGCGAAAGACAGAGATCTGATTTACAGTGGCATGTGCTGCAGAGAGATAATGTTTATTCATTTTTCGTTCATCACTTCGACTAGCCTGCATCCAGTACGGCAGTAGCAGCTGACTTACTTCTGTGGCTTTCAGGATCACCCATCGCTATGCCTTCCACGTACTCTGGTTTGCTCAAAGTGTAAGGCCAGACTTACAGTACTTTGACGTAATTTCCGTAAATGTATCACCATAGCATCCTCTGCTAGTCAACAATCGTTCCATTCCTTTTTCCTCATCATAATGCTGCTAGCAGTATAAATCTCAGGAAACATAGACGCCTGTTACTGATGCGACTTTGGAATATAGGTACGACGACAACAGCAAAAACAAGGGATAGGCAAGGGAAATGCGAAAAGGGGAAGGGAGGCGGAGAGCCAGGTTCTCATTATTTTTCGTTTATGCCACAGCCCAATGCAGAGCAACGACTGACTTTGTGCTCGCTCTTACATAATTATGTGCTTGCTAGTCTAAGTTCGTTACCTGGTTACCGTGACAAAGCGCCTGAGGCCAGCAGGCAGGTGTCATGGAAGCATGTAGAAAGGACTAGTAAAACTAAAAGTAGTAGTAGTACTACTACGACTAGTTAGTGCCTACATGTAGTGCAGTAGCGGCCTGCTTTTGCACAAAGCCTGGCATCACATTTCCAGGAAGCTAGATAGCGCTTCCACGAAGCAGAAAACGCGAGAACCTACTCAACACAGACTCAGTACACGACTCCAGACAGTCAGTCCTGTACAGAAGAACAAGGACAATCATTCAAGGCTAGTTTGCTGCGACTTGAAGTTTCATGCTCTCGCAGTCATCAGGCAAAAGGTTGGGTGCCGACCATGCCAGCATAATATACCGGTATGCCAGGAGAAGGTATGAAAAAGCTGTGAGAATGTGGGGGCTAGCGGTGTTATCTTACTTAGGCAGGAGGCTGTGTGCAGAGTGTGTGGTTGTTGAAAGCAGGGGCTAGCAGTAGGCACCGGCGGATTACGCCGGCATAATTATTGGCATAATTATTTGGTGGTTGGAGCATAATTTGGCATCCTTTCGGAGGTAGGAGCATAACTACACGATTATACCACAGTTCTAGTATGCAGGCTACACAATTGTGTACAATGCACCTGGTCAGTCCTGGTGGTCTGCATAGTAAAGGGCTTGAACTGTTGAAGTTGGAGGGCATGCACTAATAATTCGCGGGATTCGCGTTGGCATCGCTTGAATGTTCGGAAACACACAAACTAGCCTTCGCTTCCGCAGGCCTATGCCTTGTAGCCTAGCAGTGCAATGATTATGTTAGCGCAGAATGTGTGGCTGGTGTGGGCAGGAGGTGGTGAGCAATGATTATGTGTGTGGTTGTTGTAGGCAGGAGGCTATTCTAGAGCTAGCAGTGTGATACTAGCGCAGTGTACATGTATATGGCTGGTGTGGGCACAGTTCTGTATGTAGATTTACTGTCTTGCCGGCCGTCGGCTAAGCCAGGCAGGCCATAGGAGTTATGTAGAATTATTATTTGTAACTCTTTTTGCGCCTTTTTGCACCTCCAATGGCGCAGCTCTTGACCCGTCATTTCCACTGGGCAGTCGCCTTGAAGTCACTTCCGATGCCGCAGGTCCTGACTTTTCCCTTCCAACACACCGCCTGGTCACGAGGGCGAGAAGGCACTGAAGGCACTTGGTTATGTAATCTTGTTACCTTTTTTGCGTTTCCTCTAGTGGTTTTATTGCACTTGTATCTTGATGTTATTTCTAACACCTTTCTATTTACAGTACTTAACTTCAGTTTCTTTGGTTGTATCCTTAGTTCCGATTTTTCCCACTGATGATAGGAACGAGAAAATCGATTCTGGGTTTTCAATAATATTTTTGTTATAAAATACACAGTAATACATGTCAAACAAGTAACGTAGTTGCGTGATGTCTGCGGCCTTCATCCTATTCATAGCTATATTAAAATTATTATCTCAACGTAGGTTATTATGATCATTATTATTATTTATACAAAGAGAAATACAAAGGAACTACAAGTTACGCTATACTGTCCACTAACACCACCAGTTACTAACTTGTGACAATCAGCTCATGCGATAACATTGCACGACACTGACCGACGGTACTGACGTTCTACATCTACCTGGCTAATAGCTCTAGCACATCTTGGATGCGCACTCCAACAGCCTTCCAGCTTGGAAGCGATCGTCGTGTGAAACTGCTGCTTGTTACCGCTGCTTATTGTCCATCTAAATAAGTCATAGTCGAAGTACAGTGCTGTTTTACTGAGACGTTCGGTTTTTCGTGAATCTTGTTCGCATAGCTTCCCCTTTTATTGATCTTCGCATCTTTTGAGCCACACAAGTTGTGTGGAATGTGGCTTTGCGTTCCTGAATCGTGGTTGGACCGTATTGTCCAATGGTCTTGCCAGTATCGTCATCGACATGCATGAATATCCGCCAACGTCCTTCACAGCTGAGACTTTCAGCTCGTGCTTATCTTGGTGGCGCTCACCTAAGTCCTTCCCCTCCTTATGTTACCTAAGTCCTTCCCCTCCTTATGTTATTTCTATAACTATTAAAGTTAGGCCAAACTAAAGAAGGTGTGTGGTTCGACTCACCCGACCGACCGTACAATTTCAGCCCGACCGTAACTTTTTTTCGGCGGGCTGTCGTGTGACTGACGTACGTGGACTGAACACGTCCACGTCTACGTGCTGTGCGGCGTGAGTCTGCGGACGCAGGCGCTAGGCGGCTCCTTTTGGACTTGACTTGTAGTTGTACTGCAGTGCAGTGCAGTGAGTGGTACGACTGCTGCCTTGTGCTGGTAGTAGAGTCTACTCGATACGCGTATACAGTGTATTTACATGTACTAAAAATATATATTAAAAAAAAAAATCCGCCCGCCCGCCCGTAAAAAAATGTCCATGTTAGTCGAACCACACACCTTCTTTAGTTTGGCCTTATAAGTTATAGAAATAACATTCCAAGTTGGAATGCTGTTGGAGTGCGCATCCTATACAGTCACCATGGTCACCTACCTGTGCCTATATAATTATTTGGCATAGTGCACAAATAATATTTGACCCCGCTTCCTATTTCACACCTTGGCGTAGACCCGGGTGCTCGAATCAGAAACGATTTGACAGGTGTGGAATTTCTCATCTGTAAATCTCAATAATGTCAGAATATACTTTTGGAGAGGCGATGGAACAGGGAAGAGAGTCTGGCTTGACCCACCCAGCAGGAATTCAGAACCTGGGTGCGCTACAACACAAGCTACAGTACGCAGTAAAATTGTCGTATTTCCTTCGGATTTTTTATTTGAAAATTGGGTGCTCGAATCAGAAACAGCGAACTCGTCAGATCGTCTCCGATTCAAGCACACGGGTCTACCATCGTCTACGCTTGGTGTGGCAGTTGAGGGCAGGGAGTAGCAACTTACTACTTCATTTTTGAGAGCAAGATGGTCAGTGGAGCCGCAGATTCAGCAGGTCTTTGGCAGCACCGTACAGGAGACCCATATCCTCGAATCAAGGACCCAGCAAAAAGTGGGTCGCGAGTATTTCAAAAACCGTTTACCGGGCAGCGCTGAAATTTGGCATACCGTTAGCGGGCCGTATGTTGATGGTATTTGTGAAAACTAAACGAAATCGGAACAAGTTTAGGTACAATTTCAGGGTGTTTCTGTTTTGGTACCCTGTGTCTCATTCGAGCACCCGGGTCTACGCACATGCACCTCGCATGCACCAGCGGTAACTGTTGCGTGCCGGCCTGTGCTGTTTACATGCCTACTCTGTTCCCTGTGTTCTCGACTTCTCCTTCTGTCTTCATCAAGTATTTTGGAGTGTGATGGTTGTGTTGGACTGAGAGAGTGTGCATGGGCATTTACCCTTAGTGCTGTTGCAGTAACGCAACACTTGGTGTCAGAACTGGTACCCCGAACCCTCGCCACCGGACCCGCTCGCCATGGCGAAATTTCAGCCCCCTGAAAGCTTCGACTTTTCCGCACCTGAGCCCCGCTGGAAAAGCCGATTCACACGCTTCCAGATTGCTACCAAACTCTCTTCCGAATCCGCAGATGTCCAAATCTCCACTCTCATCTACTCTCTGGGCCAACTGCGGATGATATCTTCCAGCGTGAGTTGTCCTTCGCCCAAGATTCCGACAAGGACGACTTCGATAAAGTGGTCGATGCTTTCGACAAGTATATTTGCACCTGCGGACAATGTTATCCACGAACGGACGCAGTTCGCTCGTCTCCGCCAGCTCCCCGGTGAGTCCGTAGCCACGTTCTCAAGCCGACTCCACTCTGTCGCGGCGAGATGCCGTTTCGACAAGCCGTCAGAACGGATCCGCGATCACCTCGTCGCCCACATGGCTGATTCTGAAGTGAGTAAGGCAATGCAGAAAAAGGACATAGGCTCCCTCACCCTCGCCGATGTACTCAAGGAGGCCAAGGCAGCTGAGACCCTCGAAATCCAGCCAGCCACTCAGCGCTCCGCAGCCACTCAGCCCTCCGTCGCAGCCGCTGTCGCTCGCGGACATCACAAACAATCTCGTGGAACTGGCAGACCGAAGAATGCTCCCGCTGCATCTCGCCAGTCCGCGCCTAGCTACTCACACGTGGCCCTCCAGCAACCTCTGCTCCGCGCGCTCCCTGCTCCGGCTGTGGCTCATCCAGTGGTCACTCGCGCCGCGAGTGTCCTGCTTGGTCCGTCGAGTGCCGTAAGTGCCAGCGTCGTAGTCACTTTGCCAAAGTGTGTCGTAGCTCTCGTCAAGTGGGCGCGAGCGAGATGTCTGACCATCGGGTGAGTGATTCTGCTAGTGCTAGTGCAAGTTGTTTTATGGGTAGTGCTTCATCCGAGTCACAGGAACCCAGTGTCTGTGTTTTGAGTTCAGTATCCATTCCTGACTCAACTGAGCCCTGGCTTGTTGAGCTCCCCATCAATGGCCAGTCGGTATTATTCAAGCTGGACTCTGGCGCAGACTGCGCACTCCTGTCACTGCCTTCCTACAATAGCCTCAGTCCTCAACCTAAGCTCACGCCAATCTCCACTAAGGTCACTGGACCTGACGGCCAACCTCTACCCATACACGGCGCATTTGTTGCTGCCAGCTCCTGGAAGGACCGCAACGTCACGTTCCGTGTTATTGTGGTCGATGGCCCCAGCAACCTCCTGAGCCGCAGTGTGTGCCAGGACCTGCACCTCCTGTCTTGCGATGTATCCGAGGCATCCGCAAGCCCTCCGTCCGCTCCCCCGGTCATTGGTCGCATGTCCGGTCCTGCAGCTACCATCGAGCTGCAAGACAATGCCCAACCATATCACTGCCAGACCGCACGACGAGTTCCCATCCACCTGCAAGCCAAGGTCAAGGCCGAACTTGACCGGATGGTCCAGATGGGAGTCATCTCTCCAGTCACGGATCCGACCGACTGGTGCGCGCCCATGGTGCCCATGCTCAAGAAGAATGGCTCCGTCCGCATCTGCGTGGATCTCAAACGCCTGAACCAGTCCGTGAAGCGTTCACACTTCACTCTGCCGACCATCGAAGACACACTGGGTAAGCTGTCCGGCGCCAAGGTCTTCTCGTCGCTTGACACGGCGTCTGGGTTCTGGCTAGTGCCACTTGCTGACGACAGTGCGTCACTCACTACCTTCATGACACCGTTTGGCCGGTTTCACTTCAACCGTCTACCCTTTGGTATCACCAGTGCGCCAGAGGTTTTCCAGCGTCGCCTACTGGAAATCGTTGGGCACATTCCCAACGTGGTCGTTTTCATGGATGACATCCTCGTGTTCGGTGCCACTCTAGCTGAGCACGATGCTGCCCTCATTGCTGTCCACGCAGCTCTCGCTTCTTCAGGCGTACTCCTCAACCCCGCCAAGAGTCGCCTCCGTATGAAGTCTCTGACGTTCCTGGGTCACCTCATCGGTGCTGACGGTGTCCGCCCAGACCCAGCCAAGGTGTCTGCCGTCCAAGCTCTGAAGTCACCGACCAACGTGCCTGAGTTACGCCGTGCTCTGGGCATGTTCACGTTCCTGTCGAAGTTTGTGCCAGGTATGGCCAATGTCAGTGCCCCGCTCCGTGCTCTCGTGAAGGCCGACACCGCCTGGCAGTGGGACACCCAGCAAGAAACTGCCTTCTGTCGCCTCAAGGAACTCGCTACTACTGCTCCCTGCTTGGCACTGTTCTCGCCCGACCAGCCCGTCCGTATTAGTGCTGATGCCAGTAGCTACAGACTGGGTGCTGTCCTCCTGCAGCCTGATGGCTCCCGCTGGCGCCCTGTTGCCTATGCGTCCCGCTCTCTATCTCCTACTGAGCAGCGCTATGCCCAGATTGAGAAAGAGTGTCTCGCCATCGTTTGGGCATGCGAGCATTTCCATCACTACATCTACGGCGGTCCTCAGTTCACAGTCGAGACTGACCACAAGCCTCTCATGCCTCTCATCAACTCCGCCGATCTCGCCCGCTCTCCATTGCGATGCCAGAGACTCCTGATGCGGCTGATGAGGTGCAACCCAACCGCTATCCACGTGCCTGGCAAATCACTCGTCATTGCTGACACCCTATCCCGTGCTCCGCAAGAGTCCTCGCCTACTAGTGATCTTGCTGATGAAGTACAGCTGCATGTGTCTGCCGTCACATCGCATTGCTCCACCGACCCGCTCTTGGTCGACTTTCGGAACGCGACCAACGTTGATGCCGACATGTGTCGCCTCCGTGCCCTCATCCTCAAGGGGTGGCCAGCCAAGCCCACCTCGGTCCCCGCTAGCCTCCGCCCGTACTTTGCTGTTCGCGATGAGCTCTCAACTGCTGATGGTCTCATATTCCGTGGCCAACGTGTCATCATCCCTGCATCCCAGCGCAACGCCGCCCTTGCCAGTGCTCACGAGGGTCACCAAGGCGTTGGTAAGTGTCGTGCTCATGCGCGTGCTGTGATGTGGTGGCCTGGTATGTCTACGGACATTGAGTCGTATGTGATGTCTTGTGCCACCTGTGCCAAGGCCCGTCCTAACCCAGCCGAGCCGCTCATCTCGTCCGAGTTCCCACCTCTTCCATGGTCAAAGATCGCGTGTGATCTGTGTGCAGCCAAAGGATCCACTTACCTAGTTGTTGTCGACTATTTCTCGCGCTACATCGAAGTCAAACAACTTACCACTACTACGTCTGCCGCTGTGATCGCCTCTCTCCACTCCGTGTTTTCTACCCATGGTATTCCACACACGCTAGTCTCGGACAACGGTCCACAATTTGCTAGTGCCAGCTTCCGTGCATTTGCTGCCGAGCTTGGGTTTGCCCATCGCACATCAAGTCCTCGCTTCGCCCAAAGCAACGGCGCTGCAGAACGTGCCGTTCAGACAGCCAAGCTGCTCATCCTCAAGAACGATTACTTGCCTTCCACTCTCTTGGCCTACCGGTCTACGCCATTGGCCAACGGTTATTCACCGTCACAGCTGTTGTTTGGCCGCCAAATCCGCTCCAGGCTACCAGGACCCCTCCCTGCTCCAGCCTGGCCCGATTTGACCGCCCTTGCCGACAAGGAAGCATCTTCCAGGTCTCGGCAGGCTGATCGCTACAATGAACGCCACCGTGCTCGACTGCTGCCTGTTCTCGCCCCTGGTGCTCCTGTGTATGTCTCCGATATGGACAAAACTGGACACGTCCAGAACCGCCTGTCCGAACGTTCCTACACGATCAACCTCACTCCTGGGTCATCTGTCCACCGAAATCGTCGCCACGTGCGTGCGTTGCCATCCACGTCAGCCAAACGCCCTGATCCCTCCCGCTCACCCTCCTCCATTGAGCCCATGTATGAGGTTGAGTATGGTGTTCCTGCTCCTGTGCATGTTGCCCTGCAACCACCAGCGAACTCTACTCTGCCGCCTCTTCTGCCTGTGCCGCAGTCTCCTCGAGTTGCTAAGCCTCTGCCACCCGGTCGCAGACCACCATCCAGCCGTGTTCGCCATGCGCCGCAACGCTATGCTGCCAATACCTGAACACAGTAACACTGTTTACTCCATGTGTTCCAGTTGAACTATGACTGTGTTCTTTTCATGTTTGTTTTTTTCTCTATCATTCTGAGTAATGCTCACGTTGGTACCCGCTCCAGAACTGCTATCGTTCCTTTTCCTCTCTCCTTTGCTCCACACTTTCTCGTGTCCCTCCGTTCGCATTTTTTCGGGGGGAGATGTACAGTCACCTGCCTGTGCCTATATATTTGGCATAGTGCATCCATATTGTAATTATTTTGACCCCGCTTCCTATTTCACACCTTGGCGTACGCACATGCACCTCGCATGCACCAGCAGTAACTGTTGCGTGCCTGTGCTGTTTACATGCCTACTCTGTTCCCTATGTTCTCGACTTCTCCTTCTGTCTTCATCAAGTATAGTTTGTAATTCCTACCGGAGTGTGATGGTTGTGTTGGACTGAGAGAGTGTGCATGGGCATTTACCCTTAGTGCTGTTGCAGTAACGCAACACATCCAAGATGTGCTAGAGCTGTTAGTCAGTTAGTTGTAGAACGTCAGTACCGTCGGTCAGTGTCGTGCAATGTTATCACATGAGCTGATTGTCACAAGTTAGTAACTGGTGGTGTTAGTGGACAAAATAGCGTAAGTTGTAGTTCCTTGGTCCTTTCTCTTTTTATAAATTAAACCTTGGCTCTCCATCTGAGTCCATTATTATTCTCAATAGCCTATCCTCTCGCCATTATTTTTAATATGTCATTTCGAACTGGTACATTCCCACAGGATTGGAAATCCGCCATCGTGACACCGCTTTACAAGAATAAAGGCTCCCGTGCTTGCCCGGCAAACTACCGCCCCATCTCTCTGCTGCGCACAGTTTCCAAACTTTGTGAGCGTATTGTATTCGATTCCCTCTACCTACACATCGCTCCGGCTCTCTCACCAGCTCAGTCGGGATTCTGCCGTGGTGACTCAACTCAATACCAGGTGACTCGACTTGTCCAAGACATAGCAACAAAGAGGAACTGTGGGGAGCAATTGGGAATGGTGTTTTTCGACTTGGCTAAGGCATTCGACACCGTTTGGCATCGTGGCTTACTTGCCAAGTTGGAGGTCACCTTCCGGGTGGAGGATGCTGCCTTGCGTTGGATATACTCGTATCTGTCTGCTCGTTCTCAGGCTGTTCGCTTGTCCTATTTCTTGTCTGATCCCCTCCCTGTAACGTCTGGAGTGCCCCAAGGTTCCATTCTGGGTCCTTTGTTATTCTTGCTTTACGTTAATGACCTACCTTCAGTTGTCCCCGATGTTAGTTTGTATGCGGATGACACTGGCCTTATCTGTTCTGATTCCTCCCCTGCACAATTACTCCTTACCATGCAGCATCGCATCAACAGCACTGTCATGTGGATGCAAACGTGGAAACTCTAGCCCAATTTAGACAAGACAGAAGCCATGTATATTTCTTCATCCCCTCCTGATCAACCATTATACTTCCCTGACTCGACTATGCCTATCCGTGTTGTTACTCAGCACGAACATCTAGGTGTGATGTTTGACTGCAAACTCTCTTGGGCTGCACATGTCAACTGTGTATGCAAGCGAACCAGTTCAGTATTAGGGGTACTACAACCACATTGCACTCATTTGCCCCTCCAGTGTAAACTATTATTTTATCAGTGCTATATTCTCCCTATATTCGACTATTGCGATACCACTTGGTGTGGCCTTTCTGACACAACTCTGAACCAATTAGAAGTCCACCATAGATTTATACTTAAAATTCTTTACAACAAGGATCGATGTTTTCCTTCGGATGCCCTTTATCGACTTGCACACACTTCTCCTCTCTCCGTTCGTCATAAGCACCATCTCTGTACACTGGTTCATAAAATATTTCTTCATATTAAAAACCCCTTCACACATGATGAAGTACAATTGGTTTTCGACAAGCTAGGCCTTGACGGATTATGCTAATATTTTCGTGAAATTATGCTTTTCGCATTGCTGAAAAAATTGCAGAATTATGCTATTTTTATGCTAAAAGTTATCATATTATGCCGCATTATGCTCACATATGCTGCTGATGTATATGATGGTTCTGTTCAAAATACCAGGGGAATTGTTTTGTAGAGGGCGTTGTACTGTAGTAGCAAAAGTTCAACGGGGTCACCGCATCGTCCGACCTAGCTACGACCGTCACTGATTGTAGTGGACTGGACATGTTATCAAGGGAGTCGTAAACCTACGACTTCCTGGTGCATCTACTTGTACTTGTACTTGTAGAACTTGTACAATTGTATGGAATTTGATGCGAACAGGCGGATTATTCCAATTTATGCGATTCATATGCAATTTGCCTCGAATTATGCGATTATTCGATTTTGGTAGAAATTATGCGAAAAATTATGCTAGCATAATCCGTCAAGGCCTACGACAAGCTCAACCCGTAACGCGCTCATCCTGCCTCTTGTTAAGTCAGCCCAGTATCTAAAGTCCCCTTTGTTTTACGGCTACTCTCATTGGTTATCATTACCATACGGTCTGAAAACTTGTTCTTCTATTGGTCAGTTTAAAGATCTACTATCACAACTGAACTAGACGCAATAATTATCATCGAAGAACATTCTCGAAAACCTGGGTGATGCACGAATTTTGATAGTGCTCACTTGCGTTAATCGTTTTTCTTTGTTATTTTCCATTCATGTTCTGCTTTAATTCATATTTGCTTTGCTTTCTTAGCTTACTATTGCCGTGGCTGGCTGAACGCCCTTGTCTCAGGGGATTCTGTCCCTGCATTAGCTATGCTTGTCACATGCTATGAGATTGTGTCTAATAATAATAATAATAATAATAACGAAACAGCATGCTGTCCGCAGATTGAGTATTTCGCTCCTGCTCTTGTAGCAGTTGAGCACTCTTGCGTGGGGTAGTGCCTTTGCTGTTTGCGTTATGCAGAGCTCACTGACTTGTCAGTTTGAGCACTCTGGCAAGGTACGTTCGGGCCTGATTGGAAATTTTTATTTCCATTGCTATCAGGTTCGGCCTCATTTTCTCTGTGCTGCGCTGATGAGTTCAAAAAGAACGAAACAGCATGCTGTCCGCAGATTGAGTAATAATAATAATTATTATTATAATGGCACCTTACCACACTATATCAAGAACATTCATTGAGTTTTTGTAATCATTGCTGTCTGATGATCGCCATAGGCGTGAAACTCGGAGTCACAGCCAACACAAGCTTCGTATTCTATTCCTTTTGTATGAAGCTCTGCACCCCGGTGCATTGAGCACTCTTTCGAGGACCACACCCAACCTTCCGTGTGTAATTTGTAGTTCCGGTGGTCTATCTCCATGGAAGGAATAATCATGGGTGGATCAAATGAAGTGCGATGCCCAAGACTCAAGAATAGATGCATGTCACCTATGTCAGACAGCGCTTGACAAAACCCAAACCACATAAAACTGGTCGGTAAAGACAGGGACAGCTCAACACAAAGCTGCATGATCACTACCATAAGAGGTACGAACATGATAATTCTAATGTTATCGCATGGTCGCGAGTTATTGACTGAGGACTAGGGACCGGCGGATTCTGCTCGAAAAGCAGGGAAATTGGCAGAACCATACAAACCTTATGGCAGGCAATTCCTCGAATTCTGCTCCATTATTTTTATCCACATACCAAACATGCATGAAACTTACCAGAAAAAGTACCGAATTCTGGCAATTTTTCTGCCGGCAGAATCCGCCGGACCCTACTGAGTACGAGGTCAACATAGGAAAAAAATCCGGGTAAAAGATAGAGGTGAAGCCGTTGTATTCTACGAGGTTCTATTTCTTATTTTAAAAGTACGAAGACAGCGAGGTTCGCCCCCTTGTCGGACATTTTGGTTCAACCATTGTGAGACTTACCATCTCAGCCTCGCCGTTAGGAGCTGCATCTGCCACCCAGGTATCACAGGCATAGTGGTGGCCTGGCACATGCACAACTTCCTAAGCTGGTTGTGTTTCTCAATACAATTGAATTGCATAGCCGGTGGTAACGCGGAAGTGAGAACTTTACTTTTTTTTAACAAAGTCACTACTAGATTGTTGTCAAGACAACGCAAAACATGTCTTTTGATCCCTAAAAAGGAGTCAAATACAAACAGTCCATACAGCCCTAGCATGAGGAGTGAAATATGAAGAAGTGTGACTGCTTAGGTATTAGTCAATGGGAGTCAATACTAAAAGAGTGATAATATTCCATGAGGCCCGCAGCAACCATGCGATAACAAATTTCTTACATTGCTCACAGAGCAGACCTTTGGGCTGTTGCTGAAACTTGCCAAAAATGCGAACACATTATGACCACAATGTATATTGACGTGATAATTATTTTTTTCAAACTTTTATTGTATGTATGGGTACCGGGAAACAGATGCAGTCTGTATTGTGGTTGTGCAACAGGTGTGTGGGACACAGGCATATGGATCTGCTGCATGATCAGCCTCCTTCTCCCCTCTAGGCTCTACTTGTGAGTGAATTAATGAATAAGCGAGTTTGTAAGAGGCAGCGTCGTGTGATTATCACAATGCTAGTTGTTTGCGAGCAGAGTTGTGTGTCGACGTACAATTGTACATGTATGCGGTTTGTGACTCCCTACTCGTCGTCGTCCCCTCCCCTCCCCCGCACGCTCCACATCCTCCATCGTCCCCGGGCCCCCGTACTCTCCCCCACCCCACCCCACCCCGTATTCTTCCCCATCTCCTATACCTCTGTGTCCTTCTCCCTCAACGCCTCTCATGAATATGTTCATCTAGACTACAGAAGAACCTTAGCTACGGGTCACAGTTCCTATCAATAGACGGCGTGCAGAGCTTTGTACAAACGAAAACTTCATCCGTTGGAAAAGAAGTGAATTTAAAACGTCTCTACTTACTAGTTTCATGCTGGAAAGCAATCCTGAGGAGACATTTCATCTAGACTACTACTGCATCTCTGAGATGGGTCATGTCCTCCCACCAGAGACTGACCACAGAAGTCAGCCAACCCTTGCGCTAGCTTTAGCTGCGCACAAAAATGATCAGATGTGGCGGGCAGGAGCACAAATTAAGTTCACAGGGGGAGCACGCATCCGGGTAAGTGCACCTCGAAGGAGTCAATGGCCTAAGCTAATGGCTACGGCGAAGGCAGAGGTGCATATTTTTGATATAATTATTTTTCATGCATGTATTATATTTTGCAAGGATTCTCCAGAGGCAAATGGATGCCTATCAAAGGGAGTTTACTGGGGAAAGGAAGTAAAGGTGGCTGCTATGTGAGAGGGGAGAAGTGACATGAAAAGGTGAAAAAGTAAAAATAATACAAACAGGAACACATTTGCCTGGAAAGGTTTGAGGATCTTGAGGTATACTGCGATCTGGCGGTTCACACTGCTTAATTAAGTCAAACGTACAAACGAGTCACAATCATAGTAACCGTGGCAACTGATTTTTTTACATCGTTGTATAGAAAAGAAAAAAGGACCAAGGAACTACAAGCAACAAGAAGGTCCACCCGAGTCCATTTTTATATATTTTTGTTTTTATTGTTTTTATTGACATGACACAATGTCATAGTATTGATAGCAGCAGCAGCAATAGGAATATACCAGCTTGGAGAACAAGCATTGCTGGAGCACACACGCACTGCACCAAACACTGGACTAAACATGGCACAAAACACAGACAAAACATGGGGCAAAACACTGGACAAAATACATGTAGAAGGCAAGATGGTCGACAGTTCAACGAGCTCATCTTGTTCATACCATCGACATTCACATCATGTCCGCGCATCTGCAGCCAGCAGCCCAGATATTCTTACTCAGTCTGAGGCACAGCAGCCTATCGGTGAGACCGATTCACGATACGGCAGCAGGCACACTGTCATCTCACGTACATTTTACCTAATGTCATTTCTATTTGAATATTTATAGTCCCGCTCCCTTTGCACCGCCGGAACTTTCATTGTCGTGGTCGTCCTCGACATGATTAGGACCGCCAGAGGCAGAGCTATTTCCCTGATCAACCCCGCCAGAGGCAGAGCTAATTCCCTGATCAACCCCGCCTGAGGCAGAGCTAATTCCCTGGGTCTTGGCCTTCTCTTCCTTACACTGCTACAAAAACTCAGCCAACGGGTCTTCGTTTTCACCTGGAGAGAGAGAGAGAGTGAGAGAGAGAGAGAGAGAAAGAGAGAGAACAATGAGATGAGCTCCAGTCTCTCCGGAGGCGTGGGCTCGAATCCTACCGCTGCCACCAGTGTTCCCGGCTAAACGAAGTCCCCTCACACTTCCAGAACACAAGGGTTTTGTAGAATAATTATATGGACGAAGTATTTATACAAGAGAGTAGACCATGGTCGCCCAGAGTAAGAAGGAGAACAGAACACCAACCACTAGAGAACCACTGGAGCATGCGCTCTTTTATACGTGAGTAGCTCCCATTACAATGGTGAAGGAGCGGGAAATACGAATAGTGAGTATGTACGGTCTCAGTATAGATACACCTATTACAAGTTGTAGTGGTGCAGCATTTGTCCTTTGCTGTTTTGTTCATTCCATGTTGCTTTATTCTACACCATTGGTGCACAGTAGGAAAATACAATGTCGGGGCTCACCACGACCATACAAAATTCAAACAGCGTCGACCACCATTTTGAAAACATGGCGATGCCGCCAAGGCCAGAGTTTGTGCAGTCATAGCGGCTACGCACCCGAGTTCATGCTCATCGATGTACAGCGATGTACAGTCTAGTCGTAAAATACCGGTATTTTACGACTCCCTGGTCTACTCTGTACAGCGAAGGGCCAGTGCCGAAGGGAATCTTGTTGTTTGATGTCGCCGGGATAAACACGCGGAGAAGACGTCCTTTCTCCAAGCCATCTTGGTCATTTTTCTCAATCTGCTGGTGGGTGTCGACTAAGATATGTCCGTGAGGTACTGGTGAACTTGAGTCCTGGCATCTACAAGAATTCGCCGCGCCTAGCTAACCAATGTTGTCAGTAGAACTCAGCGTTTCCTGATCGCGACTCGGCACACTCTTTTCTGTTTGGCCTCGCAGCTTTCACGCTGCGATTAGGGAGTTTCCTGGCCACAAATGAATCCTTTAGTCATGACCATGATGAGAGGTGACTGGTATGATCCCTGACTTGCATGAGTCCTTAGCTTGAGTCAACACGAAGGTAAACTCTTCACTTGGAACGCTTGCTGTCTCCTCCGTCCTTTCTTGTTGCACTTGCAGATATGCGCACAGCTGCCAGTTTTTGTTGGTGCGCGC
>NC_088643.1:15729172-15789172 GCF_964019385.1 Sycon ciliatum | reverse complement strand
CTCATCTAGACTGTAGCTTAGGGATTTTTCCTGAACGTGTATGAACCTTGAGTCTCTTTTGACCTTATTCACTCATTCAAGCCATACAAAGTCATCCACAGTATTATTACTTGGAGTAGCATCGCTAGTTATACTTAAGTCCAAACCGTTTTCACCCTGAAGATCGGCCATGCCCGAAAATTTGGTGAATAGCTGTTAGTTTGCGTATGCAGCAAAGAGACCGCATTTCAAGTGTTTGAGTTGAGGTATCCCAAGGTACATATTTCAGACGTTCGTTTCATGGCCGCACATCGACTATAATTCACTCACCGATATTTGCGATAGCAGCCCTGTATCTGCTGTCGCCGATAGATTAGCTGCTCCCATCTGAGCCACTGTGCTGCCAGGATAATACTGTGCTGTGTCGCCGGAGTAGAGTTCGCCAGTGGCACCCATTCTCAGTAGCATGTTGTCACCAAACATCTGTACAGAAGACCAGCAGTAAAAATCAAAGGACGAAAAAAAGAAAAAAAGATGATGAGTAACCAGAGAATACCACATGTGAGATGTATGTTATGTCTATGTGTGTGTGTGTGTGTGTGTGTGTGTGTGTGTGTGTGTATGTGTGTGTGTGTGTTTGCGTGTGTGTGGGTGTTTGTGTATGTGAGTGTGTGTGTGTGTGTGTGTGTGTGTGTGTGTGTGTGTGTGTGTGTGTGTGTGTGTGTGAGTGTGTGTGTGTGTGTGTGTGTTTGTGTGTGTGTGTGTGTGTGTGTGTTTGTGTGTGTGTGTGTGTTTGTGTGTGTGTGTTTGTGTGTGTGTTGAATGGTGTAATCCCAGAACAAGTTGCTATGTCTAACAAAGCTGTTCGCTATCATCGCTTCCGCGATGGGCAGGTCTGAGGTCTGAGGTCTGAGGTGTGTGTGTGTGTGTGTGTGTGTGTGTGTGTGTGTATGTGTGTGTGTATGTATGTGCGTGTGTGTGTGTGTGTGTTTGTGAGTCTGTCTGTGTCTGTCTACTCACACTGCTCTGATGTCCCGGCATTGCCTTCATCGAAGATCCAGAGTAAGATGTGTGACCATGCTGCAACGGTCTGTTGCCAGGACAATAGTGCGGAGAGCTCGTATCAGCGTATACTGCTGCGCCACTCGGTCCACTAAGGTAGGATGCCGTTGGCGTGTTACCATACTGTGACTGGTATAGACTGCTGCCAATTGCTGCCGACGGGAACTGAGGTTGTTCTGGATGCTGCTGTTGTTGCGGCTGCTGCTGCTGTTGCTGCGTCATTGCCATCGAGAATGCAGTGGATCCATGTATTTTCTTCAAGGAGAGCACATCATCAGGAACATCACCGAGAAATTACAGAATACAGTGCCAGCCCTCGTCAATGACCCGGCAAAAGGGCAGAGTGATTCAGAAACCCCGAAAAAGGAAATGATTTTCACTTGCTCAAGAGTGCTGCTACTGTAGCCCAGTATTCCAAACATGCCAACATGCCTAGCTAAAGTCTCCATTGGCAAACATATACAAATTCTGCTCAATCCAACCAGCCCATTTGTAGGAGTTGCATTATGAGAGCTTGTGTGGATACTGAATCCTTGGTTCTAACCCACCTGTTAGATGCATGTTATGTCTATGTCTATGTATGTATGTGTGTGTGTGTGTGTGTGTGTGTGTGTGTGTGTGTGTGTGTGTGTGTGTGTGTGTGTGTGTGTGTGTGCGTGTGTGTGTGTGTGTGTGTGTGTGTTTACTCACACTCCTCTGGTGTCCTGACAGTGTGTGTGCCTTCACCGAAGATCCAGAGTAAGATGTGTGAACATGCTGCCCAGGTCTGTTGCCAGGACGATAGTACGGAGAGCTCGTATCAGCGTAAACCGCTGTGCCACTCAGTCCACTGGCGGAGGATGCCGTTGGCGTGTTACCATACTGTGACTGGTATAGACTGCTGCTAATTGCTGCCGACGGGAACTGAGGTTGTTCTGGCTGCTGCTGTTGTTGCGGCTGCTGCTGCTGTTGTTGCGGCTGTGGCTGTTGTTGCTGCGTCATTGCCATCGAGAATGCAGTGGATCCATGTCTCTGCTTCAAGGTTAGCACATCACCAGGAACATCACGGAGAAATTACAGAATTCATTGCCAGCCCTCGTCAATGACCCGGCAGAAGAGCACAGTGATTCAGAAACCCCGAAAAGGGAAATGATTTCCACTTGCTCAAGAGTGCTGCTACTGTAGCTTAGTATTCCAAACACGCAAACATGCCTAGCCAAAGTCACCATTGGCAAACATCTACAAATTCTGCTCAATCCAATCAGCACATTTGTAGGAGTTGCATTATGAGAGCATGTGTGGATACTGATTCCTAGGTTCGAACCCCAGGATGCGCAGTTAGTTACATTTTTCTCTCCTTGCCTGTTTTGTTTCTGCATGTTATTCCCCTTGTTATTCCCCTTGCCGTGAGTCGCTTGTGAGTCACGTATGAGTCGTGTATAGCTAAACCCGTATTTCTCCACTTTACCAGTATGACTCTGTCTGTTATGAGCAGGATAATGGTGAGTCAAAATGTGCAACAATTTCCACAAAACTGACTGATAAAATATTGACAATCCAGAAGCGATGCAGCTAACCCTCAGGTGATTGAATGTCAGTATCACATCAGTCAGTTTTGTGCTAATTGTTGCACATTGTGACTGACAATTATCCTGCTTATAATCTTTCGTGTTGGACCGAACGGATAACTTGTAAACTGATGGTCCTCTCTTTTTAATTCCTGACGATTATTTGTAAAACTACGAAGTGAGTGTTTTGACTTGTGTTTCAGTGTGGCTACGTCCGGGGCCAGCTACTGCACATCCACCCAAGTTCTTTAACGCCAACTGAGATGGATTCAATGTCAGATCTGTTCCTATGCACACCGCACCTAATGGGTAGGGCACTGTCCCGGAAAGACAAGGATGCTGGGTTCGAATCCCGCTTGTGGATCCTTCTTTTGCAACAGGTTGAACAATCCAATGCTGGATCAAGGTTGTTTGTTGAACTGACTGTAGTTTAGGGATTTTCCCTGAACGTTTATGACCGTTGAGTCTCTTTTGACCTTAGTCACTCATTCAAGCTATACAAAGTTATCCACAGTATTATTACTTGGAGTAGCATCACTAGTTAAAAGTCAAAACCGTATTCACCCTGAAGATCGGCCATGCCCGAAAATTTGGTGAATAACTGTTAGTTTGCGTATGCAGCAAAGAGACCGTATTTTAAGTGTTTGAGTTGTGGTATCCCAAGGTACACATTTCAGACGTTCGTTTCACGGTCGCACATCGACTCTAATTCACTCACCGATGCTTGCGATGGCAGCCCTGTATCTGCTGTCGCCGATAGATTAGCTGCTCCCATCTGAGTCCCTGCGGTCAACACAAGAGAAGCACCACCAGTACTTGTACTTGGTAATGTAATTTCACAATTTCCAGACAGTCAGCTTGTGCACACCAGCATGCCAGCAGCATTCCTACGTCCAAAATCACGTTGTCAAAATCATATCCCACCACAACCCTGGACAACAGCAGCATACATCAAACTGCCTTACTTCCTGCGCTGCCCGGATAAGTCTGTGCTGTGTCGCCTGAGTAGAGAGCGCCAGTGGCACACATTGCCTGTAGCATGTCTTCGCCAAACATCTGTACAGAAGACCAGCAGTAAAAAAGCAAAGAAAGAAGAAAGAAAAAAAGAAAAAAGGTGAATAACCAGAGAATCCCACCTGTGAGATGCATGTTGTGTCTATGTGTGCGTGTGTGTGTGTGTGTGTGTGTGTGTGTGTGTGTATGTGTGTGTGTGTGTGTGTGTGTGTGTGTGTGTGTGTGTGTGTGTGTGTGTGTGTGTGTGGTGTGCGTGCGCGTGTGCATGCGTGTGTGTGTGTGTGTGTGTGCGAGTGTGTGTTCGTGAGTCTGTCTGTGTCCGTTTACTCACACTGCTCTGGTGTCCCGGCAGTGCCTTCACCGAAGATCCAGAGTGAGATGTGTGACCATGCTGCAACGGTCTGTTGTCAGGGCAACAGTATGGAGAGCTCGTATCAGCGTATACTACTGCGCCACTCGGTCCACTGAGGGAGGATGCCGTTGGTGTGTTACCATACTGTGACTGGTATAGACTGCTGCCATTTGTTGCCGGTGGGAAGTGAGGTTGTGGCAGCTGCTGCTGTTGTTGCGGCGGCTGCTGTTGTTGCGGCTTCTGCTGTTGTTGCTGCATCTTTCTCATCAAGAATGCATAGTATCCATGTGTCTGATTCAAGGAGAGCACATTATCAACAATATCACAAAGACATTACAGAATACATTGCCAGCCCTCGTCAATGACACGGAAAAAGCACAGTAATTTAGAAACCCCGAAAGGGGAAATGATTTCCACTTGCACAAGAGTGCTGCTACTGTAGCCCAGTATTCCAAGCATGCCAACATGCCTAGCTAAAGTCTCCATTGGCTAACATCTACAAATTCTGCTCAATCCAACCAGCACATTTGTAGGAGTTTCTATATTTGATAGAAAGAAATTTTTTCACAGTTTTTAAAGAATATTATCAAGCATAAGTACAGCTGCAGTGGTGTCTTTAACTTCATTCTCGCGAGTCAAGCTCTGTATGAAGACATCCAAGAAGATTGCCTGATGAGTCCAGCGGGGACGAAACATACGTCGCAATCGAGCTATGTCGTTGCTGTGTCATCATCTATGTGCCATGCGCTACTTGATGTACCAGCCTGCTATGCCGGATACCGCCAGCCATGCATCGACCAGGCGCCAGGCGCGAACTGATGGTGGTGGTGGTGAGAAGGAGAGCTCTGTGCCAGAACTTTGCAGCCTAGAGAGCGTGTGTGGGCAGGCGTGTGTTTACCGCCATATTGCCAGGTGTGTCTTTACCACCATATTATCAACCATAAGTACAGCTGCAGTGGTGTCTTCAACTTCATTTTAGTTTTTAAAGAGTATTTGAGCCAGAGCACGCCAAAATATGACCACAGACCAAAAATTCGATTTTCAGTTTTTTTGTTAAAAAATGATCTAACATACCTAATGTTCACTGTCTGAAAGTTTTGGATTGATCCGACATGTCTAAGTGTTGCTACAATGGTATCATATGCAGCACTGTTGAAATGGTGAAATTCTATGTGCAGCAATGGGATTGTCATTTTTGCACACAATTGATATGCCCCTTGGTTCATCCTTTCCGGGTCAGTTCCTCTGTCCAGGGTCTTATAGCATGAGCTGACAGGTACTCAGCCACATCCAAATTGTCTATAGGCAGCTGAGCTGGGTGTCCGAAATACCTCCTGTTTGGAGCACCACTGGAGAACCGCCAGCGAAAACATGGTCAACATCTGTAGATGGCCGAAGAAGTTGGCACTCCACGCCTCTCCATCACATTCCACCTGTACTTTCAGATATACAGTATACACTGCTGCACACAGTGTTCGTCAACATACTAGACGTCGCACTCATATTCCCCACACCAAAGCCCATCTGCACACGGTTTTCTCCGCTCGCCAGAGAGTACTGTTTTCGCTGTATACTGCTCATGCTAGCGATGTTCCGCATACGGGTACTCAAATTATCGACTTGAGCAAGTTGAGGGAGCAGCAGAGTCCAGTGATTGTTTTTGCACTTGCAACCAATACTGGCATTGTCCCGGATATGTGCAGCGATGTCCATTCTGGCCAAATCATCGGCCGACTCACCTCCCAAGTCAGTGTCGATGCCAATCGCTTGCCAGGTTGTCATCAGAGTAGAATTCCTCGTCACTGCAGATCGTGGGACTACCAGCATCAATTCCTTTTACGCTCGATGAAAGTGTCGCCCTCAAATGACTCGTCGCTGTAGCCATCATCGTCTTCCTTCTGTTTCCGACTCGAATCCTCAAAATATTTTATCCTGCGCATGGAGTGCGATGATGTCGTCTTCTTCCGCTCCGCAGTACATTACTACTACTAGGCTCTTCTGTCGATACATCGATGACGATCAGTTTTAGGCGACTCAGCGCAACATGGAATACAAACTCTAACAAATAAACTACTTACTTGCAACAAAGAATTGCATCCGGAACAGTCCAGTCGACCGAGGAGAACAACAACAGCGACTCGCGTTGCACTGCACTTCGTATTTTTTTGCCGCGGAATTCAAATCGCGATTATCTCGACTTTTTCAAAAAAAGCTGTGGTCATGTTTTAGCGCGCTCGGGCTCATTTATTTTTTAGAGCTTGTGTGGATATAGATTCCTAGGTTCGAACCCCAGGGTGGCCAGTTAGTTACATTATTTTCTCTCCTTCCATGTTTTGTATCTGCATGTTATTACCCTTGCCGTGAGTCGCTTGTGAGTCACGTATGAGTCGTACATGGTTAAACCCGTATTTCTCCACTTTACCCGTATGACTGGTCCGGTCGTTGAAATAGCGTAGGCCGCAGACTTACGCAAGCACAAGTGTGCGTGCACTACAATCACCTGAAGCCCTGGCAGCGTGCTCCCAGTGTATTGCCGCGTCTGCCAAATTCCATGTGTGCACTGTCGCCAGCTGCCTTGCCACCGCTGCGTGATGAGTTCATTTGGCCAGACAGTGATGGCATTGAGTTTGCTCAGGCTACCCCTACGCCTGCTGGGCCGCCAGTACAGCCTCAGTCCATTATTGTACCAGGATCACATGACCATTGGTGCAGGAATGCTGGTCTGCCTGCCTTACACTATGACTATACTACAGAACTAGGTATGTTGTGTACACTGACTGTACGCTCTGGACGACTGCTGTTCAACTTTAGGATGCTTTGGACTTGGATTGCGATATTACATTAGGCAGTTATTTTTGTACAGATTTCTAAGGGTGTGTGTGTGTGTGTGTGTATATACACAGGGGTACCCGCAGTTGGATCCTGGGACGGATACCATGATGCCGTCAATCCTTTTTCTGCACCTTGTCCTCACCCACTTACTGAGGTGTGGTGAGCCGATAAGTGGGATCATTTTAAGTCCACCCTAGTTTGGGGATTTCAGGGGGTGTCGGCCGCTGGGTGGTTCAATGGCCAATTGAGTCATCTTTACAAGATTCCTTTTGAGTCTCTCTCCCCTCTCCTGGGGAGACCCACGTGACCAGTTTTGGCAGTGAGCAAGTACAAGTACAAAGTGTGTGTGTGTGTGTGCGTGCGTGCGTGTGTGTGTTCGAGAGTCTGTCTGTGTCTGTTTACTCACACTGCTCTGGTGTCCCGGCAGTCCCTTCACCAAAGATCCAGAATAAGATGTGTCACCTTGCTGCAGCAGTCTGTTGCCAGGGCGAAAATGCGGAGAGCTCGTATCAGCGTATACTGCTGCGCCACTCGGTCCACTGAGGGAGGATGCCTTTGGTGTGTTACCATACTGTGACTGGTATAGACTGCTGCCATTCGTTGCCGGTGGGAAGTGAGGTTGTTGCGGCTGCTGCTGTTGTTGCGGCTGCTGCTGTTGTTGCAGCTTCTGCTGTCGTTGCTTCATCATTGCCATCAAGAATGCATTGTATCCATGTGTCTGCTTCAGGGAGAGCACATTATCAGGAATATCACAAAGACATTACAGAATACATTGCCAGCTCTCGTAACTGACACGGCAAAAGAGCACAGTGATTCAGAAACCCCGAAAAGGGAAATGATTTTCATTTGCTCAAGAGTGCTGCTACTGTAGCCCAGTGTTTCAAACATGCCAACATGCCTAGCTAAAGTCTCCATTGGCAAACATCTACAAATTCTGCTCAATCCAACCAGCACATTTGTAGGAGTTGCTATATTTGATAGAAAAGGATATTTTTCACAGTTTTAAAAGAGTATTTATTTTTTAGAGCTTGTGTGGATATAGATTCCTAGGTTCGAACCCCAGGATGGGCAGTTAGTTACATTATTTTCTCTCCTTCCATGTTTTGTATCTGCATGTTATTACCCTTGCCGTGAGTCGCTTGTGAGTCACGTATGAGTCGTACATGGTTAAACCCGTATTTCTCCACTTTACCCGTATGACTGGTCCGGTCGTTGAAATAGCGTTGGCCGCAGACTTACGCAAGCACAAGTGTGCGTGCACTACAATCACCTGAAGCCCTGGCAGCGTGCTCCCAGTGTATTGCCGCGTCTGCCTAATTCCATGTGTGCACCGTCGCCAGCTGCCTTGCCACCGCTGAGTGATGAGTTCATTTGGCCAGACAGTGATGACTTTGAGTTTGCTCAGGCTACCCCTACGCCTGCTGGGCCGCCAGTACAGCCTCAGTCCATTAGTGTAGCAGGATCACATCATCATTGGTGCAGGAATGCTGGTCTGCCTGCCTCACACTATGACTATACTACGGAACTAGGTATGTTGTGTACACTGACTGTACGCTCTGGACGACTGCTGTTCAACTTTAGGATGCTTTGGACTTGGATTGCGATATTACATTAGGCAGTTAATTTTTTACAGATTTCTAAGTGTGTGTGTGTGTGTGTGTGTGTGTGTGTGTGCGTGTGTGTGTGTGCGTGTGTGTGTGTGTGTATGCGTGTGTGTGTTCGTGAGTCTGTCTGTGTCTGTTTACTCACACTGCTCTGGTGTCCCGGCAGCGCGTTCACCGAAGATCCAGAGTAAGATGTGTGACCATGCTGCAACGGTGTGTTGCCCGGACGATAGTACGAAGAGCTCGTATCAGCGTATACTGCTGCGCCACTCGGTGCACTGAGGAAGGATGCCGTTGGTGTGTTACCATACAGTGATTGGTATAGCCTGCTGCCATTCGTTCGTGAGTCTGTCTGTGTCTGTTTACTCACACTGCTCTGGTGTCCCGACAGTGCCTTCACCGAAGATCCAGAGTAAGATGTTTGATCATGCTGCAACGATCTGTTGTCTGGACGATAGTACGAAGAGCTCGTATCAGCGTATACTGCTGCGCCACTCGGTCCACTGAGGGAGGATGCCTTTGGTGTGTTACCATACTGTGACTGGTATAGACTGCTGACATTCGTTGCCGGTGGGAAATGAGGTTGTTGCGGCTGCTGCTGTTGTTGCGGCTGCTGCTGTTGTTGCGGCTGCTGCTGTTGTTGTTGCGGCTGCTGCTGTTGTTGCGGCTGCTGCTGTTGCTGCATCATTTCCATCGAAAAGTCATTGGATGCATATGTCTGCTTCAAGGAGAGCACATTATCAGGAATATTACAAAGACATTACAGAATACATTGCCAGCTCTCGTCACTGACACGGCAAAAGAGCACAGTGATTCAGAAACCCCGAAAAGGGAAATGATTTTCACTTGCTCCAGTCTCTCCGGAGGCGTGGGTTCGAATCCCACCGCTGCCACCAGTGTTAGCTGCTCCCGGCTAATGATGCCCCCTCACACCGGAACACAGGGGTTTTATATGATTGGATAATTTATAGAAGTATTCGACAAGAATGTAGACAGAAAGAGAACAGGACAACGACAACTCAAGACTAGACTAGAACAGAACTGGACTGGAGCATGCGCTCTTCTATGTGAGTGGCTCATTGCCAAGGGGAACGAGCGGGAAATACGAATAGTGAGTATTCAGGTCGTGGCATAAATACACCTATTACACTGCTACTGTAGCCCAGTATTCCGAACACGCAAACATACCTAGCTAAAGTCTCCATTGGCAAACATCTATAAATTCTGCTCAATCCAACCGCACATTTGTAGGAGTTGCTATGTTTGATAGAAAGAATATTTTTCACAGTTTTAAAAGAGATGAAGTTGATTGTTCCAACTAGGAACACACGCTTTTTGCCGAACTTGACACTTGACTGACTCACAACTGCCATCCGGAGCACACGAGGAGCACGTCGCACCTTTCACTCGGCAAACCTGCAAGAAAGCACCACTCCCTGCTCAATACACAGTGTTTCGGGGAATTCACCCCTCATCAGTTGAGCTTGAGTAGGCTGAGGAAGATTGTGCCTGAAAAGCACCACTTATATACTGCTCTCCAGGCCAAACCATCACCAGGGATACAAACTTACAGAGACGCTTTGTTTCCAGCGCGACAAACACCTCGTGAAGCTCCAGGTAGCAGCGTGAGGCAGAGTCGCAGTCAGAGTCAGAGTCGCGACTCTGACTGAAGCCCTGGCAGCGTGCTCCCAGTGTATTGCCGCGTGTGCCTAATTCCATGTGTGCACCGTCGCCAGCTGCCTTGCCACCGCTGTGTGATGAGTTCATTTGGCCAGACAGTGATGACATTGAGTTTGCTCAGGCTGCTCCTGCGCCTGCTGGGCCGCCAATACAGCCTCAGTCCATTAGTGTACCAGGATCACATGACCATTGGTGCAGGAATGCTGCCTTACTGGTCTGCCTGCCTCACATTGTGACTATACTACCCTTCAGCTTTGTTTTTATGTCGCCAATGCTCACTTGGCAGCCCATTTCATCCCAATTTTGGTTAGTAGGCAGTGCTGCCAAATAAATTTCGCCCAAAATTGGACACCCTTCACTGCCAAGACTGGCCACATGGTGCGAATTTTTCTCCTCGGAAAATTCTTTACAGAGAATTCAAAATATCGCCTAAAACACCATGAAAATTCGCTTTGTTGCCATGGTAACCCCAGAGTTGTCATGGATAATTATTTTGTAATGATGAGATGCTGCAGAAGACCAGTTTCGACCTTTCTGGACCGCCATTCACCGACGGTGGGCTACACGATGCTGGAGGAACTAGATTCCAGTGAAAACCCAAGATCCCTTTGCTCCTGGACGCTCCGACGTGTTGTGATATCTGCCAGGTGCGCAGTTACTAGTATTTTCGTCGCTACAGCGAGGACGACGCCGATCGGCAAACTCTCGCTCACAGCCATCACCAGCCTCTCAAAGCCATCACTTGGCATCCCCCAGAGGTACAGGAGAAAGCCAAAACAGCTCACAACAAACAAAAGCTAAGGACGATGGAAAGAGAGCATGTCAAAAAGAAGACGAACAGTATGAAGTTCAAATGGTTTTGAACACTCGTACCACCAACTATACCACTTTCAATAAATCGTGACGCCATTTTGTTTTAACATGAATATCGCGGGTTGGCTCTTGCTGCGATGTTTCACTTTGTTTCGGCTAACTTCAATTTAGTGTTCATGGCGTGGCGTACTGGATTCCAAAATTTCCTCGTTTAAAGGAAATAGTGCCACACGACGAAGCGATGCATTGACTTTACCTGCTAGCACTTTGTCCCGTGGCGCCTTCTACCAGTATCCTTGGCAGGGAAGGAGAATGACATGGACTAGGACGGACAAAGAACCAGTGCCGCTTGTTAGCGATGTGCAGTCTACTGCACCTATATGTAGGAGATGTCTGGCACAGCACTACGAGCTACATGAAAGGATTAATTCATCCTGGCATAGGTGATTGGAGAGAGTATGACGGACTGTCTTGGTAAGATACGACGTTCCCCAACCCAGCGAAACATATAGTCACAACATCATGATGAAGGATATGAAAATACGTATCTTTACTTATAAAAGAGAGGCACCTGTGACGTGTGTCTGTGTGTGTGTGTGTGTGTGTGTGTGTGTGTGTGTGTGTGTGTGTCACGCTCCTTATAAAGAAGAGGCACCTGTGACGTGTGTTTTTGTGTCACGCTGAAGCGCTGCGGAGCAGCGCTGCCCTGAGCACGCGAAGCGTGCGAACAGTGTAGCACAGTGTAGCTAGCGGCCGCAGAAGCACTGAGCACGCGAAGCGTGCGAATCGTGTAGCTAGCGGAAGCAGCCACAGAAGCACTGAGCATGCGAAGCGTTCGAATCGTGTACGTACGTGTAGCCACCACCACGTGCTGAGCACGCGAAGCGTGCGAACAGTGTAGGTACGGTGGTAGCGCTTATACTGTAACTTATACATAGCAGACACGATCAGTACGAGTAGCAGCCGCGCGCAGAAGCACTGAGCACGCGAAGCGTGCGAATCATGTAGCCACCTAGCCTAGGCCATAGGTAGCACTACTACTAGCAGCCGCACAAGCGCTGCGGACCACGTGAGCCGTTCTCTGCAAATAAAAACATCTGCAACAAAAGGATACAAAAGATCTGCACTGACTGCACTCTGCATCTGATCTGCGGTGAAGAGCGCATCGCACTTTTGTTCGTAAGTTTATGAATTTTTTGAGCCGCTTCATCCGCCACCAGGTGATGGACAACCCTGACCAGCCTCCCGAAGGCGTAACAGACGTCCCTCCTTCTCCTTCCAACGATGAAGAACCTCCCTCACCAGGACTTCAGCGGTCTGGCCACCACCACGTGCTGAACACGTGTGCTGTTCATGTACTTGCTTCACCCGTACCCGCATGCCACATTCGGCCAGGCAACGCTGGCGGGGGTGCTGCTAGTTGCGTTTTAAAAAATGACATGAGTCAGGATGAAAATTTTGAAATGTAGATCTGTTATTTCTTCTTTCTTGGATCTTCTAATTAGAACACATGTTCTCATTCTTCTTGTATTGCTTGCACACCTGCTAAGCTTTGTCTCCACTTGGTGTCCCATGTTTTCTTGGAGTTTGGGAAGGTCTTGGAATCCTTAGTGTCATTGATACCAGCCATTCTGTAACATGTGCACAATGTATGCTTATTTATGGCACATATACATTTTAGATGGGCACCAAAATTTCCATGATGGAAGTTGGATATATAGACATCACTTTGGCATGAAAAAAGAAATTTCCAAAAATTATGCCTAAGCCAACCTACGCAAACTGAGAGCGGGTGACAATACACCACCCATCCAACTGGCTGATGCTGATGGAAGGATCATCCCAGACTTTGGTTGGAACCTCCAGAAATTTGGTGAATATTATTCATCAATTTTCTACGATTCCAGCATGCCGTGCAAACCGGTTCATCAGCCAGCGACTGGTGTCAGGGATGATGAGCCTTTCTCAACAGAAGACGTTCGTGCAGCGATACAGAAGCAAAAAGTAGGCGGAGCAGTCGGTCAGGATGGAATTAGCAGTGAGGTGCTGCGTGCAGGTTCTGACATTCTAGCTGGTTGGCTGTCCTCATTTTTCAATGTCATTCGCCAATTACAGCACTGCCCGGCAGACCTGACTACTGGAATTATTGTGCCAATATACAAAAATGGCAAACCGAAAGGAGCCCCGAAGAGTTACAGACCAGTAATGCTATTGTCAGTGGTTTGGAAAGTCCTTACAACCATAATCACAAAGAGAATTAGCACCAATATTCAGCAGTTTGTGGATGAGTCACAAGCCGGTTTCAGACCAGGTCGCTCAACAGCTGATGGGGTGTTCTGTGTGCGGTCTCTGTGTGAGAGAGCTTTGCTCGGAAATTGGAACTATTCAGCAGCATTACTCGATTTCAGCGGTGCATTCGACACAGTGAACCGTGGCAAGGCGCTCGATCGAATGGCCGATTCGGGTGCACCCACCTCAATGATGAAATTGCTAGTCTCCGATACGACAGCTAGGGTGAAGATTGCTGGGCAGCTCAGTGCTCCCTTCTCGACCAATATCGGCGTGGTTCAGGGGGACCCGATGTCTCCGGCCATGTTCATTGTCTACGCAGAAGGTGCGATGAGGCAGGTGAGAGCAGCCTGCACCTCCCCTTCATGCCTGCCTACTCATTTCTCACAGTATGCAGATGACACCACAATACATGACACTGAACGTGATGCTGTGGTAGCCGCTGCAGCGAAATGTGAGCCAATTTTCGCCCAGGATGACCTGAGATTAAATCTAACAAAAACTCAATTTGTAACTCCTTCCAAGGATGATGACGCATGGAGAAAGACGAAACTACTTGGAAGTCTCTTGGGATCTGGAAGTGACATCGAGAACCGTATCAATGCCGCTAACCGAGCGTTTGGCACTATAGCCTGGAAGAGACACACTTTATTATCTAGAATGCTTATGTTCACCACTCTTATCCTTCCGGTTCTACTATACAACTGTGGCCTGTGGACCTTGACAGCAGCACTCGGCAACAGGCTCGACACGTGGCATCGCCGCAAACTACGATCCATTCTCGGCGTAGTGTATCCCCAAAAAATATCGAATAAAAACTTATACAAGCTGTCCAACCAATTGCCTATCACCAGAACATGCAGGGAACGGCGCTTGTTATGGTTCGGCCATGTAATCAGAGAAGGCAGTGACTCGACATCCTACAAAGCTCTAAGACTTTCAATCGACACCAAAGACATCAAGAAGCCCAGGGGACGCCCCGTCACCAGATGGATCGACAACATCAAGAATGACTTAAAGACAATAAACGTTTCCATTGCCGAAGCGGAAGCTATTTCCCAAGACAGGGAAGCTTGGCTCGGCATTGTGAATCAATGTACTAACTTATCATGCTAAAAAAATATCTGCGCTTACTTGAATATCCTTTTGGTAAATAACATTCTGTACTTAATATTATATTCCTCATGCCTAGGCTCATGGTGGAATCGAGGTAGTTTTTCCCTGCAATAACAGAATGAAGAAGGTGTGTATGTCATGTGTTTCTCGTTTTCTCTAACTCTTTTGCCGACAGATGCGTTAGCCCCATGGGTGATCTCACCCATGGAGTACATGCGAGCTGTTATTATTATTATTATTATTATTATTATGCCTAAGCCACCTTTTAGCTTGGCTCGGCTCATTTGGCTATTTTCAAGACGATTATTTGTGGCACCAAGGGATGATGGCCCTCGTCTTCTGGGATGCTGGCGTGGCTAAGTGGTGCTGCCCCAAGAACTCTTCTAAGGTGAGGTAATGTTGGCTTGATGGAGTTTGTTCGTAGCTTGTTCTTCTATGCTGTGCCGTGGCCCGTGTATAGACCTATAAATCGTTCCAATATTGGGCCAATATTGAGAGGTACAGTATGCCAATTTCATGGTTTCCTTCAAAAGATTTTGCGCGGGCTTTGGAATGTCGATCTACACCCCAAAGCAAACCTACCTGCAATATTTTTTAGTGGGCGAAACCTGAGAGATCGACTTGCACAAATGTTCTGGTTTTCTCAGACATGCTCCCTTAAAAGTTCAAGCAATGAAAAGTCATCCTTAGTAATAGTAGCATGGCTAGTTAAACTGAAGTCAAAACTGTGTTCAACCTGATGATCTGTCATGCCCGAAAATTTGGTGAATATTGTGAGATACGTTTGTGTGGTGATATTATAGTACCTTTCCCTGCATGGGTCTTGGCACTCAGGCTGCTAGTTCTACTGTTCACACCCTAGGCCCTGCACTGCTGTACCTCTGGCGCCTTGCGCATAACACATTCCCATGTCACCTTTCAAGCCGCCTTTGCAGCCAGCTTCCCTTTAAACGCCATTGCGTTTTACTGATGATTCATTCTCATCTTTCGAAGAGTTGGTCTGCCTTGAGCAGGACACAACATGGCGCAGCGAAAGACACGAACCTCTGTCAAGGCAAATGCTGAGGAAGCAGGAGCAACCAACGACGGGTTGACAGAGCGGATGCACCCAGGGACTCAAGAAGAAGGAAGCCTGCTGCAGTCTATCGTCCGATCCCTCAGCCAGCAGCAGCAGATTCTGCTTAGGCTCACAATGGCGCAGTCAAGCCAGCCTGCCGGCAGTGGCCCGCCACCATCCACCTCAAGACAGCCAGAGGCAGGGCCGTAGGCAAGTGCAGGTTTTGTGGGGAGACTCACTCCAAGGGCCAATGCAAGGCCTGTAACCAGACATGCCGCTTGTGCCTCAAGGTGGGTCACTTTGCTAGGGTTTGTCGACAGCGGACCTCGCCCTCACCAGGAACGACGTCTGTCGACTCGCTGTTTGTCAACCAGGCTGGTCCTTCTTGGAACAAGCTGGTGACGGTTGGCGTCGCGATCCAGGGAGGATCGTCATGCGCTATCGGGTGGCTGCCGGACACGGGCGCGGATGTAGATGCCATCCGTCTTACCGACCTGGATGGTATCGACCCAAGCCTCAGGATGAATCTAGTGCCGGACACAGCTGATGTCAAGGCAGCTAACGGCACAGCTTTGGATTCCATGGGCAAGTTCGAGGCTCAGTTGTCTTTGAGCGACACTACTGCCGTGTCGACTCTGCACGTATTCCGGCAGCTGAAGACACCTCTGCTCAGCAAGGACACGTGCATGAAGTTGCGGCTTCTCGAGGATGGATGGCCTCACTCCCGTCTAAGGGCACAAAGCGTGGCAAACATCTCCAGGGAGGATCGTCATGCGCTATCGGGTGGCTGCCGGACACGGGCGCGGATGTAGACGCCACCAGTCTTACCGACCTGGATGGTATCGACCCAAGCCTCGGGATGAATCTAGTGCCGGACACAGCTGATGTCAAGGCAGCTAACGGCACAGCTTTGTCTTCCATTGGCAAGCTCGAGGCTCAGTTGTTTTCGAGCGACACTACTGCCGGGTCGACTCTGCACGTATTCCGGCAGCTGAAGACACCTCTGCTCAGCAAGGACACGTGCATGAAGTTGCGGCTTCTCGAGGATGGATGGCCTCACTCCCGTCTAAGGGCACAAAGCGTGGCAAACATCTCCATCCTTCGGAAGCAAGCATCCGAAGTCGCAGACACGTCAGTAGGTACTGCGTCGACGGCGGCTGAGGAAATCCGACGTACCTTGCTGGAAGACTTTCCAGAAGTGTTCTGTGATACCCCGCTCAAGCCCGTGAGCGGTGAGCCGATGCGCATCGAGCTCATCAACGGCACGTCGCCATGCCGCCTGTATCGCGCTCGCTCCATCCCATTCAGGTGGCGGGACGCTGTGCAGAACCAGCTGTCCGACATGGTGGGCAAGGGCGTCATTGAGAAGGTGCCTGTCGGCGAAGCATACACTTGGTGACACCCACTGGCGGTGGTCCCTAAGAAGAATTCCAGTGAGCCGCGCATCACGGTGGACCTGACGGGTCTAAATAAATGGGTCAAGAGGCCGGCATACCCAACCCGAGTACCTCGGGAAGTCGTCGCGTCGATCCGAATGGGGATGCAGTACTTCACCACCCTAGATTCTCGCCATGGCTACTGGCAGGTACCCCTCGACGACGATAGCACCAGGCTCACAACGTTCATGACGCCATGGGGTGCCTACCGTGTCAAGCGGAACGTCATGGGCTTGGTGTCGGCAGGTGACGAACACAACCGGAGAGGAGACGAAGTGTTCGCCGGGTTTTCGAATCTTCAGAAAGTGGTAGAGGATGTCATCGTGTACGACACTGAGCTTGAGGCGCACACCCAGAGGGTTCGCAATGTGCTCAAGCTTTGCTCGGAGAACCAAATCACACTGAACCACCGCAAATTCGCCTTTGCGGCACCCAGAGCATCGTACTGCGGATTCGTGGTGACGCCGGACGGCTACAGTCCTGATCGTAGCTTGGTGGAGGATCTACACAACTTTCCAATCCCTACCAACCGCACTGATATCCGATCCTTCTGTGGACTCGTGCAGCAGTTCGACGCGTTCACGCCGCGACTAGCGGAGCTTCTATCCCCGATCCGCTCTCTGCTCTCTCCAAAGAATGAGTTTATCTGGGAGGATCCGCAGCAGCAGGCATTTACAGCTATACTAGAGGAGCTCGTAAGCCCTCGAGTGTTGGCTACCTTCGACCCTGCACAGCCGCTTCGTCTCGAGACAGACGCCTCGCAGTCAAACGGTCTCGGCATGGCACTGTGGCAGCAGCAAGTGGACGGGCGGTGGCGTCTAGTGCAATGTGCTTCACGGCACGTCACTGAGACCGAGGCCAGGTACTCTGCAACGGAGATTGAACTGCTGGCGGTAGTCTGGGCAGTCCACAAGGCTAGACTGTTCCTGGCCGGTGCTGATTTCGAGCTGCTTGTCGATCACAAGCCGCTCATTCCTATCCTAAATGCTAAGACGCTGGATGAGTTGACGTCTCCACGAATCGTGCGACTACGGGAGAAGCTGACGCCTTTTCGGTTCGTGGCTCAGTGGAGACCGGGTGCCGATCACAAGGTCGCAGATTGCCTGTCGAGACACCCAGTAAGTGCACCAGACCCTGACGATGAAGCTGGTGAGGAAGAAATCGAGCACTGCTACTGTGTTCTCCGTCAGCTGTCGCAAGAGGACGAGGAAACAGGCCATACAGTCCTCCCCGACCTTGGCATTACGAAGGTGCGGGCGGAGGGCTCGACGGACCCGGAATACCTCAAGCTGCTGAACGCGGTTAAGAACGGCTTTCCGGTGGACAAGGCTGCTCTGGACCTCGATCTGCACCCGTACTGGCAGGTTCGGCATGATCTGTCGGTCGAGGACGGCATAGTGTTGTTGGGCCACCGTATTGTCGTTCCCAGAAGGTTACACCAGACCAAGCTGGAGCAACTTCACGCTTCTCATCAGGGACAGACCTGCACACTCCGCAGGGCCCGGCAAGCAGTGTACTGGCCCCAGATCTCCAATGACGTTAAGAACGTCGTCCAGACCTGCAGATCCTGCGTCACGCTGCTCCCCTCCCAGCCTTCTGAGCCGCTCCTCTCTGACAGCCGTCCGTCCAGACCGTTCGAAGATGCAGCGGCTGACCTCTTCTCCCTAGGCGGCTTTGAGTACCTGGTTCTCACCGACAAGTTTTCCGGCTGGCCATTTGTTGGGCGCTGTGGGAGGTCGGCTACCACGTCTAACGTCATCAAACATCTCGTTCAGTGGATGTCGGACGTTGGCGTTCCTACGCGCCTCACGACGGATGGTGGGCCGCAATTCAGATCTTCAGCTTTCGCTTCGTTCTGCTCAGAGTGGAACATTTGCCACGACCCCAGCAGCCCGTACAATCCTCAGTCAAATGGCGCGGCTGAGGCGGCGGTCAAGGCCATGAAGCACTTGTTAATGAAAATTGGCAAAGGTGACGCCTATAACAGCAGTGCCTTCAGAGAAGGGTTGCTGGAGTGGCGTAACACGCCGGGTGCAGGAGGAGCAAGCCCGGCCCAGCTGCTGTTTGGAAGGCCAACGAGGACCAAGGTTCCCACACTTCCTGCAAATCTGCAGCAGTACGCTGCCCACAGCCGCAGCGCTCCCCAGCAGGTCTCATCCCAGCTTGGCAAACCTCTGCCCCCTCTGCACGTAGGCGATAAGGTATGGATCCAGAACCAGTCTTCAAAACGCTGGGATATGGAAGGAACGGTCACAAAATGCACGAAAAGAGCACGGAGCTACACGGTGCAGACGGCGACGGGGTCCAGCTTCTGGCGGAACAGACGGTTCCTCCGGCCACGTGCATAGATTGACTGGGCATGCTTCTCTTGCTTATTCCTTGTTGCTTGTGCGCTACGCTGTGATTGTCGAATTTCAGTTTCAGGATTTTCTTTGTGTTAGTGCTCCCAAGTCGCACTTAAGCCGAGGGGGCATGTGGTGATATTATAGTACCTTTCCCTGCATGGGTCTTGGCACTCAGGCTGCTAGTGCTACTGTTCGCACCCTAGGCCCTGCACTGCTGTACCTCTGGCGCCTTGCGCATAACACATTCCCATGTCACCTTTCAAGCCGCCGTTGCAGCCAGCTTCCCTTTAAAAACCATTGCGTTTTACTGATGATTCATTCTCATCTTTCGAAGAGTTGGTCTGCCTTGAGCAGGACTCAACATGGCGCAGCAAAGACACCGTATTTTAAGTGTTTGAGTTTAGGTAGGGACTTAAATAAGGATCATACACGTTCCGGGAAATTCCCTAAGCTACAGTCTAGATGTTTCATTGTCAGTTCAACAAAAAACCTTGCTCCAGCATCGGATTGCTCAAACTGTTGCAAAAGAAGGATCTACGAGCGGGATTCATACCCAGAACCCCTATCTTTCCGGGACAGTGCCCTACCGATTAGGCTACCAGAGATCACACAAACACACCCGTGGGTGCATCTTGCTAAAAAAAACTCACTGGTGCTTGACTGGGGTCCATGCTAGTCCAGGAAGGCAATTGCTGCTGTTGCTGCTGATGGCGTTGCTGGTGCGCTAGCTCTGGCTGCTCCTGGGGTTGCTCCCAGGATTCAGGTGGTGCTTGCAACGGCGGTGGCGAACCGCCACACCGCGCCGGAAGTCTCTACAAGGAACGGAGAGATCACCAAGAACAGGATTCAACACAATAAATGAAGCGAGTTGCGCATTCACCATGCACATCTTTTGCGAGAGGTTATTAACAGGATGATGAGGATATTTTCTGAACAAATTCGCCATGCACATAGAGAGCTGGAGCACACATTAAAACGGTGCCAAATAGCGGGTATTTGGGTCATACTTACCATATCACTATTATCTCAGACATACATGTATCACAAAAATGCCATATTGGCCAATAAATACTGTTTATAAAATACTCCTTTTTAGGGAAAAGTGCAGTCCAACATGGAAATGTGCAGTGGTATTTATTGAGTCAAAGCAAATTTATTGGAATTCGATGCTGTTGATGGTGTGGTCACTAACGAGTGGAGGTATTTGTCAACGGTCTATATATGTGTGTATACTCAATGATGCAGACAGCCAGACTGTTTCGGCCAATGAGGCCTCATCAGTGATACTCCGAGCTTAAAATAGGATTGAACTGTCAGCCATGGCTACGAGAACCACAGACATTAGGACAGCTTGATGTACTAGCGCTGAGAGTGCTCAAACTGCTAGAAGCAGCGCGCAAAGCATAAAGCTAACCAGTGCAAGTGCGTCCTATTGCGAGTGCTCTACAAGATCGAAATCGAGGAGCGAAATACTAAATGATGCAGAAAGCCAGACTGTTTCGGCCAATGATGCCTCATCAGTGCAACTCCGAGCTTAAAATGGGATTGAACTGTCAGCCATGGCTACGAGAACAACAGACATTAAGACAGCACGATGTACGTGTGTGTATATGTGTGTGTATGCGTGCATGCATGTCATGTGTGTGTGTGTGTGTGCATGTTTACTCACAATGCTCCGGTGTCCGGACAGTGCCTTCACCAAAGATCCAGAGTAAGATGCGTAACCATGCTCCAAAGGTCTGTTGCCAGGGCGATAGTACGGAGAGCTCGTATCAGCGTTTACTGCTGCGCCACTAGGTCCACTGAGGGAGGATGCCGTTGTCGTGTTACCATACTGTGACTGGTGTAGACTGCTGCCAGTCGTTGCCGGCGGTGGAGGAGGTTGTTGCGGCTGCTGCTGTTGTTGCGGCTGCTGCTGCTGTTGCGGCTGCTGCTGTTGTGGCTGCTGCTGCTGCTGTTGCGGCTGCTGCTGTTGTGGCGGCTGCTGCTGTTGTTGCGGCTGCTGCTGTTGTTGCGGCTGCTGCTGCTGTTGCGGCTGCTGATGTTGTTGCTGCTGCTGCTTTAGTTGCCCAGCCACTGCCAACGAGAATTGGAAGTCTGCAGTGGATTTGTTTGTCTGCTTCAACGAGAGCACATCATCAGGAATATCGCAAAGAAAATACAGAATACATTGCCAGCTTTTGTCAATGACACCGTAAAAGAGCACAGTGATTCAGAAACCCGAAAAGGGAAATAATTTTCACTTGCACAAGTGTTCTGCTACTGTAGCCCAGTATTCCAATCACTCAAACATGCCTAGCTAAAGTCTCCACTGGAACACATCTACAGATGCTGCTCAATCCAACCAGCACATCCATCCAAGGTCTTTAACGCTAACTGAGACGGAATCAATGCAAGATCTGTTAATATGCACATACCACCTATTGGGTAGGGCACTGTCCCGGAAAGACAGGGGTGCAGAGGCGTAGGAAGCAGATTACCAATGATCCGGCGGATGGCACATAGCGTGACGTCATACATCACAAACCACAAGGTTTCATTGGGGCATATAGCTTTTAATTTATTTTAATTTCTTATAACATGTAAATTTAATTTTTGCGAGCTCCCATGTAGGGAGCAACACACTCTTCCCCCTACTATCGCCGAAGTCGCACCAACCTCTTCTTCACATGTACCTTTAAACTTTACAATTGAATATTGCGACCGAGCTTTCGGCCATATTTCCAATTTATTGCATTCCCAACTCATCATAACCACGCGCTCTCAGCCGAACCATACAGACACAAGCAAGGACACTTCCATTGAGAGATAATATTTTTCTCCACGCCTCTAGACAGCTGTTTCGCTCCCTGCCGGAAAAAAATATCATCTCTCGACGGAAGTGTCCTTGCTGGTGTCTGTATGGTTCGGCTATACTATTGGATAATTGGATATTAGTATAGCACTAATAGGGGAGGAACATAACGACTACATTTACGTGTACGTGTAGATCTACCAGCATACATGTAAGCATTCTCTATTACCGGTACATAATGTGGATATGATTTTTTTTTTTATTGATCGTCTCCACTTCATGGCACATACTAATACGTAGGCAATACAAGAAAGGGAGGGTGAATCCAACCACGGAGAATAACATTATCAAAAGAAGTAAAGGAAGGGAGGGTGAATCCAAACACGGAAAATAACATTATCAAAAGAAGTAAAGGAAGGGAGCTGTCACCATGTGATGTACATGTACATGTACATTCTATTCAGTTTCAGCTCTTGCTTATCTTGGTTGCGCTCACCTTCCCCTCCTTATGTTACTTCTATAACTTAGAACCTTCCAAGTTGGAAGGCTGTTGGAGTGCGCATCCAAGATGTGCTAGAGCTGTTACCGGTAGCCAGTTAGTTGTAGAACGTCAGTACCGTCGGTCAGTGTCGTGCAATGTTATCGCATGAGCTGATTGTTTAGTAACTGGTGGTGCTAGTGGACATTATAGTGTAACTTGTAGTTTCTTGGTCCTTTTTTACTTTTTATAAATATTCCTTGGCTCTCCATCCGAGTACATTTATAATGATTCAGAATATTTGTCTGTCTCTATCTGTCTGTCTCTATCTGTCTCCATCTCTCCATCTCTGTCTGTCCATCTATGTCTGTCTGTTTCCATCTGTTTGTCTCCATCTCTCCATCTCTCCATCCTTCATCTCTTCATCCTCCATCTCTGACTGTCTGTCTCCATCTGTCTGTCTCCATCTCTCCATCCTCCCGTCCTCCTTCTCTGTCTGTCTGTCTCTGTCTGTCTCTCTCCATGCATCTCTCCATGCATCTCTCTTTGTGCAGCGACTACTGAAGTAGACGAATTTTTAGCTCGCGCAAGGCGCGATATATATAATTTTTAACTTTGGCCAGTATGACTACTATTATGCAGTATTCACTTCGTCTTGGGGTTTAGACATGGGGAAGGTGCCATACACAGGCCCGGCGGAAGCAATTGTTGATTGGTCCGGCCAAATTTTTTCGCCAGCACAGCACTTGCGCACGTGTGACCCAACACAACCTCTCTTTGCTTTGATCGTAGGTCAACCAAGACCATGTCTTGAAATAATTGTGACGCCTTACAAGAGCGCTTCACCACTGTCTTTTTCCCAAATTCTCGCCGAGGAAACGCAAAGGAAGTGGTTGGGTGGACTGGCACTTCTGGCACAGATATTTCGCTGGAAGAAGCCATAGCTGCTAAGCATGCACTGCAGCCAAGCTGACCAAACAGCGAGAAAATTTGAAAAACTACTTCGTTCAGTAAAAGAATCTGAAGCACTCGACGAAAAACCCTCAACTCAAGACTACAAAATAAATATTACTTGTACAATGTAGAATCCATCATATCAAGGCACGTGCTTTCAGGTCGTGCCACAGCTACAGGCGCCGCCCACACCCAGGCGCTAGGCCACAGCTAATACTAATAGTGCTAGCCCTCAACAAGGCTCAAGCGTACACGTACACGGCAAGATCAGATCGAGATCGCAAGTACGCGTACATGCAATCGATGATCACAACAGTCATAACGACTTACGTTACTGCGTCCTAAAAAAATCGTCGGTGGCCGAAAAGTTGGTCCGGCCATGGCCGGACCGACCGGAGCGGCTCCGCCGGCCCTGATACAGGGGTGGTGAGCCTACCTTTCGGCACCGGGAATACAGCTAGCTCGACTCTGTCTCTACTGAGTGAAGAGAGTGATTTTAAAAGGATTGATATGAGCAAATACAGTGGCATCATGGAAGAATAAAACCAAGAGTATGTAAACCCCCTGGGGGGGGCTATGTACTCTTGAAAATACTATATGCGCGCTCATATCACAACCATAGCAACAAATAAAGTGTTCCGGAACGTTTTCGTTGCTATGGTTGTGATGTGAGTGCGCATAATTATAGTTTTATTCATTGCATTATTAAGATGATTGTCTCGACGTCACCTTTTCATATATCATGGAAGACTTGAGGTTATACTAGCATACTCCTGAAGTACATGCCGAAGGAAGTATTTGAATTGACGAAATTCCGCTTAAAACAGCTCGAAATGAGAGAGCCGATGCTCACTTCCACGTGAAAATTCGCCTGCGGTGCTCTTCAGGCACTAGCTGTGCAGCAGATTCGTGTGTATATTCAGGAACATCAGATGATTGAGCCTTTCCTGGAGGGTTGTGCCGCATAAGTAGGACTCGACCCTCCGCATGGCTGATAAAGAGCTTGCTGCATTTTATTTTTTGGTGAAACATTGGTCCTGCTGCCGCCCGACCTGCCGGACATGTTCCTATGCCCCGAACCCGTGGGTCCTTCTTGCTACAAAAGGTGAAAAGAGACTAAAGGGTCATGTCTGTTCAGGGAAATTCCGCAAGCTACAGTCTAGACGAGTCCTTGTCAGTTCACCAAACAACCTTGATCTAGCATTGGATTGTTCAAACTTTTGCAAAAGAAGGATCCACAAGCAGGATTCAAATCACACACACACCCGTGGTTACTTACTGCTACAGAACTCACTGGTGCTTGACTGTTGTCCATGCTTGTCCACCAAGGCTGTTGCTGCCGATGGCGTTGCTGGTGCGCTGGCTGTGGCTGCTCCTGGGGTTACTCCCGGGAATAAGGTGATGCTTGCGACCGCGCTGGTGAACCGCCAGACCACTCCTGAGATCTCTACAAGGAACGGAGAGATAACCAAGAACATAATTCACCACAATATATGAAGCGAGTAGCGCATTCACCATGCACATCTTTTGCGAGAGGTTGACAACAGGATTAGGATATTTTCAGAACAAATTCACCATGCATATCGAGAGCTGGAGCACATAATAAAACGGTGCCAACTAGCGGGTATTTGGATCACACTTACCGTATCACTATTATCAAAAATACTGTAAAATGGGTAACGTTTGCGACAATAAATGTTTGCGTTTTACAAATTGAGAATGGTTTGCGCAGTTTAATGTTTGCGATTGAATACACATTGAATACGTACATATTGAATACATACTTCTTTGAGCTTTACACGGCGCGAGTTTGTGTCGTTCAAAGTTTGAGATTCGGTGCCTCTCGCAAAATTCGCAAACATTTTTACGTGGCAATAGTTGCCCGTTTTACAGTATCACAAAAATCACATAGGTCCTTGCAATGAAGGATGACACGACATCATCACAACTAGGAGTTTCATGCCCAGCTGGCAATCACAAGGTGACTAATATGATACAGGGAATGCCTGCATTACCCCCTTTTATACACTAACATAGTCCAGTATGGCGCTAGGCCAAAGCCGCAAAGTTACTACAGTGCGTTTTTTTATAACAGACCATTGTCGATTTTGATTTTTTAGTTTGTTCTCATTCCAAATTTGAAATTTTTTCTTCACAGCTTAGTTTGTGTGGGTCTTGGATCGAAGAAAATTAAGTTTGGGAGTCGGAATAATAATAATTGTCAAAGTTAGATATTCGGCCGGGTTTCGGCTGGAAATCCGGTTTTAAATGGTTTTCAGTGGATTTTGATTTTTAAAACGGAAGTTTTAGCCAGGAAAGCTCATCACTTGCATGGTGCCCGGCATGAGTTCGAATCCAGTACAGTTCATCGTGATTCTTTTTTTTCTTTTTCGGTATACTGTAGTACAGCGCATGCATGTACATGTACATGCACATGGCTGTGCAGTTGTGCACTGCTGTCTGCAGTTCTCCTAACCTTTGTAGGAAACCAGTGAGTCGTGGCTTTTCACGACTTATTGTGGCAAACTGTACTGAATAATTCAAATCCTGAATTGCAATTAGCTCAATAAATCAAAACATTCCAGCATGCATGTAGGAAACTTCCCTCGATCCCTGAAAGAATGCAGTGAAAATTCAAACACCACAACAAATCACAAAGGCAATTCACACAGCTCCCATAAAGAGACTAACAAAAAGGAAGCATGAGCAGTTTTACAAACACACAAACACACACACACACAATGCAAATAAGTCACAGTTGTGTCTGGGTCAACATGTGCGAATAGTAGAAGACCAGCGAGGAACGAACGGCCCCAATAATTCCGTGTTTTGTGTTGCACTTGTGACGACAGTATTACACAGTGAACAGATGTGCTCGGACAGCCGACGACGTATATCATCGTTGGCGCCGGCCTCCAGTCACGAACACATCGGCGCAGTTTTTCACGAATCTGTCCCGTCCACCCGTATGCAGAACAATAACGCGCTTGCCTTTACCTGATGGTGCTTCATTTGGTTGCTTGCCTATACACTCCTGTCACCATTGTCGTACCACCTCCTAGTACCTGTGTGATACGCATTGACCCACGTCTCATCCAGGTATGTCTCACAGGTAGCGATGCCGCCATGACACAATCCTGTGCTGTTCCATCATTATTTGTGTGATACCTCTGGTCTTGCCACACTGGAATCCCATGGAACGCAACATTTTCCCAAGAGCTAGTTTTGCTCATGTCTGGAAAATCGTCGATGGTTTCTCTGCAGCGAGCAGGAACTTTGTCCAGTGTTGGGTCCTCCTTCGCAGCATAGAATCCGTAAATTACTTCTTATACAGTCCAAAGCAAATCCGTCAGGGTTGAGTGGTTTCTTGGCACGAGTCTCACATCGGGGATTGTCACTCTCGTTGCCTTCATCACTGGCCAACGCAGCACGCTGATTTTCGCCGTCAGCATCCCTGGTACATCTGTTCATGGTGGAAATGCTGACGCCACACGCAACAGCAGCATGACGAATGGAATACTTGGGACCAATTCGATGCCCAGCCATTGTTCTCCTCGTCTTCGCAAAAAATTGTAAAACAGACACCACCATGTACCATGGCCCGTTCGCGTTTTGTTATAATTATGTGGCATGTCGAGAGAACAAGTTGCCACGAACGAAAAGACACTCGAGAAAAAGCAAAATAGGGCCACAGAGCAGTGCAGTCAGCAACAAAATGATTCCTCCGGCCACGAGGCAAGGAGCTCGAAGGACACTCTGAACAAGATGGCGAAATGCCACGAGTCGCACCTGGTTTTTCGAATTTCGCACGCAGATTTTCGTGACGCAACTCGCATGACATTTTCTCAAAAGTGTCCTTGAGTACGTTCTCAAGGTTTTCAGAGTCTATTATAAAAAAACGCACTGTAAGCGTGAAGAGGTAGGTGAGAACCTGGGGGGGGGGGTCGGTGCTAGCTTGGGGATGCATTTGCTGGCCCACTGGACATGGTGTTGCTCAAAGGTGATACAATTTGTGTAAAAATGGATGGTAATGTAGGAGGCGCAGGCTACACAGCCAGGGAGTGTGAGAACAGGCTTACTATTGCCACTAGCTTAGGAGGTGCTGCATCACGTCATGATACTGAAGCCCATTTTTTTAGGTAGCAGCAGCAACTAATTACTTGTTCATGTGGAAACATTTGGGGACAAGCTCTATTCTACTACAGGTGGTATTTAGTCTGTTGTGCTCGCACCTCACCCCCCCCCCCCCCTGACTGTGGTACCTGCGCCTTCTTTTTCACTCTCCATTTTGCACCAATTATTTTAGCACTTCTGAGCAGTGAAAGAATAGATAGAGATATGATTTACAGACAGTAGCATGTGCTGCAGAGAGTTAAAATGTTTATTCATTATTCGTTCATCACTTTGACTAGCCTGCATCCAGTAGCAACTGACTTACTTCTGTGGATTTCAGGTTCACCCATCGCTATGTCTTCCACGTACTCTGGTTTGCTCAAAGTGTAAGGCCAGACTTACAGTACTTTGACGTAATTTCCGTAAATGTATCACCATAGCATCCTCGGCTACTCAACAATCGTTACATTCCTTTTTCCTCATAACAATGAATATTATACTGCTAGTCGTACAATTCTCAGGAAGCATACACGCCGGTTGGGGTGCGACTAAGGAATAAACGTACGACGACAACAAAAACAAGGGAGAGGCAAGGGAGATGCGAAAAGGGGAGGTGAGGTGGAGAGCCAGGTTCTCAATCTTTTTGGTTTCTACGACACCCCAATGCAGAGCAACGACTACGTGCTCGCTCCTACATGTACTCTCTATGATGTAGATCTACATGATCTACGTGCTTGCTCGTCTTAGTTCGTTCCACAAAGCGCCTCATGGAAGCATGTAGAAAGGTAGTGGCCTGCTTTTGCACAAAGCCTGGCATCGCATTTCCAGGAAGCTAGCGCTTCAACGCGAGAACCTACTACAAACTGTACAGTCTACAGTCCGAAGTAGTGGTTCGTTGCGACTTCGGCGATGATTTGTAAGAAAGGGTTTGCTCCCCACACCGGAGCTCGCGCTATTCCGCCGACTTTACTTGACACTTGACTGACTCACGACTGCCAGCCATCCAGAGCACACGAGAAGTCCATCGAACCTTCGACTCGGCAAACCTGCAAGAAAGCACCACTCCCAGCTCAATACACAGTGTTTTGTACTGTTGTGCTCAGCGCGGGCTTGCGACTAGTTGGTTTGGAGGTGACAGCGTTGCGAATGACCGAGCAAACAGTGGAAGGCAGCATGTTCCACCGATCAGAACCTAGCCAAGACGAGAAAAACCAGCTTTAGTGCGGGCAGAAGGCAAGGCCAGAGAAAAAGAGATTTGGGACCTAGTAATGGCAGTAGTGTGTGCCACTGGAGGAGCGGGTATGGAAAATTTCTTTTAGGAGAGAGCTGCATGTGCCGCTATGGACAGAGCGAAATACAAGAATAAAACTTGTTGCCCCCCCCCCCCCCCCGAAAATGCGGCGTGCCAAGGCCCATCCGCATCGAGCCAAGGCCCATCCGCATCGAGCACTCGGAAATTGTGACCGCATGCATGAGCAAATAGATTTTAGCACTTTTTCAGCTAAAAACGCTCAAAAAGGCGATATTCACCAAAAACGCAATAAAGGGCGAAAGAAACGGGCTTTTCCAAAAAGGGCGAAAAAAGGGCGAGCACCTTTGGGACAGGGCTACCGACAGATCCTGAAACAGTCAAACTCAGGAAATAGCACCATTATTATCACTCAGGCTGCAATATTCATAATAATTATTATAGACATACACAAGAGAGAGTTTGGAAGCTTTGTCACAACTCCGAGTTTCACGTATCTCTACGATCATCAGGCAACTGATGGATCCAAAACGGGCAGCCAGAACATAAGGGGGAGCAAGGTGGGAAATTCCGAGGGGTGTCATAGGCGACGCGGATCATAGCGCAAGAGTCAGGTGCAGGCGTGAAGTGGCCAAGTCTTCAGACTTGGGGCTATGCAGCAGTAGGTCTGAATCAGGGAGTCGTAAAAGCCCGGGAGAGGACACGGCACACATTCCCAGAAAACATCTTTGCCTCGCGCTGCCGGGGAACGCTGCGCCAGGGAACGGTGTAGCGAGGCAAGGAAATTATTATTTTCGAAAATTGTTATGTCTTCTTGAAACACTAATTGGGACATTCTCCGATTTCTCTTAGAGCACGGAGACGATTTCTCCGTCGAGTCTTCTAATCTCTATTTTCATCCTCAATTCTTCCAGCTGCCTCACTCATTCTCTCTCAGTTTATCGAAGTTAATTTATTCTGAGGCGATGGAAATGCAAGATAAATCCCTAAATTGTACTTCACTTTTATTTGAGTTGGGGTGAACGAAATGAGATTTGTGGAAAATGACGCCACTTCCCGTGTTAGCCGCTGGTCGTATCATACAGCCCATATTCCATTGCAGGTGATGGGCGAACGTTCGTGTTGAGATCCGCTGAGCTTCCTCGTACTCGTGGAGTTGAATTTGTGGCAGAAATTGCACTGAATTGCAGTCAAATGGTTGTGAATGAAACGAGATTTGTGGAAAATCACGCCACTTCCCGTGTTAGCCGCTGGTCGTATCATACAGCCCATATTCCATTGCAGGTGATGGGAGAACGTTCGTGTTGAGATCCGCTGAGCTTCCTCGTACTCGTGGAGTTGAATTTGTGGCAGAAATTGCACTGAATTGCAGTCAAATGGCTGTGAATGAAACGAGATTTGTGGAAAGAGACGCCACTTCCCGTGTTAGCCGCTGGTCGTATCATACAGCCCATATTCCATTGCAGGTGATGGGCGAACGTTCGTGTTGAGATCCGCTGAGCTTCCTCGTACTCTTGGAGTTGAATTTGTGGCAGAAATTGCACTGAATTGCAGTCAAATGGTTGTGAATGAAACGAGATGTGTGGAAAATTACGCCACTTCCCATGTTAGCCGCTGGTCATATCATACAGCCCATATTCCATTGCAGGTGATGGGCGAAAGTTCTTGTGGAGATCCGCTGAGCTTCCTCGTACTCGTGGATTTATGAACTTGTGTCAGAAATTGCTCTGAAATTGCAGTCGAGTGTGTGTGTTGTGAGTGAATCGCAACAGCTCCCTTCCTTCAGCATCGTCAAAACGCAACATAGAGCATTATTACGCACTCGTTCCATGATTTATGATATTGCCTGGATTCTTTTAAAAACAATCAATGTGTGTTCCCTATCTATCTACAACACTTTTCTACTCGTATACTGAGTACGCGGTGACTTTAGCCGGTTAGGAAACGGAAGGCTCAGCCTCCAGGTTGGCCAGAAAGGTTCTCAGTGAATCTAACCGAAGTCTTGGCGAGTGTACAAAAGGTAAACCTATCATTTGTTTTTCATAACGGAATTGTGCACAAAAATGCGCACACACGCACGCACGCGCGCGCACACGCACACACACACACACAAACACTGTGCAAACACACACAAAAGTACAAGCACATGTGCACATACACACGCCCCCCCCCCCCCCCCCCACACACACACACTGTCAACTCCCCACTCCCTGTACCATGTGTACTGAGTCTGACAAATCATGTTTATGCTTCCTTCGCCACCAGTTTCGGATAATGGTGTCAACAACGAGTCGTAAAATATTGGTATTTTAGGCCTCCCTGCCCTGAAAACGAGCACAGCGCTGTGGATCGAGCAGATCCGGCCGCGCCGGCCTAGCGTGCTTCACTTTCTGGCCGAGGCAAACATCGTCCCCGTGCGCGCATCCCGTGTCCTCTCCCGGGCTTTTACGACTCCCTGGTCTGAATGATATCGAATAGAGCTGGGGACAAATGCCAAATCCACACATGCCCACACCACTACACAAACATACACCCACACTCTCTCCCTGTTATTTATTTATTTATTTTATTTTTTACAGCATCTCATAGCACAGTGAGAACACCGGCCAATACAAAGAGAAAGGGTGTTAGCCAACTCTTTCCCTCAAACCGGTTAATACTATTATTATTATTGTGAGTTACGAAGTCTGAAGAAAATGTTGAACGGCCTCTGCTGGGATGACGACTACACCATAGCTCAGTGGTAAGAGCATCGCTGGCTACAAGCGAGGGTCCCTGGTTCGAGTCCTGGTGGTGACAGTCAATTTTTTCTTCAGATTTTTCCCGTTTGTCTCTTTCCCTCAAACCAGTTAATATTATTATTATTCTTGAACGGATTGGAAGAACTTCAAATACAAAGGATCAATTGGGGAAGTGAACTGCCTGAAAAGAGAAAAAATCGCCAGACAGTCAACAGTGCAAGTCACCCATGCACAAACACAGTCCACACGTTCGCTTATACTGGACATGATAAGAGAAGCAGTTGATACAGGAGACATAAAGACAACAAGCACAAACGTAGCTTTAAATCCTTTGTGTATAGAATGTTTAAATCTCCATGCATATCTCCATGCATCTATATCTCTCCATGCATCATATCTTTCCATGCATCCATATATCTCTCCACGCATCTATAATATTATATCTCTCCACGCATCTATATCTCTCTCTCTCCCTCTCCCTCCCTCTCTCTCTCTCTCTCTCACTTGATCTCCCTCCCTCCCTAGCCGCATTCCTGCTCTCTGCTGCTGCTGCTGCTGCTCTCTTTCTCTCTCTATCTCTCTCTCTCTCTCTCTCTCTCTCTCTCTCTCAGACTATCAGGGATGCTGGTGAGCTGATCTACTCACCTCCCAAGAGCTGCATCTGCGCCTCGATCCTTGAAGGCTGGTGGCGTTCCTACGGATTGGGAAAACTCTTCTGCTCGGCACTGTTGAGTGTTGTTTTTGCAGTTGTGTAGAAATCAGTAGCAGCTTTTATAGGGCGAAAAGGAAGAATATCATCATGAGTCATGAAAAAGGGCAGAAGTCTGTTGTGTCCGTCCAATCAGAAGAAGAAGAAGAACGTGGGAAGGTATCAACCGTGTCTAGACATGATGTATAAAGATGAAAGAAGCAAATGAATCTTTGGAAGAGAGTAGAGGACATGGATGAGACAGGATCTACATGTAGAAATGGCATGGCTAGCTGTAGGCATGACCTCAGGCTCAGTTATAGTGAGGTACAGACGTATCACGTAGGATACAGTACAATCCGTGGGAAAAATGTACTAAGGCCACAGCTTCCAATCATGACATGCAAAGCAGCGGTGCAGCATCGCACTCGCAGGCGTGAATCGTGGACGTGGTGACGGGGTCTGATGTGCTCCACCGACCTAGGGTCTCGGCTTCACTGCACAGCAAACGCGTGTACTAGTGTGGTGTACGATGATCTAAACTAGCAAAGATAACTACTAGCACAGTAAACACCTGGTGTAAGCGACCTCTGTGTTTAGCGACCACCTGCTCTTAACGACCGTTTTTCCATGCAACGACAGTTCTACACAGACACTGTGGGACCTGGTTCTAAAGACCACCTGGATTTAACGACCGCTTTTGCTTGCACCGTGAGGTGGTCGCTTAAACCAGGTTTTACTGTACATGATTGTAGCATGCAATCCAGCAAGCGCAAGGGAAACACAACTAACGACGTTACGTGCACTGTTACTTCTTCTCAAGTACCAAGTCTAGTAAGTGGGGAGAAAAGATTAGATCAGCGGTGTAGGCGTGTCAGCAAAGGAGGGGACACGTGTGATGCAGAGGATGCAGTGCGTATGCGTGCACATGTAGATGTGACATAACTAGAGTAAAAATACATGTACAATGTATATGTACCGGTGGTAGTCAGCTACAGTACTCTTACAGACAGTTCAGTACTGAGTACTACTGAGTACTACTGTACTGCATGGGATACTACACGAGTACACGTACGCGTACAGACTACAGGTTCCTGCACGAGTACGAGGGCAGTACCGCGGAATCCAGCCCGCGCCGAGATAGCGACAAGGGCTGGATGAGCAGCGGTACCGGCGAAAACCCCCTGAAATGTGTGTGTCTGACATGAATTTGGCATGGCAACATGCCTCTGAAATGAGGTTGAAATAGTAATGGAACAGTCTCCAATAAAGGAACGTCTCCAATAACAGCACGGGGTAGAGGTACATTGAAAAAATAAAGGACCGTGCTTATAATTATTATTATTTGAAATAATACCGGATAATTATACCGTCTACGCGCCTCAAAGCCTAAGACTAAGACTAAGTAAGAGTAAGAGTAAGAAAGGATGCCAGTGTAAACCTGAGCCTGAATCAAGGCCAAGGCCAAGGGCGCAGGCCGGGCGCATAGCACCGAGGCCTGCGGCCGTAGAGTCTACGCACGAGGCCTTGATGTGGGCGGAAAGTGATATCGCCTTCATGTAGGCGAAAAGTGATAAGATCAGCTGTGTAGTCTATAGATCTACGCGTGTCAGCAAAGGAGTGACAAAACTCATCCAGTGCGTGACGTCATGTACATGTACATGTTACATAACTAGAGTAAAATAGATGTAGTAGAAATAATTTTAAAGTGTAGTCACCACGTCCCCCACCAACCTACATGTACATGACATGTACTTCTTCTTGAGCAAAGAAAAAAGCCAGCAGGTCTAGCCACCACGTCCCCGAACTCCACTCCTAGTCCAATGTAGGGTCCAGCGGATTCTGCCGGCAGAAAAATTGGCAGAATTCGGTACTTTTTCTGGTATGTTTCATGCATGTTTGGTATGTGGATAAAGAAATGGAGCAGAATTCGAGGAATTTCCCGCCATAAGGTTTGTATGGTTCTGCCAATTTTACTGCTTTTCGAGCAGAATCTGCCACCTTTGCGAGCAGAATCCGCCGGTCCCTACTCGGAGTCCTATGACTATGTGGTATCGCGCTTATAATAATAATAATTATAATTATACCATCTACGCGGCTCAAAGTATGTGAGTGGAAACCTGAAACACGATCCTAGAGTTCTGGCAGGACTTTCCGCCTTCATCAAGGCCTCGTGCGCACGGCCGCGGGCGCAGGCCTCGGCGCTACGCGCCTTGGCCTGCGCCCTTGGCCGTATGCACTCGGCCTTGATTCAACCAATAAAAAGTCCTGCCAAGTGCCACAACTCTATGATTGTCTAGTACATGTATCACTAAAAATCATGTCTACTTCAAGCATCCAAGCCGACCTAGTTTCTATCTGTTTGGTACCCGTGACCATGGTGACCGGCCGAATTGTAATCTTTACTTACATCTTTACTTATAAAAAAAGAGGCACCTGTGACGTGTGTCTGTGTGTGTGTGTGTGTGTCACGCTCCTTATAAAGAAGAGGCACCTGTGACGTGTTTGTTTGTGTCACGCTGAAGCGCTGCGCGTGCGGAGCAGCGCTGCCCTGAGCACACGAAGCGTGCGAACAGTGTAGCACATGCACAGTGTAGCTAGCGGCCGCAGAAGCACTGAGCACGCGAGGCGTGCGAACGAAGCGTGCGAATCGTGTAGCTAGCGGAAGCAGCCACAGAAGCACCGAGCACGCGAAGCGTGCGAATCGTGTAGCCACCACCAAGTGCTGAGCATGCGAAGCGTGCGAACAGTGTAGGTGGTAGCAGACACGATCCGTACGAGTACTCGGAGTAGCAGTAGCAGCCGCGCGCAGAAGCACTGAGCACGCGAAGCGTTCGAATCATGTAGCCACCTAGCCTAAACCATAGGTAGCACTACTAGCAGCCGCACAAGCGCTGCGGACCACGTGAACCGTTCTCTGCAAATAGAAACATCTGCAGCAAAAGGATACAAAAGATCTGCACTGACTGCACTCTGCATCTGATCTGCAGTGAAGAGCGCATCGCACTTTTGTTCGTAAGTAATTAGTTTATGAATTTTTTGAGCCGCTTCATCCGCCACCAGGTGATGGACAACCCTGACCAGCCTCCCGAAGGCGTAACAGACGTCCCTCCTTCTCCTTCCAACGATGAAGAACCTCCCTCACCAGGACTTCAGCGGTCTGGCCACCACCACGTGCTGAGCACGTGTGCTGTTCACGTACTTGCTTCACCCGCATGCCACATTCGGCCAGGCAACGCTGGCGGGGGTGCTGCTAGTGATTGTATAAAGAAGAGGCACCTGTGACGTGTGTTTGTCTGTGTGGTTGTCTGTGTGTTACGCAGAAGCGCTGCGGAGCAGCGCTGCCCTGAGCACGCGAAGCGTGCGAACAGTGTAGCTAGCGGCCGCAGAAGCACTGAGCACGCGAAGCGTGCGAATCGTGTAGCTAGCGGAAGCAGCCACAGAAGCACAGAGCACGCGAAGCGTGCGAATCGTGTAGCCACCACCACGTGCTGAGCACGTGTGCTGTTCATGTACTTGCTTCACCCGCACGCGCCGCGTTCGGCCAGGCAACGCTGGCCGGGTGCTGCTAGTAATATTATGAAATTGTCACAAGTACATGTACATGTAGTAAGTTATGAGATCGAGTCCACCAACTAAACCAGATTTTGAAAACAGTCAGACGTGCACAATCTAGCACAAAACTGACAACTGTTCAAATCTGGTTTAGTTGGTGGACTCGATCGCATAACTTGTGCCGACAATTTCCAGAATACAAAATAATATCAATTTTAACTTAGTAGCAGTGTGTGTGTGTGACAGTGTGTGACAGTGTGTGTGTGTGAGTGTGTGTGTATGTGGATGTGTGTGTGTGCGTGGGTGTCTCTGTGAAAGCACTTCGGGTTTTGCCCGAATTTACCACCACATTGTCTTCTTTAAATAATTGTTGTTGGTATCATACATGTACTTCTTCTAGTTATCATTAATATTTATGATTCTGGCACGTCACGGTGGATGCGATGTGGCACATCATTATTATTATTATTATTATTATTATTATTATTACAAAAAATGTATTATCTACGCATGCATCTACGCAAGATTCACCACCAGCCAAATAGGACATGTGTGCATTTTTCTTGTCACTACGTTTTTGTCACTTATTGGATTTGCATGCTGTTTTCTTGATTCTTCACATCTATTTTTTCGTGTCACTTCTACACATAATTGGAGTGATATGTTTCTGAACTTATTTTCCTTATAGTTGTAGTCTGTTAGCTTATTTCCATCATTCCCTGTAGTATTTTGACAAGAAGGGAACGAAAACGTTCAATACTTTGACACATGTCCTAATTGGCTGGTGGTGAATCTTGCGTAGATGCATGCGTAGATAATACATTTTTTGTAATATTTTCTGCCTCCGTCCTGCTTTCAAATTATTACTATTATTATTATTATTATTTGAAACTCGGATGTTGAGCCATAAATAAATGTAAAAGAGAAAAGGACATATGGATACGAGTTTAGAGTAACTCTCCATCACTGTAACATGATACTATATACAGTCAGTTTCTGACTGTATATAGTATCATGTTACAGTGATGGAGAGTTACTCTAAACTCGTATCCATATGTCCTTTTCTCTTTTACATTATTATTATTATTATTATTAGAAGCTTCTCCGCGTTGGCATCAATGCAATGTAGATATACACAGCATGTATAGCTTTCGAATAAGCCGAAGCGACAACAGCCAAACAGGATATTGATGGCGATATAAAACGTATGCGATATAAAACGCGTGACGAAAATAGAATATGTACAATTAAAACAAGCGAACGAGCAGCTCAACCGAGTTGAACTTGAATTTGCTGATCATTACCAGGGTTCATCTGTGAGCAGCAACATGTCTCTCCAGGATACGGCCGCTGAGGTAGCTCCACGCCCCGCGATTCTGGGCGATGCTCCTCAGCTCCTCAAGATCTGCCGAGGTCTTGAGGGTCCTCCCAACCAGCTCGAGATCGTGTTTGAGCACGACCGGCAGAGTTGTGCGCGGCCTGCCCCACCAGGTAGGCTCAGTGGATGGCTTGAAGTAGGAGCACATTGACAGGTTCGCCGGTACGCGGTACACTCTGGTCCAGCCGCAGCACGTGCCCAAACAGACGCCAGCGGGCTCCCAGGATCGAGATACCAAGACTTAGTGGTGTTGAGTTTGTCCTCTTGACGTCTTGTACAGGGCACCGCAAGGGTATTATTCTTGATCTTAGCTGCACATCACGTGATCACAGCATCACAAATAATTGCATGTACATGTACATGTCTATAACTGCTCCTTTGCAAACTTGCACACAACCAGGGCTCCATTTTAGGTCCCCTGCTCTTCCTCACATACGTTATTGACCTCCCCTGTTCAATTCCCAAAATTTCTTTGTTTGCAGATGATACCACTGTCCTTGCTTCCTCCCCATCTCACGCCACCTTGTACCCCAAAGTTGAGATCTGTGTCAACGACATTGTTCACTGGATGAGCACTTGGTACCTTTAAAAGCCAAATGTGACCAAAACCGAGCTCCTCCTTTTTCCCCCTCCCACATATCCAGTGCCCATCTTCCACCTTCCTGATGATTCCGGTCACTCTATATCTGTAGCGCCCCACCATAATCACCTTGGCATTGTCATAGATTCCGCCCTCTCCTGGTCTCACCATGCTGATCATGTGTCGTCCAAAGTATGCCGATCTGTCGGCATAATGTCAAGTCACTTGTCCCATTTGCCCCAAAATTGCCGGATTAATTTTTATAAATCATACATTCTTCCCCTCTTCACGTACGGCTTCCCTGCCTGGTCCACCATTAACAAAACCCACATAGGTAAATTAGAAGTTCTCCATCGTCGTATACTGCGGATCATATTTCGTACTGATCGTTATACAAAGGCACACAATGAAAACCTTGGCAAATTAATTCCGTTGTGACTCAGAGTTTCATGGCTGAACCAATCATCAGACAACGATAATGGAATAGGAGGCAGCGCTGGTATATCTAAGTGGAGAGAGTGGAGAATTAATTTGCCAAGGTTTTCATTGTGTGCCTTTGTGTACGCCGCTCTGCCTGAATCAGGCATTGAGCACTATTGCAGAACAAAAGCATATTGCCTCTGTACTGATCGTAAAAATATTATCTCAAATCTAGACTTGTATGCTGCTGCATCCCCTACCACTCTGCAACACTACCTTGATGCTTCCAAGTGCACCCTGGCACATTCAATTTTTCTTGACCAGTACCCTGCTCATTTACAGTCCCTTAATTGGTTCAATTCAGGTGGCACCACCCGAAGCTGCGTTCGTCTCCCCCTAGCTAGGTCTACCCTATTCGTAAATTCCCCTTTCTTTTCCTCCTACTCCACATGGCTCCAACTGCCTCCCAGTGTTAGACAAGCTCCAGATATGGCCAAATTCCGTACCCTCGTCAGACAGCACTTCAGTATCTCCCAGTAAACAATGTCACAGTCCCCACTTCCGCTGCATAGCTCGCTGAGCATCCCATTGCTTTGTAAGTTGCTAATCCCTTCCCACTTTGTGTACTTGCTCTTCATTTTCTTTTTTCTCTTCTTCCGTGCTTGGTCTCACCCTCTCCTCAATTCAATTGGCAGTCTTGACATGCCGCGAGGTGCAGAAATAAATAAATAAATAAATAATAATTGCATACCTGATGCAATCCGTGATCTGGCGTCACAGGTCATCAGTGCACCGTATTAATAATTATCTTGATAATGGAATTTGATCATAGTAGATAGGACAGAAGCGGAACGTATAATTATACCCACATAATTATATTATTACGCGTGCTGTGGTATTATTATTATTATTATTATTATTACTAGCAGCACCCCCGGCCAGCGTTGCCTGGCCGAATGTGGCATGCGGGCGAAGCAAGTACATGAACAGCACACGTGCTCAGCACGTGGTGGTGGCCAGACCGCTGAAGTCCTGGTGAGGGAGGTTCTTCATCGTTGGAAGGAGAAGGAGGGACGTCTGTTACGCCTTCGGGAGGCTGGTCAGGGTTGTCCATCACCTCGTGGCGGATGAAGCGGCTCAACAAATTCATAAACTTACGAACAAAAGTGCGATGCGCTCTTCACTGCATGCAGATCAGATGCAGAGTGCATTCAGTGCAGATCTTTTGTATCCTTTTGTTGCAGATGTTTCTATTTGCAGATAGGCCTTGACGGATTATGCTAGCATAATTTTTCGCATAATTCCTACCAAAATCGAATAATCGCATAATTCGAGGCAAATTGCATACGAATCGCATAAATTGGAATAATCCGCCTGTTCGCATCAAATTCCATACAGTTGTACAATGTTCTACAAGTACAAGTACAAGTAGATGCACCAGGAAGTCCCGCTGGCGACCTTCAACGCCCTGGCTGCGAGTCTGTGTGGCTTGAACTTGGCTCCCCCTCTACTCAATCTCAGAATCCCATCTTACTATGCTGCATGTATCGACCACCCTCACAGAGCACAATGCAATTGTCGTACTTTTGTGACATGTTTGTTGAGGCATTACAGTCAGTCTGTTTAGATTCTTATGATCTGCTAGTGACTGGCGATTTCAACGCCCACAACTCAAGCTGGTGTCCCACCGATTCTACCTCGAAGGCTGGTGACCTCCTTAGCACAGTATTTGCTGCTCTTGGGCTCCACCAGATGGTTGACTTCCCCACTCATTCCTCGCCTAATGGCTCTGTTTCGTGTCTGGACTTGGTGATCACCAACCGACCACGCCTCGTGCGCTCAATTGATCAAGCACCTCCCTTGGGTATGTCTGACCATATACAGATTGTTTGCACTTTATGTTACGCCCCTATTTCGAACTACTTCCCCAACTCTGCCACTGGTCCTCCCTCTTCACTGTATCGCTTCAAACAAGTACCTTCGCACCTTTGGCAATTAATCAACGCTGATTTAGCTGGCTACAACTGGTCCTCTCTGAACTCGTACACTGATGTTAATGACGCACTTCATCACTTTGATTGTGAGCTCCAGTCCGCCTTCCGTCGGCACCTCACTTCATTCGGAGCCACCCACACTGTGACATCTCCACGACCCCGCATGCAATCTCCACCATGGGTTACTGCTGAGCTCAGGTCTGCTGTAAAACGCAAGCGTGATCAATATAGTGTGTACAAAAAATATCCGACAGCAGTAAATCATGCAGCTTATAACCGACAAAGGAATGCTGTAAAGCACCTGTCTCGACAAGCACATCGTCAATATATACGCTCCATCCAAGCATCACTAACATCACCGAATCGACCTACACTCTTTCAGTTTGTGCGAGCACAGCGGCACACTTCCGGCCGTGTCATGCCCCAAACGATGATAGCATCCGACGGTACGGTCGCCACGTCCCCCAAGAGCATAGCTGATGTTCTGAACACTCAGTTCACCTCATTTGGGCTACCTGATGATCCTTCGTGGCGCATTCCCCCTTTGTCCCAGTCGCCTTTCATATCTGTTCCGTTCCGTACAATCACTGTCACTACGTTTCAAGTTCGGAAATATCTGAAGCGCCTGAAATGTGGAAAGTCTCCCGGCTCAGATGGGATCCCGAATGAAGTGCTGCAGTCTCTTGCACCATCAATAGCCTATCCTCTCGCCATTATTTTTAATATGTCATTTCGAACTGGTACATTCCCACAGGATTGGAAATCCGCCATCGTGACACCGCTTTACAAGAATAAAGGCTCCCGTGCTTGCCCGGCAAACTACCGCCCCATCTCTCTGCTGCGCACAGTTTCCAAACTTTGTGAGCGTATTGTATTCGATTCCCTCTACCTGCACATCGCTCCGGCTCTCTCACCAGCTCAGTCGGGATTCTGCCGTGGTGACTCAACTCAATACCAGGTGACTCGACTTGTCCAAGACATAGCGACAAAGAGGAACTGTGGGGAGCACGTGGGAATGGTGTTTTTCGACTTGGCTAAGGCATTCGACACCGTTTGGCATCGTGGCTTACTTGCCAAGTTGAAGGTCACCTTCCGGGTGGAGGATGCTGCCTTGCGTTGGATATCCTCGTATCTGTCTGCTCGTTCTCAGGCTGTTCGCTTGTTCTATTTCTTGTCTGATCCCCTCCCTGTAACGTCTGGAGTGCCCCAAGGTTCCATTCTGGGTCCTTTGCTATTCTTGCTTTACGTTAATGACCTACCTTCAGTTGTCCCCGATGTTAGTTTGTATGCGGATGACACTGGCCTTATCTGTTCTGATTCCTCCCCTGCACAATTACTCCTTACCATGCAGCATCGCATCAACAGCACTGTGATGTGGATGCAAACGTGGAAACTCCAGCCCAATTTAGACAAGACAGAAGCCATGTATATTTCTTCATCCCCTCCTGATCAACCATTATTCTTCCCTGACTCGACTATGCCTATCCGTGTTGTTACTCAGCACAAACATCTAGGTGTGATGTTTGACTGCAAACTCTCTTGGGCTGCACATGTCAACTGTGTATGCAAGCGAACCAGTTCAGCCTTAGGGGTACTACAACCACATTGCACTCATTTGCCCATCCAGTGTAAACTATTATTTTATCAGTGCTATATTCTCCCTATATTCGACTATTGCGATACCGCTTGGTGTGGCCTTTCTGACACAACTCTGAGCCAATTAGAAGTCCACCATAGATTTATACTTAAAATTCTTTACAACAAGGATCGATGTTTTCCTTCGGATGCCCTTTATCGACTTGCACACACTTCTCCTCTCTCCGTTCGTCATTAGCACCATCTCTGTACACTGGTTCATAAGATATTTCTTCATAAAACCCCTTCACACATGATGAAGTACAATTGGTTTTCGACAAGCTCAACCCGTAACGCGCTCACCCTGCCTCTTGTTAAGTCAGCCCAGTATCTAAAGTCCCCTTTGTTTTCCGGCTACTCTCATTGGTTATCATTACCATACGGTCTGAAAACTTGTTCTTCTATTGGTCAGTTTAAAGATCTACTATCACAACTGAACTAGACGCAATAATTATCATCGAAGAACATTCTCGAATACCTGGGTGATGCACGAATTTTGATAGTGCTCACTTCCGTTAATTGTTTTTCTTTGTAATTTTCCATTCATTTTCTGCTTTAATTCATATTTGCTTTGTTTTCCTAGCTTACTATTGCCGTGGCTGGCTCAACGCCCTTGTCTCAGGGGATTCTGTCCCTGCATTAGCTATGCTTGTCACATGCTATGAGATTGTGTCTAATAATAATAATAATAAGTCGTAGGTTTACGACTCCCTTGATAACATGTCCAGTCCACTCCTATCAGTTACGGTCGTAGCTAGGTCGGACGGTGCGTTGACCCCGTTGAACTTTTGCTACTACATGTAGATCTACAGTACAACGCCCTCTACAAAAATTCCCCTGTTATTTTGCACAGAACCATCACAATATTAGCAGCATATGTGAGCATAATGCGGCATAATATGATAACTTTTAGCATAAAAATTGCATAATTCTGCAATTTTTTCAGCAATGCATTAATGCGAAAAGCATAATTTCACGAAAATATTAGCATAAGGCCAAACTAAAGAAGGTGTGTGGTTCGACTAACATGGACATTTTTTTTACGGGCGGGCGGGCGGATTTTTTTTTTTAAATATATTTTTTAGTACATGTAAATACACTGTACTGCCTTTAGACACCCAGTACATCGGCATTATTACGCAGTGTTATGCCATACATGTTGTATAAAGGGATCACTGGCTAATACTTTGAAACATTGTGTAGCTCTGGAACGAGAAGAGAATAACTTCAAGCGGTGACTCTGACTGTCCAAATCATCAAGCAAATGAAGAACGATGCGAGTTGAAAGTAAGTTCGGGAACTACTTCGAAGTACAAATTGTACAATGTACCGGTACATGTATTGCTAGTTTGGTGTCGGCGTGCACGAATACATGGGCTTTTTCCATCGACGCTTCCTGTGCTTGCACACATGGAGCAGCAACTTACCGGTACAGGTGAAATATCGTTCCCATTACACGACGAAAGTGCAATCTCGTCTGTCCTTCATTTATTTATTTATTTATTTATTTCTGCACCTCGTGGCATGTCAAGACAGCCAATTGAGTTGAGGAGAGGGTGAGACCAACCACGGAAGAAGAGAAAAAAGAAAATTAAGAGCACGTACACAAAGTGGGAAGGGATTAGCAACTTACAAAGCAATGGGATGCTCAGCGAGCTATGCAGCGGAAGTGGTGACTGTGACTTTGTTTACTGGGAGATACTGAAGTGCTGTCTGACGAGGGTACGGAATTTGGGCATATCTGGAGCTTGTCTAACACTGGGAGGCAGTTGGAGCCACGTGGAGTAGGAGGAAAAGAAAGGGGAATTTACGAATAGGGTAGACCTAGCTAGGGGGAGACGAACGCAGCTTCGGGTAGTGCCACCTGAATTGAACCAATTAAGGGACTGTAAATGAGCAGGGTGCTGGTCAAGGAAAATTGAATGCGCCAGGGTGCACTTGGAAGCATCAAGGTAATGTTGCAGAGTGGTAGTGGATGCAGCAGCATACAAGTCTAGATTTGAGGTATAACGATCAGTACGGAATATGATTCGCAGTATACGGCGATGGAGAACTTCTAATTTACCTATGTGGGTTTTGTTAATGGTGGACCAGGCAGGGAAGCCGTACGTGAAGAGGGGAAGAATGTATGATTTATAAAAATTAATCCGGCAATTTTTGGGCAAATGGGACAAGTGACTTGACATTATGCCGACAGATCGGCATACTTTGGACGACACATGATCAGCATGGTGAGACCAGGAGAGGGCGGAATCTATGACAATGCCAAGGTGTTTATGGTGGGGCGCTACAGAGATAGGGTGACCGGGATCATCGGGAAAGTGGAAGATGGGCACTGGATCTGTGGGAGGGGGAAACAGGAGGAGCTCGGTTTTGGTCACATTTGGCTTAAGGTACCAAGTGCTCATCCAGTGAACAATGTCGTTGATACAGGTCTGAACTTTGGGGTACAGGGTGGCGTGAGATGGGGAGGAAGCAAGGACAGTGGTATCATCTGCAAACAAAGAAATATTGGGAATTGAATAGGGGAGGTCATTAACGTATGTGAGGAAGAGCAGGGGACCTAAAATGGAGCCCTGGGGCACTCCGGATGTCACAGACTCGGGGTCAGATAAGGTTCCATTTACTGTGACGCACTGATTTCGGTCCAAGAGGTAGCTAGTTATCCAGGCGAGTAGGGAGCCGGAGACACCATGGGCACGAAGTTTGGCGATCAGGCCCTTGTGCCACACGGTGTCGAAGGCCTTGGAGAGGTCGAAGAAACAGATGCAGGAGACCTGCCGCTGGTCTTTTAGGGAGCAGAGGTCTTGGATTATGCGGGATAATTGCAGGGATGTGTTGTCCTTACGACGGAAGCCAGATTGTGCGGGGTGAAGAAGAGGGGAGATATGGTCGTACAAGCGGTCGTACACTATTCTCTCTAGCAGTTTGGAGACGCAGGACAGGAGGGAGATTGGTCGGTAATTAGACGGGTTGTTCTTGTCGCCTTTATTTTTGTACACTGGAATGACAGTGGCTGACTTCCATCGTGACGGGAATGTGCCGGAGGAGAGGGAAAGGTTAAAAAGAATGGAGAGTGGGCGGGCAATTGAGTAGCTCAGTTTCCTGAGGATCTCATTGGTGATCCTATCAGCTCCGGGGGATTTGTTCAGAGGCAGTCTTGCAATATACTTGTGAACAGTCGATGAGGTGATGATCAGGGAGTGCAATGTAGTTGCTGGTGGAGGTAGAGAGGAAATAGTGGGAATAGGAGCATCGGGGTCAACCTGTAAGCCAGCACTAACGAAGTGGCGGTTCAATAAGTTACCAATGGATGCCGGAGAGGTGCTTGTTCGACCATTGGGGCCCACCATCTTCGAAGGTATAACCCGGGCGCTGGTAGGATTTCGCAGTTGACGAATGAGCACAGGGAGGGATGGGAGGCGAGGGTTTGTGGGAGATATCGTGGCACGGAGGTTGCGGATGTAGCAGCGATGGCAGGATCTGGAAAGGCATTTTACATAGTTACGTTGGTGTTTGTATTTGTTGAAATTTGTAGGGGATGGGTATTTCCGGTAGATGCTGTAGAGATCGCTCTTGACTTTAATAGCTGCTTTCAGTGACGGAGTCATCCAGGGGCAGGGTTTGTGGCGTGATTTCCGACGAGGAGGTGAGGATCTTCCTATATATAGGTCCAAGGCACCTTCAAGGATGTCAGTGAATGCGGAGACAGCCGTGTCGATGCAGTGGGAGGCAAGGACCTGAGACCAGGGTACAGCTGCGAGAAAAACATTCATGGCATTCCACATGTTATCCGTGGCACTCAGGACATTGTATTTTTGTGTAGATGGTGGGCTACGGCAGGTGCTGGCTGCTGTGGGGGAAGACTTTGAGGAGGAGAACTCAGCCAGCAGGACGGCATGGTCTGATGCGCCAAGAGGAGCCAGGTGTTGAATGTGGTTGAGTTGGTTAGGGATGTTGCTCGCGATAAGGTCTAGACAGCTGCCAAGTCCATTCGAGCGGAGGTGGGTGGGAAGGGTTACCGATTGGGTCAAATTATAGCATGAGAAGAGGTTGTCAAGACTCAGACCCTGTGCATCCGTTTGGTCAGTTGAGCACCAGCCGGAATACCTACAGTTGAAGTCGCCTGATATCACAAGGGCTTCGGGCTTCCTTTGTGTTGATTGCAGGGCTATTTGGAGGCGGTCGAGAAAAGTCGAGAAGTCATCCGTCGACGGGGAAGGAGCACGGTAGATACAGGCTACTGTTAGGTGGGTTGTTGGCAGGTCAGAAGGTGAGACAAGCTTATGTTCAGCGAGTGTAAGCCGAAGTGCTAGCGCTTCCAAGCCCGGTTGCTGAAAATCCGGTAGCTGATCAATGGAAGTGCACAGACCTTCACGAACTAAGATTAGAACTCCTCCATACCCCCTGTGTGGGTCACGGTTCTGTCTATTTTCTAAAACAGGTCGGTCTCGACGGAAGCATTCATAGTGTGGCACGTGGAAAGCTTGTGTGGGAGTTAGCCAGGTCTCTGTGATGCATACTACGCTGGGTGTGTGATCTTCACAGATTTGAATGAGTTCGCCAGACTTGTTTGCTATGGAGCGAGCATTAAGGACACAGATTGTAAGTCGGTGAGTAGCAGCATTCATCCCAAAACAGAAGGCCGTCCTTAATCTGGAACGAGGCAATCACTCTCAACCGGACGGTCACTTCAAAATAAGTCTCGCCAGTTTGCCGGTGGTCGTATCGAGTAGACTCTACTACAGTACCAGCACAAGGCAGCAGTCGTACCACTCACTGCACTGCACTGCAGTACAACTACAAGTCAAGTCCAAAAGCCCGGAAGGAGCCGCCTAGCGCCTGCGTCCGCAGACTCACGCTGCACAGCACGTAGACGTACGTGGACGTGTTCAGTCCACGTACGTCAGTCACACGGGTACGACAGCCCGCCGAAAAAAAGTTACGGTCGGGCTGAAAAATGTACGGTCGGTCGGGTGAGTCGAACCACAGACCTTCTTCAGTGTGGCCTAATCCGTCAAGGCCTATTTGCAGAGAACGGTTCACGTGGTCCGCAGCGCTTGTGCGGCTGCTAGTGCTACCTATACCTATGGCCTAGGCTAGGCTAGGTGGCTACATGATTCGCACGCTTCGCGTGCTCAGTGCTTCTGCGCCCGGCTGCTACTGCTACTCGTACTGATCGTGTCTGCTACCTACGCTGTTCGCACGCTTCGCGTGCTCAGCACGTGGTGGTGGCTACACGATTCGCACGCTTCGCGTGCTCAGTGCTTCTGTGGCTGCTTCCGCTAGCTACACGATTCGCACGCTTCGCGTGCTCAGTCACACAGTCAGTGCTTCTGCGGCCGCTAGCTACACTGTTCGCACGCTTCGCGTGCTCAGGGCAGCGCTGCTCCGCAGGATGGCCTGAGCGTGACACACAGACACACGTCACAGGTGCCTCTTCTTTATAAGTAAAGATTATTATACATGTACCTGATGTGGGCAATTTTGCCGAACGTAATAATTGATTGACAAACGATTTCGAGTTTGCAGAGTGAATGGGAAGAGAGCGGGTCTGCTCTGAAACATTTTTTCCTATCAATTTTAAGTTGCGTTCATTCTTCTGTGCCGCCTTTTCTGCCTTCGTGCCAATTCTGAGGCACGCAGCCGCAGCTGCTCAAGGTCTCAAGTCTCGCTTGGACTTGTGCTGCCACGAGCCTCCTCTCGATTTGGTTATTCCTCTCTTTCTTATTTAGCTGCTGACCGCTGGAACTCAGTTCCGGCATCGGTCCGCCTTGCTGCTTCACCGAGTCAATTTTGTATCGCAATCCTAGATTGGCTAGGGTACCCCGTAAGGAGACCATAGGTCTGTGGGGACTTCCCTAGAGAAATATGAATAAATACTATACTATACTATACTAACGTTACACTACTACTTTTGAGCTATTGTTCAGAAAGTGGTAAATGAAAGGGGGTTAACGGTTTTTTAGCTAACAACCGCTCTAGTTAGTTGCAATTCACTTTCGGCGCATGCACTGGATGAAAATTCTTGTATTAGTGATGTTATGATGAAGAAAGGAAAAAGGACAAAATATCACGAGTTATGACAAACTGTCCACCAACGTAACCAGATCTTATACAGTCAGCAAGTGCGACAAAATGGCACAAAACTAACAAGGAGTACTGAGACATTCGACGACCTGACACCTAGCTCCAACACTTCTCCAAGGCGCAAACCAACAACCTTCCTACTTGGAAGGCTCAGGTTCGGAAAGGTCCAAGAGGGGCTATTCCTGCTTCGGAGATGGGGGATCGTATGAAATGATCGCACTCAAGATTGCAGCCGTCTACCAGATGCTAATGCTGCAGAAGCCGGACTGTGACAATAATAAATATGGTAAAATACTTGAGCGCCGCATGGACCAGTGGTCGAAGGGAGATTTTGCAGAGCTGCAACGGGAAGCGGACACCATACAGACCTCTCTTCTATCGTCCAAGAACAAACATAAACGTGATTCAGTGGGTCCGTCGGTTGACCCTGCTAGGCGTTTTGCAGATTATGTCACCGCGGGCAAAGTGGGCAAGGCGCTCCGTGGCTTGACAAGCGGTGATGATGGAGGCGTGCATCAGTTGGACGACGAGATTGACGGACGCACTGTCCGGGATATCCTGAAAGACAAACATCCACCCGCAGAGCCGATGAGCGAGGACGCCGTTATTGGTGGTGATCCACCTGCTCCACCTCATCCGATCTATTTCAGCAGCCTTGGACGTCAGTCGATTAAGAGTGCAGCGCTCGGTACGCAGGGTGCTGCGGGGCCGAGTGGTGTTGACGCCGAGAACTGGAGGCATTTTTGCGCTAGTTTCTCTGACGCCTCCCAGGGCCTTTGCGATGCACTAGCATCGCGTGCAAGGCGTTTAGCCTCCACGTACGTGCACCCAGCATCTTTGTCGGCTTTCACTGCGTGCAGATTGATAGCGTTGGACAAGCAACCCGGTGTCCGGCCGATTGGAATAGGTGAGGTCGCTCGACGCATTATAAGCAAGGCCATCCTCTCCGTCGTAGGCCAAGCCGTTCAGGAGGCGGTTGGGTGTATACAGCTATGCGCTGGCCAGGATTGCGGTATAGAGGCGGGAATACATGCGATGCAGCAGGCCTTTGAGCTGGATGACACCGAAGGAATTCTGATGGCGGATGCAAGTAATGCGTTCAACAGACTAAATCGACAGACTTGCTTAAGAAATGTTCGGCACTTGTGTCCATCACTTGCTACCGTTCTTATTAATACCTACCGTGATCCAGCTCATCTCTACGTGGACGGTGAAAGTATCCTGTCGCAAGAAGGGACAACACAGGGTGATCCCCTTGCAATGTACATGTACGCGTTGGGAATAATGCCCTTGATACGTTTGGCGGATGAGGCGGGTGCGGTGCAGTCATGGTTCGCGGACGATTCATCCGCTGCTGCTCGTCTTCGCAGACTCCGTCTATGGTGGGACATAATGGACAAGAGAGGACCGGCATATGGATATTACGTAAACCCAAAGAAATCGGTCCTTGTCGTCAAGGAAAGGTGTTACCAGGAGGCGACTGAATTGTTTCGAGACACTGGTGTAATGATAACGGACGAGGGATCACGATATCTTGGCGCAGCAATCGGAAGGGACAGCTTTCTTCAAAGCTATATCAAAACAAAGGTGGACGAATGGATGGGGGAACTGAAGAAGCTAGCAGTATTTGCACAAACCCAGCCGCAGGCTGCGTATTCTGCGTATGTGACGGGCCTCAGGGGTAGATGGGCGTTCCTCTGTCGTACCATGAAGGTACCCGAACCCATGTTCCAACCGCTGGAGGACATTGTGAAGTCTGAACTGATTCCCGCCTTAACTTGCCGTGCACCCCCAGGCGACACCCTCCGACGGCTTATGGCTTTGCCGTGTCGTCTGGGTGGGCTCGGTTTGATTAACCCTGTGTCCCTATGCCAACAATACGACTCGTCGGTTCGGATGACCAACCCTTTGTCTCGGAGAATCTTGTCAGGGGATGGCTCCATCGGTGACTCGGTAGTGTTAATCAGATCGGCCAAGAGAGACGCCAAGGCATCTTCTCGACGTCATCAGAAACTGGAATTCGACGCGATATCGGGCAGTGCGTCGGAGTCGCTACGACATGTCATAGACGTCGCGAAGGAGAAAGGGTCGTCGAGCTGGCTGACGTGCCGTCCACTTAAGAAATATCATTTTAATTTAACAAAGGGAGAGTTTTGGGACGGACTCTGCCTCCGTTACGGATGGACACCGGCCAGGGTACCGTCACACTGCTCTTGCGGCCAAGAGGCAACTGTCGCGCATTCCCTGTCGTGCCCCTATGGAGGGTTTCCCTCCATTAGACACAATGGTATTCGGGACGTCACGGCCCGGCTGCTGGACGAGGTGTGCACCAGTGTGTCCATCGAGCCCTTGCTGCAACCGCTGACGGGGGAGCGTCTTCGCTACCGGACCGCAAATGTGGAAGACCGTGCCCGGTTGGATGTCGCTGCCAATGGTTTGTGGGGCAGTCGTTTTGAGCGTACACTTATTGATATACGGGTTTTTAATCCTCACTCACGCTCAAATCGATCTGCACCACATACTATTGTGTATCAGCGACATGAAAAAGAAAAGAGAAGGCACTATGAAGAGCGGGTGAGGCAGGTTGAGCAAGCCTCCTTTGTTCCGGCGGTCATGTCAGCCAGTGGCGGAATGGGTCCAGCATCAACAGCACTGTACAAACGAATTGCTCATCTGTTGGCGGAGAAGAGGGGTGAGCATTACTCTCATGTTATGGCATTTGTTAGATGCAGGATTTCCTTCAGCCTTCTGAAATCCTGTATCATGTGCATTCGCGGTTGTAGGCGTTTAAATTTTGGTTTGAAATTTGCACCCTCCTGCGGAGCCCACGCTGCTTTGGCAGTGGCGGAGGCTCGCTTGCCGACGTAACCGTCGGAGATCATCATGAACAATGGACTGACTAATTATTCACTTGTCCTGTCTTTATAAATAACATGTTATTGCATATGTTCTTGGTTTAGTTTTTGGCCTTTTTCGTGCTTTGGAGTTGATAACATTTTCCTCACTATCGAAAAAAAAAAAAAAAAAAAAGAGGGGAAGGAAAGCGCAACGAAGAAGAGCATGAGCTACGCATCACGGCAACAAAGAATGCCGAAAGTTACTGGATGATGACGAAACTATAGTCCATTTCAAAAAGATTAGCAATCAGGTTTTGGTCTTAAAAAGTATGAAGATAAGGGAAATTTGGCCAACAAAGTACATAGAATGGCTGGTTAGGACAAGGCAAATTGTTCTGTGAAGGTTTCGGAACAATTGGACCAGCCGTTAAGGAGTTAGAATTTCGGCCAGGTTTCCGGCCTTTTCTCATGGTTTACAATTTGCCCTGGATGTCAGTATCGATTTTTTATCAAAACCCACGATTTATCCTTTCCTTTTTGGCCTTGTGGTTATGAATGCTGTCTGCTGACCATGAAGTTGTGAGTTCAAATCCCAAACTATCTTCAAGTCAAACTTTTTTTCATTGTTTTGGTGATCACGCTGGTGCAAAAAGTACAAGCCAAAGAAGGTGGCTGCGCCAAACGACTTGTTGTTGGAGCTCGCGTTTCCTGCCGAACTTACTGACACTTGACTGGTTCACGCCATGTGAACACACCCACAACACTGAAACGGTGTGAGTGAACACGGAAGTCATTGCGCTGTAGCTACGTGTTGTTGAATACAACGGCACATCGATCGATCGATTTCTCTTTGAGAATTATTTTAGTATTTCAAGATCGCCAATTTATTTGAATTTAGGAGTCAACGCCGTCTTCTATCAGCTTTCACAGGCGTCTGCTTTTCTCAAAATGTCCGGCCGAAGTCACACGGATAGCTTTGCCAAGTCATGGCCTTGGGAATGAGTCTGTGTCGATGTCGTTTTCGTCACATCGCGAGAGTAAATTGCATCGCAGCTCAAAGAAATTGGGCACGAAACGAATTGGGACCCATCCCGCTCGACAACATTTACCACACTTTCGACATGTCCTCTCTGACTCCATTTCGATACGAGGAAGAACTCGTTTGTTGTAAACCAGATGTACATGTACCGACGTGAGTTAGTTGTCATTTTTCATGCTTTAGGATTATTTCTTCGAGTTCACAGTGAGTTTTTCCAGCCAGCTCTCGAGCGCGCATACGGTAAGACGGCAAACTCCCCGGGCGATCGCCAGGATTGCTAATCTTTTTGAAACTGACTGTAGTAAGACTATTGGACAGACCGGCCTTACTACAACTCAACGACGCAAAGCAACAGACCACCAAACTTGCGAGGCTCAAGTTTATGTAATAAACATAGTAGAAGGGGAAGCTAAGCGAAGACGAATTGTGACAAACCGAAACGCCAACATCCTACTGATCTCCACTATCATGTATGATGGACTAGTTATGTACAATAACAAGTGTTGGAGAAGTGTTGGAGCTAGGTGTCAGGTCGCCGAATGTCTCAGTACTCCTTGTCAGTTTTGTGCCATTTTGTCGCACTTGCTGACTGTATAAGATCTGGTTACGTTGGTGGACAGTTTGTCATAACTCGTAACATTTTGTCCTTTTCCTTTCTTCACCATAACTATATTGGCTCACCATCCGAATTCATATTAGTGATGTCGAAACAATTATTGATATTTTGCGCTAGTACTGACAATGGGTGACTGGCCCGAAACGTAAATAATTTTTTCGACATCACTAGTACAAGAATTTTCATCTAACGCATGCGCTAAAAGTGAATTGCAACTAAATAGAGCGGTTGTCGGTTGACAAGCCCCCTTGTATTTTGAGCTTTTTCTGAAAATATGGATGTGATATCAGCAACTAGCACTTGTTTTGACACGGTTGCGAAAAGCGAAAGTTGCGAAACATTATGGCATCTTTGGGAAAGGGCTAGTATTAGTGTAGTACGCAGTCGTTGCTCTGCATTGGGATACCGCAGAAAGCAAAAAAGATTGCGAACCTGCCTCTTCCCTGCCACCCCACCATCACCACCACCAACACTACCCCTTTTCGCATTTCCCTTGCCTCTCCCATGTTGTTGTTGTCGTCGTACTTTTATTACGAAGTTGCATCATAAACAGGCGTGTCTGCTTTCTGACATGTGTACGGCTAGCAGTATAATAATTTTTTGAGGAAAAAGGAATGTAACGATTGTTGACTAGCAGAGGATGCTATGGTGATACATTTACGGAAATTACGTCAGAGTACTGTAAGACTGGCCTTACACTATGAGCAAACCAGAGTATGTGGAAGACATAGCGATGGGTGATCCTGAAAGCCACGGAAGTAAGTCAGTTGCTACTGGATGCAGGCTAGTCAAAGTGATGAACGAATAATGAATAAACATTTTAACTCTCTGCAGCACATGCTACTGTTAATCAGATCTCTATCTTTCACTGCTCACAAGTGCTAAAAGTGGTGCAAAATGGAGAGTAAAAAAGAGGGCGCAGGTACCACAGTCAGGGGGGGGGGGGGGTGCGAGCACAACAGACTAAATATCGTAGTAGGATAGAACTTGTTCCCAAATGTTTCCACGCGAACAATTTGCTGCTGCTACCAAACTTCAGTATCATCACGTGATGCAGCACCTCCTAAGCTAGTGGCAAAAATAAGCCTGTTCTCACACTCCCTGGCTGTGTAGCCATCGCCTCCTACATTACCATCCATTTTACACAAATTGTATCACTTTTGAGCAACACCATGCCCAGTGGGCCAGCAAATCTCATGTTTATTGGCAGTCTTCGGACGGGCCAGGAGATGTTGAATAAATAAATAAATAAATAAATAAATAAAATGCATCCACAAGCTAGTACTGATCCCTCCTCCCCTTAAAAAAGTAAAAAGTAAATATAAGCGAATATTTGACGAGGAGATTTTGGTAAACCTTCATGACTTTTTTGTAGTGTGGCGATGACAGCAGAATTTGTTCTCTTTATTGCTATTATATAATATAAGCAGTCAATATAGTCTAAAAAGGAGTGAAATACTTTGTTATAGCTATGAAAAGTATGAATGCCGCAGACATCACCACGCAACATGACAATTTGTTCAAGGTTTGGTTTCGTGTGTTTCCAAAATCGATTTTCACGCTCCGATCATCAGTGGAAATACGGAACTAAAGAGATCAAGGGAAAAAACAAAGGTTAAAAATCCAAAGAAGTGTGACACATGACGGGTAACTTGTGGTAAGTATTACAAAAAGTGAGAACTAAAATAAAGAGTAAGTGTGACAACCGGGCATGAACAGTGCAGAAACAACTCATGAACACGGGGTGCAAACTCACGAAAATAACCTAAGTGCTAAAACATGTTCTTTTTGCTTATGTTAGGTACCTCCTCCCGTACCTTTTCTAGCTGGCCTGCATGCACTTGCGTACGCACCTTTTGTCTCCTTTTGCTCCGTTGGCCTTGTTAAGTCCCGGTTTCGCTCAGTCAGCAGAGCACGAGGGTACAGTAATGGATAATGGTTATCATACAGAATTGCACACTTATTCAGAGAGAGAGAGAGAAAGAGTTCTCTAGCATGAATCTAAGATGTAGGAACTGATCTTAATCGGCAAGAAACTAATCCCCCTAGGAAACTAGAAAGGCAGCAGCTTTTATAGCGAAGGTAGAGAACTAAGGTTGGTAAGACAAGGATTACGAAATCATCCTTCTACAAGTTCTAGAATAGTGGAGAAGGCAAACCTAGATCATCATTGCTATACAGGTACTTCAGTAGATGAAATGAGCATTGCGTAACATAAACATAATGACTAAGCGAGGTATTCTAGAAGGTGAGATATGCAATTTAGTCAGCAGCATTAGTCATCAAGCATATGACTTGGAAGGTATGGAACAGTCCGGAATCAACGACGTGATTGACTAACTAAAAGGAAGTGGTAGAGGTACTAGTTCTAGAAGTGCTGACAACAAGGTTACAAGCATCGGAGATCTAATTATAGCTTATGACGAGGCTTACGTTTACGTGCATGTACTACAGTACTAGTAGTCGCAAATACTCGCAATCAAGTCATGTACATGTCATAATGTATGCATTTCTACCCTAACAGCCTGGGTAGCTACTTGCGCGCCCATATTTGCCATAGCTACCCAGGCCCTTTATCTTGCCGTTCCGACTTGATCTCTCTCTCTCTTTTCTCACTCTTCAATGTAGTCGTTTCGTTCGTCTTGGTCTCTTGTCTCGTCGTCTACTAGTATAATAAATGTCGTCCCCCAACCTACCTGTTCCCGTTGTAATGTCTGGATATGTCGTCAGTCGTCCTGTTTCGAATTCAACATTGGCGCCCGATTATTGATCGACCCACGACCCTGAGATCATCCCATGCCCAGCCGTCCTCAACCACCATTCGTCTCGTCTATGTCAACCTCGTCTCGTCCATGTCAGTCTCGTCTCTCCTACGCCAACCTCGTCTCGTCTCTATCAACCTCGTCTCTCCTACGCCAACCTTACCTCGTCTATTCTCGTTCAAGCCATGCAGGTCAGCTACCTTTCTCTCTTTTTTTTTTTTTTTTTTTTTGTATGCGTTCCTTCTTCGTCAAATTTATTTTCGTGAATTTTTTTTGTAGTGTGTGTGCGCGCGGGTGTCCTTCATTAATATTAGGGGTCCGATCATGGTGAGCCACGCTCTCTTATTTATGTCGTATATTAAAGTGTAACTAGGCTCTATTAGCCGTGCAAAATACTAGTCATCAGAATACAATTCAAGTCCCTCGTCGAACTCCAATAGTTATTTTTTGGGCCATGTTTTGAATGGGCGTTTGGGCCCGTTGTTATCGGCAATGTACACACTATAGTATGAGTAGTACAGGAACGTTGACGGTTGTAATGATCTGTAGTGCATTTTTTAGTCCACACTTTTGTGAGGCCCGTGCGTTGTGTGTGTGTGTGTGTGTTTTCTCCATCAGTCATTTTTTTTTAAATCTTTTTCTCTCTTTTTTCTCTCTCCGCGAGGACGCGGGATTTTTTTTCATGGAGGGGTGGTATGTTAAGTACCTCCTCCCGTACCTTTTCTAGCTGGCCTGCATGCACTTGCGTACGCACCTTTTGTCTCCTTTTGCTCCGTTGGCCTGGGTAGCTACTTGCGCGCCCATATTTGCCATAGCTACCCAGGCCCTTTATCTTGCCGTTCCGACTTGATCTCTCTCTCTCTTTTCTCACTCTTCAATGTAGTCGTTTCGTTCGTCTTGGTCTCTTGTCTCGTCGTCTACTAGTATAATAAATGTCGTCCCCCAACCTACCTGTTCCCGTTGTAATGTCTGGATATGTCGTCAGTCGTCCTGTTTCGAATTCAACACTTACACAAATCGGGCTTATGCGTACGAATACAAACAGCTTCAAGGACCTTCAACTGCTGGACATAACGGGCACGACACAGTACAGAGAAGTGGGAATCATCATAAACACTCAAACAATCGGGACGAGATAACAAATGCAAGTACACAGCTGACTTCTTACGAATTTCACCCTCATCAGCTCCATCACCTTCCCTGCCACCTGACTCCTCCTCGTCCGTTTTATCACCATCACCACCAGCCGTCTCATCGTCAACCGCCTCGTCGTCATCCGCCGCCTCGTCATCACCCGCCTCGTCGTCATCTGTATCCTCGCCGTCATCCGCCTCGTCGTCATCTGTATCCTCGTCATCCGCCGCATCATCACCCAACTCATATTCACCACCAGTCAGTCGTCTGATACCATCCATGTTCTCCTTCCTACGTCTGTCCCGTGCCACTGTCCTTACCTCATCTACGTCCCGAGATTGTGTTCCGTTTTGCCCTCGGCTTCCGGTCTCCTTCGATGCTCCGCGTGGGCCTTGGCCATTCCTAGCATATATTTCGGTTGAATAATTCGCGGTCGACCTCCGTGGTCTCTGGACCCACGGATCAAGCGCCGGAGGGTGCTGCGGTGTCCGCACAGCCGGATACTGTGTCAAAGAAATGGGATCAATTTCTGTGATTGGCGGTACTGTGGTTGTTGCCGACTCCTCCCCAACCCCAGCCACCAACGGCACTGGTGGTGGCTCCGGTGGCGGCAAGGGCAACGGTGGAGAAGGCACATTCGGTTGGCTTAGTGATCCACCACTCTTCCTCTGCACCGTGTGTTCGACTTGCTCTGGTTGTGTCGGTGGTAGAGGGAGCGGGTTCTTGCGTGGTCTTCCCCGCTTCGGGCGCTTCGCTTTTGCTGCGTCCGGCAGCATGTGAAGTTGTACATGCTGATTGCCGATTGTTTGAGTGTTTATGATGATTCCCACTTCTCTGTACTGTGTCGTGCCCGTTATGTCCAGCAGTTGAAGGTCCTTGAAGCTGTTTGTATTCGTACGCATAAGCCCGATTTGTGTAAGCAAAAAGAACATGTTTTAGCACTTAGGTTATTTTCGTGAGTTTGCACCCCGTGTTCATGAGTTGTTTCTACACTGTTCATGCCCGGTTGTCACACTTACTCTTTATTTTAGTTCTCACTTTTTGTAATACTTACCACAAGTTACCCGTCATGTGTCACACTTCTTTGGATTTTTAACCTTTGTTTTTTCCCTTGATCTCTTTAGTTCCGTATTTCCACTGATGATCGGAGCGTGAAAATCGATTTTGGAAACACACGAAACCAAACCTTGAACAAATTGTCATGTTGCGTGGTGATGTCTGCGGCATTCATACTTTTCATAGCTATTACGGAGGATTAGCAAGACGAAATTCGCGTTCGCGTTCGCAAACATTTTTCAGTTAGCGAACTGGATTGCGAACTTTTGAATTTTTCGTTCGGAAAAGTAGTCGGAACACGAATCGCGGATTCGTGTCAGGGCAGTCATAAATTTACCACGCTGTACTCTCTGTACACAATGTACGTCGTGTCAACGTCATGCATGTGCGAATTCTGTTTGCTATAGTGCTAATCCTTCTCATAACGCGAATTCCGTCACTGAGTTCGACTTTCCTTGGAGAGCGAACGCGAACGCGAATTTCGTCTTCCTAATCCTCCGTATTATTAAACTTTTATCTCCACGTAGATTATTTAAATACATTGTATGTATACAATAAATGAGGAGGCCGTGGGTTTATGACCAATAAAAACTATTATAAAAACCGAGGTCCCCGAATCAACCAGTAGAAACTCCTACTCAATCTCCAACAACAAAATTAGTGGACAGCTGTTATTTGTGTTGCTATGACAACTCATGTGCAGGACGAGTATTTGTTGTCATTGGTTCAATTTCTTTTACTCTTCATAGGCTATCAGGTCATTTTCCTTATTCGGTCCATTTATAACCAGTATCTATAATGAGAGTGTGGTCTGTCTCCATGGTTACCGGTATTCATTTCATTACTTTAGCCACTTCTCCTTGTTAGACCTTATCTGGAAGGCCCATTCTTGCATATTCCAACAGCATCCAAGGGAGCTAGCTCTCTTGGTTATGCAGACTGGGTCCGATCCTAAAAAGCTGTTTTTATGAACTGTTATTATGAACTGTTTTTATGGTATGACGATAATCAATGGGAGTCAATACTAAAGGAGTGATAATATTCAACAAGGCCCACACCAACCATGTGATAACAAATTTCTTAGGGTGCGTTCTTAAATCCTCTCGGAAAATTTGGAGACTCTCGGAAAAGTTCGAGAGCTGTTCTTATATCCTCTCCGAATTTAAGAGGCTCTCCAAAGCTCTCCAAGCTCCAGAGGTGGTTGAAACTTGGAGATTCCCGCGGTTTGGGATCAGCGCATGCGAACTACAGCTAAACGGATGTGTTGATCACGAGTGTACGCATTTCCCTTTTTGCATACGCACAATGCGTACTACATTCATGGCACTGAAGATCACGGCCCCTTTGGCGCTTCATATTGCTTCACATGTGAAAAATATCTCCGAATTCTTGGAGACCCGTTCTTGCATTATACCACTTTCTCCGACTTCTCTTTTCTTCTTTTCCGAGAAGTTAGAGAATATAAGAACGCATCCTTACATGGCTCACAGAGCAGACTTTGGGGCTGTTGCTGAAACTTGCCAAAAATGCGAACACATTATGACCACAATGTATATTGACATGATAATCATTTAAAAACTTTTAATGTATGTACGCGTAACATATCCGATCTGTATTGTGGTTGTGACCAGGCAGGCACAGTGGGTTGGTCAAAGACCATGATTGAGATACGAGAGGTACCTGGTTCAAGTCCTGCCTGGGAGCGGTTTTTCCAGCCGTGCTGCTACCCACAGTCAACTGGGAACTTGTGGCCAGGCACGAGGGGTACATGGATGCAGCTAATGGGGTCGTTTTCGGCACTTGTGCCAGTGGTTGTGAGACTTATCCACTGATCTCCACCATTAGGCGCTGCATCTGCCGCTAGGGTTTATCGGGTGTTAGCGGCCGTCGTGAGTTCCCTTCGGGAACGGACACGATAATTTACTTTATTTTTATTTTTTATTGTGGTTGTGCACCAGGTGTGTGGGCCACAGGCATATGACTCTGCTGCACGAGCAGCCTCCTTCTCCCCTCTCCTTGCACATGTGAGTGAGTTAGTTGCATAGAAACCAGGCAACTGATTATTATTATTATTTTTTATTTACATGAAGCATTTCTTGAGAGCAGCAGCAGCAATAGGAAGATACCAGCTTGGAGAACAAGCATTGCTGGAGCACACACGCACTGGACCAAACACTAAAAAAAAAACTGGACCAAACACTGGACAAAACACTGGACAAAAACACTGGACCAAACACTGGACGAAACACTGGACAAAACACTGCACAAAAACACTGCACAAAAACACTGGACCAAACACTGGACGAAACACGGGACAAACCACTGGACAAACCACAACATCACAAAAATCAAATGAGAAATTGCAGAGTTTCAAAGGTCCAAATCTCTTGCATTATTCTCTGAATGTGCCTTAGTGATGGTGGTGAGTCTTGATTTGGTCCACAGGCCACTCAACAGCATTCTTCCAGAGGTGCCGCACGCGATTTTGAAATAGTCAACAGCTCAACGAGCTCATCTTGTTCATAGCATCGACATTCACATCATGTCCGCGCATCTGCAGCCAGCAGCCCAGATATTCTTACTCAGTCCGAGGCACAGCAGCCTCTCGGGGAGACCACCGACTCACGATACGGCAGCAGGCACACTGTCATGGAACATACATTTTACCTCAATGTCATTGGATTTGAATATTTATTTTCCCTGTCCACCGTCGGAACTGTCACCATCGTAGTCGTCCTCAAGCTGACCAGCACCGCCAGAG
>NC_088643.1:15701672-15724172 GCF_964019385.1 Sycon ciliatum | reverse complement strand
CCCACCAAATATCCCAGAGAGGTGTGAGGTAAAACATGCTGTGTTTTATTTCTCTCACAGCAAATGAGAAGGTTGGCCAACAACTAACGGGTAACTTATTGAACCGCCAATTCGTCAGTGCTGGCGTACAGGTTGACCCTGACGCCCTTATTCCCACTATTTCCTATTTACCTCCACCAGCAACTACATTGCACTCCCTGATCATCACCTCATCGACTGTTTACAAGTATATCGCAAGGCTGCCACTGAACACATCCCCCGGAGCTGATAAGATCAACAATGAGATTCTCAGGAAACTGAGGTAATCAATTGCACGCCCACTCTCCATTCCTTTTGACCTATCCCTCTCTTGAGTATTTCGCTCCTGCTTTTGTAGCAGTTGAGCACTCTCATGTGGGGTAGAGCCTTTGCTGTTTGCATTTTGCAGCGCTCACTGACTTTTCGGTTTGAGCACTCTGGCAAGGTACATTCGGGCCTAGTTTAAATATGGCTTGTGAAATTATATTTTTCATTGCTATCTGGTCTGGCCTCATTTTCTCTGTGCCGCGCCGATGAGTCCACAGAGGACGAAACAGTTCTGTCCGCAGATTGAGTAACCTATCCCTCTCCTCTGCCACATTCCCGTCACGATGGAAATCAGCCACCGTCATTCCAGTGTACAAAAATAGAGGCGACAAGAACAACCTGTCTAATTACCGACCAATCTCCCTCCTGTCCTGTGTCTCCAAACTGCTGGAGAGGACAGTGTACGGCCGCTTGTATGACCATATTTCCCCTCTCCTTCACCCCTCACAATCTGGCTTCCGTCGTAAGGACAACACATCCCTGCAATTGTCCCACATAATTCAAGACCTCTGCTCTCTAAAAGACCAGCGGCAGGTTTCCTGCATCTGTTTCTTTGACCTCCCCAAGACCTTTGACACCGTGTGGCACAAAGCCTCATCGTCAAACTTCGTGCTCATGGTCCCTCCGGCTTCCTCCTCGCCTGGATAACTAGTTATCTATCCGACCCAAATCAGCACGTCACAGTGAATGGAACTCTATCTGACCCCGAATATTTGACGTATGGAGTGCCCAAGGGCTCCATTTTGGCTCCCCTGCTCTTCCTCACATACCGTATATGTTGGACTCAGTAGAGCGTCCAGCCCCTATATGATGTCCAACCCCTATATAGAGTCCATTGGTCCAAAATCCACTGTACAGAGTCCAAACTTGAAATCAACTGTGAGCTCAAAGTTTCGATGGACATCACTCCCTGTATAGTGTCCAGCCAATTGGCTTCACCCCTATATAGAGTCCATTGGTCCAAAATCAACTGACTGTTACTGTACGGAGTCCAAACTTTGAAATCAACTATAAAAAGTCTTTATGTGGACAACACCCCCTGTATAAAGTCCAGCCAATTAGGCATCCCCTATCGAGTTCGAAAATAGACATAGGATCTGCTGTAAGCAGTGAATATTAACCAGAATGCGGCCTCTCCCTTTAATCCTTTACATCATTCACTTCTCAAGATAAAAAATATGTATTGAGACGCCACTGCAGCCACTTCATTACATGAAAAACCCTACAAACACCATCCTCAAATCAAGTGGTCTCTTCGCAGACGCTGCAAATTACAATATCTCAATCATGTAGTGTTGCCAAATTATTGTGCACGCACAGAAAATACGTAGAAAAAAACCAAGAATCGAAAGAGAATAATGGAGAGCCCAGGATTAATTATTTATTTTCAAATTATTGTGCGCGCGAGCACACACACACACACACACACACACACACACACACACACTACTACTACTACTAGCAGCATGACTGCCCAGAGGGGCAAGTGTCACCCCTATGGAAAGGGGACCAGAAAACGGGACACGGATCACAAGCAGGACCGCGAATGTCTGGCTAGGTCCTGCTGCCGGCACACACACACACACACACACACACACACACACACACACACACACACACACACACACACACACACACACACACACTTATACAACGCCAAGAAAACACCAAGAAAAGAGTAGAGACACAATACACACGCAACTTCAACAGCCATGCAAACGTCCAGCCATTTACATGTAAAGTCAAGAGGGATAACAAATAATTATACGAAACGAATGCGTACGGGGACGGGTACACGCACGTTTACATACACGTAGTAGTGTAAGAGAGTAACATAGTGCAGTGGTCAGCATAATACTAGCACATGCTGAGAGTGCAATAGCAAGCTTCACCATTGCTCATGGCCATGCAAATGTTCAGCAGCACTCAGTTCCGCAAGCTTCTGAAGATGAGCACATCTGCAACAAATAGATAGCACAAGGATACGCTTATTACCGTAATGATGCATGGGAGCACACAACTACCAAGTTCTCAACGAATGTGATGCTCAATGAAAATCAATCCACTCAAAGACCTGTGAACAGGTGATGGTGGGGACAATAATCTATTAGTAATACGAGGAACAATATCGTTTGTGCACACTCAAGACGCACAGACACACCAACATACATGTAGTGTACACAGTGTTTCACTTCACTGCAACTAAATTGAAATGAGATGATTCGAACAATCTGTACAGCGTTGCTGTCAGTCAGTCTTCCCCAAGATGGAAATGCAATGATTTGTTGTCACGAGGCAGTTTCACTGACACAATGTCATGTTCGTGACATCAAAACGGTTACTTCAGGGAATACGAGTATTAGCTTGAGAGGCTTTTTCTTGTCATTGGCATACAAGCAATCCTCCTAGTCCTACTACTACTAGTACACTGGCACTGCGTTTGTGGATCCCATTGTATTTGACATCATACTACAGGAAGAGTGTCGTGGAGTTCACATAATTATCACAGGGATAAAATACATTTCTCATGAAATAAAATAATAATTGATGATAGCTAGACGATCATATACGATTGATGCAAAGTCCTTGCAGTCCTTGAGGACTTACGAAGTGGTTGATTACTTTTAGGGCATTCATTCAAGCAACATCAAACAAACGCGATACGCTCCTTGAAAATGGAAAAAAAATTCAAGCATAACGACAGAACAGCTCAGCAGACCAATCGAAACGAGTAAAAGCTTCCTTACCTCAGTCATCGTCCTGCCATGTAGTTGGACAGCCTTTTGACACGGTGGTACAGGCAGCTCTTGTCCAGTCAAACAGGGGTATCCTTGTGGCATCGAACGGAAGAGAGTGTCAGTGTATCTGACTCGTCAGATTGCAACTGTGCTGAACTTTTCTCTTTCTCCGCTTTCTGCTTTCATCCCTCGCTCTGATGAAACCGTTCAAACGTCTTACTGACAGCAATGGCCAGCCAAACAGGGGATCCTTGTGGCGTCGAACAAAAGAGAGCGTCAGTGTACCTGACTCGTCAGATTTGAACTGTGCTGAACTTTTCTCGTTCTGCAATTTCTGCGTTCATCCCGCGCACTGATGAAACGTCTTCAGAGAACCACAAGACGCTTTCCAGATTTGATTTTGAACGTCTCCTTATCCTCCTTGGTTAGCTCGAGACAGATTACTGTCAGCAACTGCACAGCAGAATTGGCAGCCATGGCTGAAGTGAAGAAAGGAATGCGCTGCCACTAGACCATCAAAACTGAAAATGTGTTCTCTTTCGGGCACAACACACAGGACGGCGTGACTGGATAAACTGGACTCCTGGATCATGGACCGTGAATAGGGGACTTGTAGAAAAAGTGTACTCCTTATAGGGGATTGCGCGGCAGGATGAAGCTGATCAAAACTGAGTGGACTCCTGGACTCTGTATAGTGGATTTTGGACCAATGGACTCTATATAGGGTGCTGGACACCATATAGTGCATGGACTCTATACTGAGTCCTACATATATTCTCTATTATAAGCACATGTCTCCATTACTAGCACAGTCTCTAATACTAGCACACTGTGAGCACCTTTTGAAACATTATAAGCACAGTCTCTATTACTAGCACGGTCTTGGTGGAAATCAATGCTGCATGCATGATATCTAGCATGTATTTCTTCTTGCTCTGTATGAATGCATTGGTTGAAAAAATATAAGCACGGTCTTCAATATAAGCGCGGTCTCCAATATAAGCGCGGTTTCCAATATAAGCACGGGGTAGAGGGGTGTTGAAAAAAATATAAGCACGGCGCTTATAATAGAGAATATACGGTACGTTAACCTTTTGCGCCCTGGTGCTAAATCTCCTGATTCCTGCCACCGGCCGCCCTGCCATACGCAGTAGTCCCAGTATGCATTTGAAAATTATCTTATTTCACTCACCAGTTTCGTAATTATTTCTTTTTGGTCGCATTGGAAAGCTACAGATGTCCTCTCTCTGAATATCGCCACTAGACACCCGGCAGGAGCAACAGAATCGCTTTCAAGCCTGTTGAGAGCTGCCCTATTGCGCCTGAGCGAGATTCTGTACCCACCTCCACAAATGTTATCGTTTCTCAATTTTTACTCAACGTAGAACGATGATTCAAAGTCCTGCAGATTCATGAAGCTCAATCGATTCATTTGATCTCTACTTCGCATGCGCTGTGCAGCGATGAGTCACCGGGAAAGTCCCCCGTTTGAGGCACGCCGACGCACTTGAAGCGCTCTGCGTACAAATTTTCGAAACAATTTCAAGCGTATCCGTGTTTCGTTCTTCGATACTCAGTGATTCCGCACCGCGCTATATCAAACGACGAACCACTGGAAAGCTTATTCTCTCACCTTTCCAATGAGCCATCATTCGCGACAATCGGATAAAGGACAATGGAGTTACGACAATTTGAACAGTGATGTATATGCACTGTACAAGTATGCGCTTTTACTTGACGCACATATGCGGCATCAGGAAATCAGGGTATGACGTTTTGACGCACATGTGCGGCATCAGTCCGGAAAGGGTTAATGACCCCCCCCCCCCCCCCCCCCCTATGCAATTCCCAATATAGCATACGAGCAGCGTTCCTACGTCTGGATTCGCCGTGTCAAAATCATATTCCACGACAACCCTGGACAACAGTAGCATACATCAAACTGCCTTACTTCCTGTGCTGCCAGGATAAGACTGCGCTGTGTCGCCGGAGTAGAGAGTGCCAGTGGCACCCATTCCCGGTAGCATGTCGTCACCAAACATCTGTACAGAAGACCAGCAGTAAAGAACACACAGTTACTGAGACCAAGCGGTGGAAATGTGTCAGGGTTTTGCAAAGGTGAGAAAGAAAGAACGGAGAAAACAACTGATGCAATATTTTGACCCTGGACGAAAATCGAGTGTCTCTGCCACAGCGCGTTCCCCAGCGCTTTACAAGCCTGTATATACATGAATGTATTGAAGTGCCGCAATGAATAAAACGAGTGCTCGAAATCCAAACGGGTACACTTTTGCAAACGGTACCTGCGATTATCACGCCACATTCACATATATACTGTACAAGGACCTTCCTTGATATTCCAACACTAACTGTCTCATACATGGTCTGATCCAGAGATCTCTACAGGTGGTTGTAGTTTATCCAAAGCTGAATAGCTGATACATGTACAGTACATGCATATGAACTCCAGTAGTAGATTTGTAAATTTAGGGGGTTCCCCTTAACCCCCGGAAGCACCTGGACCCGTCCCTGTTATAGACTTCAGAACCTTACCTGGGGGAGTTGCTCCTTTCGCTTCTTCTCACGAGCAGCTTTGTGTTGCGCTCTTTCCTTCAGTGCCGCTGAAGACGTTTGTCCGTCAATGTCTGCTCTCTGGTTCACGTCGGCAGCCCGTAATTGCTGCTCTTCAGGTTTCAGGTCCTTCAATTTTTCATCCGGCCCGAGCCCCAATTGTTCCTTGAGACTTTTAATTTCTAAATCTTGAGCATCCATTTTAGCCTGCATCACGCGACCAAACAACAAGTGAGGCAGAGTCCAGCAAGGGTACGACAAGAGAGCACAGAGTACAGAGTACAGAGTACAAAAGAGTACGGCAAGCATGCATAAAATCAGAGAGTCAAGAAGTGAATGGAGGAGGGAACAAAGTTAGAGCTCTTTTCGTCTTTTTTCTTAAGTTCACAGCCTGTCTGTTGCCCACTCCCAGCGGATAAGGTGCAGGTGGGCGTTGATCTTCTTTTTGAACGTCTCCAGTCTTTTCTTTGCTGGCGGGCTCAGCCGAACGCACTGCGGGAGCTGGTTCCAGACCTCCACAACAGCGTTAGGGAAGGACCGAAGGACATAATTCAGTGCTCTGAGCGCAAGAGTGGAGGCGAGCTGGAACTGGTGCGAGAGATGCTGTTGTGTGCGTTGGCTATGGCGTGATGTGTTGGTAGCTCGGGATGGAAGAAGAGCGAGGAGCATGTCTGGGCAAGTCGAAAAGTGGAGCTTGTACAGAAAGCAGAGTGCCCCGACCATTCTGCGGATGTCCAGGCTAGAAAGGTAGGGTCCATCACCGATAAGGCAAAAACCATGGCGTTGGATGGCAGTGAGGCGAGTCGGAGTGGCGGGTGCAGCGCTCATCCACACGAGCATGCCGTACTCCACGACCGGGCGGACAAAGCGCTTGTAGATCACGCCAGAGCTTCTGGGGTCCAGCAAATATGAGGATTCCCGGAGGAAGCCAATACGCTGCAAGCCTCAAATTACCAATTGACTGATATGAGCTGTAAAGGACAGGTGGTGTTCAATCAGGATATCCAGCCGCTTCAGCTGGTAGACTTCTGGAACAAATGTGCCCTGGAATACAATCGGTGGGACGAGACTGTGTTGCAATGGTGGGAAATCAGGAGGGACTGAGTCTTTGTAGTTTCAAACCTAAGGTGCCAGGCCATTCCCCAGTCTGCCAGCGCATTTACAGCAAGCTGGAGTGCGGTAACATCTTCGGGTATGGCAGTATCGGTCGATATGCACTTGCATAAGGTGGTGTCATCAGCATAATACAGCAAGCTGGAGTGCGGTATCATCTTCGGGTACGGCAAAATGGGTCGATATTCCCTTGTATAAGGTGTTGTCATCAGCATAACACAGCAAGCTGGAGTGCGGTAACATTTTCGGGTACGGCAGAATGGGTCGATATTCACTTGTATAAGGTAGTGTTATCAGCATAATATAGAAAGCTGGGCCCCAGCAGGTAGGTGATCCTCAGCATTATTCGTATAGAGTCGGGCCCAAGATGCCACCCTTGGGACGCCTGCCATGATGGGGTTAGCAGAGCGCTGTCCGCTCACTACAGTATGAAGCTTGCGGTTGGCAAAGTAGCTTCTGAGCCACGGTGAAGAGGTTCCTGGAGCCCATACCGCTCAGCTATGTACAGGACACCAGGGTGCGACACTTTATCGAACGCGCCAGCAATATCCACTGCCAGGACGCACACAAGTCCATCACTGTTGGCAACTCGGCTCCATTCGTGTTGAAGAGCTAGGAGGTCAGTTGCGCCAAGTCCAGAGCGGACGCCAAATTGACGAGCAGAGAGAATGGAGTTGCTATCGATGAAGTTCATAATGCTCCGGTTGATTATGGTTTCCATACATTGGGAGATAATGGAGAGAAGGGATGTGGGGTGGTAGTTGTTCACACAGGATTGCGAACCCTTCTTGTGAACCGGGACGACGTTCGCCACCTTCCAAGTAGATGGTACTTGGTCCGCGTCAGCAATATTGTCGCTTATCTTTCGACAATTTGAACTTAGACTTCAGACATGAACGCGTGCACTTGAAGTGATAAAACTTGGTACGATGGACGGTACGGTATAGAATGACAACTAGCTGTAAGGAATTTATTGTCCAAGGAAGGATTCCTACTTTTTTCGGTCCTCCTCGTCGCTGCTCTCGACGCTGGTGACAAATATTTTTGCTCGGGATCGACTCTCTTGCTTTTGTAAGCTCATCTCTCTTTCTCTCTGCTGCCTGGCTATTTTCTAAACAGAAGTCCTCGTGACGGTCGCCTTCTCTATAGGACTTCGTGTGAGCAGTACGACAGCCTGTGTGGTTCAAATCAGACGCCGTTCTTTGCAAGATTATATTTTGAACGACGACGACGCGTTTAGTACTTGCAAATCTCCACGACGTGCTGGATACTCCGAGCGTTGAGTTGGAGGTAAGGGAGCTGAGACCTCAGCTTGACGAGCGATCTCTGAGGTGAGCGATCTCGGCCGTTCAGCAAAATGGAGCTGATTCCGAGTAGCCGATTACTTTTTTGTGGCTTGCGCTGCTCTTGCCTGCACAGCGTAACAAGATAATCTATTTTGATGCGGCGCTGTATCAATCAGAATCACCCACCCGTCGCTCTCCAAATCCACTCGAACTGTAGCTAGACCTTTCAGGTACTAGTAAACTAACTTACTAACCAAAATTGGGATGAAATGGGCTACCAAGTGAGCTTCTGCGACATATAAACAAAGCTGAAAGATAAGCGACAATAACGCTGACGCGGACCAAGTATGTATGCTGTTTTGCAGACTTTTATCCGGAATTGTGTCAACTTGATACTTTTGGTACTTCCTCCGCGTCATCGAAATTGTCGCAGTTTGACTAGTGACTTGTTACTTGTTACTGACAACTCCATAAGCTAAGCCATTCAAAACTTATTACACAGTATGATAGTCTGAAGACTAGAGTAACGTTCCAGGACTGTTGGACTGTGAGTTTTCATGCAGAGATGAAGTCCTCGTCGTCGCTGATGTCAATGGACGCAAAAATATCGTTCCGAAATATTTCAAGGAGGTTGAAAGTTGGTCGCGCCTCATCTCAAATGCTTTGACTTTCTCCACAGGACAAGAGCTGCTATGCTTGCCGTCTGCTAGCTCTGGATGATTTCTACTTCACCACCAACGAAGCCTAGTAAGAACACACGATCGTTGCGAGGTCGGTTGATTACCGTCGGCGGAATCACCTCGATCTTGAAATGAACTTTTTTTAGCCATGGCATGCCCATTTATTTTAGCTGTGTGGTCACAGATCATGCAGGTAAGTGTACTATCACGTCCAGCGCGCCCTGTTTTTCAGCATCACTGGCCATGGTACGGCACCTGCGCGTGCATCACGACACTAGCACTACACGGCTCTTGCAGTTAAAATCGTGTACTGAGTGACTCAGCCACTGGTATACCATGGTAGGCACCTGCGCGTGCATCACTAGCACTAGTTGTAGAGTCTACACGGCTCTTGCAGGTACAATCATGTACTGAGTGTCTCAGCCAGAGCGACAAATTTTATCGCTGTTGCAGGCATTTAGTTTGCTGACCCCTCGATGTTTCTCCAAGCGCTGCCACTTGTTCCACGAAGTCATTCTCACCCCAGCTAAGGTAAAACAGTAATGAGGCTTGAGTGAATGGCCATAAGCACGAGAAATGTGCAGGCTGCAATGCCTGACTGATCTCAGCGAGTCGAAATTACCATCGCAGCGACATCAGCGAAGAAATTGCGTCTCGTTCAAAAATTCCAGCTTCCAACAACAGAAAATAGAACTTTGCCGTCACCCTATACTGATGATTATCACCTATGTCCGATTCCTTGCCTCTGGTACGAGTGCTGGTGAGTAAATACCCCGCTTTATATCAAAAGTCAAACTGCGACAATTTCGATGACGCGGAGGAAGTAGTACTTCGTCTATAAGAGCATGCGCTTATAAGTGAAAGTGGGCTTATATCAGAATAGAGGCACATACGCCTATATGTGGGTTACTACGGTACACGTATGTAAGTCTGCGTGTCAAAGGGAAATATACCTTAAATCAAATGTTCACCAGTTGTAGTCTTCGGGGTACTGACTCGAATGGTCTTGGTCCGAGGAAGCTGAGACGCTCCCTTCCTCCTTTATTCCCAATCGAACTCGCGCACTTCCACCGAAACTGGGTGACTGCGCCCTACTAGATGGGGATTTGTATGCAAGATGTCACTAAGGTCCTATCCACACTACAACAAAAACCGCTTACAAGTCACTTTTCCTTGTAAATTGTCATGGAGAACCGTGGGAAACGGTGCGAAAGTGGAAAAGTCGCTTGAACGTAATCAGCAACTTCCGAACCCCAATACAAGGCCACTTTTTACTTTCAAGTAGCTTTTCAAGGTTTCGGAAGTAGCTAGTTGTTGAAGTATTTGTTGAAGTATCTTGAGAAATTGCCGAGGGTTGTGTTCTGTGAAGAGCTGGAAGGAAAGCTCATTGAGCTGTGGGCTGCAGAACAGAAAGCGAGCAATGGGACGATGAAAAAGCGGTCGGTGAAGGAGACGGAGATTGCCGTGAAGTTAAATTTATTCGGCCGCGAGCTGTATGGCAATAAATTTCAGAATAAGATCACAGTGCCGATTGTCCACAATTGACGGCCAAGCAAAGTAGTGATTGCCCTCAGGAGCAGCAAGAGTCCTGCTGTGGGAAAGAAAGAAGATTCTGACTGTTCATCCGTTTTCAAATCGCGCGTGCAGTCAAAAAAACTTGGATCGGCTCAATGATTGGCTGAGGTATGTTGCAAACAGCAACCTCTTTCGTCTTCGATTGTCCATAACTGGAGGCATTCTCCACTTGAATCAACAAACAGGTAGACATAGGTAGCAACTTGGAAGAATGAGTATGTAAGCGAAGTAAAGTGTATCGGGGGGAATGCATGCAGGGCGATAGTGTGGGTTCGAATCCCAGGTTATGGCTAAAAAAATTGGAGAAATGAAAAATTTATAACGTCCCTGTGCGTTTTTTGCCTAGTTCATCAAGGTGGTAGACGGTGTCGTATTACCCTCGAATGATCAGCTAGGCAGCTAGGCAAAAAAGCATAGCGTAGGGCCCTGAGCTTACAAGCTCTCTCGTTTATGGCCATTTTTGTAAAAAGAAAAAAAGGGGGGGGGGGCTGCGACTTACAATCGAGGATGATGTTCTACTGAAGTGAGTATATCAAAACAGTATGACTCAAACCTGAAAATAGGGGTGCAACTTATAATCGAGTGCGACTTATACTGTAGTTTGGGAACACGGTAGTTGTGGGCAATCGGGTCAGCAAGACGTTCCACACACCTAGCATTCACCCAGCTCACACCTCTCATATCCATGGACAACGACATAACACTGACAACACTACTCTCACCTGTAATTGCTGCTGTTCACGTTTGTAGTCCTTGCGCCTTTCATGCTGGTTTTCTCCCGACAGCCTCGCTTTTTCCAGCTGACCCTGGACGAGTGGAGGTTCTAATTCTGCACGCTGTGAAATCTGCATCAAGTGACCAAACAAGAAGGCAGAGTACGCAAAGATACGACAAGAGTACAGCCACGGTACAGGCAAACAAAACAACTTCTTTTCTTTTCATGCAATGGCTGGCCATCACTCCTCTCTCACACTTTGCGTGCCAATTGGTCATGTGCCACGAAATGAGTGAAACGAGAGAGCTTGGAAGCTCAGGGCCCTACGCTATGCTTTTTTGCCTTGATGACCTAGACAAAAAAAGCATAGGGATGTTATAAATACTTTTAAAAAATCCTTTTTTTTTAAGACATAACCTGGGATTAGAACCCGCAATATCGCGCGCCCTGCATGCATCCCCCGATACACTTCGCATACATAGTAATTCTTCCAAGTTGTTTCACATTGCGATCTTGCATTTGAAAGCCCTATTTGAATATGCATTGTGGCCAGTCGTCTTTGATGGCACGGTACGGTAGGGGATAGGTACGGGACAGGTACGATCGAGGGTAATACGATACCGTCTCCCGTACCGTACCATACCATCAAACACAGCTGGCCACATACAGCTGCCCGCAATATTCAAATATGGCTTTCAAACGCAAGATTATAACGTGAAGCAACTTGGAAGAATGGGTATGAATGCGAAGTGTATGGGAGAATGCATGTAGGACGATAGTGCGGGTTCGAATCCCAGGATATGCCTGAAAAAAAAAATAGGAGAATTGAAAAATTTATAACATCCTATGCTTTTTTGCCGTCAGATACGGATAGCGCCAGGCGTGACACAAACACACAAACAAACAAATACCAAATTAAAGCTGTGTGGACCCTGGCTAGCGCCAGACGTTACTGAAGTAACGTCTTCTGCATAGCTACGGGAATAAATATATTTGTTAACCCAGCGTGTATCACTGTATATTTCTCTGAAAAACATGAAGACCACAGCAAATCCATGTCCGGGCAACCTGTGGGCGCAAACTGTGGATTTCGTTGCAGAAACACGAAGAGCACAGCGAATCCGTGTGAGGCGTAATCTGTGCATTTCCCTGAAAGAACACGAAGAGCCCAGCGAATCCATTTGGGGCGCAATCTGAAAATTCCCAGAATGAGCAAGCATGCTTGCGCAAACTGCAGATTGCTTGCGCATTGTGGCAATTCTCAGATTGATTGCGCAAATTCTCTGCAAGCTGTTTCGGCCATAAATGCCTCATCAGTACAGCTACGAGCTAAATAGGCCAAGCTACCAGCCATGGTGCAAAGGAGGCACCACAGACAATAAGATAGCTCGTCGCTCTAGCGCCAGAGTGCTCTACCGACGAAAGGTACCGGGCAATGCGTAATGCAGCAGCACTACAGCAGCCTGTGTGTGTGTGTGTGTGTGTGTGTGTGTGTGTGTGTGTGTGTGTGTGTGTGTGTGTGCGTATTTGTGTGTGTGTGTGTGTTGTGTGTGTCTGTGAGTGTGTGTGTGTGTGTGTGTGTGTGTGTGTGTGTGTGTGTGTGTGTGTGAGCACTCCATCACCTGTTTGATTGTTTCGGAACTGCAATAATACAGGTTCAAATAATTATTGTTTCCTTTTTGTGCGTATCTCTTGTCATCTCTCTTTTCTATACGTCGCACACCAGATGTACCCTATCCCTGTCTTTCTCCTGCTATCTCTCTCTGCTTGCTGTTTTGTGTTTCTGTTCCCACTGTCCCTCATCATACTCATGCTTGGGTGGAGGGCGGCGTGACCTGTTAGGGTAGCTGTCAATACAGTAAAGTACAGTGTGTGTGTGTATGTGTGTGTGTGTGTGTGTGTGTGTGTGTGTGTGTGTGTGTGTGTGTGTGTGTGTGTGTGTGTGTGTGTGTGTGCGTGCGTTGTCTTGTTCTTCCATTGTTCTTACTTTCTACTGACTGTAATGAAAAGAATTGGTAGTAGAAGTAGTGGGCGTGTGTAAACATGTGCGAATGCGTGTGTATGTATGCGTGTGCGTGCGGGTGGTTGGGTGCGTGCATGTGTGTGTGTGTATGTGTGGACTGCTTCTGGCTAGATTAACTCTTGTGTAATCAATGGTGCTAGTGAAGCTTATATCAGATCCACACTTAGTTAGCCACCCACACTAGTAGCAAGTATTACCTTCACTGGGGGCAGGGGTACCTGCAGTTGGATCCCGGGACGGATACCCTGATACTGTCGATCCTTTTTCTGCACCTTGTCCTCACCCACTTACTGAGGTGTGGTGAGCCCATAAGTGGGATCATTTCAAGTCCACCCTAGTTTGGGGATTTCAGGGGGTGTCGGCCGTTGGGCAGTTAATGGCCAATAGAGTCATCTTTCCAAGATTCCTTTTGAGTTTCTCTCCCCTTTCCCGGGGAGACCCACGTGACCAGTTTTGGCAGTGAGCATGTACAAGTACAAGTGCAAGTGTGTGTGTGTGTGTGTGTGTATGTGTGTGTGTGTGTATGTACCTTGTCGCACGGTGATGTTCTGTCAGGGGTGCCTCCAATGGCACTGCTCACCACGCTGCCATCGCCACTGCCAAACGCCATGCTGGCGGCCATTAGCGGCATGGTAACAGAGCTGCTGTTGGTTGCCGATGCAGTCATGCTGGGTTGTGGCATGCTGCCAGGATGCATTCTACCCCCTAGTGCACACAAACACATAACCGTATTATCTACATTATGAGCCCAGCGCTTATGTTTTTTTCAATCAGTCCGGACCCTGGGCTTATATTGGAGACTGGGATTCTACAAGAGTCTGGGCTTGTCATTTTTAAACCACCTGGTATATGTTCATTGCATATTTATTTATTTATTTATTTATTTATTTATTGCAGCATCTCATAGCACAGTGAGAACACCGGCCAATACAAAGAGAGAGGGTGTTAGCCAACCACGGCAAGGAAGGGAGAAGGGGAGGAGAAGAAAAAAATATCATTTTTCATTATATCAGTATCAGAAAGTTTCCCAGCAGGTACCAGGACTGCAGTTTTGTGCTTCCTGGTACACTGAGTCTGTACTTTAGACCTCGGGGATCACAAACGTTTACCACAGCATGTGTTTATGTGATACTGTGTGACGTCAAACATGCATGAACATGATCCATACGGTTCTCCATTATAAGCCCTGCGCTTATACTGGAGACTGCGCTTGTATATCTTTGAAACCTTCTTGGAGTGCGCTTATATAGAGACTCGGCCCTTACAAGAGACTGCGCTTGTAATAGAGATAATACGGCATTGGAGAATAACAAAGAGACAGACTGATGCTTTCATAAGTCTTCACCAGCTGGTAAAGTTGTAAAAGCAGCAGCAGCAGCAACAGAGACATAGTGGCTACTATACTGCCCACTCTCCCTTCCTTTCGACCTATCCCTCTCTTGAGTATTTCGCTCCTGTTTTGTAGCAGTTGAGCACTCTCATGTGGGGTAGAGCCTTTGCTGTTTGCATTTTGCAGTGCTCACTGACTTGTCGGTTTGAGCACTCTGGCAAGGTACATTTGGGCCTGGTTTAAATCTGGCTTTTGAAATTATATTTTTCATTGCTATCAGGTCCGGCCTCATTTTCTCTGTGCTGCGCTGATGAGTCCACAAAGGACGACACAGTTCTGACCGCAGATTGAGTAACCTATCCCTCTCCTCTGCCACATTCCCGTCACGATGGAAATCAGCCACCGTCATTCCAGTGTGCAAAAATAGAGGCGACAAGAACAACCTGTCTAATTACCGACCAATCTCCCTCCTGTCCTGTGTCTCCAAACTGCTAGAGAGGACAGTGTACGACCGCTTGTATGACCATATTTCCCCTCTTCTTCTCCCCTCACAATCTGGCTTCCGTCGTAAGGACAACATATCCCTGCAATTGTCCCACATAATTCAAGACCTTTGCTCTCAAAAAGACCAGTGGCAGGTCTCCTGCATCTGCTTCTTTGACCTCTCCAAGACCTTTGACACAGTGTGGCACAAAGCCTCATCGCCAAACTTCATGCTCACGGTCTCTCCGCCTCCCTACTCGCCTGGAAAACTAGTTATCTATCCGAGCCAAATCAGCACGCCACAGTGAATGGAACTCTATCTGACCCCGAATCTTTGACGTCCGGAGTGCCAAAGGGCTCCATTTTGGCTCCCCTGCTCTTCCTCACATACGTTAATGACCCCCCCCCCCCCCCCCCCCCCTATGCAATTCCCAATATAGCATACGAACAGCATTCCTACGTTCGGATTCGCCGTGTCAAAATCATATCCCACCACAACCCTGGACAACAGCAGCATACATCAAACTGCCTTACTTCCTGTGCTGCCCGGATAAGACTGTGCTGTGTCGCCGGGGTAGAGAGTGCCAGTGGCACCCATTCCCGGTAGCATGTCGTCACCAGACATCTGTACAGAAGACTAGCAGTAAAGAAAACTCAGTTACTGAGACCAAGCAGTGGAAATGTGTCAGGGTTTTGCAAAGGTGAGAAAGAAAGAGCAGAGAAAACAACTGATGCAATATATTGACCCCGGACGAAAAGCGAGTGTCTCTGCCACAGCGCGTTCCCCAGCGCTGTACACGCCTGTATATATGTTGGACTCAGTAGAGCGTCCAGCCCCTATATGATGTCCAACCCCTATATAGAGTCCATTGGTCCAAAATCCACTGTACAGAGTCCAAACTTGGAATCAACTGTGAGCTCAAAGTTTCGATGGACATCACTCCCTGTATAGAGTCCAGCCAATTGGCTTCACCCCTATATAGAGTCCATTGGTCCAAAATCAACTGTACGGAGTCCAAACTTTGAAATCAACTATAAAGAGTCTTTATGTGGACAACACCCCCTGTATAAAGTCCAGCCAATTAGGCATCCCCTATCGAGTTCGAAAATAGACATAGGATCTGCTGTAAGCAGTGAATATTAACCAGAAAACGGCCTCTCCCTTTAATCCTTTACATCATTCACTTCTCAAGATAAAAAAATATGTATTGAGGCGCCACTGCAGCCACGTCATTACATGAAAAACCCTACAAACACCATCCTCAAATCAAGTGGTCTCTTCGCAGACGCTGCAAATTACAATATCTCAATCATGTAGTGTTGCCAAATTATTGTGCACGCACACACACATGCACACACCCACACAACGCCAAGAAAATACCTAGAAAAAAACCAAGAATCGAAAGAGAATAATGGAGAGCCCAGGATTAATTATTTGTTTTCAAATTATTGTGCGCGCGCGCACACACACACACACACTTATACAACGCCAAGAAAACACCAAGAAAAGAGTAGAGACACAATACACACGCAACTCCAACAGCCATGCAAACGTCCACCCATTTACATGTAAAGTCAAGAGGGATAACAAATAATTATACGAAACGAATGCGTACGGGGACGGGTACACGCACGTTTACATACACGTAGTAGTGTAAGAGAGTAACATAGTGCAGTGGTCAGCATAATACTAGCACATGCTGAGAGTGCAATAGCAAGCTTCACCATTGCTCATGGCCATGCAAATGTTCAGCAGCACTCAGTTCCGCAAGCTTCTGAAGATCAGCACACCTGCAACAAATAGATAGCACAAGGATACGCTTATTACCGTAATGATGCATGGGAGCACACAACTACCAAGTTCTCAACGAATGTGATGCTCAATGAAAATCAATCCACTCAAAGACCTGTGAACAGGTGATGGTGGGTACAATAATCTATTAGTAATACGAGGAATAAGATCGTTTGTGCACACTCAAAACGCACAGACACACCAACATACATGTAGCGTACACAGTGTTTCACTTCACTGCAACTAAATTGAAATGAGATGATTTGAACAATCTGTACAGCGTTGCTGTCAGTCAGTCTTCCCCAAGATGGAAATGCAATGATTTGTTGTCACGAGGCAGTTTCACTGACAATGTCATGTTCGTGACATCAAAACGGTTACTTCAGGGAATACGAGTATTAGCTTGAGAAGCTTTTTCTTGTCATTGGCATACAAGCAATCCTCCTAGTCCTACTACTACTAGTACACTGGCACTGCGTTTGTGGATCCCATTGTATTCGACATCATACTACAGGAAGAGTGTCGTGGAGTTCACATAATTATCACAGGGATAAAAATACATTTCTCATGAAATAAAAATTGATGATAGCTAGACGATCATATACGATTGATGCAAAGTCCTTGCAGTCCTTGAGGACTATTACGAAGTGGTTGATTACTTTTAGGGCATTCATTCAAGCAACATCAAACAAACGCGATACGCTCCTTGAAAATGGAAAAAAATTCAAGCATAACGACAGAACAGCAGACCAATCGAAACGAGTAAAAGCTTCCTTACCTCAGTCATCGTCCTGCCATGTAGTTGGACAGCCTTTTGACACGGTGGTACAGGCAGCTCTTGTCCAGTCAAACAGGGGTATCCTTGTGGCGTCGAACGAAAGAGAGTGTCAGTGTATCTGACTCGTCAGATTGCAACTGTGCTGAACTTTTCTCTTTCTCCGCTTTCTGCTTTCATCCCTCGCTCTGATGAAACCGTTCAAACGTCTTACTGGCAGCAATGGCCAGCCAAACAGGGGATCCTTGTGGCGTCGAACGAAAGAGAGCGTCAGTGTACCTGACTCGTCAGATTTGAACTGTGCTGAACTTTTCTCGTTCTGCAATTTCTGCTTTCATCCCGCGCACTGATGAAACGTCTTCAGAGAACCACAAGACGCTTTCCAGATTTGATTTTGAACGTCTCCTTATCCTCCTTGGTTAGCTCGAGACAGATTACTGTCAGCAACTGCACAGCAGAATTGGCAGCCATGGGCCGGCTGAAGTGAAGAAAGGAATGCGCTGCCACGAGGCAAGCAAAACTGAAATTTTTTTAAAAATGTGTTCTCTTTCGGGGCACAACACACAGGACGGCGTGACTGGATAAACTGGACTCCTGGACCGTGAATAGGGGACTTGTAGAAAAAGTGTACTCCTTATAGGGGATTGCGCGGCAGGATGAAGCTGATCAAAACTGAGTGGACTCCTGGACTCTGTATAGTGGATTTTGGACCAATGGACTCTATATAGGGTGCTGGACATCATATAGTGCATGGACTCTATACTGAGTCCTACATATACATGAATGTATTGAAGTGCCGCAATGAATAAAACGAGTGCTCGAAATCCAAACGGGTACACTTTTGCAAACGGTACCTGCGATTATCACGCCACATTCACATGTATACTGTACAAGGACCTTCCTTGATATTCCAACACTAACTGTCTTATACATGGTCTGATCCAGAGATCTCTACAGGTGGTTGTAGTTTATCCAAAGCTGAATAGCTGATACATGTACAGTACATGCATATGAATTCCAGTAGTAGATTTGTAAATTTAGGGGGTTCCCCTTAACCCCCGGAAGCACCTGGACCCGTCCCTGTTATAGACTTCAGAACCTTACCTGGGGGAGTTGCTCCTTTCGCTTCTTCTCACGAGCAGCTTTGTGTTGCGCTCTTTCCTTCAGTGCCGCTGAAGACGTTTGTCCGTCAATGTCTGCTCTCTGGTTCACGTCGGCAGCCCGTAATTGCTGCTCTTCAGGTTTCAGGTCCTTCAATTTTTCATCCGGCCCGAGCCCCAATTGTTCCTTGAGATTTTGAATTTCTAAATCTTTAGCATCCATTTCAGCCTGCATCACGCGACCAAACAACAAGTGAGGCAGAGTCCAGCAAGGGTACGACAATAGAGCACAGAGTACAGAGTACAGAGTAAAAAAGAGTACGCCAAGCATGCATAAAATCAGAGAGTCAAGAAGTGAATGGAGGAGGGAACAAAGTTAGAGCTCTTTTCGTCTTTTTTCTTAAGTTCACAGCCTGTCTGTTGCCCACTCCCAGCGGATAAGGTGCAGGTGGGCGTTGATCTTCTTTTTGAACGTCTCCAGTCTTTTCTTTGCTGGCGGGCTCAGTCGAACGCACTGCGGGAGCTGGTTCCAGACCTCCACAACAGCGTTAGGGAAGGACCGAAGGACATAATTCAGTGCTCTGAGCGCAAGAGTGGAGGCGAGCTGGAACTGGTGCGAGAGATGCTGTTGTGTGCGTCGGCTATGGCGTGATGTGTTGGTAGCTCGGGATGGAAGAAGAGCGAGGAGCATGTCTGGGCAAGTCGAAAAGTGGAGCTTGTACAGAAAGCAGAGTGCCCCGACCATTCTGCGGATGTCCAGGCTAGAAAGGTAGGGTCCATCACCGATTAGGCAAAAGCCATGGCGTTGGATGGCAGTGAAGCGAGTCTGAGTGGCGGGTGCAGCGCTCATCCACACGAGCATGCCGTACTCCACGACCGGGCGGACAAAGCGCTTGTAGATCACGCCAGAGCTTCTGGAGTCCAGCAAATATGAGGATTCCCGGAGGAAGCCAATACGCTGCAAGCCTCAAATTACCAATTGACTGATATGAGCTGTGAAAGACAGGTGGTGTTCAATCAGGATATCCAGCGGCTTCAGCTGGTCGACTTCTGGAACAAATGTGCCCTGGAATACAATCGGTGGGACGAAGACTGTGTTGCAATGGTGGGAAATCAGGAGGGACTGAGTCTTTGTAGTTTCAAACCTAAGGTGCCAGGCCATTCCCCAGTCTGCCAGCGCATTTACAGCAAGCTGGAGTGCGGTAACATCTTCGGGTATGGCAGTATCGGTCGATATGCACTTGTATAAGGTGGTGTCATCAGCATAATACAGCAAGCTGGAGTGCGGTAACATCTTCGGGTACGGCAGAATGGGTCGATATTCACTTGTATAAGGTGGTGTCATCAGCATAATACAGTAAGCTGGAGTGCGGTAACATTTTCGGGTACGGCAGAATGGGTCGATATGCACTTGTATATGGTGGTGTCATCAGCATAATACAGAAAGCTAGGCCCCAGCAGGTAGGTGATCCTCAGAATCATTCGTATAGAGTCAGGCCCAAGATGCCACCCTTGGGACGCCTGCCATGATGGGGTTAGCAGAGCGCTGTCCGCTCACTACAGTCTGAAGCTTGCGGTTGGCAAAGTAGCTTCTGAGCCAAGGTGAAGAGGTTCCTGGAGCCCAGACCGCTCAGCTATGTACAGGACACCAGGGCGCGACACTTTATCGAACGCGCCAGCAATATCCACTGCCAGGACGCACACAAGTCCATCACTGTTGGCAACTCGGCTCCATTCGTGTTGAAGAGCTAGGAGGTCAGTTGCGCCAAGTCCAGAGCAGACGCCAAATTGACGAGCAGAGAGAATGGAGTTGCTATCGATGAAGTTCATAATGCTCCGGTTGATTATGGTTTCCATACATTGGGAGATAATGGAGAGAAGGGATGTGGGGTGGTAGTTGTTCACACAGGATTGCGAACCCTTCTTGTGAACCGGGACGACGTTCGCCACCTTCCAAGTAGATGGTATGTATGCTGTTTTGCAGACTTTTATCCGGAATTGTGTCAACTTGATACTTTTGGTAGTACTTCGTCTATAAGAGCATGCGCTTATAAGTGAAAGTGGGCTTATATCAGAATAGAGGCACATACGCTTATATGTGCGTTACTACGGTACACGTATGTAAGTCTGCGTGTCAAAGGGAAATATACCCTTAAATCAAATGTTCACCAGTTGTAGTCTTCAGGGTACTGACTCGAATGGTCTTGGTCCGAGGAAGCTGAGACGCTCCCTTCCTCCTTTATTCCCAATCGAACTTGCGCACTTCCACCGAAACTGGGTGACTTCGCCCTACTAGATGGGGATTTGTAGGCAAAATGTCACTAAGGTCCAATCCACACTACAACAAAAACCGCGTACAAGTCACTTTTCCTTGTAACTTGTCATGGAGAACCGTGGGAAACGGTGCGAAAGTGGAAAAGTCGCTTGAACGTAATCAGCAATTACCAACCACACAACAAGCCGACCTGTTTGGGAGCTATTACGCGTTGTATTTCCAGGAGATAGGCAACAATTGCCGTATGCAATATGCAATATTCTGGTCCAATGCCAGAGCTAGTATTGCAAGCACCGCTGTGCGTTAGTATGGCCAATGCCGACACTAACTGGGGCAACAATTGCCCGGCGAGAATTCAGACGTGTCAATACACGAGCATGCAGTAGGGATACACTTGTGGGCGAATGTAGGCGCACTTGGCTCAATGCCGGCCTGACCCACGATCCCTACTGTTGAATTCAGATGTGTCAATACACGAGCATGCAGTAGGGATGCACTTGTGGGCGAATGTAGGCGCACTTGGCTCAATGCCGGCCTGACCCACGATCCCTACTGTTGAATTCAGATGTGTCAATACACGAGCATGCAGTAGGGATGCACTTGTGGGCGAATGTAGGCGCACTTGGCTCAATGCCGGCCTGACCCACGATCCCTACTGTTGAATTCAGATGTGTCAATACACGAGCATGCAGTAGGGATGCACTTGTGGGCGAATGTAGGCGCACTTGGCTCAATGCCGGCCTGACCCACGATCCCTACTGTTCTCCCTTACGGGATGGCTTAAAGGATGCACTTGTGAGCGAATATAGGCGCACTTGGCTCAATGCCGGCCTGACTCACGATCCTTACTGTTCTCCCTTTCGGGATGGTTTCGAATGGAGTGCTAGTGAGAGATGATGGGGTGGGTGGTGGTGATCAGAAACTGGCCGCGATAGTCAAACAATTTGACCGTCAGCACAGCAAAGCGAAGAGCAAGAAACAACAGCATGGCGAATTGGAGTAATGCGCATGCTCCGCACAGTCCCGTGCGGAAACGCGGGAATTCGGAGTGCGTGCATGTTATGCATGTACAAGTGTTGCTTATGGCAAGGATGTTGGTGTGTTGCTAACTCCACTTACCGTGCCATGCACGGAAACTTATATCTTCCGAACCCCAATACAAGGCCACTTTTTACTTTCAAGTAGCTTTTCCAGGTTTCGGAAGTAGCTAGTTGTTGAAGTATTTGTTGAAGTATCTTGAGAATTTGCCGAGGGTTGTGTTCTGTGAAGAGCTGGAAGGAAAGCTCATTGAGCTGTGGGCTGCAGAACAGAAAGCGAGCAATGGGACGATGAAAAAGCGGTCGGTGAAGGAGATGGAGATTGCCGTGAAGTTGAATTTATTCGGCCGCGAGCTGTATGGCAATAAATTTCAGAATAAGATCACAGTGCCGATTGTCCACAATTGACGGCCAAGCAAAGTAGTGATTGCCCTCAGGAGCAGCAAGAGTCCTGCTGTGGGAAAGAAAGAAGATTCTGACTGTTCATCCGTTTTCAAATCGCGCGTGCAGTCAAAAAAACTTGGATCGGCTCAATGATTGGCTGAGGTATGTTGCAAACAGCAACCTCTTTCGTCTTCGATTGTCCATAACTGGAGGCATTCTCCACTCGAATCAACAGGTAGACATAGGTAGGAACAACAAGATAAAGCCTCCACGAACAA
>NC_088643.1:15609172-15696672 GCF_964019385.1 Sycon ciliatum | reverse complement strand
GCGGAAAGAGATGCATGTTATTCCCATGAACTGCTTTTGCGGAGTCCAGGCGAACTGGCTTGAAAAGAACTAGAATTGCTCAAGAAGCACCACCAGTACATGTACTTGGTAATGTAATTTCACAATTTCCAGACAGTCACCTTGTGCACACCAGCATGCCAGCAGCATTCCTTTGTCCGGATTCACTGTGTCAAAATCATGTCCCACCACAACCCTGGACAACAGCAGCATACATCAAACTGCCTTACTTCCTGTGCTGCCCGGATCAGACAGCGCTGTGTTGCCGTAGTGGAGAGTGCCAGTGGCATCCATTCCAGGTAACATGTAGTTACCAAATATCTGTACAGAACCCCAGGAGTAAAAAACAGCCAAAAAAAAAGAAAAAAGAAAAAAAGATGGTGAATAACCAGAGAATCTCACCTGTGAGATGCATGTTGTGTCTATGTGTGTGTGTGTGTGTGTGTGTGTGTGTGTGTGTGTGTGTGTGTGTGTGTGTGTGTGCGCGTGTGCATGTGTGTATGTGTGTGCGTGTGTGTTTGTGCGTGCGCGCGCGCGCGTGTGTGTGTTTGGGAGTCTATCTGTATCTGTTTACTCACACTGCTCTGATGTCCCGGCATTGCCTTCACTGAAGATTGATTGATTGATTGATTGATTGATTGATTTTATTTTACTTCGCAAGTTCAAACGGGTTCCTGGCCCAGTTATATGAAAGCGAAGGATAGAATTTGCCAAAATCCTAATGAGCAACAGCATAGGCAATATTATCATAGAAGTGGAGTACTATGCGAGCTAGAATACTGAGAAGAAAAGGAACATGTCAAAACCTGACGAAACACAACCTATTCCAGGCATACATAAGGAAGGCAGGCTAGCTTAAAATCTTGCAATCTGGATACGGTGCGCACCTCTCTAGGCAAACTGTTCCACAGCAATGCTCCTGCGGTGGCGAATCTCGTTTGGCCACACCGACTGCGAGCTGGCTGGCTGAGCAGACCATTGGCATGCTGATGGCGTGTACTTATGCCGCTGCATGCTGCTGGTTTGAGAAGCTGGGCTAGAGCAAGGCTAGTGGAGTCATTTAGACACCGCCAGATGAAGATCAGGAGCTTTTGTTTAAAAAGTTCAGTGACGCGGTAAATCGAGTTGGCCGCCAGGAGGGGCTGCATCGCGGAACATGGCGGGCTGCCATCAATGCATCAGATCGCCCGGTTTTTCATGGCTTGCAGACGCTGAAGTTGGGTCACGTGGAGGGCTGCAGAGAAGCAGCAGGCACCATATATCATATCCGGCATGACAATAGCCTTTACATATATCTTGCGCGAGCTGCAGGAGCGGCATCGACGGGCACGCCACAAGGCGCCAATCTTCCTCGTAGCTTTGGTCACTATGGCGCTGACGTGTACATCCCAACTCCGGCGGTTGTCAAGAAAGACACCAAGATACCGCGCAGACTTCACTATCGGTAGAGAGGTATAGCAGCACACGATAGAGACCTCAGGCCCGGCATGTTGCGTTGAGATGTCATTACCTGGCTTTTGGAGGAATTTAAAATGAGGCCGCGTGACTTAAGCCATATGGCGAGATCAGTGACAGCTGAAGAGACGGATTTGGAGACTTCCCCAGCGGAAGCTTTTGAATCATACAGGGCAATGTCGTCTGCGAATTGCACGCTGGGTATTGGCGATGAGACCGATTTCACATCACGGGTGTAGACGTTAAAGAGAACAGGCCCCAAGACAGAGCCTTGGGGCACACCACAGGTGCAGTCAAGAGCACGACTTGTGGCCGAAGCGACTGTAACTAATTACTTGCTGCCTGCGATCTGTCAGGTAATTCGCGAACCACTTCAGGGCGACACCAGAGATACCAACGTCAAAAAGGTCTTGGATGAGGATACCATGCCGGATTTTGTCAAAAGCCTTGGACATGTCGAGGAGGCACAGCCCCGTTACCAGACCACTGTCCTTCGCCGTCTGCAAGCTGTCCGTGAGAACACAGAGGGCATCCTCAGTGGAGCACTTTTTTCCTGAAAGCAAACTGAGAATCAGGTAGGGCATTACTCAAGTCTAGATGGCGAACTAGCTAACGCTGCACCACTCTCTCCAACAGCTTTGAGACAACTGGAAGGAGAGAAACAGGGCGACAATTGGTGGGGACTGATGGGTCCCCGGTCTTGTTTTTATTTTTTTTTATTTTTTTTTTACTGAATACCACAGTACCATCAGATGCTGCACAGCGGGGGCGGTGGCATATTGGATGGAAGTGGGGGCGGGGCAAAAGTAAATCCTCCGACCAAAGGTCTCGGAATCATTGTTACTCCTGTGCGCCGATACATAGGAGAAAAGAAACATGTGCATCCAAGAGGGGAGCACTGGCTTTGCAAACGATAATGGGGAGAATTTGAGATTGGGATAGGACAAAACAATAGTAAAAGCAGTGCACCGTAGGAAGATGGAGTGAACTGATAATCGGGTTTTAAGGCTGAGCGAAGGGGATCAAAGAGGGGTATAAGGGAGCTGGAGTGCGGTCAGTATAATTAGGCTGGTGTGTTGGCAGAGATCATAGCCTGTCTGTGGCCCACTCCCACTTGCTGCGCCGCAAGTGGTCGTTGACGTTTTTCTTGAACGTGTGCATGCCTCTGCGAGAAGGGGGAGACTGCAGAAGGGTAGGTGGGAGCTGATTCCACGTTTCGATGAGGGAGTGGGGAAATGAGCGGAGCGTGTTGTTTCGTGCCTGAGGGGGAAGGATACTGGTGAGTTGCGATGGATGATGTGTTGCAGATCTGGTTGTCGCTCGAGTAGGCATGCGGTGTTGCGGTGCGGCTGCTGATGGTGGCAGAATGGCTTTCACCATTTCCGGACCCTCCACAAAGTGCAGCTTGTACAGAAAGCAGAGCCCTGCTACGGTACGGCGAATGTCGAGGCTCGGGAGGTATGCTCCATCTCCAATTATGTGCAGGGCACGGCGCTGGATGGCAGTGAGGCGGGCCAAGGTGGTGGGGGCTGCGCTCATCCACACCAGCATGCCATACTCTAGCACAGGGCGGACAAAGCCACGGTACACGATTGCCCGGTGCTTTGGGTCTAGCACAGCCGATGCCTTACGGAGGAAGCCGAGCCGCTGGGCTCCGCGTACTGCAAGCTGTCGGATATGGCTGCGGAATGCCAGCTGCCTGTCGAAGGTGACGCCAAGAAGCTTGAGCTCCTCTACTTCTGGCACGACTGCTCCTTGGAAGCGTATTGCGTTCGGGGGGGTTGGCGAGCGGTGGTGGCTGATGGTCAATGCCTGCGACTTTGTGGGCTCGAACTTGATCCTCCACCTGCTTCCCCATGCTGCCAGTGAGTCTACTGCCTGCTGGAGGATTGCTGTCTCTTCTGGCAGTCTGAGTCGGGTGGTGATGCACTTGTAGAGAGTTGTGTCGTCGGCGTATACAGCCAGCTTCGCCCCATCAGGCAGGTGGTCTTCTGCGTCGTTGACGTACAGAAGGAAGAGGGTGGGGCCGAGGATGCTGCCCTGTGGCACGCCAGATTGGATTCGGTGGGTCGGTGAAGACTGGCCACCTATGACGACCCGGATGTGGCGGTCTGTCAGGTAACTCCGGAGCCAGGCAAGGAGGAGGCCACTTATGCCGCACCGCTCAGCCTTGTGGAGGACGCCGTTGTGCGAGACCTTGTCGAAGGCCCCGGCAATATCTACTGCGAGTACCCTGACGAGGCCTCCACTGGCAGCTGCAAGGCTCCACTCATGCTGAAGAGCAATCAGCAGATCAGAGGTTCCCAGTCCAGTGCGAAAGCCAAACTGCCTGTGAGAAAGGATGTCATTCTTCTTCAGGAAGTTGGACAGGCTGCGGTTCACGATGGACTTGTAAAGCGGTACAACGGTCGCCAGCTTGAACGCCAAAGGAACTGTGCCAGTGCGGAGGAAAGTGCAAAACAGTACTGCTAAAGAGTATGCCAATAAATCGGAACACTGCCGCAATAGCGAACCCAGTACGCCTTCCCTTCCCGTAGCTTTGCGAGCATCTACCTGCTCAAGGAGACGTTGAACGTCCGATGGAGTTACAAGGGAGAACTCGGCTAGCGAGACAGGCCCTTTGGGGCCACATGGAACGCCGAGATGGTCAGGTCGGTTTGTGTCTGTAACAATAGAGTGGAACGTGTTGCTGATCTCATTGACGTCGCAGCACAGATCTTGACGGCACCGTGAGCGCCCTGTCACGGCATTGAGAATTTCCCAGGACTTTCTTGGGTTACCAGCATTCTCTTTGCACTGGGTGGCGTAGCCACACCTAGGGAGTAGTAATTATTATGATATTTTACTACTCCCTGCTTCCAACTAATGATGGACAAAGTCCTGGACGCTGCTTTCTTCAGAATTATCACACTCTCCATCGAACTTTTAAAGTGGGATTTCTCGAGCCATGTTTCCTCTTCGTCATGTTTGATAGTGCAGTAAGGCATCCTTGATCAAACCTACACTAAGTCATTCCCCACAAAAACTCAAACTGCACTTCAACATTACTTTAACTCTTCTGCTGCTGTACCCACACTTGCAGCACTTGAAAGAAACTGTGCCTTTCCACAACCTCCATCAAGACCAATTAACAGCCAGAACTACATTATACAAAACAAAGCGAGAGTAAACTGCTATGTCTGACGTGTGCTTTCCGTCCATAGGCCGCGTTGCCACTTCCTTGCTTCTACCAATGGCGTGTTTTGTACGATTCCTTGCTTCTAACAAGACATGTGGAGCGCGATGCAAATCATGCGCTGAGCCTGCTGAGGCCTGATGTGACACTGCACAACAGCAGGCACGTCGAAGCGGAGTTCCCTTGACTAGAAATTTCATTGCAAAATGGCCAATCATGAGACAAAAATTAATAGTCCACTGTATGTGGTTTGGTTTCAGATGCATTGTACTTGCAGGTCTGAACCAGGGAGTAGTACCTACTAGTACCTACTACTCCCTGGTCTGAACAGGGATGGCTACAGTGTGCGATGTGCAGAGTGGCACGCATGTGATCAGCGGTCTGCGTATACTATGCTATGGTTTCTCTCTCGAACCAGCTGTGAAACGATATAGAAATTTTTGAGAGGGGTGTTTTGGCACCCAAAGCACCTCCCCCCCCCCCCTGCCTACGCCCCTGCATGCGCGTGCACGTGCATCTGTGTGTGTGTGTGTGTGTGTGTGTGTGTGTGTGTGTGTGTGTGTGTGAGAAAACGCAGAAAGAATGCAGAAAAAAGAAAATAGGGATTCACTGGCCAGAAAAAGCCACTTCAATCAGCTGTGTGGTGTAGACCAGGCTAAAATTTGTGACGGTCCATCAGCCTGGAAAGCTGTTGAATGGTGTAATCCCAGCACAAGTTGTTACATGTATGTCCAACATAGCTGTTCGCTATGATCGCTTCTGCGATGGGCATGTCTGAGGTCTGAGGTGTGTATGTGTGTGTGTGTGTGTGCCTCACTATGGCTTAACACCAGCTAGCTAAGTGCAAGGCTCCTGGCTCATCTGGAATTGCACCTGAACTGCTTAAAGCTGGTGGTACACCATTGCTTGAGGCTCTGCTTGATGTTATTCACACTGCATGGACCAATGGCACGGTCCCCCAGGATTGGCGGGATGCCCAACTCGTCCAGATTCCCAAAAAGGGTGACTTGACCAACTGCAACAACTGGCGCGGCATTGTCCTCCTAGATGTCGCTGGCAAGGTTTGTGGCTGTCTCATTCAGGACCGTCTCCAACTTGTCGCGGAACAAGAAGTTCCAGAATCTCAGTGTGGCTTTCGTCCTGGTCGCGGCTGTGCTGATGCAATCTTTTCCATTCGCCAGCTCATCAAGAAATTGTATGAGCACCGTCAGAAGCTGTTCTGTGTCTTCGTAGACCTGGAGAAAGCATATGATTCCGTACCACGCCAAGCACTCTGCCTAGCGCTGGGGAGACTAGGCATTCCTGAAGGGCTCCTCAATCTAATCCAATCGTTCCACGAGAGCATGCAGGCAGCTGGGCGCGTCGGTGCCAGCATTACCGAGTCGTTTGCGGTCAACAATGGCCTCCGTCAAGGCTGTGTGATGGCCCCAGTACTTTTTAATCTGTACTTCGGTGTTGTGCTTGAGCGGTGGGCACATGCAGGACAGCGACCATCCACCTGGCATCCCCATCCAATTTAGCATCAATGGCAACCTTTTCTCTAAGCCCGGTCGCCAGTCTAATGCCGCAATCATCAATGACATTGAGTACGCGGATGACGCGGTCTTGCTCGCTGAAGACCGCCCTGGTGCTGAGAAGTGCCTTGAAACATTCTGCACGGTTGCCCCTTCCTTTAGCCTCTGCGTCAACGCTGCGAAAACGAAATTTCTCGTGGCAGGCAGCCAAGTCAACATGCCTGATAGAGCCGATATGAACGTCAACGGTGATACTGTGGAGCACGTTCCATCCTTCATTTATCTGGGGTCCGTCGTGACACCGGATGCCCGGTCCTCTAAGCTATACGTGGCCTGTGTCTTGTCCATTTTTGCTGTACGGCAGTGAAGCTATACGTGGCCTGTGTCTTGTCCATTTTGCTGTACGGCAGTGAGTGTTGGACGCCCTTGAAAGCTGATAGTAGACGTTTGGATGCCTTCCATCATCGCTGCATACGCACAATATTAGCCATCCCTCCCCGCAACCGTGGAAAACGTCTTGCTGCAGCCGATAGGGAATCACTGCCGCTGATATGCATGCATTGCGCAAAGCGTTCCCGACGACAGCAAGACTTGACGAGGCACCAGAAGTCCTGCCAATGACGGTGCCCTCCAAACTCTGGCCCCCTCCGGGGTGACATTGCCCAATGGGCAGTCATGCTATAGTAGTAGTAGTAGTAGTAGTGTGTGTGGGTGTGTGTGTGTATGTGTGTGTGTGTGTGTGCGTGTGCCAAGAAACGTTGGAGGAACATCGCCGCTGCTGAACTGAGTGCTCGGTGCGTGACAGGTGACTGGTGCGACTTGGCGCAGGACAGACGAGACTGGCGCCTTGTGTGCAATCGTACCCGGCCGGCTGTGCCAAAGCCTAGAGTGTTCATTTGTGGCTGTGGCAGGGACTTCCTTCGGCCCAACGATCTAACTCGCCACGGAAAATACTGCAACTCCTGATGCTATCATTGCACACAGCAATGTGCATCCAAAGGTGTGTGTGCGCGCGTGTGTGTGTGTGCTCGCGCTAGCTAATTTGGTTGGTGGATACACTTATGCCGGGTGGTGTTGGGTCTGTTGCCAACGCGTTCAGCTGTTTGAAGGTGTAATGTTGTACCTGCCACCTTTGTTGGGTCCAGGGTTCATATACTTTCTATATGAAGTATACATACCTGTTAGATAGGTACTCCTTCTGGCTAGATTAACTCTTGTGTAATCAATGGCGCTAGTCAAGCTTATATCAGATCCACTCTGATTTAGCCACCCACACTAGTAGCAAGTGTTACCTTCACTGGGGGCAGGGGTAACTGCAGTTGGATCCCAAAACGGATAATGTGATGCCGTCACTCCTTTTTCTGGACCTTGTCCTCACCCTCTTACTGAGGTGTGGTGAGCCCATAAGTGGGATCATTTTCAAGTCCACCCAGAGTTTTGGGGATTTCAGGGGGTGTCGGCCGTTGGGTGGTTCAATAAACAGTTAAGTCATCTTTCCAAGATTCCTTTTGAGTCTCTCTCCCCTCTCCTGGGAGACCCACGTGGCCAGTTTTGGCAGTGAGCAACAAGTACAAGTACAAGTGTGTGTGTGTGTGTGTGTATGTGTGTGTGTGTGTGTGTGTGTGTGTGTGTGTGTGTGTGTGTGTGTGTGTGTGTGTGTGTGTGTGTGTGTGTGTGTGTCTGTCTGTTTACTCACACTGCTCTGGTGTCCCGACATTGCCTTCACCGAAGATCCAGAGTATGATGTGTGACCTTGCTGCACCGGTGTGTGGCCAAAGCGATGGTACGGCGATCTCGTATCAGTGTATACTGCTGCGCCACTGGATCCACTAGGGTAGGATGCCCTTGACGTCTTACCATATTGTGACCGGTGTAGATTGCTGCCAATCGCTGCCGGCGGTAAGGCAGGTTGCTGAAGCTGCTGAGGTTGTTGCGCCTGCTGCTGTTGTTGCGCCTGCTGCTGTAGTTGCGCCTGCTGCTGTAGTTGCGCCTGCTGCTGTAGTTGCGCCTGCTGCTGAGGTTGTTGCGCCTGCTGCTGAGGTTGTTGCGCCTGCTGTTGTTGTTGCACCTGCTGCTGTTGTTGCGCCTCCTTCTGTTGTTGCGCCTCCTTCTGTAGTCGCGCCTCCTTCTGTAGTCGCGCCTTCTGCTGTTGTAGCACATGCCGCTGTTGTCGCGCCTGCTGCTGTTGTTGCGCCAGCTGCTGTTGTTGCGCCTTCTGCTGTTGTTGCACCTGCTGCTGTTGTTGCCACTGCTGCCGTAGTTGCGCCTGCTGCTGTTGTCGCGCCTGCTGCTGTTGTCGTGCCTGCTGCTGTTGTTGCGCCTGCTGCTTTTGTTGCGCCTTCTGCTGTTGTTGCGCCTTCTGCTGTTGTTGCGCCTTCTGCTGTTGTTGCGCCTTCTGCTGTTGTTGCGCCTTCTGCTGTTGTTGCGCCTTCTGCTGTTGTTGCGCCTGCTGCTGTTGTTGCGCCTTCTGCTGTTGTTGCGCCTTCTGCTGTAGTTGCGACTGCTGCTGTTGCGACTGCTCCTGTTGCGACTGCTGCTGTTGCGCCTGCTGCTGTTGCGCCTGCTGCTGTTGCGCCTGCTGCTGTTGCGCCTGCTGCTGTTGCGCCTGCTGCTGTTGTTGCGGCTGCTGCTGCTGTTGCTGCATCATTGCCATCGAGAATGCAGTGGATCCATGTGTTTGTTTCGAGGAGAGCACATCATCAGGAACATCACGAAGAAATTACAAAATACATTGCCAGCCCTCGTCAATGACACGACAAAAGAGCACAGTGATTCAGAAACCCCGAAAAGGGAAAATATTTCCACTTGCACAAGAGTTCTGCTACTGTAGCCCAGTATTCCAAACACGCAAACATGCCTAGCTAAAGTCTTCATTGGCAAACATTTACAAATTCTGCTCAATCCAACCAGCACATCCATCCAAGTTCTTTAACGCTAACTGAGACGGAATCAATGCAAGATCTGTTCATATGCACATAGCACCTATTAGGTAGGGCACTGTCCTGTCGAGACAGGGATGCTGGGTTCGAATCCCGCTTGTGGATCCTTCTTTTGCAACAGTTTGAACAATCCAATGCTGGGTCAAGGTTGTTTGTTGAACTGACAAGGACTTGTCTAGACTGAAGCTTAGGGATTTTCCCTGAACGTGTAAGACCCTTGAACCTCTTTTTGACCTTATTCACTCAAACCCAAGGAATACGAAAGTCATCCACATTAATATTCAGTGTCTGCTCTAGGATTGTAGGACAGCCGGGTACACGTGTACCTGGCGCAACCATTTCAACCGGGTCGGAGCCGGGTACACATGTACCTGGCGCTGTCTCACCAGCCGAGTCACATGCTTTAATTTAATTAACTGGTTGGTTGGTTTATTTTAATTCGGACAATAAACGGGATCTAGGCCCAATGATATAAGGGCGAATGGATAAGCCGCATTTAGAAAAGAGAGGACAGGAATTAGAAAATTACGAAAGAAGAAGAAGTATCTGACACATACAAGCCATGAAGTCAGTCCTTTCAAAGTTCGAAACTGTTAAGTACCACCCGGGTCACCGGTGACCCGGTACTATATTTTAAACCGGGTCCAAGCGCCGCCCAACCGGGTGGATTACCCGGCTCACCCGGCGCTGGAGCAGACACTGAGTCTAGACGGGTAATTGTCAGTTCAACAAACAGCTTTAACCAAGCATTGGATCGTTCAAACTGTTGTAAAAGAAGGATCCACCAGTGGGATTCATACCCATCGCTCCTACGTTTCCGGGACAGTACCCTACCGATTAGGGTACCGGAGATCACACAAACCCCGGCCCGTGGGTCCTGCTAGCTACAAAACTCACCGATGATGGCCAGAGGTCCATGCTTGTTCCGGAAGGCCATTGCTGCTGTTGCTGCTGACCACCAGACCGCGCCGGTAGTCTCTACAAGGAACGGAGAGATCACCAATAACAGGATTCAACACAATAAATGAAGCGAGTTGCACATTCACCATGCACATCTTTTGCGAGAACAGGATTAGGATATTTTCAGAACAAATTCACCATGCACATAGAGACCTGGAGCACATATTAAAATGGTGCCAACTAGCGGGTATGCAGGCCACACTTACCGTATCTTTATTATCAGACATATCACAAAAATCACATAGGTCCTTGCAATGAAGGACAACACAACATCACAACTAGGAATTTCATGCCCAGCTAGAAATCACAAGGTGACTAAAATGATACAGGAAATGGCTGCAGTATCCCCTTTTATACGGTAACATAGTCCAGGATGGCGCTAGGGCTAGGCCGCAAGTTACTAAGCGTGAACAGGTAGGTGAGAACTTACGGGGAGGGGGGTCGGTGCTAGCTTGTGAAATGCATTTGCTGACCCACTGGGCATGGTGTTGGCCAAAGGTGATACAATTTGTGTAAAATGGATGGTAATGTAGGAGGCGCCGGCTACACAGCCAGGGAGTGCGAGAACAGGCTCACTATTGCCACTTGATGACACTGAAGTTTGGTAGCAGCGGCAACTTGTTCACGTGGAAACATTTGGTAACAAGCTCTATCCTACCACCTGTGGTGATATTTAGTCTGTTGCGCTCGCGCCCTACTCCCTCCCCTCCCCTCTCCCCTGACTGTGGTACCTGCGCCCTCTTTCTCACTCTCCATTTTGCACCAATTTTAGCACTTCTGAGCAGTGAAAGAATAGATAGAGATCTGATTTACAGTAGCACGTGCTGCAGAGAGTTAAAAATGTTTATTCATTATTCGTTCATCACTTCGACTAGCCTGCATCCAGTAGCAACTGACTTACTTCTGTGGCTTTCAGGTTCACCCATCGCTATGTCTTCCACGTTCTCTGGTCTGCTCAAAGTGTAAGGCCACACCTATGTACTTACAGCAATTTGACGTAATTCCCGTGAATTTATCACCATAGCATCCTCTGCTAGTCAACATTCGTTCCATTCCTTTTTCCTCAGAAAGATATACTGCTAGCCGTACAAATCTCACGAAGCATAGACACCTGTTTGTGATGCGACTTTGGAATGAAGGTACGACGATAACAACAACTTGAGGGAGAGGCAACGGAAATGCGAAAAGATGAGGGGAAGAGGAGAGCCAGACTCTCAATCTTTTTTGGTTTCTGCGACAGCCCAATGCAGAGCAACGACTGCGCGCTCGCTCTTACATGTACGTGCTTGCTCCATGACGTCGTAGTGTTACTCTTATTTTTTTGGTTTGACTAAAGCTAGCCTGGTTCACACTAAGCCGATTTTCCGGCCGACGCTCCCACATCGACTCCGACAAAAAATCGACCGACTGTGTCGGATGAGTCGGACTAGCTGTTCACACAGAACGGTGGGCACTACACTAAAGTAACATAGTTGTAGGCTTGTCTGTTACACATGTACACGCGGTACACAGCCGCACTGGACCGTAGTAGACGCTAGACAACGGAAATGAAAATAATTATTAGTTTTACACGAGCTACAAGGCCAAAGGCGTGAAAACTTGAAAAGGCTAAAATCTACTGACTCTGTACTAGTGGACATGGAAATCCGGTCGCACGTCTACAGGGTAACAGGGCGCTGGCCATGCAGACGTATACTCATTACCGTATAGTAGCATGAATGCGCTGCTAGCTGCTGGTCGCATAGATAGGCCAGGATCATGCAACGACTAGGCCGATTTTCCGGCCGACATGGACTCGTACGAAAAATCCTCAAGATCGGGGCGAAAGTTGCGTAGTGTGAACGGTGTTGTCGTACAGGGTTCCGACAAATCTGCGACGATTTTCTTGTCACACTAGTTTTCGGCCAAGTATCGACTGGTCGATATTTAGCCGAAAAGCCGGCCGAATTTTAGTGCTTGCGCGTGATGGAGCATGCACCGGACCAGGGAGTCGTAAAAGCCCGGGAGAGGACACGGCACACATTCCCAGAAAACATCTTTGCCTCGCGCTGCCGGGGAACGCTGCCAGGGAACGGTGTTGCGAGGCAAGGAAATTATTATTTTCGAAAATTGTGATGTCTTCTTGAAATACTAATTGGGACATTCTCCGATTTCTCTTAGAGCACGGAGACGATTGCTCCGTCGAGTCTTCTGATCTCTATTTTCATCCTCATCTTCCAGCTGCCTCACTCATTCTCTCTCAGTTTATCGAAGTTAATTTATTCTGAGGCGATGGAAATGCAAGACAAATCCCTAATTGTACTTCACTTTTATTTGAGTTGGGGTGAACGAAATGAGATTTGTGGAAAATGACGCCACTTCCCGTGTTAGCCGCTGGTCGTATCATACAGCCCATATTCCATTGCAGGTGATGGGCGAAAGTTCTTGTGGAGATCCGCTGAGCTTCCTCGGCGTACTCGTGGATTTATGAATTTGTGTCAGAAATTGCAGTCGAGTGGACTTCTGTGCGTGTGTTGTGAGTAAATCGCGACGGCTCCCTTCCTTCAGCATCGTCAAAACGCAACATAGAGCATTATTACGCACTCGTTCCATGATTCATGATAATGCCTGGATTCTTTTAAAAACAGTCAATGTGTGTTCCCTATCTATCTACATTGTACATGGTTGCAGGTCGTTATTTATAAATCTTGATAATTTCAACACTTTTCTACTCGTATACTGAGTACGCGGTGACTTGAGCCGTTTAGGAAACGGAAGTCTTGGCGAGTGTACAAAAGGTAAACCTATCATTTGTACTTCATAACGGAATTGTGCACAAAAATGCACACACACGTTCGCGCGCACACACACAAGCACACACACAAACACTGTACAAACACACACAAAAGTACAAGCACATGTGCACATACACACGCCTCCCCCCCCCCCCCCCCCACACACACACACACTCAACTCCCCACCCCTGTACTGAGTCTGACAGACATACAATCATGTTTATCCTTCCTTCGCCACCAGTTTCGGATAATGGTGTCAACAACGAGTTGTAAAATATTGGTATTTTAGGACTCCCTGCCCTGAAGACAAGCACAGCGCCGTGGATCGAGCAGATCCGGCCGCGCCGGCCTAGCGTGCTTCACTTTCTGGCCGAGGCAAACATCGTCCGCGTGCGCGCATCCCGTGTCCTCTCCCGGGCTTTTAGGACTCCCTGCACCGGACCAATCACTGTAGGCTTTTCACCATGACAGCGGAGAGCGTTGGTGCAGACCGTGAACCATGTGATTGTGAACTGGCTGACTGGATCGCTACTACAGTACTAGTAGTACTAGTACTACAGAGTACAGTACTAGTAGTACCTAGTACAACAGTACAAGTTCAACTACAAGCTTGATAAATTCACGATGGAGGACGGGAGCACTTCTGGAGCTCCTGCTCCTGCCTCATTTATGTTTAGGGTCCACAAGGACTGGCCTTTGGACCATGTATTTTTTATCAAGGAGCTGTCTAGACTGGGTGTTCAGCCCTCCGAACTCAGCCAACTGGACCTAAACGGGAAGCCTGGCTGGTGCAATGTCACCTTCGTCACGCAAGGAGTGCGCGACCGCCTGTTGACGTCAGAGGAAGAATTCGTATTTGCCAGTAAGAATGTCGAAGTTGTAATGGGAGGCATGTCAGTTACGACTCTCCATGTATTCGGATGCCCCCTGTCATTGCAAGATGGTGCTCTTGTGCATGAAATTTCACTCTATGGTCGGGTCCATGGTCCTCCAAAGAGGAAGATTGTTAGCCATGAGGGCTTTGCAGTTGACACCGGGACCAGGTATGTCAAAGTTTCCCTGAGGAAGGCTGTGCCTTCTGGCTTGCGAGTAGGTTCCCGTACCGTAAGAGTATGGCACAAAGGTCAAATTCAAACTTGTTGGCGCTGCAGTGTCTCTGGCCATCTGGCAAAAGACTGCCCAGGTACAGCAGCTGTAGGTGCGAGAAATGGCGTACACAACTCGCAGACCAACATGTCCTACGCAGACTCCTTGCAAGGGCAATTGAGTACTAGTACGGGTCACCAAGAGGCGCCAAGCCAAGAACAGATAAATGAAAGCCCTCACACAGAAACTGCAGCAGTTGATGTTGGCGCCAGTGCGGGAGAGTCCACAGTACCTGACAAGGTCAATGGGAAGCCTAGCACAAGATCAGCTGGGACGCGCAAGAACCAGACCCCCCGCAAGCACGTACATACACACACTGTTGAAGATGAAAACAGCTGCGACAAGGTCAAGTCGTCGGCGGATGAGCTCCCGGAAAATAGAAGCTGGGAAGATGTCGGCTCCGAAATGGAAGACGAGAACGGTGGCTCTGATTCTGAAGCTTTCACAGATGTTCGTACCAGGAAGCAAAGGAAAGCCAAGAAGCCCATCAGAATCCGCTCACAGCCGAGGATCTGGCGCCGTAGCCCATAGATTGATTCTTCGCTCGCATGATTGTTCTTTATCTTCGTTTTGATTGCTTTGTATTATGTTACGCAAGTTTTCTCCTATACATCACCATTTTCACCAGGCACAGTACCCCACAAAATAGGTCAACTCCCTTGACAATTGCATTCCTAAATGTTTGCAGTCTGCGACACAAGACACATGAAATTAAGGCACTCCTAGATAGCTCCCAGATCGACGTTATTGGCCTTGCAGAGACATGGCTGGATGAGACTATCAGTAATGGAGAACTAGTCATCCCAGACTACTCCCTCGTGAGACTTGACCGTGGGCGCCCAGGAGGCGGCGTGGCATTCTACTATCGCTCATCTCTTGCTCTCCAACCTCGGCTGGACCTTGCGCAGGATGGCCTGGAAGCTCTTTGGTTACAGACAACGAATTCTGGGACAGCCCACCATGTATTTGCTTGTGTCTACCGCCCACCAACTGAGCCTATCAGCTTTTGGACCCGACTAGAGAGAGCGCTTGACGGAGCCTCACGGATAACCCCATCGATAACTCTCCTCGGCGATTTCAACACGAATGCCAGACCGCCTAGTATTGATACCAGCAGGACACACTATCAAACTCGCCATCTATTTGACTTGGCAGGTGCATTTGGTCTGGCAAACCATGTGGATAGTGCCACGCGCGTGACGCCCGACTGCCCCCAAGGTACCGTAATCGACCTAATCCTAGCCCGTCCCGAAACAGTAGCGATGTGCCATGTCATTCAGTGCACGATCAGTGACCACTTTGCAGTTCTTGCCAAGCTGGACATTTCCGTGCCCAAGCAGTCGACCAGTAAGCCGGCTACATCCACCCGAAATCTCCGCAACATCAATATAAACGACTTCCGAAATGACCTTACTGCTGCAAACTTGTATGCTTTTCCTGCTCAGGCTAACGTGGATGAAATGTGGCAAGACTGGCATTCAAAGTTTATAACTGTTCTGGATCGCCATGCTCCATTCACTTGCAAGCAAAGCCGGAAACGCCCAAGCGAACCACCGTGGTCGGACAGAGAGCTGTATCAGCTCACTATGCGGAAGAACAGGCTGCACAAGCGTTGGCTATCGGACAAAACTTGCCAGCAGGCCCACTCAGCGTTCAAACAGGCCCGGTCCGCTGCATCAAATGCCTACAGGCGTAAACGGAACGAGTTCTTTCGAAACAAGTGCGCGGAGAACACGGGAAACCCCCGTCAGCTATGGTCCGTCATAAACTCCGTTACCGGTCGAAAGCGGACACATCAGGAGCCATCGTGTGGTGTAGAGGCGATTACGTCTGCTTTCGAGACTGTCGTCACCGACATCACTCGGCCATCCAAACTACTCCTGCCTGCGGGACCCCCTGCAGAGCATTCCCTAGTGTCCTTTCCACCCGTCACAGTGGGTGCTTTGGAGCGCTTGCTGCAGCAAGTCAACCCGGCCAAAGCTACTGGAAGTGATGGAATCCCGGGTCTCCTAATCAAGTATTGTGCTGATATATTAGCTTCATCTCTTACCACATTGTTTAATGCATCATTATCCAGCGGCGAAGTTCCACAGCAGTTCAAATTAGCTCACGTTGTTCCGCTCCACAAGTCTGGTGATCCCTCTGTTCCCAAACATTTCCGACCGGTATCACTGCTACCGATACTGTCCAAAATCCTTGAGAAGGTCGTGCAGAAATCGTTGGTGGAACATGTCGCACAGATGAACATCTTGCCAGTGACCCAATTTGCGTTCCGTCATGGGCACTCTACGGAAGACGCTCTTTCCCTACTAACTGACAGAGTCGACACTGGGCGAGATGACGGTCTAGTTGTGGCAACCTGCCTTCTAGATATGTCGAAAGCCTTCGACAAAGTCAAGCACAGCATTCTTATCCAGGATCTTTTAGACATTGGCGTTACTGGAGGAGCACTGACTTGGTTCAAACATTACCTGTCAAGTCGCCAACAGCAAGTGCGCACTGGTACCGGACTCGGCAGGGTTGTTACATGCACCTGCGGTGTTCCGCAGGGTTCAGTCCTGGGGCCGCTGCTCTTCAGCATATACACTAGAGACGTACCGACTGTTACCTGCCCGACTATGTCAATCCAGTTTGCAGACGATATAGCCTTGACTTCCACCCGCCGCAGCGCTGACCTCGTTTCTTCTGAGCTCACAACAGCCGTCTCTAACCTAGCTCGCTGGCTAGCCTCCCGTGGTCTCATCCTCAACGCCACCAAGAGTCAGCTCCTTGTCTTTGCAGGATCCAATGGCCAGAGTCCCAACGTTGTGGTAAAGTGCGATGGCATACCCGTGCCAAGCGTCACCAGTGCCCGCTACCTTGGCATCACCTTGGATGTACGCATGTCATGGCAGCCCCAGGTCGATGCGAGCATCACGAAAGCCAATAAGAAAATTGGAACTCTGTGGCGGACACGAAAGTCGCTAACACTTGCTAGCCGTGTGCTGTTCTTCAAGGCAGCTATCATGCCGGATCTACTGTATGGGTCCGTTGCGTTTAGCCCAGGTCTCACTCAGGCCCAGACCGACCGGCTCCAAGTAGCACAAAACCGTGGGGCAAGAGCAGTTTATGGCCGGCCGGGGTTCTCTCGTGCCAGTGATCTCCTGGAACGCATGCAGGTGTTCAGGATTGGAGAAATACATCGGCAGAAGGTCCTGGTCTTTGTCTGGAGGTGCATACACGCCAGTGCGAGTCCATCCCTCCAGGAGCTCTTCGTACGCTGCGCGGATCGTAGGACGCGCCTGGATCTCGCCCTGGGGCTCCGTCTACCAGCTACACGAACCCGCGCCGGACGATCTCGCCCTGCCTCCCGAGGTAGTGCCCTTTGGAACGTCCTACCGGATGCAGTCAGAGTACTGTCGTCTCTCAGCAGCTTCAAAGCTGCCGTCGTACCGTATACACTCCGATCTTCCTGATGTTATGATTAGAAACTTGCCCTGAGACAGCTTCCTGTCTGTGATTGATTTTCACTGTTTACCATTATTATTTGCCATGGCGACCCCCGTAAGTCCGTAACTGGCAGGGCAGGGTTGGGCCTTTCATCCTCCCGATGTTAGTAGCAAGTACTCTCGTTAGCAGTAACTGTTAGTACTTTGTTTGTTTGTTTTTTATTTTTTTATTTTCTCTATTTTATTCTCTTTACCAGGCGTGGGCCATCCCCTGGACAAACAAAATGGGTGCCTTATTATTATTTTTCTGTTTCTGTTTTAATGACAGTCCACTGCACGCCTGAAAAAAGTACTTAGTTTATTAGGCGGGTTACAGAACTATCGACTTATCGTTCGCTGGCTTACTTGTAGTTTGATAACGCTTCGCTCTTCATTGAGATATCTACCATTCTCTCTTTGTTCTCCTTATTTTCTCCCCAACCCTCCTTCCCTGTAACATAATAACATATTCGCTGCCTTGTCATTGAGCATTTGTGCTCGTTTGGATTTGCGAATTCAAATAAAGTATACATACATACATACCGAGAGTACATAAGTAACATAACCCCCCAGACTGTGGCTGTGTTTACATGAGGCGTTTCAACCCGGGTTGAGTTCGACCCGGGTCAGATTTCAACCCCCCATGTGCACAAAGTGAATGGCGCGTTTACATGACGCATTGCGCTTGACCCGGGTTGAAATTTCGCCCCGGGTTGGAAACCAACCCGGGTCAAGAAAATCGTACAAACGTACTTCTGTGCGTATCTCGCGCCAGGTTTGAACAGCACTGCACATGCAAATTTCGCGCGAACGGATTCACGTGACCATAGTATGATAGAGGACTGTAGAAGTTTTTTTTTTTTTTTTTTTTTTCTTTTCCGCAAAATTGGCACCTATGATCAGGGGATGGCCCACGCCTGGTAAAAAAACAAAAACAAAAAATAAACAATGAGAAGTTGCGTACAAATCGTGTACAGACTAAACAGACTATGGATTCGAGCATAACAGAGTGGAAAACCGGAATCCGAGAAAACGATAACATGCAAAATCATGAAAAAGTGGGGGGGGGGGGGTACTGAAGCAGAACAGTAGCCAAACACACCACGGATAGTTACCGAAGGCACTCTGCAGCAGCAAGGACCACAGAAGCATCAGAGTCAATGACTCTCTGGCGGGCATCTTGAGACCGTGGCCTGCGGTGACCACGGAGGCTGGCATTGGAGGCACGAACAAGAGAAAAGGAAACCCTTGACCTAATAAAGGCAAGAAGTGAGGAGAAGGGCTCCTTTCTCTTGTCGGCGAGCATAGAGGCGACACGCTTGAAAAAAGCGGAGGCGGACTTGCCGTAGCCGCCGGAAGCGCTGAACACAATGGGAGAAAAAGACGCGTGTTCAACTTCCCGGACGCGTTCTTCGTACGCGCGCCTTTTCTCGGCCTCATGCTTCCGGTAGGTGGCTGTGATGGACTGTTGGCGGTTGGAGCGGGCATGCGGGTTGAATACTCGGATGTCCAGTAGTGCCCGTTCGAAACGTCCACCCCAGACACCCGATGCGGCCACATCCAGGCGGGCACCATCCTCGGAGATGGCGGAGCGGTGACGGAAGGTCTCACCGGTTAGCGGCTGGAGATGTGGCTCGACCTGGACATCATGGGCCACTTCACGCAGGAGAGATGCGGTGAGATTCCGAAGGTCATTATGCCGCATGGCGGGGTAGCCACCAGTTGGGCAAGACAGCGCGTGTTCCGGTGAAAACGCTTTGCCGCACACACATTCTGTTGGCAGGCCTGGAGGGGTCCAACCATACCGTAGGCAGAGAGCGTCCCAGAACGCCTGCTTGTGTAGGTTGAAACCATACTGACGAAGGGGCCGACAGGTCAACCAGCTGGAGGCGCCCTTTTCAGCAGCAAGATTCAGGGTGCGCTCTGTGGTGCTGGTGGAGGTGGCAATGACCGAGGCAACCGCTTCCTTCGCCAGGCGCCGGGACTGGGAAACAATCTCTGCCTTCGCTGTGATGGTGGCAGCTGGGACGCCTTCTGCTGACTGATCTTGCTGGAGGATCTTCTGCACGAGAGACTTGGTAATGTGCATAGAGTCCTGGAACTGGGAGGCAAGGGAGGATGGGTTGACGATCCCCAGCCCTCCGTCCCTGCACGGTAGGGCCAGGATGGCACGCTCGATGTCTCCTGGCGGGACGCGGTTGATGATGGCAGGGATGAATTTGGTACGGATTCTTTCCTCCAAGGGTGCGAGCAGGTCGGCCGTATTTGGCACTGTCCGGGCGACAAAGGACCACTGATGGCGAACTCCCTGGCCGAAGGCAGCAAATGCCGCTTGTGGTTGGGTGCGGGCGAACTCAGCCAGAACATCCACTTCGCGACACCACTCATCCACCTTGCCTGACACATATGCCGAACAGAATGTTGGTGATCCGAGGACGGCACCTAGGTGGCGACACCCATCCGATCGGATGTCTATGCTGGAGTCCTGGAAGATTTCCCTGGCTCGATCTAAGCACTCGGGCTTCACCAAAAGTATCGACTTTTTGGCGTTGATGTAGTATCCATAGGATGGACCTTCTTCTTCCAGGATGGACCACCACTTATGAAGCCTGGTGAGAGTGCTTGCTGCTGTGGAATCATCTGCGAACCACGCTTGTACGGCTTTGCTAGAGGCAGCACGACGGATGAGAGGCACGGTGCCCAACGCATACATTGCCATTGCGAGCGGATCGCCTTGTGTAGTTCCTTCACAGGAGAGAATGGTCTCGCCACCGACGAACAGCCGGGATGGGGACCGGTACGTATTGACGATGGTGGTGGAGAATTCTGGGCACAGATGCTGGATGTTGCGAATGCATACGTTGCGGTTGATACGATTGAACGCATTTGATGCATCGGCTAGGAGCACGGCCTCAGTGTCGTCTTGCGCGAATGCGGATCGCATAGCGTGGATGGCTGCTTCGATGCCGCTCTGTTGACCTGCACACAGTTGGAGGCACCCTGTGGCTTGCTGAATTGCTGGGCCTACTACCATCAATATGGCCTTGCCGATAACACGTCGGACGACCTCACCAATTCCGATGGGCCGAACTCCGGGTTGCTTGTCTAATGGGATCAGCCTGCAGGCGGTATAGGCCTCAAGGGAGGAAGGGTCGATGGCAGTGGACGCTATGCGACGGGCACACAGGGCGAGCGCATCGCAGAGAGCATCAGAGGCACTATGGAAGGACGAACAGATTCTTCGCCAGCCATTGGCGTCCATGCCTGAGGGTCCGGCCGCACCGTTGGTATTGAGGACTGATTTCATGATGGCCTCTCTCGTGATGGCTGAGAACATGATGGCATGTGGTTGTTCGGGAGGTATTCCCGGTATAAGCACTGCCTCATGGAGTGGCTCACCCGGAGGGTGCTTGGAGATGAGGACCTCTCGGACTGATTGACCGTCAATGATGTCGTTCAGGGAGTGCGAGCCCGTGGATGATTCTTGGGAGAGCATTCGAGCCGCTGCTCCGGTCTTCCCTGCAGTGATCAGTGATGCGAAGTTGCGTGCGTCATTTCCCTGACTAGCTGGGGAGGGACGGGTGGAGGATTTACCGGCATCGAGTTGCTCCTGAATTGTTCGGGCTTCCCGTATTAGCTCGTCCACGTTTCCGGCATTCCACAGTGGCAATCGGCGGTTGAGACAGTCCAGGTGTTCTTGCCGGCTGTTGGCTCCGTATGGCTTCTGCAAGATTAGTTGTGTGGCTGTCATGGCTCCCTTGATGGCATAGCCTTCACCTGCACCCTCTTGCCCGAAGCGCCTGAAAAGTTGGGCTAACAGTGACACAAACTGCGCCCCGACGGCTCCGGAGGGCGCGAGAAACAGGTTTGGGCGGAAATGCACTACCTCTTCATATGCGGCGGAGAGTACTTGCTGGGTGTCCGCTACGGAAAGGTTCCCCAATTTCAGGTCACAGTTTGCAGGTGTGTACTGTGGGAGTTCATGGGCCCTAGTGTTAAAGTCTGGAGTGGCTCCACTGGTGTTGTTTGAGTGCCCTACATCGCTCTCATCCAGGGTGGCTAGCAACTCGGCATCCAGGGTTTGACTGGACATTACAGTGGGGTGAGCAGCCTGTGTGCTGTGTGTGGCCTCAGTCACCTCAGTGAGTAAGCGTTGGGCACGAGCTGCATTGCTCAGGAGACATGTAGGCTGCGCAGCTGCTGGGGAACACTGGGTGTGTTGTGTGTTGCATGATTGGATCTCTGTACTCTGGGGCGTTGGTGATGGACGCTCGGGGATTGAATCGGTCGGGCTGTCCTCATTTGCTGACCCGTGCAGATGACGATCGAGCAGGTCCCGTGCATGTTGTTGGGTGTTCGAAACTACGGTAGATGTACGGCTCGTAGCTTGGTCTTCCGAACGATCAAGCAGGTCCCATGCATGTTGCTGGGAGTTCGAAACTACGGTACTCGTACTACGACTCGTTCCTGCATCTGCTGTCTGGTGGGCAGTCGCGGGGACAGGCCCAGGTGATCTGGGAACGTGACGTGCCGTTTGAACTCCTACGAGTACGGGGCTGCGAAAGGCGGGCGGTGGCGACGCGGGAGACGCGGCTGGAGAAGGATTGTTTCGGCAGCGGTTTTTCTGAGCAGGGCAGCAATTCCGGCATTTACGTCCACTCTTCACACAGACACAGCCAACACAGGAGCCATTGCCATTGCACCGGCAACATTGAGGGCCTCCCTGCATGGCGTGTGCTGTCCAAGCTGATGCTTGAGGTGCGCAGCGCGAGAATCTGGCCCAGAACTCAGTACAAATCCGACAGCTCCACAATCCGAGACCGTTCAAAAACAACTCTTGTCACAGCCTCAGTGACGATCGAGGACTGTAGAAGTGGACTTTTGGCGGCATATCAGTATTTGACCCGGGTCAACTGTCTTCATGTAAACGCTCACCTCTTTTGTCTATCGTACAGACTTTCAACCCGGGCTGAACTCGACCCGGGTTGAAATTTCTCATGTAAACACAGCCTGTGTGTGCAACGCCTGATCCAGCTCTGTGTATGGTCTTGGTCGAGCGGAATCAGATCTTCTGATGTCATGCGTACACTTCACACCAGCGCAAGGCCGGTCTCGAGGCAGGGCACCATTGTTTTTGATCCAAGAGTACCCGCGACTCCCCGGGTTCCCCTCTGATGTGTACGGTATTATGACGCAAAGATCCGATTCCGCTCGACCAAGACCCTACACAGAGCTGGATCAGGCGTTGCACACTCTGGGGGGTTATCTGGTTATGTACTCTTGGTAGTAGTAGTACTGTACTAGACGCTAGCCCTTTCACACCTTTGCCGCTTTGGCTTTGTGGCTTATGTAAAAACTATCTCATTTCCGCTGTCTAGCTAGTATCGTCTACTAGTACTACGGTCTAGTGGCAGTGCGGCTGTGTACGTGTGTAACCAATGGTAACAGACAAGCCTATTATATACATTGTACAACTAAAGTACAAACGACCCCCCTTTGTGTGTGAACAGCTAGTCCGACTCATCCGACACAGTCGGCAGACTCCGTGTCGGAGTCGGTGTTTTTTTTGTTTGAAGTTTTATTTTACATCGCAAACCAAACGGGCATTGATGCCCAATATTATGATGGCGATAGAATAAAAAGTGTAGCTCGATAAAGCTTCACTTGCGAAAATGAGGAAACAGTCAAAAGGAAGTATTTGTACCGGTAATTACAAGTCAAGTTCGAACGAAGTAACAATCAGGGAGAAATAGGAAGATGAGGACCTATGCCAGAGGGAGGTGCTATTCGGCCATATTAACCGTAGAAAAACACTTTCAGCAATCTTTTAAACGGGGTTGGACGACGAGCGGACGTGAGTTCCTGTGGCAGGGTGTTCCAAAGCTTCACGGCGGAAACCAATGGTCGGCTGTCGCCAGATGTTCGCCGAGTTAGCGGAACAACGTATTTGCAATTGTCATTGCCACGGGTGTTACTGGGAGGTTGGAGGGCTACTCTATCTTTCAGAAGAGGGCTGATGCTGCTGGTGTGGACACGGTGCATAAGGAAACGGAGTTTGCATTTGGCACGTTCAATTACAGGGGTCAGGGAAAGGCGAGTGTATATAGGAGTGGTATGGGACGGGAAGGGCAGATTGGCTACGCAGCGAACACATCGCTTGTCGAGGACAGTGAGCTGGTGCCGCTGCTGAGCCGTGAGGGCAGAGAAGAACGCGTTTGATCCATAAAGCATGTCAGGAAGTATAAGGGCAGAATAGAAGAGGAGCGACTGGCGTTCAGATAGCGACGGGCGGATGGTTCTCAGGGTGGTTAGCTTCTGGGAAGTTTTACGTACTATGCTGGAGACCTGCGCGTCCCACCGAAGACAGGAATCGATCTGTAGGCCCAGAAAGCGAGCAGTGGTGGTCTGGGTGAGAGGCGTCCCGTTGCAGTTAACGTTGAGTTCCAGGGTACTACGGCGTGATGCCTCAATGGCTAAGACCTGCGTCTTGTCAGGGTTTAAAACCAGGCCTTTCCCGTGTAGGTAGTCAGCCAAGTTTGACACAGCAACTGATAAGACTTGATTTAGGGTTGCTACGGATCTGCTTGCGGTGTCGAGAAGGATGTCATCCGCAAACAGCTGGGAGTGTGCTGGGCTGGTGACGCTATGGACGTCCATGGTATATAGTGAAAACAGCAAAGGACCCAGTACACTACCCTGAGGGACTCCACACTCGCATGCAGTTAGGCCCGAGCACTGCCCACTCGCCAGAACTACTCTCTGTCGACGGTCCGTGAAGTAGCTCGCAAACCAACGCAAAACAGTCGAAGATACACCCAAAGCAAACAAATCTTGGATCATGAGCTGGTGCCGTACTTTATCGAATGCCTTGCTCATGTCCACTAGTACTGCGCCGGTATGTAGCTGGTGGTCTGCTGACGACAGATAGCGGTCCATGGCCAAGGTCAAGGCGTCTTCCGTGGAGTGTTGTGGCCGGTACGCAAACTGATTGGCGGGCAAAAGTGAATGGGTTTGTAAGAAGTCACACAGGCGTTTGTGGACTATCTTCTCCAAGATCTTCGATGCTATTGGCAGCAAAGATATGGGACGGTAATTGCGAGATGCGTTCTTGTCACCAGACTTAAATAGGGGTCGAACATTTGCAATCTTCAGGGAGACGGGCACAATGCCAGACGAAAGGGATGCATTAATTAATATGGATAGCGACGGGGCGAGGGCTGCTGCACAATGCTTCAGGATGAATGCCGGAATACTGTCGCTGCCCTCAGCTTTACGAGCATCGAGTCTCACGAGAAAGGTGAATACCTCCTCAACACTAGTGGCCTGGAATTCCCGCAAAGGTTCCCGTGGTGACGGACCACAAGGTAAGGATAGCTGCACAGGTCTACTTGGATCGGAGACTACTCCACTGAATTGCTCGCTGAGTGCTGCTATACTGACAGAGGGTGGAGTGGGAGTTTTGGTCCGGCCGCTGAGCTCGTTTATTGTCTTCCAAGTGAGGCGCGCATTTGCCTGACTCCGTGTGAGAAGATTCTTGTAATGCTGGGCCCTGAGGCGTCGGGACATTCGCTTAGCCTCGGCTCGTGCTGATGTGAATACAGTTCGTAGATCCATGTCAGTCGGCGAGGCTCGCCAGCGACGATGTGCTGCGTTGCGAAGTAGAATAGCGTCGTGGAGGGCAGGTAATTTCCAAGGACAGGGCGTGCGGGAGGAAGATTTAGGCCGATACGTTCGGACAGGAGCGTGCTCGTCCAAAACGGAAACAATCTTGTCAGTCCAAGAATACCACATGGCATCCACAGTCTGAGCGGTTGAAAAATTCTCCAGGTCACAATGATGCAAGTCATGAGCGAATCGGTTCATATCGATCCTTGCAAGGTTACGACCGCACTTGACAGCAGGAGGTTCCATAGTGCACTTGAAAGGTAGGTCAATTACGACCGCAAAGTGGTCGCTGATGGTACAAGGGAGAACCGTGCAGGAGGTTATCGCTCCATCCACAGCTAGGGCGAGATCCAGTGTTGTTCTGCTGCCGTGGGGGGCAATGCGGGTAGTGTCCTGCACCTTGTTGCTGATATTGAACTGGTCGCAGAAGCGATGTAAATTGTCGAGCTGAGGGGCTTGGCGCCGGCTTACGTCGACATTGAAGTCGCTCGTTAAAATCAGCGGGGACGATGGCATTGACGCCGCTGCTGTGTCAACTGCGTTGGACAAGTCCTGCCAAAATTGTACTGGCGTGCCTGGAGGTCGATACACTCCTCCTAGGAGAATCCGGTTTCGATGACTTCTGATCTCCAGTAGCAAAAGTTCTATGTTGGTGTGGTCTCCCACCACTTGTGCTTGAAAGCGATTGTGGACATAGGCTGCTAGGCCACCTCCATGGCCAGGACGATCCCTCCGGAAAAGTGCATGGTTAGGTATGCTGAGCAAGCTGTCTGCGGTAGAGCTAGATAGAAAGGTTTCCGCCAGTATCATGATATCAATGTTTTGAGATCGTATGAAATCCTCAACTTCATGCTTTTTATTAAGAAGGTGGCACACATTGAGGAACCTACTCTAAGATTAAGACTAAGGCCGTTGTTGCTGTTTGATAAAGGGGCTAAATTAGGGGTGTGTGGTCTAGGATGGAATGGGATTGCATTAGGGTTTAGTGGGGTGTCGGCATTCATGATGCGGCTGAAGCTGAAGCTATCTTGTCCAAGGCGAATCTCCACTCTCGTGCACGCACCTCCGCTGGCCAGAAGTCTTCCTGCAGGGCTTTGTCGATTTGATCTGCTGGGATCACGACATGTGCGTACGCCAGTCCGAAGTACCGGGATTCTGACACCCTGCACTTCATGACTGGCAGGTCTTTTTTCTCGCACCAACCTACTATGGAATCAGCACTACATCCCATGTGGACATTGCCAAGGTGAATTGCGCGGCATTTTATCCGAGGGGCTCCACGAAAACTTGCAGGAGCTTTGGGTTTGTGCTGATAATACGAGGTGACAGTGGACTGGCCTGGCTTGTGTGCTACTTCACGGCTGGCAGTGGTAGTCTTATTTGCCAACGTGCGTGCAGGGTTTCGCGGTTTTCTCCGTTCAACGTCCTTCCACTCAGGTTCGACCGGTACGGGATCACATGTTGGTTCGCGTGGTGTACTCGTGTCAGTTGTAACCCCTGAGCTGCAAGCATTTGAATACGAGTTGCGTGTAGCAGGCCCTGAGTCAGATGTGCGTGGGTTGATCACTGATGTGGCCGTGGAGGACGTGGACTGGCCTGTTGGGGTACATGTACTCGTACGCAATTTCTGAACTTCCTCCCTGAGTGCCGCCACTTCGATTCTCAGGGAATTGTTGTCAACAACAGCTTCTTTCATGGCAGCCAATTCGTGTCGGAGTATCGGCCGGAAAATCGGCCTAGTGTGAACCAGGCTTCAGCACTAAAAATTAGTAAAAATCGGCTGGCTTTTCGGCTAAATTAAATATCGACCAGTCGATACTGTACTTGGCCGAAAACTAGTAGATCTACCACAAGAAAATCACCGCAGTCACCGGCAGCTAGCAGCGCATTCATGCTACGGCTGCATTGGCCAGCGTCCCGTGGCCGCTAGACGTGCAACCGGATTTCCATGTCCACGACAGTAGATTTTAGCCTTTTCACGCCTTTGGCTTTGGCCTTGTAGCTCGTGTAAAACAAATTTTCATTTCCGTTGTCTAGCGTCTACTACGCGTATACATACCATGGTATACGGTCCAGTGCGGCTGTGTACCGCGTGTACATGTGTAACAGACAAGCCTACAACTTTAGTATAGTGCAAGCGAAATTGCTCACCGTTGTGTGTGAACAGCTAGTCCGACTCATCCGACACAGTCGGTCGATTTCTTGTCGGAGTCGATGTGGGAGCGTCGGCCGGAAAATCGGCTAAGTGTGAACCAGGCTTTAGTCAAACCTTAGAGTAACACTACATGGAGCAAGCATGTACATGTAAGAGCGAGCGTGCAGTCGTTGCTCTGCATTGGGGTGTCGCAGAAACCAAGATTGAGAATCTGGCTCTCCTCTTCCCCTCCTCTTTTCGCATTTCCGTTGCCTCTCCCTCAAGTTGTTGTTATCGTCGTACTTGCATTCCAAAGTCGCATCACTAACAGGTGTCTATGCTTCGTGAGATTTATACGGCTAGCAGTATATCTTTATGAGGGAAAAGGAATAGAACGACTGTTGACTAGCAGAGGATGCTATTGTGATAAATTCACGGGAATTACGTCATATTGCTGTAAGTACATAAGTATGGCTTTACACTTTGAGCAGACCAGAGAACGTGGAAGACATAGCGATGGGTGAACCTGAAAGCTAGCCACGGAAGTAAGTCAGTTGCTACTGGATGCAGGCTAGTCGAAGTGATGAACGAAGAATGAAAAAAACATTAAAAACTTTCTGCGGCACATGCTACTGTAAATCAGATCTCTATCTTTCACTGCTCAGAAGTGCTAAAATTGGTGCAAAATGGAGAGTAAAAGAGAGGGCGCAGGTACCACAGTCAGGGGAGAGGGGGGAGGTGCGAGCACAACAGACTAAATATCGTAGTAGGATAGAGCTTGTCCCCAAATGTTTCCACGTGAACAAGTTGCTGCTGCTACCAAACTTCAGTGTCATCACGTGATGCAGCACCTAAGCTAGTGGCAATAGTGAGCCTGTTCTCTCACTCCCTGGCTGTGTAGCCATCGCCTCCTACATTACCATCCATTTTGCACACATTTTAGAACTTTTGAGTAACACAATACTAGTACCCAGTGGGCCAGCAAATGCATCCACAAGCTAGTACCGATCCCTCCTCAAGTTCCCACCTACCTGTTCACGCTTAGTAACTTTGCAGCTTAGGCCTAGCGCCATCCTGGACTATGTTACCGTATAAAAGGGGATGCTGCAGGCATTTCCTGTATCATATTAGTCACCTTGTGATTGTCAACTGGGCATGAAATTCCTAGTTGTGATGTCGTGTCGTCCTTCATTGCAAGGACCTATGTGATTTTTGTGATATGTCTGATAATAGTGATACGGTAAGTGTGATCTATGTGCATGGTGAATTTGTTCTGAAAACATCCTTATCCTGTTATTTAACTCTTGCAAAAAATATGCATGGTGAATGCGCAACCCGCTTCATTTATTGTGTTGAATCCTGTTATTGGTGATCTCTCCGTTCCTTGTAGAGACCATCGACGGGGTCTGGTGGTCCGCCAGCGCGGTTGCAAGTATCACCTGAATCCCGGGAGCAACCCCGGGAGCAGCCACAGCTAGCACACCAGCAACACCATCAGCAGCAACAGCAGCAATGGCCTCCCTGGACAAGCATGGACCCCAGTCAAGCTCTGGTTGGCACCTATATGAGCGGCAGTAATTCTGCCGCTGCTTTAACGCTGTACGCTTATGATACCGGCGGTAGTGGCTCGATGTCAACACCGGTGAGTTTTTGTTGCAAGAAGGACCCATGGGTGTGTGTTTTCTCTGGTAGAATAATTGCTAGGGCACTGTCCCGAGAAAGACAGGGGTGCTGGGTTTGAATCTCGCCCTTGGATCCTTCTTTTGCAACAGTTACCTCAACTCAAACACTTAAAGATGTCTCTTTGCTGCGTACGCGTCTTCATCTGCCCTGCTTCGCAACCTTCTCACGCAAAAGGGAATCATGCAGCAGGCATTCAAGGAAGCCGCCTACAAGTCTCTCCGAAGTCGAGACTGGCACTTAGCCACAGATGCCCTCTGAACCCTCCCTGAACACCCTCTCTGCTTGACCCTGGCTACCCCGTTTTTACTCTATCACATGTATCATCTTTCCATTTTCACCCTCTATACAAATGTACTCCCCCCTGTGCGTTCTCCTCCCCACTTTTTGGTGCTGAAGTGTCGCTGAAGGCGAGACCTCGGGTCACCAGAGATGCTCCAGTTTCACCACCACAATTGCGTCTGCAGCCACCTCTATCATGCAGTATTCTGTTCTTGAGGTCCGTGGTTTCTCGTACAAAACGCAAACTACAGTCCATTCATAAAAAGATGGACTTTTACTAGCTTTTGATCTTCTTCCAATTGTTGCTGAAGCCTTTTTCTCCAAAAGGAAACCCTAACACAAAGTATTTCGGCCAGGTTTTGCCCCCACAGCACTGGATTGGGAAAACCCATCAAAATCCAGGCCGTTTGACCTCCTCGCCTACAACAGTGCACTGTGTGGTCCGAACCCCAGTTCAGGTACCCTTTTTGGACCCTTTCCAAATTTAAAATTTTGCAGCCCTGCACCGTGTTTGATAAAATTGCGAAAAAATCGCCACATACTGGAGCTCACCAGGGCCAGGGCATATCTTCTGAAAGAACTGTAACCGTTATTCACCAAATACTCGGACATGGCCGATCTTCTATTGACGGTGAAAACTATTTTGACTTAAAGTATAACTAGTCATGCTACTACTATTAATAATACTGTGGATGACTTTGTATTTCTTGAATGAGTGTTTAATGACAAAAGGAGACTCAACAGTAACTGTTGCACACGTTCAGGGACATTCCCTAAGCTAGTCCAGACGGGTAATTGTCAGTTCAGCAAACAACCTTGATTAGGGACCGGCGAATTATGCACGAAAAGGTGGCAGATTCTGCTCGAAAAGCAGTGAAATTGGCAGAACCACACAAACCTTATGGCGGGCAATTCCTCGAATTCTGCTCCATTTCTTTATCCACATACCGTAAAAGCCCGTGTATAGACCCCCGGGCGTATAGAATAGCAGCCTCGATTTCCTGGGCGTATACAAGGGCACGGGCGTTATTTTGGAACCGGGCGTATACTTGGAATAGGGATAGCAGTAAGTATTGGGTATCAGTACCTGTACATGTACTGGTGTTTCCGGCATACCTGGGCGTGTACATGGGCTTGGGCGCTATTTTGAAACAAAGGTGTTGACTTCCCCTGACTGGGCGTGTACACGGAGGGTGGGCGTAATTTCGAGTGGGCGTATACACGGGCTTTTACGGTACCAAACATGAATGAAACTTACCAGAAAAAGTACCGAATTCTGCAAATTTTTCTGCCGGCAGAATCCGCCGGACCCTAACCTTGATCAAGTGTTGGATTCATTGTTCAAACTGATGCAAAAGAAGGATCCACAAGCGGGATTCGAACCCAGCACCCCTGTCTTTCCGGGACAGTGCCCTACCCATTAGGTGCTATGTGCATATGAACAGATCTTGCATTGATTCCGTCTTTCAGCGTTAAAGAACTTGGATGGATGTGCTGCTTGGATTGAGCAGAATTTGTAGATGTTTGTCAATGGTGACTTTAGCTAGGCATGTTGGCATGTTTGGAATACTGGGCTACAGTAGCAGCGCTCTTGTGCAAGTGAAAATCCTTTCCCTTTTCGGGGTTTCTGAATCACACACATATGCTCTTCTGCCGTGTCATTGACGAGGACTGGCAATGTATACTATAATTTCTTCGTGATATTGCTGATGATGTGCGCTCCTTGAAGCAGACACATGGATCCACTGCATTCTCGATGGCAATGATGCAGCAACAGCAGCAGCAGCCGCAACAACAGCAGCAGCAAGAACAACAGGAAAAGTCGCATCAACCTCCGCTACCGACGGCAACGACTGGCAGCAGGCAAGTATACCAGTATGGTAACACGCCAACGGCATCCTCCCTCAGTGGACCGAGTGGCACAGCGGTATACGCTGATACGAGCTCTCCGTACTATCGCCCTGGCAACACACCGGTGCAGCATGGTCACACATCTTACTCTGGATCATCGGTGAAGGCACTGCCGGGACACCAGAGCAGTGTGAGTAAACACACACACACACACACACACACCACACACACATACACACACACACACGCACTACGTCAGTCGCAAGAAGGGAAGACGTGTTTTGAAGAGTTTAAAAATGTCATGTTGTCACCATGGAGAAAGCAATATGCGGCACAATGTGCTTCAGTGTGATGATGAGCTCCTGAAGGTGGCTGCGCCAATTCTGTGGCTACATGTGCATGTCGCACCGGACTTCTCACAGGTGGTGAAGTGTGAGCTTCAAGAACAACACCTCCTGGTGTGGACCCAGAAATCCTTTCATGGAAGGTTTTCTGGCAAACAGAACAACTGACCAACGAGAACACCTGGTCTTGTCTGACAAAGGGCTGGTCTCAAGAAGACCACAGGAAGCCTGACCATTGCGGCACAAGACCAGGCTTTGGCTCCTTATCTGCTCCATGCCCAAATCTGTCATCAGGGCGGAAGTCCGCTATGTCGGATGTGTGGAAAGGCGGGCGAGTTGGTTGCCTTATCCTGTGCCATTGTTCAAAGCTCGCTGGACGGGATTACTTGGAGTGTTAAAATCGGCTGGTCTCTTTGGTCCACTGGTTGCTTCCATTGTGTACATGGGATACCATGTGAAGACAAGTACTACAAGCAGCACTGAGCAGCACTGTGATAGAGCATACCAAAACCTGAGTGAACATCAAGTTAGTTCCTGCACTCCTTAGATCAACTTCACTCCATAAGTCCCAGACAACAACTAAAGTTTATTCCCGTAGCTATGCAGAAGAGCGCTAGCCAGGGTCCACACAGCTTTAATTTGGTGTTTGTTTGTTTGTGTGTGTGTTTGTGTGTTTGTGTCACGCCTGGCGCTATCCCGTATCTGTCCCGTACCGTACCATCAAACACAGCTGGCCACATACAGCTGGCTTATCAAATGCAGAGCTGACAGTTGATGTGATATGCACAAGTTGGTCAACCGTGCTTCGGTGGTGGCGAAACCCGAACTGTTTCGGCGACAGTAGTTTGTGTTTCGCTACAAACGCGTACACCTGGCGGCTGATTAACGCTTCGTAGCATTTTGCCACACCATTCAGCAGAGATATCGGCCGGTAGTTAGCAGGGTCATTGCGACTTCCCTTACCCTTGTAAATTGGGGTAACGATTGCAACTTTCCACTCAAGGGGTTGGGATCGGTAAGTGGTGCAGCGGTTAAAGAGAGCAGTGAGGGATTGGGCGAGCACTTCTGCTGTCTCTCGTAGGATCCTGTTAGGAAGACTGCCAGCTGTAGACTTTCGCACACTTAGGGTCGACAGTGCCTTGAATACTTCCACGATAGACAGAGGGCGGATGGCAAATGTTTCCGAAGAAGAAGGCATGGCGAGATCACGATGATCTGCATCCGACGACGGTGTAGCTTGACTATTCTTGGCGAACTGTTGACAGAAGATGTTCGCTTTCTCAGGGTCGGTAACCGCTAAGGTATCGACTCCTTGTATATCAGGTATAGCGGTGTGAGGACAATTGATGTGGCACATTTTCTTGACTCTCTTCCACCAGTCATAAGATCCTCGATCTGCATGAAGGCCTTCTGACATCTGGTCGTAGAAGTGACGTTTAGCTTTACGGATGGCAGCGACGAGGCAGTTCCTTGAAATGCGATAAGCAGCCCAGCACTCAGGGGTATTGACACGTTTTGCTGCAGCAAATAGTCGATCTCGACGTTGACGGAGGCGATGGTGCACAGAGGTGAACCAAGGCTTTCCATAACGATTTGTTCGTTTTCGAACCTTCGGAACAAAAGATAATATGGCTGTGTCAACTAGTGTTCGCCAGGAGACCCATGCTTCATCTGTACTACTGGCTTCTTGTACAGCAGCGAGAAGAGGGAGGCTCCAAAGGTGGTTATTAAGTGCGGGCCAGTCTGTGGCTGCATAGTTGTTCACGAGCAAATCAGAGTGCACTGGTTGCTGGGAACGAGTCTGTATTGCGAGATCAAATACCACAGGACAGTGATCAGAAACAGGGGGAAGTGTGGTGAGGTTGTGGATGAGGAATGGTTGGTTACAAAGAACAAGGTCAAGGAGAGAAGAGCTCTGACCTGCGGCGGAGAAACGTGTTGGGCGGTCGCGTACAAGTTGTGTAAAACCAGTATCATCCAGCAGTTCGACAAGGCATCTTCCAGCAGCAGTGTTCGGGTCCTGCCTATACCATTCGTTGTGCCGAGCATTAAAGTCACCGAGGATGATAATGGAAGCCGTAGTGTCCGTAATGGAAGAGATGGACTCACGCAAGCCAGAGAGGAAGGTTGAATGATCCTGCCTTGGTGGCCGATAACAGCAGAAAATATAGACATCTTTGTGGCCATTTTTAAGTTGAATGCATAGGATTTCAAGGTTGGTGTTGGCAGGCTCGAGGTCTGCTCGTCTGACGTAGGCGAGTCCTGGTCGGAGTAAGAAAGCAACACCACCGCCACGCAGAGCGACATGAGATGGGCGGTCTCTTCGCACTATGTCAAAAGCGGCAGTTGGCAATAATACAGAGTTAGGAATTTTCTGAGTTAGCCAGGTTTCGGTGATGCCTAATATGTCCATGTCTGAAGTACCAAATATGTTATTAATTTCATCGGCCTTTGGATACCAGCTGCAAGCATTGGTTGTGGCTAGCCGCATATGATGGGGATGTTTGTTTGGTATGAAGGCTGAGGTATCGTATGGTGATGGGAGAGTGAAGGTAGGTGCATCTGGGTTCAGTTGCCCTGACACACTGTTAGATGATGGTGTCGATGTGGTCCTAGTGGGAAAAAAGATGGGTGCGTGTGGATTCAACATCACAGTTTATGATTTCTTGGGGAGGGGTGGGTTCTTGAACTTCCATTCTCGTGCTGTTACATGCTCGGGCCAGAAATCGTTTTCCAGAACATTTCTTTCGTCATGCTCAGCAACTGTCAGATGTGCGTACAACGTGCCATACACTGTTCTGGAGGGGATCAGTTTACAGCCAGTAACTTCCACATTCTTCTTTCTACAGTACGCAACAAGATCATCAGCACTGCAGTTGATATTGATGCCCCCAACGAATACAACTCTGCGTGTTATTTTCTTACCTCCACGCAGATCTGCGGGCTTCCTGTGGCGGTTGGCGGCTTCACGTACGATCGACCAGTCGTACTTGGTGCTGACAGGCTTGTCAGTAGTACGACTGGCGTTGCTTGTTCGTGGTGTAGAGAAGGTACGACTAGCGTACGTCTCGCCCAGAGCTGCGGTTTCAAGCCCTGTTGGTGCGGATGCGGGTACTGGTACACCCGTGGCGGGAATGTTTGTAGCTGCTCGGTACGAGTACTCATCCTGGTGGCTGTCGAGGGCGCGATTAGAGACATCGATGGGCTGGTGATGTTGTGTCAGGGCGCGAAGCTCCTCCCTGAGTTCTGCAATGGCGGCATCTTTTCTTTTCTCCTTTTCGAGAGAGATTTTTCGTAGGTCGAAAACTTCTGCTACCAGGTTTCGGACCGTCTCCATCAGGTCAACCATCATCTTCGTTAGCGCAGTAGCATCAGTACTGGTACATTCACATCCGCCTGCCTGCTTTGTGACCCTGTGTGTGTCGATCTGATCGTCCAGTGGTTGCAACTTTCCCCTCAGGGCGCCAACCAATTGCACCCGGCTCAGGCCGGCCCACTTGACGTTATTGGCCTTTGCCAGTGACTCCAAGCCTTCACTATCCAAAATTCCGAAGTCAATGGACGCCATGCTCCCGGTTGGGGGAGCAAGACGTCAGACGTAAAAAAACTCGCAACCACACTCGTCAACTACAAAAATTCGAGTCCGACTCACCCGACACAGTCGGCCGACTCCGTGTCGGAGTCGGTGTCTGAGTATCGGCCGGAAAATCGGCCTAGTGTGAACCAGGCTTCAGCACTAAAAATTAGTAAAAATCGGCTGGCTTTTCGGCTAAATTAAATATCGACCAGTCGATACTTGGCCGAAAACTACGACAAGAAAATCGCCGCAGTCACCGGCAGCTAGCAGCGCATTCATGCTACGGCTGCATTGGCCAGCGTCCTGTGGCCGCTAGACGTGCAACCGGATTTCCATGTCCACGACAGTAGATTTTAGCCTTTTCACGCCTTTGCCTTTGGTCTGTAGCTCGTGTAAAACTAATTATTTTCATTTCCGTTGTCTAGCGTCTACTACGCGTATACGGTCCAGTGCGGCTGTGTACAGCGTGTACATGTGTAACAGACAAGCCTACAACTTTAGTAAAGTGCAAGCGAAATAATTGCTCACCGTTGTGTGTGAACAGCTAGTCCGACTCATCCGACACAGTCGGTCGATTCCTTGTCGGAGTCGATGTGGGAGCGTTGGCCGGAAAATCGGCCTAGTGTGAACCAGGCTTTAGTCAAACCTTAGAGTAACACTACGACGTCATGGAGCAAGCACGTACATGTAAGAGCGAGCGTGCAGTCGTTGCTCTGCATTGGGGTGTCGCAGAAACCAAGATTGAGAATCTGGCTCTCCTCTTCCCCTCCTCTTTTCGCATTTCCGTTGCCTCTCCCTCAAGTTGTTGTTATCGTCGTACCTTCATTCCAAAGTCGCATCACTAACAGGTGTCTATGCTTCGTGAGATTTATACGGCTAGCAGTATATCTTTATGAGGGAAAAGGAATAGAACGACTGTTGACTAGCAGAGGATGCTATTGTGATAAATTCACGGGAATTACGTCATATTGCTGTAAGTACATACGTATGGCCTCACACTTTGAGCAGACCAGAGAACGTGGAAGACATAGCGATGGGTGAACCTGAAAGCCACAGAAGTAAGTCAGTTGCTACTGGATGCAGGCTAGTGGAAGTGATGAACGAATAATGAATAAACATTTTAACTCTCTGCAGCACATGCTACTGTTAATCAGATCTCTATCTTTCACTGCTCACAAGTGCTAAAATTGGTGCAAAATGGAGAGTAAAAGAGAGAGCGCAGGTACCACAGTCAGGGGAGGGGGGGGGGGGGAGGGGGGAGGTGCGAGCACAACAGACTAAATATCGTAGTAGGATAGAGCTTGTCCCCAAATGTTTCCACGTGAACAAGTTGCTGCAGCTACCAAACTTCAGTATCATCACGTGATGCAGCACCTCCTAAGCTAGTGGCAATAGTGAGCCTGTTCTCGCACTCCCTGGCTGTGTAGCCATCGCCTCCTACATTACCATCCATTTTTGCACAAATTTTAGAACTTTTGAGTAACACAATACTAGTACCCAGTGGGCCAGCAAATGCATCCACAAGCTAGCACCGATCCCTCCTCCTCTTAAGTTCTCACCTACCTGTTCACGCTTAGTAACTTTGCGGCTTAGGCCTAGCGCCATCCTGGACTATGTTACCGTATAAAAGGGGATGCTGCAGGCATTTCCTGTATCATATTAGTCACCTTGTGATTGTCAGCTGGGCATGAAATTCCTAGTTGTGATGTCGTGTCGTCCTTCATTGCAAGGACCTATGTGATTTTTGTGATATGTCTGATAATAGTGATACGGTAAGTGTGACCTATGTGCATGGTGAATTTGTTCTGAAAACATCCTAATCCTGTTATTTAACTCTTGCAAAAATATGCATGGTGAATGCGCAACCCGCTTCATTTATTGTGTTGAATCCTGTTATTGGTGATCTCTCCGTTCCTTGTAGAGACCACCGGCGGGGTCTGGTGGTCCACCAGCGCGGTTGCAAGTATCACCTGAATCCCGGGAGCAAGCCCGGGAGCAGCCACAGCTAGCACACCAGCAACACCATCAGCAGCAACAGCAGCAATGGCCTCCCTGGACAAGCATGGACCCCAGTCAAGCTCTGGTTGGCACCTATATGAGCGGCAGTAATTCTGCCGCTGCTTTAACGCTGTACGCTTATGATACCGGCGGTAGTGGCTCGATGTTAACACCGGTGAGTTTTTGTTGCAAGAAGGACCCATGGGTGTGTGTTTTCTCTGGTAGAATAATTGCTAGGGCACTGTCCCGAGAAAGACAGGGGTGCTGGGTTTGAATCTCGCCCTTGGATCCTTCTTTTGCAACAGTTACCTCAACTCAAACACTTAAAGATGTCTCTTTGCTGCGTACGCGTCTTCATCTGCCCTGCTTCGCAACCTTCTCATGCAAAAGGGAATCATGCAGCAGGCATTCAAGGAAGCCGCCTACAAGTCTCTCCGAAGTCGAGACTGGCACTTAGTCACAGATGCCCTCTGAACCCTCCCTGAACACCCTCTCTGCTTGACCCTGGCTACCCCGTTTTTACTCTATCACATGTATCATCTTTCCATTTTCACCCTCTATACAAATGTACTCCCCCCTGTGCGTTCTCCTCCCCACTTTTTGGTGCTGAAGTGTCGCTGAAGGCGAGACCTCGGGTCACCAGAGATGCTCCATTTTCATCACCACAATTGCGTCTGCAGCCACCTCTATCATGCAGTATTCTGTTCTTGAGGTGCGTGGTTACTCGAACAAAATGCAAACAACAGTCCATTCACAAAAAGATGGACTTTTACTAGCTTTTGACCATAAATGGGTCAAACTTTGAGTTTTTTCCCGAATCCCCTTTGGAATCTTCTTCCAATTGTTGCTGAAGCCTTTTTCTCCAAAAGGAAACCCTAACACAAAAAGTATTTCGGCCAGGTTTTGCCCCCACAGCACTGGATTGGGAAAACCCATCAAAATCCAGGCCGTTTGACCTCCTCGCCTACAACAGTGCACTTTGTGGTTCGAACCCCAGTTCAGGTACCCTTTTTGGACCCTTTTCAAATTTCAAATTTTGCAGCCCTGCACCGTGTTTGATAAAATTGCGAAAAAATCGCCACATACTGGAGCTCACCAGGGCCAGGGCATATTATTCTAAAAGGACTGTAACCGTTATTCACCAAATTCTCGGCCATGGCCGATCTTCTATTGACGGTGAAAACTATTTTGACTTAAAGTATAACTAGTCATGCTACTACTATTAATAATACTGTGGATGACTTTGTATTTCTTGAATGAGTGTTTAATGACAAAAGGAGACTCAACAGTAACTGTTGCACACGTTCAGGGACATTCCCTAAGCTAGTCCAGACGGGTAATTGTCAGTTCAGCAAACAACCTTGATTAGGGACCGGCGAATTATGCACGAAAAGGTGGCAGATTCTGCTCGAAAAGCAGTGAAATTGGCAGAACCACACAAACCTTATGGCGGGCAATTCCTCGAATTCTGCTCCATTTCTTTATCCACATACCGTAAAAGCCCGTGTATAGACCCCCAGGCGTATAGAATAGCAGCTTCGATTTCCTGGGCGTATACAAGGGCACGGGCGTTATTTTGGAACCGGGCGTATACTTGGAATAGGGATAGTAGTAAGTATTGGGTATCAGTACCTGTACATGTACTGGTGTGTCCGGCATACCTGGGCGTGTACATGGGCTTGGGCGCTATTTTGAAACAAAATTGTTGACTTCCCCTGACTGGGCGTGTACACGGAGGGTGGGCGTAATTTCGAGTGGGCGTATACACGGGCTTTTACGGTACCAAACATGAATGAAACTTACCAGAAAAAGTACCGAATTCTGCAAGTTTTTCTGCCGGCAGAATCCGCCGGACCCTAACCTTGATCCAGTATTGGATTCATTGTTCAAACTGTTGCAAAAGAAGGATCCACAAGCGGGATTCGAACCCAGCACCCCTGTCTTTCCGGGACAGTGCCCTACCCATTAGGTGCTATGTGCATATGAACAGATCTTGCATTGATTCCGTCTTTCAGCGTTAAAGAACTTGGATGGATGTGCTGCTTGGATTGAGCAGAATTTGTAGATGTTTGTCAATGGTGACTTTAGCTAGGCATGTTGGCATGTTTGGAATACTGGGCTACAGTAGCAGCGCTCTTGTGCAAGTGAAAATCCTTTCCCTTTTCGGGGTTTCTGAATCACACACATATGCTCTTTTGCCGTGTCATTGACGAGGACTGGCAGTGTATACTATAATTTCTTCGTGATATTGCTGATGATGTGCGCTCCTTGAAGCAGACACATGGATCCACTGCATTCTCGATGGCAATGATGCAGCAACAGCAGCAGCAGCCGCAACAACAGCAGCAGCAAGAACAACAGGAAAAGTCGCATCAACCTCCGCTACCGACGGCAACGACTGGCAGCAGTCAAGTATACCAGTATGGTAACACGCCAACGGCATCCTCCCTCAGTGGACCGAGTGGCACAGCGGTATACGCTTATAAGAGCTCTCCGTACTATCGCCCTGGCAACACACCGATGCAGCATGGTCACACATCTTACTCTGGATCATCGGTGAAGGCACTGCCGGGACACCAGAGCAGTGTGAGTAACACACACACACACACACACACACACACACACACACACCACACATACACACACGCACTACGTCAGTCGCAAGAAGGGAAGACGTGTTTAAAAATGTCATGTTGTCACCATGGAGAAAGCAATATGCGGCACAATGTGTTTCAGTGTGACGATGAGCTCCTGAAGGTGGCTGCGCCAATTCTGTGGCTACATGTGCATGTCGCACCGGACTTCTCACAGGTGGTGAAGTGTGAGCTTCAAGAACAACACCTCCTGGTGTGGACCCAGAAATCCTTTCATGGAAGGTTTTTCTGGCAAACAGAACAACTGACCAACGAGAACACCTGGTCTTGTCTGACAAAGGGCTGGTCTCGAGAAGACCACAGGAAGCCTGAACATTGCGGCACAAGACCAGGCTTTGGCTCCTTATCTGCTCCATGCCCAAATCTGTCATCAGGGCGGAAGCCCGCTATGTCGGATGTGTGGAAAGGCGGGCGAGTTGGTTGCTTTATCCTGTGCCAAAGCTCGCTGGACGGGATTACTTGGAGTGTTAAAATCGGCTGGTCTCTTTGGTCCACTGGTTGCTTCCATTGTGTACATGGGATACCATGTGAAGACAAGTACTACAAGCAGCACTGAGCAGCACTGTGATCCAGTGATAGAGCATACCAAAACCTATAATGTTCCTGAGTGAACATCAAGTTAGTTCCTGCACTCCTTAGATCAACTTCACTCCATAAGTCCGAGACAACAACTAGAGTTTATTCCCGTAGCTATGCAGAAGAGCGCTAGCCAGGGTCCACACAGCTTTAATTTGGTGTTTGTTTGTTTGTGTGTGTGTTTGTGTGTTTGTGTCACGCCTGGCGCTATCCCGTATCTGTCCCGTACTGTACCATCAAACACAGCTGGCCACATACAGCTGGCCACAATATTCAAATAGGGCCATTAAACGCAAGATCATAACGTGAAGCAACTTGGAAGAATGAGTATGAATGCGAAGTGTATGGGGGAATGCATGTAGGGCGATAGTGCGGGTTCGAACCCCAGGTAATGCCTGAAAAAAATAGTCTAAAAACAAAAAGTAGAAACTTACATGAATTTATAACATCCCTATGCTTTTTTTGTCTTGGTCATCAAGGCAAAAAAGCATAGCGTAGGGCCCTGAGCTTCCACGCTCTCTCGTTCACATAGAACAAGGAAAGACAAATTCGTTGATCCCCGAGCTGCAGAGTTGTCTGATGATAGAACCAGGAAAGATAAAGATGCACAACCAAGATCCATAAAATTTACTATATGTACACAGTACGGGAATGCATAGGGATAACCGGTCCTGGAACGAATCGGGTACAACAACGGAACCACAACAAAACCGATGCATCGGAACAAGAGCTCCCTGCCCCGAGGATGATGTGTCTGAAGCTAGAGATACTTCACATGTCACGTCTCTCCGCAGGACCAGAATATCAAGGTTGTCTGGAAATCCACCACCTTTTTTTCTTTCTTTCTTCTTTTTCCCTGTTCCACTTTTGGTAGTCTGTACAGATATTGGGTGACGACATGCTACCGGGAATGGGTGCCACTGGCACTCTTTACTACGGCGGCACAGAACAGTCTTATCCGGGTGGCACAGGAAGTAAGGCAGTTTGATGTATGCTGCTGTTGTCCAGGGTTGTGGTGGGATATGATTTTGACACGGCGTAGCCGGCCGTAGGAATGCTGCTGGTATGCTGGTGTGCTCAAGCTGACTGTGTGGAAATTGTGAAATTATATTACGAAGTACAAGTACTGATGGTGCTTCTCTTGTGTTGAGGTGCTTCTCTTGTGGGTGGCAACATTGACAAGAATACTCTTCTTTGTTGATAGCACTTGAATCAGTCACTGCTGTCTTGGGAGTACAGCTGTCCACATCTAACTGTACGAGTTTCATCACCGGGACACTCAGACACGCGCTGCTGCAGAGTGCTTATAACGACTTGGTGCTGAATCCATGAGTAATTCTAGTTCTTTTCGAGCCTGTTTGGCTGTACTCCGCAAAAGCGGATAGTCCTTTAGGGGTTTTATGTCGGGCCCTAGACGACGGCTACAATGGCCAACCGGACAAGAAAGAAGTTGAGGCCAAAGAGAATGTTTTATTTTCTTGCACATACTTATTATGTAGTATGACATAGTAGACGGGAGTCAGGCCGCTACAATCCCATAATGACCAATATAATGCCGGAATTATCCCCTGTAGTAGACGGGAGTCAGGCCGCTACAATCCCATAATGACCAATATAATGCCAGAATTATCCCCTGTAGTAGACGGGAGTCAGGCCGCTACAATCCCATAATGACCAATATAATGCCGGAATTATCCCCTGTAGTAGACGGGAGTCAGGCCGCTACAATCCCATAATGACCAATATAATGCCCGAATTATCCCCTGTAGTAGACGGGAGTCAGGCCGCTACAATTCCATGATGACCAATATAATGCCGGAATTACAGTCGTCCCTGGACCCTAGTGCTTAGGCGTAGAGTATGGTAGCCACTATTTTTTCTGCTGCTGCTGCTGCTGCTGCTGCTACTTCTACAACTTTACCAGCTGGTGAAGACTTATGGAAGCGTTAGTCTGATTCTCTTTGCTATTCTCCAATACCGTATATTCTCTATTACAAGCGCAGTCTCTTGCAAAAGCCCAGTCTCTATCGATAAGCGCACTCCAAGAGGGCTTCGAAGATATACAAGCGCAGTCACCAATATAAGCGCAGGGCTTATAATGGAGAACCGTATGGATCATGTCCATGCATGTTTGACGTCACACAGTATCACATAAACACATGCTGTGGTAAAAGTCTGTGATCCCCGAGGTCTAAAGTGCAGACTCAGTGTACCAGGAAGCACAAAACTGCAGTCCTGGTACCTGCTGGGAAACTTTCTGATACTGATATAATGAAAAATGATAAGCAATGAACATGTACCAGGTGGTTAAAAACTTATAAGCCCAGACTCTAGTAGAATCCCAGTCTCCAATATAAGCCCAGGGTCCAGACTGGTTGAAAAGACATAAGCGCTGGGCTCATAGTGGAGATAATACAGTTATGTGTGTGTTGGTGTGTGTACGTGTGTGTGTGTGTACGTGTGTGTGTGTGTGTACGTGTGTGTGTGTTCTCTAGGGGGTGGAATGCATCCTAGCAGCATGCCACAACCCAGCATGACTGCATCGGCGACGAGCGGCACCTCCGTTACCATGCCGTTAATGGCCGCCAGCATGGCGGTTGGCGGTGGCGATGGCAGCGTGGTGAGCATTGCCATAGTTTGTTTGTTTGTTTGTATACTTTATTTGAATTCGCTAAACCAAACGAGCACACATGCTTAATGACAAGGCAGTGAATATGTTAATATTATGTTACAGGGAAGGAGAGTTGGGGAGAAAATAATGAGAAAGAAGAGAGAATGGTAGACATCTCAATGAAGAGCGAAGCGTTATCAAAACTACAAGTAGGCCAGCGAATGACAGTTCTGTGAACCGCCTAATAAGACACTCTTAAAACTAAGTACTAACCGCTAACGAGAGAACTTGCTACTAACATCGGGAGGGTTCAGCTCTGCCCTGCCAGTTACGGACTTACGGGGGTCGCCATGGCAAATAATTAGGGGTGAAAGTTGGCTCTGAGATCCCGAGTTCGAATACTCTAATTTTCTCCGATCGAATATTCGAGTATACGTGTATCCTTCATCTTCCAAAAATTGCACACCAAGAGACGACAGTGCTCTGACTGCATCCGGTAGGACGTTCCAAAGGGCTCTACCTTAGGAGGCAGGGCGAGATTGTCTGGTGCGGGTTCATGTACCTGGCAGACGGAGCCCAAGGGCAAGATCCAGGCGCGTCCTACGATATCTTGGAGGGATGGACTCACACTTGCGTGTATGCACCGCCAGACGAAGATCAGAACCTTCTGCCAATGTACTTCTCCAGTCCTGAACACCTGCATGCGTTCCAGGAGATCACTGGCATGGGAGCACCCTGGCCGGCCCTAAACTGCTCTTGCCCCACGGTTTTGTGCTACTTGGAGCCGATCGGTCTGGGCCTGAGTGAGTCCTGGGCTAAACGCAACTGACCCATACGGTAGATCCGGCATGATAGCTGCCTTGAAGAACACGGATAGCCAGTGTTAGTGACTTCCGTGTCCGCCACAGACTTCCAATTTTCTTATTAGCTTTCATGATGATCGCATCGACCTGGGGCTGCCATGACATGCGTACATCCAAGATGACGCCAAGGTAGCGGGCACTGGTGAAGCTTGGCACGGGCGTGTCATCGCACTTTACCACAATGTTGGGGCTCTGGGCATGGGATCCTGCAAAGACAAGGAGCTGACTCTTGGTGGCGTTGAGGATGAGACCACGGGAGGCTGGCCAGCGAGCTAGGCTAGAGAAGGATGCTGTGAGATCAGACGAAACGAGGTCAGTGCTGAGGCGGCTAGAAGTTAAGGCTATATCATCTGCAAACTGGATTGACATAGTCGGGGAGGCAACAGTCGGTACATCTCTAGTGTATATGCTGAAGAGCAGCGGCCCCAGGACCGAATGCTGCGGAACACCGCAGGTGCATGTAACAACCCTGCCGAGTCCGGTACCAGTGCGCACTTGCTGTTGGCGACTTGACAGGTATTGTTTGAACCAAGTCAGTGCTCCTCCAGTAACGCCAATGTCAAAAAGATCCTGGATAAGAATGCTGTGTTTGACTTTATCGAAGGCTTTCCACATATCTAGTAGGCAGGTTGCCACAACTAGACCGTCATCTCGCCCAGTGTTGACTCTGTCAGATAGCAGGGCAGGAGCATCTTCCGTAGAGTGCCCATGACGGAACGCAAATTGGGTCACTGGCAAGATGTTCATCCGTGCGACATGTTTCACCAACGATTTCTGCACGACCTTCTCAAGTATCTTGGACAGTATTGGTAGCAGTGATGCCGGTCAGATATTTTTGGGAACAAAGGGATCGCCAGCCTTGTGGAGCGGAGCAACGTGAGCTAATTTGAACTGCTGTGGAACTTCGCCGCTGGATAAGGATGCATTAAATAATGTGGTAAGAGATGAAGCTAATATATCAGCACAATACTTGAATAGGAGACCCGGGATTCCATCACTTCCAGTAGCTTTGGCCGGGTTGACTTTCTGCAGCAAGCGCTCCACAGCACCCACTGTGACGGGTGGAAAGGACACTAAGGAATGCTCTGCAGGGGGTCCCGCAGGCAGGAATAGTTCGGATGGCCGCGTTATGTCCATGATGGCAGTCTCGAAAACAGATGTAAGGGCGCGTTCAGACTACCGATAAAAGTGACGGAATAAGTTTCCAAGGTGATTTGATCATGTGACGTTACTGGCACGCTACCGGCGGAAAAGTCTTACTGCCGCGGCTGCTGCGGCAGTAAACCTTTTCCGGCAGTAAAAAGAGTGCTCAGGCTGGGAAGAAGGGAATATCCTTTCTCAGTGCCGCGGTGAGAGGTGCAAAACTTACGTACCGGTAACGAGAGTTGATCGGTAGTGTGAATGTCCTTCACGGTTTATCGGCACTCACGGTTTGACGGGATTCACGGTAGTCTAATCGCCTCCACACCACACGATGGCTCCTGATGTGTCCTCTTTCGACCGGTAACGAAGTTTATGACGGACCATAGATGACGGGGGTTTCCCGTGTTCTCCGCGCACTTGTTTCAAGAACTCATTCCGTTTACGCCTGTAGACATTTGATGCAGCGGACCGGGTCTGTTTGAATGCTGAGTTGGTCTGCTGGCAAGTTTTGTCCGATAGCCAACGCTTGTGCAGCCTGTTCTTCCGCATAGTGAGCTGATACAGCTCTCTGTCCGACCACGGTGGTTCGCTTGGGGGTTTCCGGCTTTGCTTTCAAGTGAATGGAGCATGGCGATCCAGAACAGTTATTAACTTTGAGTACCAGTCTTGCCACATTTCATCCACGTTAGCCTGAGCAGGAAAAGCTTAAACGTTTGCAGCAGTAAGGGCATTTTGGAAGGCGTTTATATTGATGTTGCGGAGTTTCGGGTGGATATAGCCGGCTTACTGGTCGACTGCTTGGGCAGGGAAATGTCCAGCTTGGCAAGAACTGCTAGGTGGTCACTGATCGTGCACTGAATGACATGGCACATTGCTGATGTTTCGGGACGGGCTAGGATTAGGTCGATTACGGTACCTTGGGGGCAGTCGGGCGTCACGCGCGTAGCACTGTCCACGTGGTTTGCCAGACTGTATGCACCTGCCAAGTCAAATAGATGGCGAGTTTGATAGTGTGTCCTGCTGGTCTCAAGACCAGGCGGTCTGGCATTCGTGCTGAAATCGCCGAGGAGAGTTATGGATGGGGCTATGCGTGAGGCGCCGTCAAGCGCTCTCTCTAATCGGGTCCAAAAGCTGATGGGCTCAGTTGGTGAGCGGTTCACGCAAGCAAATACATGGTGGGCTGTCCCAGAATTCGTTGTCTGCAACCAAAGAGCTTCCAGGCCATCCTGCGCAAGGTCCAGCCAAGGTTGGAGAGCAAGCGATGAGCGATAGTAGAATGCCACGCCGCCTCCTGGGCGCTCATGGTCAAGTCTCACGAGGGAGTAATCTGGAATGACTAGTCCTCCATTACTGACAGTCTCATCCAGCCATGTCTCCGCAAGGCCAATCACGTCAATCTGGGAGCTATCTAAGAGTGCCTTAACTTATGTGTCTTGTGTCGCAGACTGCAAACATTTAGGAATGCAATTGTCAAGGGGGTGGACCTATTTTGTGGGGTACTGTGCCTGGTGAAAATGGTGATGCATAGGAGAACTTACGTAACACAATGCAAAGCAATCAAAACGAAGATAAGGAAGAATCAATCTATGTGCTACGGCGCCAGATCCTGGGCTGTTAGCGGATTCTGATGGGCTTCTTGGCTTTCCTTTGCTTCCTGGTACGAACATCTGTGAGGCACCTCCGACAGAACATCACCGTCCGACAAGGTACACACACACACACACACACACACACACACACACACACACCCGCACACATGCACCCGCACACATACACACGCATAAGTATGCACACGCTTACACACGCCCACTACTTCTACTACCACTTCTTTTCATTACAATCAGTAGAAAGTAAGAACAACAATGGAATAACAAGACAACGCAGGTGATTCCTCACAGCGGAACAGTGCAGATCAGCATTCCTTTCCGCAACCAGACTGGCTAGGGGTTTCAGGAATACTGAACATTTGTGTGTGTATGTGTGTTTTGTGTGTGCGTGCGTGCATGTTTGCGTGTGTGCATGCGTGTGTGCGTGCATGCGCGCGTGTATATGTGTGTGTGTGTGTGTGTGTGTGTGGTCACACACGTCTTTCTTCTCTTTCTCAGACTCCTCCTGCCTTTTCTTTCATTCTGCTGGGTGATTACCAACAGCCAGTGCATGCCGGAGCATGTGGTGTGATGTGTGTGCGGGGAAAAAATGAAAAAGAAAAAAAAGTAGGGATTCACTGGCCAGAAAAAGCCACTTCATAGCTGTGTGGTGTAGACCAGGCTGAATAGAGGGGGTCAATTCTTCAGCCTTGCAAGCTGTTAAATGCTGCGATCCCAGCACAAGTTGCTATGGCTTCTGCTGTAGCATCGCTATCATTGCCTTTGGCGAACGGCGTCAAATGGTCAATGGTGTGTGTGTGTGTGTGTGTGTGTGTGCGTGCGTGTGTGTGTGTGTGTGTGTGTGTGTGTGTGTGTGTGTGTGTGTTTCAACCTGTCAGAAGGCTACCTTCTTACCGAAGCATTTGGAAGTGGGACTAGTTTTGGGTCCACAATCCAGTGTGCCGCTACTATAATTATAGCTTTTATGGCTGAGGTTGTTGGTATGTCTGTTGGCTCTGGGTTCCCAGTATTCAACAGCCGAGGCTGGTTGGTAAAGTAACTCCAAGTTCACTTCAACGTACCAGTGCATCTAGTATCTGCTTCTATCAAAGCAGCGTGCTGTCGATTACTGGCTACCCCAGCAGGTGTAGGGTGTGCATAGGTAACTGTCTTGGCCGTTTTATGCAATGTGCTCCGTGTGTTGTAGACCAGGTGTGCATTGGTGGTCGATTCACATGGCTTCGCAGGTTGTGTGGATTGGACAGTTATCTGGCGCTACAGTTCATTCATCGGAAACTGTCCCGCTGGCTTTTGAAAGTCCGATTTGGGCCGAATTGAGGATCAAAAACCAACTTTTTAAAATCTCAAAAATCTGGGTTTTGGATCTGCTTCTCCATACATTTTGCCATGGCATACCTGTCCCACTTTTGTAAAACCTGGCCGAATTTCTATTTCCCTGTTCTTGGACTTTTCTGGCCTCAAATGTGGTCAGGAGTAATTGCACGGGTCACACAATACAGGATATACTGTTATTGTCACGATATCTACAACTATGTGTAGGAGACACCAAAAAGTTAGGGTGCCAGTTTCCAATGAATGGACTGCAGTCTTGATCTGTCTCATTCAGGTCTTGTCCGCTATCGTTGCTATAAGAGAAAATCTATGGGTGCACATCCAGTGCATTAGCAGATTTGCGTGCTTCTCTTGCGACGGGCGTATATGGTACACGGTGTGTGTGTGTGTGCCAGCTAGTTCGGTGGGTGGGTACACTTATGCCTGATTGTGTTGGGTCTGTTGCCAACGGGCTCGGCTGCTTGAAGGTGTAATGTTGTACATGCCACCTTGGTTGGTTCCAGGGTTCCTATACTTTCTATTTTAAGTATACATACCTGTTAACCATGGACTGCTTCTGGCTAGATTTACTCTTGTGTAATCAATGGTGCTAGTGAAGCTTATCTCAGATCCACTCTGCTTTAGCCACCCACACTAGTAGCAAGAATTACCTTCACTGGGGGCAGCGGCAACTGCAGTTGGATCCCAGAACGGATACCCTGATGTCATCACTCCTTTTTCTGCACCTTGTCCTCACCCTCTTACTGAGGTGTGGTGAGCCCATAAGTGGGATCATTTTCAAGTCCACCCAGAGTTTTGGGGATTTCAGGGGTGTCGGTCGTTGGGCGGTTCAATAGTCAGTTGAGTCATCTTTCCAAGATTCGTTTGAGTCTCTCTCCCCTCTCCCAGGGAGACCCACGTGACCAGTTTTGGCAGTAAGCAACAAGTACAAGTATATAAGTGTGTGTATATGTGTGTGTGTGTGTAGTGGTACGACCTCGCAGCTGAACGTGGCGAGTGGATCCAGTCCATCTCGGATGCTATTGTTGCACGGCGCTTACGCCTTGAAACGACAGCCAAGTCAGTGTGTTGTGCGATCTGTGAGCGACTCTTCGCCAGTGAAAGCGGACTTCGGCGGCACAAATGCAGGGAAGAGCGACTGAAGCCGATCCATGAACAGGCCGGTGCTGTGTTGTGCGAAACGTGCCATCGTTGGTTTGCTAGCCGAGGTGGATTTGCTGTGACCAGCTGCTCTCCCAGTCTTGGTGACGCTCCAGTTCCAGAGATTGTTGCACCTCGCCCACCTGATTGCAGCCAATGTCATTACAACTGCCACACCTGTGGCCGCTGTTTCCGGAGCAAAGCTGGGCACCGCCGGCACAACTGCAACTGCAACCGCAGAACATGCAGCTCTGGCTCCGAGCGCCGCACCATCCCATGCCCGACCTGCTCTCGGAAGTCCACACGTCTCCAGTACCTGGCTCAACACAAATGCAAGAAGTAACTCTGCCCTCCTTGCCTCTTTGAGGCACTGCATCACCTTTAGGTGGCAGTTTCAAGGTTTCAAGGTGTGTGTGTGTGTGTGTGTGTGTGTGTGTGTGTGTGTGTGTGTGTGTGTGTGTGTGTGTGTGTGTGTGTGTGTGTACATGCTTGGGCATCATGCATGTTTCAGAGAAGACTTTCTTCTTACAAGAAGTCGAACGAATGGAAGCAGAGGCGGAAATTTCTCACTGACCGAGAACGGTATGCCTAGCCAATTACCTTTAAAAATACGACTTACAACAGCACAATACATTCTGTGTTTAAAGTTACCAGTATCACTATCGATTACTTCTGATTTCTTCACATGTGGTCGAAAACGACACGTCGAAGTGGCGTGGCAGAAGTTATCAGCTGCCGATGGTTGTCGAGGACATGCTGCAGTTGGGCAGAGCAGTAGTCACCCATACATTTGTTGCAATGTTGTACGGTTGAAATGAAGTGCAAAGCTCCTGGTTTTGTGTCGAAATCGATGCCGGTGACAACTCACTGAATTGAAGAAGAGTATCCTGCTGCATGTGTCAGTGTGTGGTGTCCGAAGGTTGATTATGATGGTGTGATTAATCATGGCAAGTGCCCCGCTTTGTGCAGTGCCCGGGTTCTTTTCCGCAACAACTCTTAAATATCTCTGTTCTGTTGCCGACGGGGTGAACGGTGGTCCGGATACTACCATTGTGTGGTCTAATTCTCACTGTGCCCATCTATGCTGATGTTGATTCAGACAACGTGTACAAGGCATCAATCTGGCATACAAGGAGCTAGGTAGAAGTTTACCTAACCACCTAACTGGCAAGAATGTGGAAACGGAGAAAACGAAGGTAATCAACATGGCGTATGTTGGACGACTATGTCCTGACCAATGTGTTAAAGAGAGCTGAGAAGTGTTTCTCCCCAATTGAATAAAAATATTTCTGTACCAATCTGGAGATTGTCTTTCAGTGGGAGTGTAGTCTCCTAGCATTCCAATTCAGCTGTGTGTGTGTGTGTGTGTGTGTGTGCGCCATTGCTAGATGATCGGAATCGGTGCCATAACGACTGGTTTTGTAGTGGCCAGAGCCGCGACTGCTCTCACTATACGACGTTTCAGGCTGCGTTAACACGACAGCGCTGGGGGTGAAAACGCAACAAAATCCTTTCGGATGCGTGGGTCATTTACACGGTACGCGGAGCAAAAACGTAAAAGTTGTACACCAAAACGGAAGAAAACCAAAACGCTGGCCAAGGTGGAAGAATTTGAAAACGGGAATGTTCTGCCGGATTAAGTTGGGTGTGTGAACAGTCGAAACGGTGTGCCGGGGAAGACACTTTGACAGTGTTCTCAAGTTTATGGAACCGCAATGCCCAGGAGGATATTCCGCAGCGACAGGAGGCTGACCATCTTTCTGAGGCACCGACTTTTCGTGAAGTCAGCCGTGCTATATCCCGGCTACAGAACGGCAAGTCAGCCGGAGCCTCTGGCATCCTCCCTGAGATGTTGAACACTGGTAGTCCTGACCTCACCGCCAGGCTTGTGAAGCTGTTTGGCGATGTGTGGCGTGCTGGGGTGGTCCCGCAGGAGTGGTTGGTCTCCGTCCTAAAGAAAGGGGATTTATCTCGCTGTGATCATTGGCGGGGTATCTCACTGCTGGATGTTGTGGGCAAGGTTCTGGCAGGCGTCATCCAGACTCGTCTTCAGTCCTCCGTCCGTGGCTGCGGATTTTTTCCCAGAATCTCAGTGTGGCTTCAGGCGTGGCCGATCTGGCGCAGATATGGTTTTCAGCATTCGGCAGTTCCTCAAGAAGACCATTGAGCACGACTGCAAAGGCTTCTTTGTATTTATAGATCTCAGGAAAGCCTATGATTCCGTGCCCCGGGATTGCCTATCCAGAGCGGGTATCCCTGCTCCCATGCTTGCCTTTATCCATTCCTTTCACACTGACATATCGGCGGTGGTTCGGGTAGATAACACGTCAACTGACCCTATCCGCATAACGAATGGTCTCCGCCAGGGGTCCACCATAGCACCTGTGCTGTTTAACATTTTCATGTGGACGGTGGTGACTGTGTGGCAGCGACGAGTCCGAGATGTACCCCGGCGTTGGTTTTTAGTTCCGGCATTATGATGGTGACAGTAACCTTTACCGCAAGCCTACCCCGGACGGATCCGGTCGCCACTGCACTTACGTTGTTTGATACGACCGTAGCTGAGTCTGGCCTGACAGTAAGCACTACTGTACTACCAAGACACAGTTTTTGGTTGTGGGCAGGCATGTTTCGCCTGGGGACTGCACTCCAATCGAGCTAGCTGGCATGGCCATCGAGTGTGTTTCGGAGTTCCGGTATCTTGGGTCTCTCATTCATCGCAATGGCCGGTCGCTACAGGACATCCCTGCTGGGATTATGCATGCCTCTCGTGCTTGTGGTGCCATAAGTGGAGTACAAACAACAGTCACCTGCAAAGTTTACAGCCGATCGTTCACTGCTCGTGGGCACGGGTATATGCAGTTGGATCCTAGGACGGATAACGTCTCTCTTGTCCCTACCCACGCCCATAAGTGGGACCATTTCCAAGTCACACCAGAGTCTTGCAATCTTGGGATTTCAGAGGGTTTGGAGCGGCTCGACAGCCAGCTAAGTCATCTCTCCAAGATTCCTTTTGAATCTCGCTCACAGATGAGGGGCTTCGCCACAGGCTCCATGCGGGACTGGACAATAGCGTCGACAGCGTCACGGCAGGTGACCCGCCATCCCTGTCGATCTGAGACGATGTCACCAAGCTGCTCCAAAGGAACGCCAACAGCCAACAAGTCACACTTTGCGGAGTCCTTCCAGCCCTTACGGGGTCCATGTTAGGCACCGGCGGATTATGCCGGCATAATTATTGGCATTATTTGGTTGTTGAAAATTTGGAGCATAATTTGACATCCTTTCGGAGGTAGAAGCATAACTACATGATTGTACCACAGTTCTAGTATGTAGGCTACACCATTGTGTACAATGCACCTGATCAATGCTGGAGGTCTGCATGGTAAAGGGTTCGGAGGTCATGCAGATAGTGTTTTCAATGAAAGGCAGGGTAGAAATCACGGCAATACATTATTGTGTGCTCGAACTCGTCTTCTTCGAATTCTTTCTCACACTGATACAGCACATGTAGCAGAAGATGCGAGTGAATCAGCCTTTGTCAGGTATCCCGGGGCGCACGAGATATTGACGGGTAGTCCGCCAAACCCTGCGTACATTGTACATTATGCATGTTACGCAGTCATGACCTCTGGATTTTAGCAGCCATGACTGTGCAGGCTATGGATATTGCACTAATAATTAAACAAAATTGAGGTATATTTGATGTTCGGTCATGATGGAAGGAGGGGTGGAGCTACAGGAGAGATGAGCTGATTATTCGCAGGGTGAGAGTAACATGGGTTGGGCGAGTATCGATGACAAAGACAGGTGAACATAATAATTTTCAAAGGTAACTCAGACTAATTTGGCAAAGAAAAATATTTTTACGAAAAAAGTCAACTAATGAATAGAAGAAGTAATGTGTTCTCTTTTCCATGTTGATCTCTAGCATGCATGGACACCTTGGTATGGGATACTCATGTAACATTTTGTTGCACTTATGGCCATTTGCAAGTACAATGTACGAAAAAGGCACAATTTCCCGAAACTTTGAGGCTCGTTCATAACATATGCAGGAGGCACAATGCGCAAAATCAGGGAAAGATGCACAATTTCCTCACCAATGCCTGCTCCAACAACGCCGTATGCTGACGATACTACTCTGCATAACCGAAATGACGATGAGGCGAAGGCTCTTGTTGCTGAGTGTGAACCTATATTTAACGAAGACAACATCAAGCTCAATACACAGGAAACTGAATATGTTGATGTTACGAGAAACAGCAACGAATGGAGATCAATCAAACTCCTGGGTTCTCTATTGGGCTTTGCAGAAGACAGTTGTCTAAAGTCCCTAGGCTGCTTACAGTGCTCAATGTCCACTGGACAGAGCATGTAATACAAATATTACACAGCAATGAATCAAACAAGTCTCATTCCGCTGTTACTCCGAGTTTCGTGTCAGAACACTTCATCAGACAGCATATGACCTGCAGAAGACGTGGATATGAGAATCTCAAAAGCAAACAGGGCGTTTGGTTCGATTTCTTGGAGACGGCATTCCTTTAAATCCCGACTGTGTATGCTTAACTGCCTCATAATGCCGATCCTTCTATACAATTGCGGATTTGGACTCTGTCCAAATTGCTGAACGACAAACTGGACAAATGGCAACGGAGGAAGCTACGCGTACTGCTGCAACGTATCACCAATAACAACTTATACACAGAAACAAAACAATCTCCAGTTAGTGCCACATGCCGGCGATGCAGACTGCTGTGGTTTGGCCATGTGGTGCGAGAGGGTCCAGAATCCGCCTCGTTCCAAGCACAGGAGCTATCAATCAACACAAACCACATAAAAAACCCGTGGCCGTCCACCATTGCGGTGGATAGATACGATTCGGCACGACCTGAAGGCAGCGGATCTCTCCGTGGAGAGCGCTCTCCAAGCTGCAGGAGATAGACTAACTTGGCTTGACACTGTTGACAGATGCGTCGACTCTGCTCCTGTCTAACAGGTTCAGGGAAGATACGAGCTGTGTTTATTATTATTATTATTATATGGAGGCTCGATAAGTACAACAAAGTGAATATGTATCCCCGCGTGCCAAAGCATAATATGAGGATTTTGAGAGCATAATGCGAGAATCCAGGAAAGCATAATTCCATGATTTTGCGAGCATAATCCGCCGGAGCCTAGTCCATGCGGTGGACGTTTGGACGGTAACGCGCCGTACAGCAGCTGACGAGGGATTCGATCTTGCATGCGGGACACGTGGCCAAGACATCGAAGTCGGCGGACTCTCACTTTTTCCGCGATCTCCTCCATATCGCCCCACATCTTGTCAACCGGGAGAGAGGAGTTGTGCTCCTCTATCTGCCGACCACGATTGACCATCAGGATGAAACGCACGCACTGCAGATGAAAAGACTCCAAGCGACGAACATCACGCTGCCTAACGGCCCAACTCTCAGAGCCATAATGAAGGACGGCCAGGACAGTCACTCCATATACAGCGCGCTTAATCGCTAAAGTCATCACTGCCGAAAACCTACTCCCGCAGCGTACAGAACGCATCCGATGCTGCAGCGACTCGCTGAGACACATCAAATGAGCTCCAGGCATCTGGCCTAACATGGCAACCGAGATAGGGAAAGGCCTCAACGTGGTCAACAACACCATCCAAAGAGGACACACACACACACACACACACACACACACGTGCACACACATTACCAGTTTTGGCAGTGAGCAAGTGCAAGTGTGCGTGAGCGTGTGTGCGTGCACGTGCATGCCCAATGAGAGTATGCAAGTGTACGGCAAATAAGATAAAGCCTTCGAGGGCACATTAACTTCAACGTTGCTACATTGTACTTATGGCGCGAGGTATATCCAGGCTAATGCTGCATTCAGAATATACAGTGGTACCCGCTGAACACATGGGCTAGAATTGTTACTTTTACTGCTCTTCTTGCTGCTGCTGCTGCTGCTGCTGCTGCTGTTGCTCCTGTTACGTACAGATCAACATACTTCAGGAAGCGACTCAGGTTATCAAGGACCTCGAAGACTTAGTTCTAAGTTAGTACACTTAACCCTTTCACGTCCATGCTTCAATTTTGAAAACCCTTTCACGTCGATGCTTCAATTTTGAAAACCCTTTCACGTCCATGCTTCAATTTTGAAAACCCTTTCACGTCCATGCTTCAATTTTGACCTATTGACTGCGAGCATGTGGGTGCAGTCAAACTTTCTGAACTCGGCCAAATCATATCCAAATGCAAACAGTTGAAATGTCGGGGTGGTGGCAATATCGCAACTATCGCCTTGAACAGGTAAGTCCCTCCAATGAAATTATTTGAGAGAATGGCGATCGATCAAAATTTTTGCATTTTCTGAGATCTGTGCTGCGAGTTGACAGAGCATATAAATTTGATTTAAGGTGGCTGGGGCGGTACAACTTTTTAGGCGTCATTTTCATCACATTTTGACTGCATTTTTGAGTTTATCGGCAAGGTGGAGATGAAATTTGAAAATGTTTTATGAGAGGTCCGTGAAAAAATAACACGAACCTTTCATAAAACGTTTTCAAATTTTGTCCAAAAGTAAAAATAAAACTATAGGAAGCTAGAGAAGGCTCTTCTCCAGAGATTCACCAGAAAACATTTTCAAATTTCATCTCTGCCTTGCGGATAAACTCAAAAATGAAGTCAAAATTTTCCCAAAAAAGTTGTATCGCCCCAGCCACCTTAACTTCAGGGCAGGCAGCATGTGCCAAGTCAGGCACGAAAAGATTTGATCAGTTCCAAGCTAGGTACAGTGAAATGGCTGAAGAAGACCCATTTCGTCTCGGACCTGGAACTGGACTCGCGTTTGGATCGCCGGGTGGTGGCGAACAATGAGTAGTTCTTGGGCTCATTGTAGTCCTCTCACCAAGAGCTTCCTAACGAGTCCAAGATCTTCAAATTGGTGAAACAGAACCAAATGTATGCTGAATAGTGATTTCGTATCTTCATGACTGCCACAAATTATTAATTTTATAAGTAGGAAGCAAAAAGGTTATGGACTCTAAGGGTTAATTAGCATTACTGCCAAATACGCCCTGTACAATAATACATTGCTGGGTCGGCCAAGCTTCAAGAGAATTTCTCAACACACTCTGAGTCTCTACAAACAATACTCTTTAGTCTTTACCATGGTAGTTGGTTGGAGACTGCAGAAAGAGATCCCGATGGCATACACAATCCGGGTGATCCTTGCGGTGTGGACAAAAGGTGTCATGGGTATGGGTATGGGTATGGGTATGGGTATGGGTGTGGATCAGATTGCAAGCGTTGCCGCCGTACTTCTCGGCTTGTTACATACCGGGTGTGCTAGCTCCACTTTCTCTTGTTTCCCTTCTGTCTGTCTGTGATTCTCATCGCATTGTTCTCTCTCTCTCTCTCTTTTGTTCACTGTCTGTCTGTGGCTCTCATCCCATTATTCTCTTTCTTTCTCACACTGTATTTCTCTTTTTTTCTCTTTCTCTCTCTCGGTGTTTCTCTCTCTCTCTCTTTCTTTCTCTCTGGTTCTCTCTCTCTCTCTCTTTCTTTCTCTCTCGTTCTCGCTCTCTCTCTCTCTCTCTCTCTATCTATCTATCTCTCTTCCTCTCTCTCTCTCTCTCTCTCTCCAGGCAAAAACATGGACCCGAGGGCTGAGTTTTTGAAGCGGTGCAAAGAAGAGAAGGCCAAGAACCAGGGAATTAGCACTGCCTCTGGCAGGGCAGATCAGGGAATTAGCTCTGCCTCTGGTGGTAATAATCATTTCGAGGACGACCACGATGACGACAGTTCTGACGGTATACTAGAAGTGTGAAGTATAAATATTCAAATAGAAATGACATTGAGGTAGAATGTACGTGGGATGACAGTGTGCCTGCTGCCGTATCGTGAATCGGTCTCACCGACAGGCTGCTGTGCCTCAGACTGAGTTAGAATATCTGGGCTCCTGGCTGCAGATGTGCGGGCATGATGTGAATGTCGACGCTATGAACACATACAAGCTCTCATCTCGTTGAGCTGTGGACTATCATGCCGTCTCGGCGATTTTCAAAATCGTGCGCAGCAATACTGGGAGAATGCTGTTCAAAGGCCTGCAGATTTAATCAAGACTTACCACCATCGAGTTTGTCACATTCTCTCACTTAGGCACCTTCAGAGTTTGATGTGAGAAATTTGGACCTTTAAAACTCTGGAATTTCAGACTTGATGATTGTGATGTGTTTTTCCCATTGTTTTGTCCAGTGTTTGTCCAGTGTTTAATCCAGTGTTTCGTCCATTGTTTAATCCAGTGTTTAATCCAGTGTTTCGTCCAGTGTTTTGTCCAGTGTTTAGTCTCATGTGTTTTGGTCGAGTGCGTGTGTCCTTCAGCAATGCTTGTTCTCCAAGCTGGTATATTCCTATTGCTGCTCCTGCTTCTGCTTATCTCAAGAAATGTGTCATTTAAATAACAATAGAAATCCGTTGCAATTGTTACTATGCGATTCGTTTGTACGTTTGCACAAACACTTATGGTATAGTGTATTCCGGGTGGTACAGTGGACTTAACCAGCATGAAACGCCAGAACACGGTAAACCTCAACATCCTGCAAACTTTCAAAGAAAATGTGCACCACTGTCTTCGCCGTAGCCATTGGCTTTGGTTCACTGATTCCCTCGAGGAGCAATTATCAGGATGCATACTCCCCTTTTAAACACATTTTGTGCTTCTGTCCTTCACATCTGATCATCAGTACAACTTATGAACTCTCAATGTGGGCAGCTAAAGCTAGCGCAAGGGTTGGCTGACTTCTGTGGTCAGTCTCTGGTGGGAGGACATGACCCATCTCAGAGATGCAGTAGTAGTCTAGATGAAATATCTCCTCAAGATTGCTTTCCAGCATGAAACTAGTGAGTAGAGACGTTTAAAAATCACTTTTTCTTCTAACGGATGTTCGTTTGTACTAAGCTCTGTATGCCGTGTATTGATAGGCACTGTGACCCGTATGGCCGTAGTCAAGATTCTTCTGTAGTCTAGAATAAGATGAACATATTCATGAGAGGTGTTAAGGGAGAAGGACACAGAGGTGTAGGGGATGGGGAGGAGGAATGGGGAGGGTGGGGAGTCAAAAACCATGTACATATACGTCGGCACACAACTCTGCTCGCAAAAGGTGACTTTAATGCGAGGTGCTCCGAGTGGTATGGCAGTCTCACGGATCCACCGGGTCAACACATTCTTTGTGTCACTAACATGCTTTCTCTCTCCCAGCTGGTCAATTCCCCGACCCATGAAACACACGGGGGACTTGGAGCTGCCCTAGATCTCGTGTTTACCGACAGTGAGGACATACTTACTGACCTGCATACAACAAGCCGTCTGGGTCAGTCCGATCACTCCGTTGTTATGGGAACCATCGCCCTAGACCTATTCCTGCGGCCGCTACCCCACCCAGGTAGGCCGCCACACTCTCCTACACAGTCCGACCGTGGACCCGCTTCCTCCACATATAGATACAACCTGCGGAACGTCACAGCAGATACCTGGTCCGCTGCGAACGGCTCCCTGTCTGCCGTGCCCTGGCGTCAAGCTCTGTCCGCGGATAATATCAACGATGCTGTCTCCACTCTTTCTGCCGCCATAGAGAGTGTTCTGGACTCACACCACATCACAAAACACCAACCAACTAGTACATCAGTAATCCGGAGTACATGCCCGTGGATGACAACCGAGTTGAAAGTAGCCATCAAGAAGAGGAATGATCTGTACAGTGTATATCGGAAGTATCCAACACCGGATAATTTCGCAGTATATAAACGCCACCGTAATTGCGTACGGCATCTTTCTCGCTCCAACCACCGGCAATACATTGACTCCCTCCGTGCAACTATCTCTCCCCACAATCAGTGTCTTCCTTCCCTTCCCCAGCTCGTTCGTCGGCTTCGGAGCCCCAACAGCACTCGTGTCCTGCCCTCGACTGCCACGGACTCTGCAGGCAGACCTAGCAATTCGTCAATGTCTATTGCCAACTCCCTGAACAACCAATTTGTAAGCGCTGGAACGGAAATCCCAGCAACTACCCCTATCCCCGTCCTCTCGTCTCTTTCTCCTCCATCTTCTATACTTAGTTCCGTACGGATATCTTCACTAACTGTATTTTTAAATATATTGGCAAGCTGCGTTTGCACAAATCCCCTGGAGCAGACGGCATCACTAACAGGCTACTCAAGCAACTAGGTCCATCCCTAGCATATCCCCTGTCCCCGGTCTTTAACACATCTCTAGCCCTCGGGAGCTTCCCCGACCAATGGAAGTCAGCCATAGTCATTCCAATCTACAAGAACAAGGGGGACAAGAACAGGACAACAAACTATATGTTGGACTCAGTAGAGCGTCCAGCCCCTATATGATGTCCAACCCCTATATAGAGTCCATTGGTCCAAAATCCACTGTACAGAGTCCAAACTTGGAATCAACTGAGAGCTCAAAGTTTAGATGAACATCACTCCCTGTATAGAGTCCAGCCAATTGGCTTCACCCCTATATAGTGTCCATTGGTCCAAAATCAACTGTACGGAGTCCAAACTATGAAATCAACTATAAAGAGTCTTTATGTGGACAACACTTCCTGTATAAAGTCCAGCCAATTAGGCATCCCCTATCCAGAGTTCGAAATTAGACATAGGATCTGCTGTAAGCAGTGAATATTAACCAGAAAACGGCCTCTCCCTTTTTAATCCTTTACATCATTCACTTCTCAAGATAAAATAAGTAGAGGCGCCACTGCAGCCACTTCATTACATGAAAACCCTACAAACACCATCCTCAAATCAAGTGGTCTCTTCGCAGACGCTGCAAATTACAATATCTCAATCATGTAGTGTTGCTAAATTATTGTGCACGCACACACACACATGCACACACCCACACAACGCCAAGAAAATACCTAGAAAAAAACCAAGAATCGAAAGATAATAATGGAGAGCTAAGGATTAATTATTTGTTTTCAAATCATTGTGCGTGCGCACACACACACACACCAACTTATACAACGCCAAGAAAACACCAAGAAAAGAGTAGAGACACAATACACACGCAACTCCAACAGCCATGCAAACGTCCACCCATTTACACGTAAAGTCAAGAGGGATAACAAATAATTATACGAAACGAATGCATACGTGGGCGGATGCACGCACGTTTACATACATGTACATGTAGTAGTGTAAGAGAGTAACATAGTGCAGTAGTCAGCACAATACTAGCACATGCTGAGAGTGCAATAGCAAGCTTCACCATTGCTCATGGCCATGCAAATGTTCAGCAGCACTCAGTTCCGCAAGCTTCTGAAGATCAGCACACCTGCAACAAATAGATAGCACAAGGATACGCTTATTACCGTAATGATGCATGGGAGCACACAACTACCAAGTTCTCAACGAATGTGATGCTCAATGAAAATCCATCCACTCAAAGACCTGTGAACAGGTGACGGTGGGGACAATAATCTATTAGTAATACGAGGAATAAGATCGTTTGTGCACACTCAAGCCGCACAGACACACCACCATACATGTAGTGTACACAGTGTTTCACTTCACTGCAACTAAATTGAAATGAGATGATTTGAACAATCTGTACAGCGTTGCCGTCAGTCAGTCTTCCCCGAGATGGAAATGCAATGATCTGTTGTCACGAGGCAGTTTCACTGACACAGTGTCATGTTTGTCACATCAAAAAGGTTACTTCATGGAATACGAGTACATGTATTAGCTTGAGAAGCTTTTTCTTGTCATCGGCATACAAGAAATCCTCCTCCTACTACTACTAGTACACTGGCACTGCGTTTGTGGATCCCATTGTATTTGACATCATACTAGAGCCTTAGTAGAGGAAGAGTGTCGTGGAGTTCACATTATTATCATAGGGATGAAAATACATTTCTCATGGAATAAAATAATAATTGATGATAGCTAGACGATCGTATACGATTGATGCAAAGTCCTTGCAGTCCCTGAGGATTATTACGAAGTGGTTGATTACTTTTAGGGCATTCATTCAAGCAACATCAAACAAACGCGATATGCTCCTTGAAAATGTAAAAGAAATTCAAGCATATTACGACAGACCAGCAGACCAATCGAAACGAGTAAAAGCTTCCTTACCTCAGTCATCGTCCTGCCATGTAGTTGGACAGCCTTTTGACACGGTGGTACAGGCAGCTCTTGTCCAGACAAACAGGATATCCTTGTGGCGTCGAACGAAAGAGAGTGTCAGTGTATCTGACTCGTCAGATTGGAACTGTGCTGAACTTTTCTCGTTGTCCGCTTTCTGCTTTCATCCCTCGCTCTGATGAAACCGTTCAAACGTCTTACTGGCAGCAATGGCCAGCCAAACAGGGGATCCTTGTGGCGTCGAACGAAAGAGAGTGTCGGTGTACCTGACTCGTCAGATTTGAACTGTGCTGAACTTTTTTTCGTTCTGCAATTTCTGCTTTCATCCCGCGCACTGATGAAACGTCTTCCGAGAACCCCATGAGGCTTTCCAGATTTGATTTTGAACATCTCCTTATCCTCCTTGGTTACCTCGAGACAGATGACTGTCAGCAACTGCACAGCAGAACTGGCAGCCATGGCTGAAGTGAAGAAAGTAATGCGCTGCCACGAGGCAAGCAAAACTGAAAAGGTGTTTGTTCTCTTTTGGGCACAACTCACGGCCACAGGACGGCGTGGCTGGATAAACTGGACTCCTGGACCGTGAATAGGGGACTTGTAGAAAAAGTGTACTCCTTATAGGGGATTGCGCGGCAGGATGAAGCTGATCAAAACTGAGTGGACTCCTGGTGTAATAGTTTTACCTTGACACTTCTTGCTTGTCTTATGGTAACACCTTGTGTTCCTACTATTCTCACTCCTGCGGTTCTCACCTTTCTTTTGCTTTATAACCTCTGGTTTGAACATCATTCGACGAATTCTCCAATCAATCAAGTCTATACTGTTACACTGGTAGCTTGAGGATGGTTGAGATCATCGTTTGCCCTTTGACGTGCCTTGTGCTCCTGGCCGCTACTGCTCTGCTATACGCCGCTTTCCGTGAGATCCGCCGCGCTCGGGACAACGTGGCTGCTACAGTTGGACGACATCAATTACCTGCTACATCAAGCTCAAGTCCTCCGGATCTAGCCCCGTGTCGATCGCGTTCTCTCTCCCAGACAAGCCCGAGCGTCAAACGCGTTACCAGAGAACCGAATGTTTTCCATGGCAACCCTTCCGAGTTCAAAGAATGGGTATTTACGGTCGAGTTAGCCTTGAAGTGCTCACCTCAAGGTGACCCGGAGAGCCAAGTTAACTTTGCGGCTAGCTACCTCGCTGGGAATGCGCGTCTTTGGCTAATTTCTTCCCTGGAAGCAGGTGAGCAATTTTCGGATTGGCATTCTTTGAAAAGCGCCCTAGCGCGAGTGTATGGCCCGCACTATGATGGGGAAAGAGTGCGGTTGGATATGTTCTCTATCCAACAGCGTGGGTCAATTGAATCGTACGTAACGGAGTTTTCTCGGCTAAGTTTACAGGTGCCGGAACTTGACGAACTCTCCAGAGCCTTGCTATTTGTCAACGGCCTGCACGGTAACATGCGGACCTTGGTAGTGAAGGAACACCCCACTACACTGTCAACCGCCGTTCAGTCAGCGCTAGCAGTCGCCTCAGACAGCCGATTTCAGCGCAGACCACCACTGGCGACCGCGCCGGGATTCGCACCACCATCAGGTAGCAAAAAGCTAACAAAACTAAGCCCCGAGGAACGTGAGACATTACGAGCCCAGGGGGGCTGCTTCGCATGTCGTCGACCAGGCCATATGGCCCAGAATTGCCCGCAGCATCGAGATCACCCAAACGGTGGACGTCAGTAAGGCCGATGCGATTACTGACGCAGCAAGAAAAGGCATCACCTGCGTGTAGTGTGTGCTCCGTCTCTACCCGTAACCGATTCAGTAGCCTCGCTGTGGAGGATGTTGACGATGATGCTGAATGCTCCGAAGCCAATTTCAAGCGAGATGTTACACCAACTATTGAGGCCCAGGTTACCAGCGTCAATGTGGAAATGGAACATGAGCTCCTGCGTGTAGAAGGCAAAATCAACGGTCGTCGCGCGCTTATGTTAATAGATTCGGGCTCGACCCATGATTTCATTGCCGAACAGTTTGCCAGGAGAGTTAACCTGCCAACCGAAATTGGCTCGGAAAACCTGAATGTCACGCTGGCTGATGGAGCATCAAGCTCGTTTCCCATGGAGATGACCCATGAATTGAAGGTTATCGTAGGCGACTTCAGCGATAACCAAACCTTCACGGTGTTCCCCCTTCATCGCTATGACGCTATATTGGGGAAACCTTGGTTAACGCGTAACAATCCAGACATAAACTTCCGGACGAATGAAGTCAGGTTGAACTCGAATGGTTTGCCTTGTGCGTCGCCCAGTCAAAGCGAACCGACCGCTCCTGTGGAGGCGATGTTCATATCTGGTCGTCAGGCTAGGCATGCCCTTAGGAGTGGAGACGAAGGTGTTCTGGCGTGGGTCAGCGTAGAAGACGGCATTGGCAAGGAACCTCCCGACAAATCCACTCAGAACGAGCACCCAGATCTCAAGGCCATGTTCCGTGACTATGACGATCTTTTCCCGGATGATCTGCCAGCTAGACTCCCACCAGAGAGGTCTGTAGACCACGAAATCCGCCTGGAGGAAGGCTCATCACCCCCATCGCGACCTGCCTATCGCCTGCCCAGGCCAGAAATGGAGGAATTGAAGAAACAGCTCACAGAACTCTTGAAAAAGGGTTTCGTAGAACCAAGTAAGTCCCCCTTTGGTGCACCGGTGTTTTTTGTCAAGAAAGCTGATGGTTCGTTACGCATGGTCTGCGATTGGAGGGAGCTAAACAAGATAACTGTTAAGAACAAGGCGTGCTTGCCCAATGTGGATGATTTATTCGATACCGTACAGGGCGCTAGGTACTTCACGAAACTAGACCTCCGATCAGGGTATAATCAGATTCGCATTCAAGCTGAGGACGTGCCCAAAACCGCGATTAACACTCCCTTTGGGCATTACCAATTTAGGGTCATGGGATTTGGTCTCACCAATGCACCGGCAACATTTCAATCCATGATGAATACGATTCTTCAACCATATCTGAGGGAGTTCGTAGTCGTGTTCCTAGATGACATACTCATCTTCAGCAAAACGTGGTCGGAGCATATGCAGCATGTCCGGTCGGTATTGAGCGTGCTCCGGGACAACCAGTTATTTTGCAAACGGTCAAAATGTGAATTTGGCGTGGAGAGTGTGCGGTTCCTGGGACATTGCATCGATGGACTGCACATCGCCCCTGACCCAGACAAGATTGCCGCAGTAAAGGTCTGGCCCGCTCCGACTTCCGTCACAGAGGTGAGGCAATTTCTTGGATTTACGAATTATTTTAGGCGATTCATAGATCAATACTCATCGCTCTCTAAGAACTTAGAGGAGATAACGGGAAAACATGCACGATTCGAGTGGAACAGCTCTCGGCAACATGCCTTTGAATCGCTAAAGCATGCCTTGTTGAATGCGCCCCTATTGCGGCTGGCTGATGTGAACCGACCATTCAGAGTGGTAACAGATGCAAGCGATTTCGCCTTGGGATGTGTTCTTCTCCAAGAACTAGAGGAAGATGCCTGGCATCCAGTGGCTTATGCTAGCCGAAAATTGTCTGCTGCGGAACAGAATTATACAGCTACAGAAAGAGAAACATTGGCCGTAGTGTTTGCGCTAAAGACCTGGCGCATCTACCTCTTTCAACACTTTGAGGTCATTACAGACAACATGGCGGTAGTTTATCTGAAAACAAAACCAAGCATTACAAAGAGAGAGGCGCGATGGGTTGAATTCCTAGCTGACTATAACTACACAGTCCGTCACAGACCCGGCAGAGAGAACCCTGCAGATCCCCTTTCGCGTCGCCCAGATCTCCATGAGAGTAACCTCGTGGAGAATGCAGTACCACGTTTGAATGCTATTGAGTATGCTTTAGCAATGAATGATGACGTGTCCAATACAATATCAGATGCCTACCAGAGAGACAAAGAGCTAACTCCCATCATAGAAAGATTGAAGCATTCTCTCCGAGATAATTTGCATGATCGCTATTATTGGGACGAATCCACTGATCGCTTGTACCTCAAGGCATCCCCCAATAACCGGTTGTGCATACCACAGTGCGGTGTCCGGTTAAAGCTCATTCAAGAACACCATGAGTGTGCAACGGCTGGCCACCCGGGTCGTGATCGAACGTACTTCCGCCTAGCACGTTTTTTCTACTGGCCCCGAATGGGTCTCGATATCAAGAGATTTGTCAAAACCTGTGATCTCTGCCAGCGAACGAAGGGAGGTCAGCCACGAACAGGGCTTCTCCAGTCACTTCCAATACCTAATAGTCCTTGGCAGGATATCTCAATGGATTTTATTGTTGGATTGCCCCTTACTTCTCGTGGCTTCGACGCAATTTACACCTTTGTGGACCGACTTACGAAATGCGTACATCTTGTTCCAACAAACTCGAAGATTGATGCTAAGGGCAGCGCTCAACTGTACATTCAAAACGTGTTTCGTCTGCACGGGCTGAGCTCAACCATTGTTTCCGATCGCGATCCACGATTCACTGCAGCTTTTTTCAAAGAAGTATTCTCTCAGCTAGGAACTAAATTGGCATTCAGCACTGCTAACCACCCTCAAACGGATGGTTTGACAGAGAGAGTTAACCGGCAAGTGGGAGATGTTCTAAGAGCATTTGTGAACTTGAGACAGGACAATTGGGATTCGCTTCTACCACTCTGCGAGTTTGCAATAAATAGTTCACAACAGTCATCTGTAGCTAATACACCGTTCTATCTGAACTATGGGTTTGACCCTAAGTCCCCGCCCGAATTCATTCTTACGGGAGGGGAAAGGAGTGATTCGGTCGATTGGCTTCATGAGCAGGAAGCCGCACTAAGGATAGCTCGAGATGCTATGCTCGACGCCCAGGCAAGGCAAGCTCTATACGCAGACCAGACGAGAACGCCCAGTGATTTGAAGGTTGGTGATAGCGTTCTTGTCTACAGAGACTTTCTACTGACCCCGGAAGCTCGTGGCCAGCCCTCTCGGAAGTTGCAACCCAAGTGGTTTGGTCCGTATCGTATCCAGGCTAAGATTGGAGCGAATGCTTTTCGCTTGGAACTACCCCGTGAACTTCGCTGCCATCCCGTGTTTAATGTCACTGCTCTTAAACGCTACGAAGAGAACACGATTCCTGGAAGACACCAACCCCCGCCTCCGCCCTTCACAGATCTAGATGGACACACACGCTATGTTGTCGAAGCCGTTTTGAATCACCGACACCGCAGTGGTGAGCAACACTTCCTGGTGCATTGGAAGGGTTACCCCAGCAGCGAAGCTACGTGGGAGCCCGCTGGCAACCTATGTGATGAGTTTGGTCGGAATATTAAACCGCTGCAGAACTATCTAGCCTCACAACGACAGCAGCCTTGATCTAAGTGGGCTGAGCCATATGCATCTCTTACTGAGATAGTTAATAATTATGTTATAGACTGATATAGTTTTGCGTCATCTCCTTGTGAGAGTGATGAAGTTGAGTTGGATTACACTTCAATGTGGTTATGCATGTGCATGAGTGATTATTTAATATTCCCCTTTCCACAATTGCATCTCCTAACTGGATTGTGTTATCTAATAGAACCTTGGGCTTCCTATGGGGCCGGGAGAGTGTAATAGTTTTACCTTGACACTTCTTGCTTGTCTTATGGTAACACCTTGTGTTCCTACTATTCTCACTCCTGCGGTTCTCACCTTTCTTTTGCTTTATAACCTCTGGTTTGAACATCATTCGACGAATTCTCCAATCAATCAAGTCTATACTGTTACACCTGGACTCTGTATAGTGGATTTTGGACCAATGGACTCTATATAGGGTGCTGGACATCATATAGTGCATGGACTCTATACTGAGTCCTACATATATACCCATCTCCCTCCTATTATCATGTATCTCTAAACTATTTGAACGTATTGTGTATGACCGTCTGTATACACACATTACCCCTCGTCTCCACCCAGCCCAATCTGGGTTTCGCCGCAAGGACTGCACCTCCCTCCAGCTCTCCCACCTACTCCACAAGCTGTGCTCGATTAGAGACTCACGTCATGCAGCTTGCGTTTGCTTTGTTGACCTGCAAAAGGCGTTTGGCACTGTATGGCATAGGGGCCTGATCGCAAAGCTCCGGGCCCACGGTGTAACGGGAACTTTCATTGACTGGATTTCCAGTAGTACCTGTGTAACCGGTCACAATGGGTATCAGTAAACGATACGTTGGCCGAGTCAAAGCCTGTCACGTCTGGAGTGCCTCAAGGTTCAACCCTGGGGACTCTTCTATTCATCGTCTATGTGAATGACCTCCCATACGAGATTACTGATGTGTCCCTGTTTTCGGATGACACTGCTGCCCTTGCCTCGTCGCTGACCTACTCCAGCCTCTACCCCATTGTTCAGGAGAAGATATCCGCCACTACAAATTGGATGCGGAAGTGGTTTCTGCGCCCAAACGTAGATAAAACAGCACTCCTATTCTTTCCATCTCTTCCCGATCACCTTCCCACCTTCCGTTTCCCCGATTCACTCCCTGCTTCATCATTAACTATTACATCTAGCCATAAGCATCTTGGCATTGTATTCGATTCTTCTCTATCTTGGTCGGCCCACACTGACCCCGTTTTGTCCCGTGTTTCACGTACTGTAGGCATCATGACGTCATCATGACGTCCCATTTCTCTCACTTTAACACTTACCCACTAGTTGTATTGTATGTTTTTTATAAATCTTACATTCTTCCACTCTTTCTTTATGGATACCCTGCTTGGTCTACCATTACGAAGTCCCAACTGGACAGGTTGGAAATTCTCAACCGCCGTATCATCCGCATGATATTTAGAACTGGCCGCTACACTTCTAACTCGGACTTGTACAAAATTGCAACCTGTGCCCCCTGCAGAGTTTCCTCGATGTTATAATGTGCTGTCTTGTGCACGCAATTTACCTTGGCATATTCCCCCGCACCTACAGCAACTTAATTGGTTGTTTCGAACTCCCCACACGTAGTAAAGTCCGTCTCCCCCGAGCTACCACATCTCTGTTTGTATCTTCCCCCTTTTTGAGCTCTTATACTAAATGGCTGGCGTTGCCCCTTCATGTCCGTCAGGCAAAGTCGCTTCCCTCATTTCGCAATCTTGCAAAGCAGCATTTTTTTGCAAAGCAGCATTTCAAAATTCCCATTCAATAGTCAATATACCTGTTTAGTCTCGGTCGTCTCACGTCGGCTGCACTGCTCCCTTTCCTCTGTTATTTACCATGGTATTGGTGCACTGCCACACTTCTTATACTTTCTTTCTACGCCATGGCTGGCAAACGCCCCCTCCTCATCTATATTGGCAATGTTTCATCTTTAGCCACTGGAAGGTGTAATAATAATAAATAATAATAATAAACAACTAGCATTGTCATAATCACACGACGCTGCTCTTACAAACTCGCTTACTCATTAATTCACTCACAAAGAGGGGGGAGAAGGAGGCTGCTCGTTCCGCAAAGTCATATGCCTGTGGCCCACACACCTGTTGCGCAACCATAATGTATGACGTATGTACTTGTGTGTATAACCCATAACCATTCTAGTCGTAAAAAAAGGGCGAGCACCTTTGGGAAAGGGCTAGTCGTAGGGGTGTCATGTGTGTCATAAGGCAGCAGCATCACAAAAACAACCAAAAAAATAACTAAACTGATAAACAAAGAAGAATAAATAATAATAATAATAATTTGAACAAACGGCGAGGAGACAACAATTTGATAACCGCAATCAGTAATACAAGCTGGATCTGTATAAGCCTAATTTGTGTGTACAGAAAGATAGTATAATTGGGTTGAAATTATTCAAGTAAAGTGTCATGTTTGGTGCAGCCAAGCTTGGCCGTTAATGTTCTAGGTGTAATGTACTGCTGTTATTTGTTATCACTTTGTCCTTCCTTCTTTCTTTCTCTTCTTTGTTCACTTTTCAGTTGCAAGTTTAGTGTTAGTACACACATTCGTTATTGCTCTCGCTTTCATTGTTAAAATTCACACTTGTAAATTTCACTGCTGTTGTTCTTAGTGTTATTTCTCTAACTTAGATTTTCTATAATAGTTCAATTTTGTTTTCAGTGTCCTTTAGTACAACGAAGATTCCTGATGAGTGTTGTACGAAAACTTGTTTGAATCCCTTTCTTTCTCTACACAATTTCTTCACATTTTTCATCGTTTTATTGCACATTGTCTCCACAGTTTTACAATACACGAATACAGTGTACACAAATGTCGATCCAGCTTGTATTACTGATTGCGGTTATCAAATTAATTAATAAATTTTTATTTCCATTGCTATCAGGTTCGGCCTCATTTCCTCTGTGCTGCGCTGATGAGTTCAAAAAGAACGAAACAGCATGCTGTCCGCAGATTGAGTATTTCGCTCCTGCTCTTGTGGCAGTTGAGCACTCTTGCGTGGGGTAGTGCCTTTGCTGTTTGCGTTATTCAGAGCTCACTGACTTGTCAGTTTGAGCACTCTGGCAAGGTACGTTCGGGCCTGATTGGAAATTTTTATTTCCATTGCTATCAGGTTCGGCCTCATTTCCTCTGTGCTGCGCTGATGAGTTCAAAAAGAACGAAACAGCATGCTGTCCGCAGATTGAGTAATAATAATAATAATAATAAAATTTCGAAGGTGGAAGAAGACGTCTTGCGGAAGCAGATGATGGAGGAGCGGAACCAAAGAGCGTCTGAAACTTCTACCACCATGGAAACCAACTCAGCTGATGAAACTAACTGTAATGTAACCGTGGGGACTGATGAGCATGCTGAGCTGTGTACTAGTGGTACTACTACTAGTAGTACTAGTATGGGTGATCTCTCCGAGGTTACACCAGCGACGCAGGCTACACTGCTACTTGCATCTACACCTACGGGTTTGAATGCTGGAGCAGCCCTGGCTTTGACACCTCCAGAGCAAGGTGACAGCCTGCAGCCTGCTACAGCTGTGCTAGTAACCATGGTAACTACTGATACAAGCAGTGACAACCTAGTGCAGGGGATGCCTTCACAAAGCAGCACTGACCTTACTCATCCTCAAGATGGAGAAACTGACGCCATGGATGCACTCAACACTGCCACCACTAACGCGCTCAGTGAGGCATACTTGAGATGGAGAAATGTACCCATGTCCGAAAGGCCTAGGTTACCTGTACCTCGCCATGTGCCTCAACGCAAACTCGATCAGGTGACATCACTTGTGAACAAAGCAATCCCTGGAGTGATCAACACCACTAGTAAAAACAAAGATCTTCAAATGGAAGATCTCAATTGCTTAGTATATGTTGCTGCTCGATGTTCCTTGACCAGATGTGGCATTTCCTTGTCTGAGACGAACGGTGAAAACGCTAGTGGCAAGCCGGCGAGCTCGCGACCACCGGAACCGATTTGGTTAGTGAAATCGCGCAACAAAGCGAAGAAATTACGGGCAGATATATCTCGACTAACAGTGATGTTGAAAAACCCTGCTGTCAAGCACCAACGGTTCTTTACTCAGTACGGAATATCCAACACTTCCCATATTGGATACGCCCTGGAACAGAGGAAGCTGGAATTGCTTGCGCTAGCGGAGAGGACAAGACGTGATAAACACATCTGGGAGAGCAGGAGAGCTAACACACTATTCCGCACAAATGAGAAATAATTCTACCGTAGACTGAGAAAGGAACCGGAGCAGCAGCATCCCGGGGAAATACCGAGTGAGGGTGGCGTATTCGAGTTCTGGTCTGGTATACTAGCCAAGCCTGTGCCGTTTGATGAGTCATCAGGGTGGCATCAAGAACAAAGAGTGGAATATGAGACTACCATTGCAGAGGATGAACCCGTATCTGTGACTCAACGGGCACTCCAGGACACGCTAGCTAAGGTCAGCAGGTGGAAAGCTAGTGGTGTAGACGCAATTCATGGTTACTGGTGGAAAAAATTATCTAATCTACACATTGCCCTGCGAATCGCCTTCCAGAAGACCCTTGTCGGTGATTGGCCAATTCCGGAATGGTTGGTGACTGGCCGCACAATCCTGCTGCCCAAGACGGAGCCACCCACATCTAACCCAGCCCAATATCGCCCTATCACCTGTCTACCCACACAATACAAGATCCTGACAGCCGTAGTTGCTAGTCTCATGTGGAAACACATTGACACCAATTCGATACTCCCAGATGAACAGAGAGGGTGTACCCCGGGAACACTAGGCTGTAAGGAGCAACTTCTTGTCAATAAGATGATAATGGAGCACGCTCGGCATAATAAGCGCAATATCTCTGTTGCGTATATCGACTTCAAGAAAGCCTATGACAGCGTTTCTCATGTATGGATTATTCGGATGCTGGAGATGTACAAATTTAGCCCAGCTCTTGTCAAGTTCTTGGAGGCAAGCATGCAGCTCTGGAATACACACATGAGTTTATCATATCAAAATGCACGGGTCTCTACAGAATCTGTCAGGATTCGCCGTGGTATCTTCCAAGGAGACACGCTATCACCCCTCTTGTTTTGCTTAGCTATTAACTGCATTTCAAGAGAGGTGCAGAAGACAGGCGGCGGATATCAAATGCAAATTGGACAGGTCTCAAAGGTCGTTTCTCAACTCCTGTACATGGATGACATTAAATTGTATGCCAAACATCGCAACCAGCTGAAGCCCATGATCAACGTCGCCCAGATCACAGCTTCGGCCATTGGCCTGGAGTTTGGTGTTTCGAAGTGCGCCACGCTTCATGTACACCGAGGAGTGCTTGAGTCAAGTGATGCGGAGCCTGTCGAAACACTGTTGGGTATGGCTTTACCCACCCTGCAAGAAGATAACATGTACAAATACCTCGGATTCATTGAATCGGCTGCGCTGCCGCATGGTGAGATAAAGAGCGAGCTTCGTGAGGATTATGGAAAGCGATTAGATGCGATCTTCAAGTCTGGATTAACGGCTGGATATTTAGCAAAGGCAGTAAACACATACGCGGTGCCACTGCTCACCTACAGCTTTGGCATCATCAACTGGCGACCCGTAGAATTGGAGCAGCTGGATATCTTGCTCAGGAAGAAGCTCACCAAGAAGGGATGGCATCACCCTCGGGCTGACAGAGAGAGGGTGCATTTGGTGCGCGCCGAAGGCGGCCGTGGATTCCAAAGTGTGGTAGATCTACATGAGCGATCCATCATCCAGATCAATAAATACATCGAGGGCCACCAAGACCACATTGCCATTGCTCTCCTAAAACAGTACCATCATGAAAAAGCAAAATACTCTGTCTCCAGTGATGCTGCGAAATATTTGGCAAAGATTGGTATGGAGGAGTCAGCCACAAAGGAGCAAATACGCCAGGGATACCAGCGGCATCGGGAGGAGACAATCAGAAAGAAGCCTCTGCATGGCCAATTTTGGCTTATGCTGCAGGATGCTGAGCTGGATCAAGGGCTCTCCTTTGCGTGGTTGCGGTCTTCCGCTTTGCGTCCGGCGACAGAGAGTATTGTCATGGCCATACAGGACCAGGCTATCCCAACACGGAACTTACAAGAGATATTTAATCGAGGAACAGGTGTGTCAACGAAAACGAGTTGCAGGATGTGTGGCAAGGACAAGGAAACGGTTTTCCACCTTATTGGAGCGTGTACAGCTTGTGCGGGGAGTCACTATATCAATCGCCACAACAGGTTAGCAAAATATCTCCACTGGACATTGTGCAGGAAGTATGGTGCATCGGACATTTCGAATAAGTACACAAGTCACCAACTCACCAACGTCGTGTACAGTGCTGAAACGGATGTGTCAATCTACTGGGAAGTGCCAATTCCAACAGCAGCGCCCGTTGGAGCAAACAGACTCGACATTATTATCAAGGGCAAAGATGAAGCGTTCCTTGTGGACGTAAGTGTCCCTCTGGATAGGAACATCCGCCGAAAATCTGTGGAAAAGATACAGAAATATCAAGGCCTGAAGCGTGAGGTGGAGCAGATGTGGCAGGTGCGGGCCAAGATCGTGCCAGTAATTGTGGGAGCATTAGGTGGATTAACCCCCTCGACTGCTGACTTTGTGAGGGAACTGGATGCCGGAGCCAGTGTATCGATCTTGCAAAAGGAGGCGCTCCTTGGCACAGTTGACATCATCAGGTCAATAACTCAGATGAAATAATAATTACACTCTAATAAGTTACCGAAGGATGTACCCAGAGTGCTGACAGTGCTCAACACCACAAAGGCAGAGCGTAATACACAACAGAACAACAAGGACAATCAAGGCTTGTTTGCTGCTACTTTAAGTTTCATGCTTACGCAATCATCAGGCAACATCTAAATAAGTTACATTGGTTTGCGAATGCCCATGGTTTGAACTATTAGTTGAAGCACCTATTTGCAGAAAATAATTATGATCGTAATGATCGTAATGATCGTAATATTGATCACTCGTAATATTGATCACTTGCCAATAACAAAGACAACAATAATACCATCAGCCCCCATTCACCGGTTTTGACGGTGCTTCACTGATGTTGAATGAGAAGAATTATATTGCTGCCTTCAGTGCTATTGTGTCGCTGAAGGGCTCGATTTCAGATTTGATGACGGTCACTTTTCAACGGATTTTGTTTTCTGATTTAGCTCTCTTGCTATTACTGTACCTGCTTGTGTTAAGTCTCATTCTCGCAGATTAGTTGTATAATAGATTGTACATGCATCATTGTAGATTTGCTGTTCACAGTATTTCTCTCTTTTTTCTTTCTTTTTTCTCAGTCTTCCTTATTATATTTCCTTCACATACAACAGCAGTACTCCCCATGGTCTTAAATGACCCGGGATGCTGCATAATACAAACACAAAACCAATAAAGCCACCCCCATAATAATAATAATAATAATAACAAGCTGCCTATACCTATCACGATCAGCAGCAGCCAGAGAGAAAGAGAGAATTGCAAGATTCATTGGTCCAGTCTTCGATGTTGGTGAATCAATTGTGAGAGGGCGACCACGGGGTCGTGATCCAGGCACCATTCTATCCAAGCAATAGTGTGAGTAGGCTGTAGCTATCCTGATGCCTTGCTGTATGTCCAAACCACTTCAACTTGATGTGTTGCATCAGTTGAATCAAGTTGAACAAAGGCGAGTGAACGAGCCAATAGCAGTTTTGACTTCCTGCAGTACTGACTGATTTGTGCGATGATGATGGTATTTGATGCCAAGCAGCTTACGCAGATACCTGAGCTCAAAAGCTCTAATTCCATTTAGGCTAGCTTGTGAGATGGTCCAGGTCAGGCTGCCATAGAGCACAGTAGCAAGAACAATAGCAGTTACCAAGCGTATTTTAATTTTAAGGTATACAATCATGTAGTTCGGCAAGTCCAGAACGTCTTCAGCTCTTGAAGCTTTCATGTTGCCATCGCCAGTCTTTTCTTGACTTCGACGTCAGATGTTCCATCTGCAGGGATGGTCGCTCCGAGGTACTTGAATTGTTGCACCCGCTACAATGCAACGCCGTCCACACACACTGCAGGATCACCAGCTGAAACAGGTTGATCAGGGTCACCATGATTTTTGTGTTCTTAATTGCCTCCATGACACCTCCCTGGCCTCAGGCGCTTTGTGGTACCAGTTAACGAACTGAGGGCGCTTTCGAATTATCTTCATCAACTGTTCTAACAAATTTTATAAAGAGATTAGTTGAAGTGTCCCATTAGAACGGTTTCTATCATTTTAGGGTTTTTCAGAGGAATTGTCATGGCGATGATGACGTCCGATCAGATCGCCCATCTCCACGTACTACGTGACGTAGCTATTCCAAACTCTTCGACACTAATCCACCTTCCCATCGGATGAGTTTCGAAGAGTTTCGAGGAGCTTCGTTTTTCTGAAGAGGCCAATAAGGCCACCTCTTCAGAAAAACGAAGCTCCTCGAAAATTCAAAGAGTGACAATTCGAACGCGCCCTAAGACTAGCAAGCACGTAGATCTAAATGTAAGAGCGAGCACACAGTCGTTGCTCTGCATTGGGGTGTCGCAGAAACGAAAAATAATGAGAACCTGGCTCTCCCCATCCCTTCCCCTTTTCGCATTTCCCTTGCCTATCCCTTGTTTTTGCTGTTGTCGTCGTACCTTTATTCCAAAGTCGCATCAGTAACAGGCGTCTATGCTTCCTGAGATTTATACTGCTTGCAGCATTATTATGAGGAAAAAGGAATGGAACGATTGTTGAGTAGCCGAGGATGCTATGGTGATACATTTACGGAAATTACGTCAAAGTTCTGTAAGTCTGGCCTTACACTTTGAGCAAACCAGAGTGCGTGGAAGACATAGCGATGGGTGAACCTGAAAGCCACAGAAGTAAGTCAGTTGCTACTGGATGCAGGCTAGTGGAAGTGATGAACGAATAATGAATACACATTTGAAAACTCTCTGCAGCACATGCTACTGTAAATCAGATCTCTATCTTTCACTGCTCACAAGTGCTTAAATTGGTGCAAAATGGAGAGTTAAAGAGAAGGTGCAGGTACCACAGTCAGGAGAGAGGGGGGGGGGTTGAGGTGCGGGCACAACAGACTAAATATCACCTGTAGTAGGATAGGGTTTGTCCCCAAATGTTTCCACGTGAACAAGTTGCTGCTGCTACCAAACTTCAGTATCATCACGTGATGCAGCACCTCCTAAGCTAGTGGCAATAGTGAGCCTGTTCTCGCACTCCCTGGCTGTGTAGCCGGCGCCTCCTACATAACCATCCATTTTACACAAATTGTATCACTTTTGAGCAACACCATGCCCAGTGGGCCAGCAAAATGCATCCACAAGATAGCACCGACCCCCCCCCCCTCCCCTTAATTTCTCACCTACCTGTTCACGCTTAGTAACATCTGGCTTAGGCCTAGCGCCATCCTGGACTATGTTACCGTATAAAAGGGGATACTGCAGGCATTTCCTGTATCATATTAGTCGCCTTGTGATTGCCAGCTGGGCATGAAACTCCTAGTTGTGATGATGTCGTGTCGTCCTTCATTGCAAGGACCTATGTGATTTTTGGGATATGTCTGATAATATTGATATGGTAAGTGTGGCCTGAATAGTATAGAGCTGTTCCATCTGGTGGTGACATCCTGGATGACCTGGAGAGGAGTGTATCCCTTCTCCCCCATGGCAGTCTGCTTGTTCACCAGAGCTTCCGTAGCTTTGAAGTGACCCACCAGCCGGCGAGCATTGGCCAGAAGCTTCTGGATTGGCTGCGAGGAGGCTATACTATATCGGATGCACGTCTGCAGCCTGTGTGTCGCACACGCTGAGAAGCTCCACCCGTTCTCATCCTGTAGCAGCCTGCTGGCTGCCATTTGATTGGCTGGCTCATCGTGAACGAGACATGCCACTGACTTTGCTGGGACTTTGAATCGACTCAGCACATCTTTGGTGGTTGCAGCTAGATTCACCGGCGCTGTATGGCTACCCTGGAAGCGCGATGTCTCCAGCACACAGCTAACCAGCTCCCAGTCATCAGTGATAAAGTGTCTCGTGTACGTGACGAAAGACACAATGGCCTTCGAGGTCCAGGCGTCAGTGGTGATAGCGATGGAATCGGCTTCACTCAGCTTTTTTTGCAGCTCCTGTTTCCCAGTTTCGTGGAGTCGGCGCATGATGTTCGACACAGTTGTTTTGGATGGCACTGAGTAGTTGGGTTCGATATATCCTAGAAGATGTCGAAATCCAACGTCGTTCGCAATGCCTAGAGGACGCATGTCTTTCCCGTTCCAGTCAACGACGAGCTCTGTAATGGCCTCCTGTTTCGCTGCATTTCAGGGTTTGCTAGTTCGTGACAACACGAACTGATCCAGCGGCCGCGAAGATCGAGAAGACGGTGGCTTCTCGTCCTGGTCAGCACTGGCTGAGGAATTCGCAAAGATGTTGTGCCTATCCTTCAGGTGGCGAGTCAGATTCGTTGTGCCTCCAGTCTCCGTGAAGTCTTTCCGAAATTCACTGCAGGTTTCCAGCTTACCGCTGACCTGCGTGAAATAATTCCACACAAATGAACGCTGACTCGACTGGCGCTTTACAGTCGGTGAGACAGACGAAGCTTGACGAAGACGGTCCATAACGCACGGCGTATACAGTCGAAAGAAGAACTTGAAAAAAGGCATAACAACTGCTCGAACTCTGCTCTATTAAAACAACAAAAACATCGATCGACTGGAAAAGGTTCATCTTGACTCCCCCCCCCCCCCCCCCCCCGCATGCGTGCGTTGTAGTCTGCACGTACAATGTAACATTTTGCCCTAGGATCAAAGACAGTCCACTACATTTGTATAGTCAATCGGCCAAATCTCAGAAAAGCCTCCTCTAAAGCTCCAAGTAAACGCCGTTTGGCACACTAGCTCATGCGACCCCATAGAATACGAATCCGATTGTTGGACGTTGCCAATCCAGTCCAGGATACCGTATTATCTCTAATATAAGCACGGTCCTTTGTTTTTTCAATGTACCTCCGCCCTGTGCTATTATTGGAGACGTTCCTTTATTGGAGACTGTTCCATTATTATTTCCACCTCATTTCAGAGGCTTGTTGCCATGCCAAATTCATGTCAGACACACACATTTCAGGGGGTTTTCGCCGGTACAGATAATGAATGTGCACAGTGTGCTTATAATGGAGACTGAGCACTTTATTTTTTGAATGCCGCCCCAAGGTGTTCTATTATTGGAGACGTGCTATTGTTGGAGACTGTGCTTATATTAGAGATACTACGCCTACGGTAGTCGAACTGGGTCGAATACCTTCTTCCGATTTTCGTAATTTCGTCCACCATTACATCTTTCTCCTCGACTTTTTTTCGCGTGGCGAACGTTCTTGAGCCGCTGAGCAGAATCTACGCACGCTCGAACACTTGAAATGCCTGCGTGTTGACGGTTCGCAAGATTCTAGCGAGCTTGGTGTAATCCATTATTTATTTGGACATTTTTTGGGGAATCTGAATTAGAACGGTAGAAGCTCATTCGGAGAAGACGGCGTGTCGCTGCTGTCGGATTGTCGCTACTTTGTTTCAGACGTATTTGCTTGAACGTGCTATTGAGGATGGGCAGAAGATGAAGTGACGGCTTTCTTGAACACCGACGTTTTGTCTACATTGTAGGTGAAACATCTCATCTGGCGTCTAGAACGCAATTATTATGAGTTGTGAGTGCGAGCCGAGTTGAACACAAGCTAGACACCATTCGTCAGCTGGGAATTTGTATCGAAGCTCTTGATAGCCACGATAAGCATAATTATACAGAGGTAACATTGTTTGACTCAATACGCATGCAGGTGATACCACTAGTGGCACAACAAATTACAATGTAAATGGTGCAAAATTGATGCAACAGCGAAAATGTATGAAGAAGGGCTGAGGCTTCCTGCAGCTTCATCTGTGAAAAGAATTGGGGTGGACACACCCATTCCCATAGCGCTGCACATCACATCCGAACCAGTTCCGTTATTTTTACAACGTTTCGGCACTTGGCCATCGTCAGGTAATAACAATGAATACCGTGGGAGCCACACAAGAGCAGTAAATACGCAGAGTGTAGCGCCAAAAAAGATGCGAATTATGTCACCTAGTATGCAGAACGGGGGGGGGGGGACAGAGAGAGGGAAAAGGCGCAACTAGCACATCACGGAGGAGAAGCAGCAGAAGGTAGCGCGCATTGTGCTCTGTGAATGGCTTTACGCAGAGTGTAGCGCCAAAAAATAAAATGATGCGAGTTATGTCACCTCTATACAGAGGGGGGGGGGGGAGAGAAGGTGCAACTGTGCACATCACGGAGAAGAAGAGCGCGCCGTTGTACTCTGCGAAGTGAGGGTACATGCCAAATAATTATGGTGTTAATTCTAGCACAGGAGGGGAGCACGGAGCCCCATGAGTCAATGCACTATGAGGTTAAACTTCCATGCCAAACTGTTATCACCAGGGACGCGAGCACCGGATGAGCACCGGATGGGATTTGTTGTGAATTTTCTCAGCTTCCCCTGCTGCTACTTCAATATCACTGAATAATTTAGAAAAGCGATCCTGTCAGCTTTTCTATTATTGTGTTCACATGGCAGAAAAAACGACATCGCTATGCTACGTAAGTTTCTACGTAAGGTGCTCGGTATTTCACTTAGGCTACGTAAGTCTCTACGTAACGTGCTCGGTATTAGATCTACCAACGCGTGGTAGCCGTGTGCTGTGCACGTGCACGGCAGACATTGTGTTCAGTGCATGCAGTCCGCGGATCCGTGTTCGGATGTGCATGCGCGAGGAACTTCCTTCTTTGGAACTGCTTCTTGCATGAGTTGTTTCGGATATTTCGTCTCATGGCCTGGCTTATTTCGTTTCGGCGCTGCTGAGACCTCCTTTCGCGGAATATTACTCAATGACAGGTGAGTTGACCAGTTGCCTTTGATTCATTTGCTTGTGTTGACTCTTTCATTCAGGAAAAGTGTGCTGATTTTGGGGCGGAATGCAATAAATAATGGAAAAGTTGACAGGATCTCTTTTCTAAATTTTGCTTTTCAGCTGCCGAGCTGCGAGGCCTCCTTTTACGGAATACTCGATGACAGGTGATCTCTAAGTTGACCAGTTTCCTTCGATTCATTTGCTTATGTTCACCATTCATTTACGGAAACGTGTGCTGATTTTATTCGGATTTAGATCCATTTTTATCTCTTTGCCCTTGTCTACAGTGTGCTAAGAACGCGAGTTCAACTTCTTGACGGCAAGGCTTATGTTAGATGTGTTGTCGAAATACTCATATTCATTGTACATTGGTACGTTACAAGTAAGGCACTGGTCAGTGGCATACTATCGTTGGCAGTTCCCAATCTGGAGGGAAAGGTTCAAGTACCAATTGACCGAGTTTGCAAAATAAATTCGCATATCAGGGGAAATCTCTATTGTGGAGAGGTTCAGTAACTTGTTTGTTTCATACGAAACAAGCCAATGGGTGCAGTCGTCTCGTGAAAATCTCGTGCTTCAAGTACTTGTATGATTGGATTTGTTTACTCAAGTCTGGGCTGTTTGATTTGTGAGTACCGCCGAGATTGCACTGCCCCAAATAAGGTTTCGTGCCGCCAAAGCAAGAATTACGATCTGTTTGTAGTACCTGTAAGAATGTGGAGTACATGTATCGTACTTTCTCGTACTTTCTCTGTTGCTGTTTCAGTTGCCGTCATGTTGCTAAAGAAAGGTTCAGTAGAGAGGTTCTGCAAAACGAAAATTCGAACGAAGTTTCGCGACAGTCCTTGCGAAAGAGTGTGCGAATTTTTGCACGAACTTTGCGTTCTGCACATTTTCCTAGTTTGCGCGGGCCAAGTGCACGTACGCTATGATCTGATCTCACGAAATTTCCTACGACAGTTCATTTCGCGTTCCCTGCAAGTTTCGCGTCCAAAGGGGCGAAGTTTCGCACTTCATGATGTAGAGCGAAAGTTTGTACGCATTTTCGTTTTGCAGAATCTCTCTCGTGACTCAATTGTTTCATACGAGACGAGTCAATAGAGAGGTTTTGCATTCCGATTTTCGGAATGATTTTCGACTGTGCTTTTCCGAAAAAAGCGCGTTCCGAAAAACGGTATTTTCAGTGTTTTGCATTCCGAAAATCTGATTCGACTTCGTTTCCAAGGGTTGCCATGCAAAACAAAATGGAGAGCGTCGAAGGGGTTGAGCAGGATCAAATCCATGTGCGCAGGTCAAACTGAATTTGGGTGCGGTTCGAAGACGAGGACGGACTGATGGTGGACCAAGTGATCCAACAGCTGAAGACGAGGTTGGCGAACTACTGTCTTGTACTGTTAGTAGGCTCCAGGGCAAAGGAAGATAGAGTGTGATGAAGTGTGAGAAGATTAGTCAACATGGCGAGATCAGCGAGAGCAGCAAAACCAGCAAAAATCAAAACTACATACGTGGAAATTTTTCAAATAATCGAGAGCAGCAGAAAGCAAAAATACAAACATGAAAAATACACTTTTTTGTATTCAAATATGCACTCCCAAACATGAATGAGCCGAAAATCTATTTTCGGAAAACCATGCACTTTCGCCACCACACTTCCGAAAGTTCGACTACTTTTTCGACTCCTGCCGCCACATTCCGAAAATAATTCCGAAATTCGGAATGCAAAACCTCTCTAATGAGTCGGTGTGGCTTAGAATCTTTCGTGGTAGAAGAAATCTATTCGTATGTCTATTGGAGATATAATTGTATTCTCTGGTTATAAAATAGGTTAAGACAAACTCACAGAATAAATACCATCGGTCCCTTGGTGTTCGTCCTAAAGAGGTTCGACTGGATATCATTCATACTCACCAAAAGATGTGTAAGATTTTATTATTATGGAGTGCCTTGTTTATCTCTCAGTACCTCCAACCATAGCCTTGCCCCTTTTATCCTCAGGATCAGTGTAGTTGTTGGAACGAGGTGTCGGACTGAGCAATGTATTTGTTTACATTTTAATACATGTTTATTGTTCCTCCTTTGCTGTGTTGTTTTAGAAAATCGTGGAGTACCAGTTTGAAGTCATTGAACTACTTCCAAAAAGTTGTATCGACATCAACAGGATTACGATTTCAGTGCAATATGATGCAGGATGACATTATCACGATAACCCATGATTATAAACCATTATAAACACAGAATCAACAAAAACATCTGCGACACGCACCTGGTTACATTTCTCAAATAAATCTGATCGAGGGTGGGGAAATCTGAAATATCTGAAAGGCAAGACAATTTTATGACAGTCATGAAATTCTGCTACAGCAACATGCACAGATTGACCTCCGCATAAAAAAAAGTATCACCACGGTCCACCACTACTCACATGTATCCTCGCAGAAAAACATGCTAGTAGCAACATACCATGACATACGGGCCAATCGCGGTCATCCGTGCTTTTATAAGCAGGACCGCACCTACACTGATTTGTTCTAGTGTTGATGTATGACTCAACGAGAGAGCTTGGAAGCTCAGGGCCCTACGCTATGCTTTTATGCTTTTTGCCTAGCTCATCGTACATGTTATAAGAACTGATGGAATTGTCTTTTTCCGTTCATTGGCCACATCACTGTATTGCAAAAACGTTTCAATCGGTTTGAATATTATGAGTTAGGCAAAAGTATTTGCAGAATTTATTGCGGATTGTTGTTTCTCTAATAATCATCTACTTTTGTTTTGCTCCTTCTTTAATTTTTATCTCCTTATTTTGTAAATCAACAAATTTTGGCCGATGAGAAATAGAAACCTCTCGATTAGAGAGGTTAAGATGCACGTTATTTCCGACGTGACGCGCAGTTTCACGTCAAATTTGAAATCGATCGGTATTTTTGCTCTCACATGCATCCATTGCTCAATCATGCATCATTTGCCTATATGACAAACGTTGGCCTGCGATTTACTTTGTCCGGTTGGTACCAAGCGGCGAAATCAGCGAAGTTAATTCGCCAGCGAACATTAGTTGATTTTAATACAGGAATCGGATTTTCTGGCCTTTTTGTAGTAATACATCTACATTGACCTGTTGAGCCAATGACGACGCCGAATGCATGGTTGCCTGAGGAGCACATTACATAACTTTACAGTCTCCTAAAATACGTATCCTGTCCGACGGCAAAAGAGGCTGCAGATTTAGTTTTTCTGCGCGTCGACGGGATGTCTGCGACGCGAAAGTTCAGCTCGCGTTATTTGGCTCGCACGTCAAAAAAATCAACGCGAGTGACCTGCTGCTCACGTCGAAATTTGGACATTACATAACTTTACAGTCTCCTATATAATAACGTATCCTGTTCGACGGCAAAAGAGGCTGCAGATTTTGTTTTTCTGCGCGTCGACGGGATGTCTGTCCTGACGTTTACTGGGACCGGCGCTGACTCTGCCGATCACGGCGTTCTGGACTCGACGGGATGTCTGTCCTGACGTTTCCTGGGACCGGCTTAGACTCTGCCGATCACGGGCGTTCTGGACTCAACGGGATGTCTGTCCTGACGTTGCCTGGTACCGCCGGACTCTACCGACCACGGGCGTTCTGGAGTCGACGGGATCTCTCTTCCGACGTTTCCTGTGACCGGTACTGAATCGCTCGTTCACGCTTATTTTGGAGACGACGGGATCTCTCTTCCAAAGTATGTTTATGCTGACGCATCCTATCACCTTATCGGCGTCTATTCTAATTTAATTTCCTCCTCGTCTCCCTATTTCTTTCCAAATCCCACTCTACATCAGGGAGTCGTATGCATAATACGACGAATACTGGTACGGTACGGGACAGATACAGGAGCCCGCAAATATTGTGGACAGCTGTTATGTACAATCCTGTAGAGCCTTTGTAGTCACAGATACGGGACAGATACGGGACAGATACGGGATAGCGCCAGGCGTGACACAAACAAACAAACAAACACACAAACAAACAAATACCAAATTAAAGCTGTGTGGACCCTGGCTAGCGCCAGACGTTACTGAAGTAACGTCTTCTGCATAGCTACGGGAATAATATGGCGACTAACGAAGATATGGACTTAGCTCTGCTGACATACGAGGAGCTGCTCACAGTTGCCCGAGCTACAGGACTGACCAACCCGGACACAATGGGCCGACAAGACTTGGTTGTTGCCCTTCGCAAGGAAGGACTAGGAATACGGAAGTCACCAGACCAAATGGTAAGCGACCTGCTCTCCACTTTTCAGCTCCTTAACGAGACTATAAAAGGTATGGCTTCAGAAATAGAATGTCTTCGAACGAGCAAGACAGACGCCATTGTCTCCTTGCAAGTAGAAGTTAGGCTGTGTTTACATGAGAAATTTCAACCCGGGTCGAGTTCAGCCCGGGTTGAAAGTCTGTACGATAGACAAAAGAGGTGAGCGTTTACATGAAGACAGTTGACCCGGGTCAAATACTGATATGCCGCCAAAAGTCCACTTCTACAGTCCTGTATGGTCACGTGAATCCGTTCGCGCGAAATTTGCATCTGCAGTGCTGTTCAAACCAGGCGCGAGATACGCACAGAAGTACGTTTGTACGATTTTCTTGACCCGGGTTGATTTCAACCCTCCCCTTGGGGGGAGGGTTGAAATCAACCCGGGGCGAAATTTCAACCCGGGTCAAGCGCAGTGCGTCATGTAAACGCGCCATTCACTTTGTGCACATGGGGGGTTGAAATCTGACCCGGGTCGAACTCAACCCGGGTTGAAACGCTTCATGTAAACACAGCCTTACTCAACTGAAGGGAGTAGTAGAGAGAATGCAGTCCACAAATCCCGTACCCGTAGCGTCCCCAGCTTGCACTGACCAAGAGAAATTGTACAGTAGCACTGCACGGAAAGCTGCCTCACCAACAGGCACACACACCAGCACGGACGGTAGTACACGTACTACTACAAGAAGTAGTACCCCAACGGCCAGACCTGACCTGCCCGCCAAACCTCAAACGCAAGATACAAGCACAAGCGACAATGGGTGGCAAAACCCACACCGCCGCCGCCCTGCACAAGCCGACACCAACACTACCGGTAGTCCACTGAAACGCACTATCACAAGCCAGTTCACAAAAGAGCCAGCCCGTACCAAACGCACTGACCTTCAGGGCGTGGAGTGGGTGACGCGCACGGCTTTCTACCTTGGCAATGTAGACCTTGGATGCGATGCTGCCTCAATTGAACTGTGGTGTAAAAAGAAAGATGTCGAAGTTTTTCACTGCTCAATCTCAGAATCACGGTACTTTGGTACAGCTTATGCCCACCTGGTTGTGGGAGAGAACTGTGTAGACAAGATCCAAGGGCCTGGTTTCTGGCCTGACAAAATTAGTATCCGGAAATGGAGGTTCCACACTGACCAGGCTGAATCTGAACAATGAGTAAACCAACACCTCAACTTGACCCTAACGCAACACCCTTCTATCCTTCAACGCCCCTAGCCTCCTTTCCCGTAGCCTGTATCAATGCACGTTCCCTTAGAAACAAATCTGCTGAGCTATCCGACTTTCTCACGACCAGCTGTCCCCTTGTTGTTTGCATAACTGAAACCTGGTCGTGTCCACAAATTTCCCTCTCCTTCCCAGGCTATGAATGTTTTCGAAGGGATCGACCCACCTCCGAGAATAAAATTAACACCAACGACTTCCTGGCCTATGGCGGTGTTGCTATCTTAGTAAAATCAAGTGCATTTGGTCCTATTACCCACCGTACAGACCTACATCTTCCGCAATTCGAAGCTACCTGGGTAGAGATATCGCCATCCACTGGAACCTCTGCTTGCCCCACGCGCCAGCAGCCCATCCAAATTGCGGCTGTCTACCGCCCACCGTCCACCGACCCGTCGGTGATAGATAACTTTTACGCCTCGTTTCAAAGCTGCTTGACTAAAATACGGACCCCTGGCTCGCCAGTCCTCATCATGGGAGATTTCAATGCTAAATGTTCCACCTGGTATGGAACAACAACAGACACTGCAGGCCACCACCTTTCATGTCTTCTTGACATGTTTGCCTTGCAGCAACACGTCACATTCTCGACCCACCGCTCCCACAAAGGCAATGAGGCTGCTCTGGACCTGATGATCACTGACACTGCAGCCAGCATCTGCGATCCGCGCCCCTCAGCCCCTCTCGGTCAGTCGGACCACTCAATTGTTCTCCGCCGTTTGTGCATCCCGGCATGTACCGCATCACCACCTGCACCCAACACTACACTGCCCTCCCATTCCTTCCAGATACCTGACTTCAGTCAGTTTGACATCTCCTCCATTCTTCCCACTCACCTAGTTGCTCTAAATGAATCCATTGCTAATTTGAACTGGCATGCTGCTCTCCAGTTGAAGCTTGGAGATCCAAACCGTACTGCTCCAGCATTTTATGACATCCTTCATGGTCTATGCTCCGCTTTCCTACCCACCCGGTCGCGCTCTTCAGCGCCTAGACGACGTACACCAAGTCCCCCGTGGCTGACACGTGCTGTTAAAGCTCAGCTGAAGAGGAAGCGAGACTCGTACAGCTTGTATCGCAAGTATCCTACCCCTAGCAATCACGAGCATTACAAGTGCGAACGTAACAGAGCACGAATCCTATCTAGAGAGGCTCACCGCCAGTATGTGTCCTCCATTAGCACTAATCCCTCATCCATTATTGCATCCACCCCTAGTTTGTTCAAGTTTGTTAAGCAGCTTCGTTCGCCGACCCCTGTTGGAAACCCTATCATCACTGAACTCCATGAAAATAACACAGTACACAACGACCCTACCCAGATTGCCAATGCTCTGAATCGCCAATTCATCAGCTTTGGAACACCGGATGATCCTGCATGGTCTCTCCCTGGTATTCCACACCACGGGCTCCCAGCACTACCCTCTTTTAGCACTACTCCCACCGCCATTGCCCAACACATCCGTCGCCTAAAGCCCAAGAAGGCGGCAGGTGCAGATGGCATATCCCATGAACTGCTAAAAGCCCTGTCTCCTAGTATAGCTATCCCTCTCAGCCTAGTTTTCAACCAGTCCTTCGCCACCGCAATCTTCCCTGATTTCTGGAAGGCAGCTGTGGTTGTGCCTATTTACAAGAATAAAGGCAGTAAACTGTCTGCATCCAATTACCGGCCGATTTCACTCCTTTCCACCATTTCAAAGCTCTGTGAACGTGTGGCATTTGGCCACTTATACCAACATGTGAACCCGGTCCTTGACCCGTCACAGTCTGGATTTCGGCGAGGCGATTCGACCGCCTGGCAGTTGCTGAGGCTTGTGCAGAAGCTATATGAATGCAAGGATCAGAAGCAATTTAGCCTCCTATGTTTTTTCGACCTCAGCAAAGCATTTGACACTGTCTGGACAAGGGGTCTCCTCCATAAGTTAGCAGCGTTTGGCGTAGCCGGGACGTGTCTGCAGTGGCTCACCAGCTATCTCACTGAACGTCGACAGAGTGTCCGAATTGGACATGCCCTGTCCGCCCCTCTAACAGTCCACTCTGGAGTGCCCCAGGGCTCTATCTTGGGGCCTCTATTGTTCATCGTATACGTTAATGATTGGGCAGGTTTGGATCATACCTCACTCTACGCGGACGATACAGCGCTCCATATAACCGAGCCAGGCTTATTGCAAGCCTGCGACTCGCTACAGTATCACATTAATCAAGTTGTGCGCTGGATGTCGAAGTGGAAACTCCGCCCCAATGTGTCGAAAACGGCAATCCTTTGTATCCCCCCACGACCCTCCAGTGACCTCACCCTCCTTACGACTCGGCTTTTTACTTTCCCTGATGATCCCATTGCTATCAACATTGTTAAAAATCACAAGCACCTTGGTATATTTCTTGATGAACACTTGTCCTGGGATTCGCACGTAACCCATATTGAAAAGCGAGTTTGCTCCGCGATAGGCTGCATTTCTCCTCACATCTCCCATCTACACCATGGTTGTCGAATACAAAT
>NC_088643.1:15559534-15608972 GCF_964019385.1 Sycon ciliatum | reverse complement strand
GCAGCGAAGTGAAACGAAGGAAGATAGAAGGCTACGGAGGCACCAAAACCTATTGCCTGTCACATACTAAGTGCCATTTAGCGTTGACAGCTGTCAGCTGACAGCCTCAAAAATTTGAAAATCTGCTCAAAAAACTCTCGATCAGAACTCTGCGCACTCTCAAATGGAGCGCACAGGAAAAAACTCGGCGACGAAGAACGCTTCGTATCGACGCCCTGGACTGAATTCGGCACGTCCAACAAGAGAATATAAGAACGCACCCCTAGAGTGTGGATGCAAGTTTTTGCGCTCCGCGGTCGAGTTTGTTTCACCGGTGTAGCTGCCTTCGGCAGGACCGCACCTACACTGATTTGTTCTAGTGTTGATGTATGACTCAATAATATGGCGACTAACGAAGATATGGACTTAGCTCTGCGGACATACGAGGAGCTGCTCACAGTTGCCCGAGCTACAGGACTGACCAACCCGGAGACAATGGGCCTACAAGACTTGGTTGTTGCCCTTCGCAAGGAAGGACTAGGAATACGGAAGTCACCAGACCAAATGGTAAGCGACCTGCTCTCCACTTTTCAGCTCCTTAACGAGACTATAAAAGGTATAGCTTCAGAAATAGAATGTCTTCGAACGAGCAAGACAGACGCCATTGTCTCCTTGCAAGTAGAAGTTGCTCAACTGAAGGGAGTAGTAGAGAGAATGCAGTCCACAAATCCCGTACCCGTAGCGTCCCCAGCTTCACGGCTGTTACGGGGAGGTCACTTGGCAAGATGGCGGCGACCTGTAGCAACGCCCCTGGCAACAGAGGTCACACGGAAAGCGTGGGTACGCTCATCGCATTTTTCAAATTTTCATGATCATTTCTGCAGAAAGAAAAGGTTCTGTCACTTCGAATACTTGAAATAGTACTTTTATGGATTTCGTCTCTTCAGTCTCTTGCTCGTCAAAAAATGTTGTTGGAGGCAGCTGTGCTCCGCGAAGTGCAACGGATACCGCTCAGTAGCAGATAAAGGAGATGTGCTTCGCAGGACTCTTTCGCAAAATGACGACCTGCGCCTCGGATCGGAGGAGAACTTTTTGTCAAGTTTACTCAATCTCTGGACAGCTATAGCTGTTTCGACCTTGTTAGGTCTCATCAGCGGAGTTCGCAGTGTGTGGCCGAACAGATCAGCAAGAATTAGTTTCAACCCTGTTACAGTGTTAGGTCTCATCAGGGGAGCTCAGAGTGTGTTGCCGAACAGATCAGCAAGAATTAATTTCAACCTTGTTAGGTCTCATCAGAGGAGCTCAGAGTGTGTGGCCGAACAGATCAGCAAGAATTAATTTCAACCTTGTTAGGTCTCATCAGAGGAGCTCAGAGTGTGTGGCCGAACAGATCAGCAAGAATTAATTTCAACCTTGTTAGGTCTCATCAGAGGAGCTCAGAGTGTGTGGCCGAACAGATCAGCAAGAATTAATTTCAACCCTGTACAAGGAAGGACATGGCACTCGAGAAGGTGAAGCTTATGAGTCACATTGCCTAACTTGCGTGCCAGAACCTCCGCTCTGCAGGTGGCCATGAAGGTGTGGATGGCATCACCCAGAACCTGCCTTGTTGCTGTTGTAAAAACCAGCTTGCCGCTGAACAGCTTGCGACATGCTGCATACTCTGTGAAGAGTCTCGAGTAGCGATCTCTCAAGGACTTTGCCTGGGCAAGCAGCTGAACCTCGCCGCTGTCCGCAGGTGTGCGGCTCTGCACGACTGTAAGGGGAACAGAAGTGAGGGCAGCAATGACATCCGGTTTCAACGCACGGTGTATGTGGTTGCCGACAAATGCTCTGGAGTGATATGCTTGCCGCTTTATTTGGTACTGTGGCAGTACTGCTTCCAAGGAAGTTACGCACGGGCCAGCTGCTTTTTTTAAATCTTTTACTGTTAATTTCTCATGCTCTTTTCGAGCCACATCACCTCTCATTCATCAAATTGAGTTCCTTTTCTTTCTCCTTCCATAGGAAGTGCAGACTTGATGCCACAGTCTGCAAGCCAGCAGCCACTACTTCCTGCTGCTGAATGTGCAGCGTCACACACTGCAGCTGCCTAAGAATGCTTTGTGCTTCTGACTGTAGGTGTAGTTGTTGTGTTGCTGTGTCGTGTACGTTCTTGTTGCGTCTCAAACTGCAGCTGACTAAGAATGCTTTGTGCTTCTGACTGTAGGTGTAGTTGTTGTGTTGCTGTGTCGTGTACGTTCTTGTAGGCATTGATAAGTGCTGTAAACGCTGCAGAGTCACCGTCATCTGCAGCAAGAAACATACATTTGCTCAGTGCAATATCGATTTGATGTGCGTCAGCACAAAGTGCACCGTAAATCCAGGGATAAATCCCTAGATCTAGGTGGAGCACAGGAATACACACGTCTTGCAGCTCAACAGGAAGAATGGCTTTTCTAATCACGTTGTTGTACCGCCGTGCGTGCTGCAAGTTGGCACATGCTGCAACGAACTCTGTATTTAAAGCGTTCCGGCAGCAAGTCAGCAATTGCTTTGTATGGCGGTGATGCAATGTCGTACAGTTTCGTCAGGGGAATATCCATGCCAATTGTTGCATCGTCTAAATGCAGACTGGATGAGGCTGGAGCTACATGCATATTCATATGCATGAGTTTTTTGGTCATCACACAACACATTAATACTCAGCACAGATTCAATGGCTTTCGCATGATCTCTCACAAGGTGCTGAGTTCCACGGCTAGTACTACACAACTTTTCACCGCCTAACCTGCATACCAGCTGTAACTTTTCTTGGTGTTTTTCCATTTCAAATCCACTGAATAAAATAACAATTTCCACTAAATGTTGCAAGAGATTTGGACCCAGCGGGGCCAACAAGGAATCAGCGGGGCCCCAGCAGTAACAAAAAACAGCTACACAGATACTCTTCTCCTCGGGAAAACTACCCTTGACGTGACGAAAACTCGTTGAGCACCTCAAGGAGGCAACAAACTTCGGTGACTAGAACGATCGAACGGCAACAACTTCAGAGACAAATTTCCATGAAGAATGGCTTTTCTCGGCGAAGGAAAGCTCAAATTCACTACTTTTTTCTTTGGCGAAGTATGGTCAGGATGTTGCGCAACTGTAGCCGCGAGGACAGCTCGACGCGGTGATCAGAAGTGGTGCTTTGGAGACCCAACTGAGCAGAGATTGCGTTCAAAATACACCTCCTTGAGTACAAATTTTGAACGTTGAGAACGGGAAAGTCCCGGGAAGCGCCATCTCCTGTACAAAAACCAAGTGGGCCCGTTTTGTACTGTCGTAACAGCCGTGAAGGGGTACTCAAGAGAAATTGTACAGTAGCACTGCAAGGAAAGCTGCCTCACCAACAGGCACACACACCAGCACGGACGGTAGTACACGTACTACTACAAGAAGTAGTACCCCAACGGCCAGACCTGACCTGCCCGCCAAACCTCAAACGCAAGATACAAGCACAAGCGACAATGGGTGGCAAAACCCACACCGCCGCCGCCCTGCACAAGCCGACACCAACACTACCGGTAGTCCACTGAAACGCACTATCACAAGCCAGTTCACAAAAGAGCCAGCCCGCACCAAACGCACTGACCTTCAGGGCGTGGAGCGGGTGAAGCGCACGGCTTTCTACCTTGGCAATGTAGACCTTGGATGCGATGCTGCCTCAATTGAACTGTGGTGTAAAAAGAAAGATGTCGAAGTTTTTCACTGCTCAATCTCAGAATCACGGTACTTTGGTACAGCTTATGCCCACCTGGTTGTGGGAGAGAACTGTGTAGACAAGATCCAAGGGCCTAGTTTCTGGCCTGACAAAATTAGTATCCGGAAATGGAGGTTCCACACTGACCAGGCTGAATCTGAACAATGAGTAAACCAACACCTCAACTTGACCCTAACGCAACACCCTTCTATCCCTCAACGTCCCTAGCCTCCTTTCCCGTAGCCTGTATCAATGCACGTTCCCTTAGAAACAAATCTGCTGAGCTATCCGACTTTCTCACGACCAGCTGTCCCCTTGTTGTTTGCATAACTGAAACCTGGTTGTGTCCACAAATTTCCCTCTCCTTCCCAGGCTATGAATGTTTTCGAAGGGATCGACCCACCTCCGAGAATAAAATTAACACCAACGACTTCCTGGCCTATGGCGGTGTTGCTATCTTAGTAAAATCAAGTGCATTTGGTCCTATTACCCACCGTACAGACCTACATCTTCCGCAATTGGAAGCTACCTGGGTAGAGATATCGCCATCCACTGGAACCTCTGCTTGCCCCACGCGCCAGCAGCCCATCCAAATTGCGGCTGTCTACCGCCCACCGTCCACCGACCCGTCGGTGATAGATAACTTTTACGCCTCGTTTCAAAGCTGCTTGACTAAAATACGGACCCCTGGCTCGCCAGTCCTCATCATGGGAGATTTCAATGCTAAATGTTCCACCTGGTATGGAACAACAACAGACACTGCAGGCCACCACCTTTCATGTCTTCTTGACATGTTTGCCTTGCAGCAACACGTCACATTCTCGACCCATCGCTCCCACAAAGGCAATGAGGCTGCTCTGGACCTGATGATCACTGACACTGCAGCCAGCATCTGCGATCCGCGCCCCTCAGCCCCTCTCGGTCAGTCGGACCACACAATTGTCCTCGGCCGTTTGTGCATCCCGACATGTACCGCATCACCACCTGCACCCAACACTACACTGCCCTCCCATTCCTTCCAGATACCTGACTTCAGTCAGTTTGACATCTCCTCCATTCTTCCCACTCACCTAGTTGCTCTAAATGAATCCATTGCTAATTTGAACAGGCATGCTGCTCTCCAGTTGAAGCTTGGAGATCCAAACCGTACTGCTCCAGCATTTTATGACATCCTTCATAGTCTATGCTCCGCTTTCCTACCCACCCGGTCGCGCTCTTCAGCCCCTAGACGACGTACACCAAGTGCCCCGTGGCTGACACGTGCTGTTAAAGCTCAGCTGAAGAGGAAGCGAGACTCGTACAGCTTGTATCGCAAGTATCCTACCCCTAGCAATCACGAGCATTACAAGTGCGAACGTAACAGAGCACGAATCCTATCTAGAGAGGCTCACCGCCAGTATGTGTCCTCCATTAGCACTAACCCCTCATCCATTATTGCATCCACCCCTAGTTTGTTCAAGTTTGTTAAGCAGCTTCGTTCGCCGACCCCTGTTGGAAACCCTATCATCACTGAACTCCATGAAAATAACACAGTACACAACGACCCTACCCAGATTGCCAATGCTCTGAATCGCCAATTCATCAGCTTTGGAACACCGGATGATCCTGCATGGTCTCTCCCTGGTATTCCACACCACGGGCTCCCAGCACTACCCTCTTTTAGCACTACTCCCACCGCCATTGCCCAACACATCCGTCGCCTAAAGCCCAAGAAGGCGGCAGGTGCAGATGGCATATCCCATGAACTGCTAAAAGCCCTGTCTCCTAGTATAGCTATCCCTCTCAGCCAAGTTTTCAACCAGTCCTTCGCCACAGGAATCTTCCCTGATGTCTGGAAGGCAGCTGTGGTTGTGCCTATTTACAAGAATAAAGGCAGTAAACTGTCTGCATCCAATTACCGGCCGATTTCACTCCTTTCCACCATTTCAAAGCTCTGTGAACGTGTGGCATTTGCACTTATACCAACATGTGAACCCGGTCCTTGACCCGTCACAGTCTGGATTTCGGCGAGGCGATTCGACCGCCTGGCAGTTGCTGAGGCTTGTGCAGAAGCTATATGAATGCAAGGATCAGAAGCAATTTAGCCTCCTATGTTTTTTCGACCTCAGCAAAGCATTTGACACTGTCTGGACAAGGGGTCTCCTCCATAAGTTAGCAGCGTTTGGCGTAGCCGGGACGTGTCTGCAGTGGCTCACCAGCTATCTCACTGAACGTCGACAGAGTGTCCGAATTGGACATGCCCTGTCCGCCTCTCTAACAGTCCACTCTGGAGTGCCCCAGGGCTCTATCTTGGGGCCTCTATTGTTCATCGTATACGTTAATGATTTGGCAGGTTTGGATCATACCTCACTCTACGCGGACGATACAGCGCTCCATATAACCGAGCCAGGCTTATTGCAAGCCTGCGACTCGCTACAGTATCACATTAATCAAGTTGTGCGCTGGATGTCGAAGTGGAAACTCCGCCCCAATGTGTCGAAAATGGCAATCCTTTGTATCCCCCCACGACCCTCCAGTGACCTCACCCTCCTTACGACTCGGCTTTTTACTTTCCCTGATGATCCCATTGCTATCAACATTGTTAAAAATCACAAACACCTTGGTATATTTCTTGATGAACACTTGTCCTGGGATTCGCACGTAACCTATATTGAAAAGCGAGTTTGCTCCGCGATAGGCTGCATTTCTCCTCACATCTCCCATCTACACCATGGTTGTCGAATACAAATTTATCACTCTTATGTTCTTCCTTTGTTTGATTACTGCTCTCTCGTTTGGTCCTCCGGTCTATCCTCCGCTCTTATGCATCGGTTAGAAGTCACCCACCGTAAATTACTTCGATTAATATTTCGCATGCCCCCTCTGACCTCCTCTCAGACGCTATACATTTTGGCTTCCTCTTCCCCTCTCTCAGAACGCTTTCCCCACTCGGCATGCAAATTCATTCACCGTATTAAGCTTCAACTTGCTCCTCCTCATGCACTTGCGCATTTAAGCTGGTTCAATAATAGCTCGCGTACTAGATGTTCTCTCCATTTCCCACTTGCCAGGTCATCGATCCTTTTAAAATCCCCTCTGTTCAAGTCCTATTCTCATTGGTCTCGGCTTCCGCAGAAGGTAAAGTCTCGTGACACCTTCGCTGCATTTTGTTCCATTCTGCCCGCGCCTAAGTTGAATTGAATTGAATTCGTTGTTTTCCATTGCTAGCCTAATCTTCATACTGCTCTCTCCAGGTTCCTATAGTACTCCTTTTGTTTTGTTTTCTTTTCTATTTTTCTTCTCCTTCTTTTTCTCAGTTGTCCCCACCATGGCTGGTTAAAATCGCCCGCATCACATGCTTATTGGCACTATGTCATCGTGATTGTGAAATAATAATAATAATAATAACAAACGGAATAGTGTTCTCTGATAATATTCTCTACGTGCTGGGTATGGTCGCGTTAACTAACTTGGAAGCTCAGTGCATCACCACTTTCGATTTTGAGACTTGGCCGATGGGCTAACAAGACTACTATCGACTACATGACTTGAATCGACTATCGTCAGTATCGACTATGGTCGGCAGAAAAAATCCTGCCAATGCTGAAGAGACAGTGATAATCATGTCACACTGTATACATGTACTGATGTAGTGGACGACCATGTGCAGCATTGGCCAGATTTGTTTTAGCAACGATAGTCATGAACAGACAGTAGATCTACATCTACAGTCAGTAAAACCAAGTGTACATAACCCCCAAGAGTGTGCAACTCCAGCTACATGTATGGCCAGTATGGGGTCTGCGACGGCAGAACTTCACATCACGTGATGAACCCGTACACATTATTTGCACTCTGTGCATGATAGATACAGGGTTGTACGCAACCCAGCTTCGGGTGCAACTCTCTTGTGGTCACTTTGCACTGTTTGCCAGCATAACCTTTTGAACCATGTCACGTGATGTGAAGTTCTGCCGTCGCAGCACACCATAGCCATAGGCATAGAGCGCGATAGAGGTTGTGCAGGCAGTTGCACACTCTTGGGGGTTATGTACTCTTGGTAAAACTAAAAGAACAACAGACAGTGGTGGTTCGGGTGTAGATCTACGTCGCAGCTACATGTACGTATCTACACCTATTGACTAGTAGTAGACTACTGGTCCGTTATAAAATTTACAGCACTTCTCAGCCAGGAATTCGTGAAAGCAAAGTGTGATTCCTTGATTCAGACTGTCCGAAAATATTGAGGTCTTTCACGCCAGGCGTGCAAGATAATGTCCTCCGTGGTGCAGTGCGGTGGTTGTGGATCGTCCACGACCACTCTAAAGTTTGTTTCGTGTTTGCACGCACTGTGTGTGCCGTGCCTGCAGAACAGCTTGGGATTTGATGGCTGCATAAAATGTCCGCGATGCTTGTCCGCTACGCAATTGCCTGTTAGCCTGGATCCAGTGCGATCGCTACCGAATGTCGTTCAAGCAAGCGATACTGAGTTGACTGGAGCGGCTGCAGACCAGGATCATGTATTTCAAACCTGTGACGAGTGCTGGGATGGGAAGCCAGCTACAGCGGTTTGTGAGAACTGCAACGGCAAATTCTGTGAGTGCCACGGTACTGGCCATCTAATGTCTAGATCAGGTAAAGGCCACACGATCAAGAGGCTGTCTGCCTCCAGTATCGAGTCAGCAATCAGCAGTGGCAGAGTGGTCCAGCATAGATGCGCTCTACACACGACTGAAGTGCTGAAACAGTTTTGCTGTGATTGCAATCAGCTATTGTGTCCACAGTGCGTCCGTACTGGAGCACACAGACGTGATGAACACAAGGTGATGGATATTGCCAGTGCTGCACAAAACAATCGTGACACACTTTCCGTTAAGCTAAGTAGCTGCACAGCAGAATGTGATGGTGTTGTCAGCAGTGCCATAGAGACGGTGGAGAGGAACATTCGAATGGTGCACAGTCAAACAGAGCTCGCTTCGGAGAAGGTTTCTGATTTCTTCAAGCCACTGGCGGAGGCTGTGAAGAAACGGGAGGACTCTCTTCTAACCGAGCTAGATGAGCTGAGGTTGAGGAAGCTGAAACCTCTGGAGAAGCAACTACACCAGCTTCAGGAGTGTGTGTCGAAAGGAGAGAGTGCTGCCAGAATTCTGCACTCATTCCAGGATGACATTGAGCTTCTCCATGTGTGGTCCTGGGTGGATGCGTCTATCACGCAGGCCATGAAAACGGCTGAGGATGAGAAAGAGCCCTGTGTAACCAGTGGCATTGTGTTTGGCACGACGGACACCATATCACTACTCAATGACATCAGCAAAACGGGAGCAGTGCTGGATGTTGCTGATGGTACATTGAAGTGCCCCGGCCAAGCCCGTGTCAGTGATCATTTCAGCATGTTCATAGAGCTACTGGACAGTATTGTCGCAAGCAACGTGGAGCAAGAACAACTGGACAACATTGGACTGGAGATATTAATATCCGGTCTTGACGAGGACATAACCAACGTGTGTACGCCGCTTACACCTGTCTCTGGACGCATACAGGCTGAACATATTCCGTTACAAGCTGGTTGCTACAACGTCTCAGCCAAGATCGGCTGTGTCCCCCTAAAGGGTAGTCCACAGAAGCTGGTGGTGTCCGCGACTCAAGATTTTGATGGAAATCGCTGTGCCAGTGCTTTGAGTATCACCAATGATGGTCGCTCACTGAGTTGCACAAGTAATGGTTGGTCAGCAGCATGTAGCACACCCATGGTCACTGGTACTGGTAGCAATACACTGAAGGTGAGGATTGACAAAACCCTACATGGTCACATCTTTCTCTCTGCCTGTTCATCCAGTAATCCAAACCTGACAGGCACCTGCCAAGACGAGGCACAGTGTTTTGGTTGGTGTGGCTATAGTGCTCGTGACTACCACACCGGCACAGCCCTTGGTCAGCCCTGGCGAACTGGTGACGTCATTCACCTCACCGTTGATCATGATCGTCACACTCTCACTGGCAGACATGAGAGAACGGGCGCCACAGAAACCATCCCGAACGTCACAGGTAACCTGTACTGGATTGCTACACTCGCGAACGCGAGTGACAAAATCACTCTGGTGTAAGAGAGCGGGTGGTGAACACGTCAGATTGCCTTGGCTATAATTATGATCAAGCAGTGTCTTGACTTCCTATACGTGTGTTTCCCAGTGATTTTGATCTGTAATGTAATACATCAATGAGTGCACTACAATACTACTCAAAGTAGCAAGTATATGTATAGGCTAGTACCCCTCCACTCCTGCTTTTTGCATAATTACAGTATATCTATTCCAGGTGGTAATTTCCCTAACAATTTTCATCAGTGTATTACTGCATAGATTATTCTGGGTGGTTATTTCGTACCAATTGTCGTCTGTGCACTACTACTGCATAGATTTCTGTCATTCTTGGGGAAGACTCCAGCTGAGTCTCACTCGAACCGTGAATGTGTTGTTGTTGCGGAAGGCAGGGTGATTTTGAGCATGTGGTGTGGCAAATGAACATCTGATGTTGCAAGTATACGTGATCCGACCTGCCTGGAGCTTCTCACTCTCTCTCTCTCTCTCTCTTTCTTTCTCTCTCTCTCTCTCTCTCTCTCTCTCTCTCTCTCTATCTCTCTCTCTCTCTCTCTCTCTCTCTCTCTCTCTCTCTCTCTCTCTCTCTCTATGTGTATGTGTGTGTCGAGTGAACTTCTCCAGACCCAGATTTCAGTTCCCCTTCCTCTTGACAGTAGAGATTCTGCCGCTCGACGTGCATCCATACACTGCGCCCGAAGCTTGTGGCGCTTCTTACCCTTGCATGCAGAGCTCTTCAAAATGCAAGGCTACAGCCCAGAAGTCGTAAAAAAATAAGAAACCAAGCTGCTCTTCAACAGGATTTCATGATTAGCGTGGCTAGTTCAAAGCCTTGAATGACAATGTTCTCACGATACAGTCAAGAAATGCAGCTCGTAGATCGGGTAAGGCCTAGTCGCTCTGCAACAACTTTTCTCCCTGAACCCTTCATTATTGACTTCGACCAAAAAGCTCCTTGACTGATAAAAATTGAAGTCGAAACTGCTCTATGCCTGTGGACTGGTCAGGTTATGTTGATGACACAGACTGCATGCAGAACAAAAGACCACGGCCAAGGGTCCCATGGTCTCGAGCTACGCGGATCGGAGCACACGCGGAACACATCCAAATATGGATGTTTCGCCCTGTACGACAAAATGTCTTGGGCTGCGTTGAGTCATGAGCGAACTAGACTTGCAGTGTTTGTACTAGGCTCCGGCGGAGTATGCTCGCGAAATCATGGAATTATTCTTTCATGGATTCTCGCATTATGCTCGCAAAATCCTCGTATTATGCTTTGGCACGCGGGGATACATATCCCCTTTGTTGTACTTATGGAGCCTCAAATTTCGGAAAATTGTGCCTTTTTCGTACTTGCAAGAGGCCATAAGTACAACAAAATGCATGGGTATCCCCATACCAAGGGGTCCATGCATGCTAGAGATCAACATGGAAAAGAGAAAACATTACTTCTTCTATTCAATAGTAGACTTCTTTTGTAAAAAGATTTTTTCATTGCCTAATAAGTTTGAGTTACATGTACCTTTGAAAATTATCATGACGGTTGAATTGTCTTCGCAATCGTCATACTCGTCCAACTGATGTCAACTTCACCCTGCGGCTCATCTCTCCCGCAGCTCCACCTCTACTTCCATCATAACCGAACATCAATTTTGACCTCAATTTGTTTCATTTATTAGAACAATATCCATAGCCTGCGCAGTCATTATTATTATTATTATTATTATTATTATTATTATTATTATTATTATTATTATTATTATTATAGGCTTTTCCGCGTTGGCATCGCCAAGCAAGCCTGGCTAGCCTTCGCATAAGCTGCTCCATAATGCGCAGTCATGGCTGCTAAAATCCAGAGGTCATGACTTCGTGACATGCGTAATGTACATGTTTTTGCGGACTACCCGTCACTATCTCGTTCGCCCCGGGATACCTGACCAAGGCTGATTCACTCGCATCTTCTGCTACATGTACTGTACCAGTGTGAGAAGGAACTTTGAAGAAGACGTGTTCGAGCATACAATAATGTTTATCACCCACACGCACATCAAGCAAGTGGAAGTTGGGGTTGCCGAGCTGCTGCGGCTGGATCATATCAAGTGTTTTGTAACAGAATTTGTAATCAGCGAATTGTTTGCAACAATGCATTTATACCCGGCGGCCCCGCAAAGCGGGATTGTAGAAAATTCTGTAACAATGCTGGTAGATGGCAGGCAGTGCAAGAGATTAAGGCCAATGATCCTAACTAATGCTGCTGTGCCCTTGTGGGGCACGGCTGTGCGCAGGTAGTCAAATGACTGCTGGTCAAATGACTGCTGGGACCGGACGGTCCTGCTGTATGCTGGGGCCAATTGGCCCGGCTGCTGGACACAATGTGTCTATGCTGGGACCATGTGGTCCTAACTAATGCTGCTGTGCCCATGTGGGGCACGGCTGTGCGCAGGTAGTCAAATGACTGCTGGGACCGGACGGTCCTGCTGTATGCTGGGGCCAATTGGCCCGGCTGCTGGACACAATGTGTCTATGCTGGGACCAGCTGGTCCTGCTGGGACCATGTGGTCCTGCTGCTGGGCAGCGCGTGCCGCCAGTGCTTGAAAGCTCATGCAGAGAATTGTTCCAAAATGCATTCAGCTGAGGGGCTTTGCTTGCTTCCCCCCTTTCTGGAGGCGCTAGAACTTAGAAGTGGGTTGTGGTGGGCGGGAGAAAATTCGCACAACACTGCTGATATTGCAAGCCAAGGTGCTCAAACAAATTTGTTTGCATAGAAAGGTCTCGCTGCTGTTCTCTGCCAGCAAGGCTGCGAGTCCCACGCTGGCGCATGTGCCATTTTCCCACACTTGGGGACGATGTACGATGACAGCCGGCGTTGCGGACTGCCTGCGAGGCGCTGGCCGCAAGTGCTTCTGTGGCATGATAACTTTGGTTTGCCCGTTGCAAACCTACATATTGCCATGATTTCTACCCTGCGTTTCATTGAAAACACGATCTGCATGACCTCGGAACCCTTTACCATGCAGACCACCAGCATTAATCATGTGCATTGTACCCAATTGTGCAGCCTACATAGAACTGTAGTACACTCCGATGTAGTTATGCTCCTACCTCCGAAAGGATGCCAAATTATGCTCCAAATTTTCAACCACCAAATTATGCCAATAACTATGCCAGCATAATCCGCTGGTCCCTAGTTTGTACCCCTGGGAACTTTACTATACAGCAGAATGCCCCCCCCCCCCCCCTACCCAACACACACACACACACATCACTGAACCAGGTAGTAGAAAAGAGAACAAGACCATACACATCGGGTCTATTTTATTGAACACCCTGCCATCCGACGTGCGTGGTATTACCCAGTACCACCAGTTCAAACAAGCCTGCCTCCCGTTCTGTCTTGCTAATTGCTAGCAGTAGCACGCGCTAGTGCACTGCGGGTGATACCTCTGCTGCGCTGGCAGTGGTAGAGGCCCGGGTGCCGGCTTAGCGTGCACGAGCGGTATCAGTGATTGGAATATTGACTTGAAGTTGAACTTGCTGCTGTTTACCTAAGTAGGTACAGCGCCTATAGCGTTGATGTTTTATTTTGAGCATTTTATCACTATAAGCGATATAATACTATGACCGATACTGCATGCAATGTATGCGAGTGGGGTGTCAAACGATTCAGCGCGCCGTGCACATACGCACTACGTACATGTACATGTACATGTACAATATCATGTAGCTGGCTGTAGCTACTGACACACAACAATCAGCATTTCCTCATGATGGAGGCATATTTTTGGCGACTTGTACGAGCAAAACTCACCAAACAACATTCACTGGATAAGTTCTTCACGAAGAAGTAACACCCTGTTCTCCTCTGACATCGCTTGATTTTACATCAATCACTATAACCGATGCAAACATAATGTAATAAAGGTCTTTTGAAAATTTAATATGAATTTGATCACTATAGCCAGTATAGGCGATATATTACTTTATCGCCTTCTTAGTATTTGACCCCACTAATTTCCCTGATACCTAAGCGGTCAAATATATCGCGTATTTGACTGCTTTATCATAATACACGATATATTTGACTACTTATATTTGACTCCTTAGAACTTCTTGGACTTAGAAATTTTCTTTCCAACTTAGAAAAAGAAATTTTTGAAGAAAGCAGAAATACACAAGATGGGATTTGAACCCACAACCTTGTGAATCTCAGTCACTCTTCCTTACCACCCAGCCACTGTGCTACCGATGCTGAACATAGTTTAAACAATGATGTTGACCTTGATGTTGACCTTCGATGCAGATCAATGCGGTATAGGCTATAGTATAATACTAGAAATACAAGGATATGTCGTATATGAAGAGAAACTATTGCGTGGAGAACACGATAAATAGATTATAGACCTCATAGTTGGTCTATACAGGATACATGTATATAGACCTCGTAAAAGACCTCGGGGGACCTCGGTCTTTTACTCGGTCTATATATCCTGTATAGACCTCCTAACCGGTCTATAATCTATACATATAGGCCTTGACGGATTATGCTAGCATAATTTTTCGCATAATTCCTACCAAAATCGAATAATCGCATAATTCGAGGCAAATTGCATACGAATCGCATAAATTGGAATAATCCGCCTGTTCGCATCAAATTCCATACAGTTGTACAGTCATGTTCTACAAGTACAAGGACAAGTGCAGATGCACCAAGAAGTCGTAGGTTTACGACTCCCTTGATAACATGTCCAGTCCACTACAATCAATGACGGTCGTAGCTAGGTCGGACGGTCCTAGCGTTGACCCCGTTGAACTTTTGCTACTACAGAACAACGCCCTCTACAAAAATATCTCCTGTTATTTTGCACAGAACCATCATATACATGTACATTACTAGCAGCATATGTGAGCATAATGCGGCATAATAACTTTTAGCATAAAAATAGCATAATTCTGCAATTTGTTCAGCAATGCGAAAAGCATAATTTCATGAAAATATTAGCATAATCCGTCAAGGCCTAATACTATAGACGATTATTACTATACGCGATAACTGTGTATACTTAGTTATGGCAAATGAATTTTAGAAATTGATCACTATATGCGGTATATTACTATAGCCACCAACCTTATAGGCGATACGGACTGTATAAATATTATTATGCTGTTTTGTTTTTTTGCGTGTTTTTTCTTTCTTTCTAGAACTTTGAGTTGAAGTTTTTGGAACACTTGGGAAAAAATATTCATTGCGTTTTTTTTGCCCGTAAAAGAGGCTGTAATTGCTGAACACTACAGGAACCTTTGAACGTTTGCGGTACTCCACAATACCAGTCATGTGCTGTTTACCGCCTCGCCGGTGTTGTATTCTAACGTTAACGTTATTCATTGACTGAGCGTTCTTTGCTGTGTACTACACCCTGCTATCATGTTAGGCTATTTCCTACAATATTTTACTGTTTCTATTCGCTTCCATGTGATTTGGCGACACCGCCCGTTTGGTTCTGCGAATTCAAATAAAAATGAACCTACCTACCTACATGTAGATCTACAGTACATGGCTGGGAAATTTGATACGGTTTCGCCAAAAACTGCTTCATTTTTCGCCCACAAGAGCTTCCCTGGCGATATAGTATTGATCCAAGGCAATGTTTCGGAATGTGTGGGCATTGACTGCTCTCAGTTTCGAGGAAAGCTCCAAGCAACAATCACTTTCTTCGCTTTCTTGACAGAGTTCTCAAGACCAACACAATTCGTCGTCAAAAGTACTCAGCGTAGATTTCGTGCCAAATTCCACCCCAAACAATTTACGCTGACCTCTAGCTCTCGCCACCAATTGAATCCACTGATATTTTTCATCTACACGAGCCTGCAATGGTTCGAGTCAAAAGAAGAACAACTTGGCAATGAGCATACTTTCTTACTTGGGTAATACCCTACATGTACATGACTGTATAAGGCAGAACAACAGAGAACAAAAATCTTTCTCGTAACTCCGAGTTTCGTGTTGATAAACACCCATCAGACGATAAAACATAGTAATGCTATTCGCTAGTTATGTAAGGTACTAGTACTTGTAATGTAGGCTAAGGCAGTGCCGCAACCACGAAGCTTTGAGGAGATTACGTCAGCACTGGAATACACTATGCGTAGTATGAGTGCAAGTGTCATGGACTCATGGCTGATGACAGTGATCAGTATATTATTGCTGTAACAAAGATGGGAGATATATAGGCCTTCACGGATTATGCTAATATTTTCGTGAAATTATGCTTTTCGCATTGCTGAAAAAATTGCAGAAGTATGCTATTTTTATGCTAAAAGTTATCCTATTATGCCGCATTATGCTCACATATGCTGCTAATGCATAATGGTTCTGTGCAAAATAACAGGGGAATGTTTTTTGTAGAGGGCGTTGTACTGTAGTAGCAAAAGTTCAACGGGGTCAACGCATGCACCGTCCGACCTTAGGCGACCTAGCTACGACCATCACTGATTGTAGTAGACTGGACATGTTATCAAGGGAGTCGTAAACCTACAACTTCCTAGTGCATCTACTTGTACTTGTACTTGTAGAACAATCATGTACAACTGTATGGAATTTGATGCGAACAGGCGGATTATTACAATTTTATGCGATTCGTATGCAATTTGCCTCGAATTATGCGCTTATTCGATTCTCCGCTCAAGGGACGAGCAGCTAGCAAATGGGAGACAAGTGGTCTGTACTGAAACGGAGGATGGGACGGATGATCAGAGGATGGAAGAGGAATTGGATGACGAAACGGTTGGTGAGGAGACAGAGGACGAGGCAGATGATGGTGGTGATGATGATCGTGAGGATGACGAGCGGAACGAGGAAGATGACGATGAGATGGACGAGGAGGAGTCGGGTGGGAAGGAGCGAGATGGGGCGGATGAATGTGTTGATCGTAAGAAGTCGGCTGTGTATCTACACTTGTTATCTCGTCCTGACTGTCTTGGTGTGTATGATGACTCTCATTTTTCAGTACTGTGTCGTGCGCGTTATGTCCAACAGTTGAAAGTCCTAGAGGCAGTTTGTATACGTATTCATAAGCCTGTTTTGTGTAAGCAGAAAGAGCACATTGTTGCACTGAAGTTGTATTCGTAGGTTGACACTTCGTTCAGTGCCTTCTCGCCTTTGGTTATGTAATTACCTTTTTTGCGTTTCCTCCAGTGGTTTTATTTATTTATTTATTCAACATCTCCTGGCCCGTCCGAAGACTGCCAATAAACATGAGAGGTCAGGTGATAGCCAACCACGGCAAGCTAAAAGGGAGAAAAAGAAAGATGCTGTCAGAGAGGGAAAGGAGATAGGGAGAGAAAAAGAAAGGGAGGCACATTAGTAATACATGGGATCACTTCGGATGAGACAGTGTGGAAAGCTGGACTTTGAATTTCCTGATATCCTGGCATGTCTTAATGCTAGTAGGCAGGTTAGACCAAAGGGAGTATGCTGAGAAGAAAGGGGATTTCAAAAACAGAGAGGAACTAGCTCGGGGCAGTGATAAGGCATTGCGTGTTGGTCTAGTGGTAACAAACCAGTTGTACTTGGCAATATGTTTCGGGACTTGGGCTAGGAAGATTTTTTGCACAAGGATACAAAGATGCTGCTGATGTCGGGCAAGAAGAGGGTGCGTGGAAGCAAGTTTATAAAGACAAAGGGAGGCAAATGTTTGGTCTTTTCGAAACAGAATTTTCAGAAGCAAGCGTTGATGTACTTCCAGTCTGAGGAGTAAAGTCTGAGACAACCCGCACCAAGCTATATCGCAATAGTCAAATATAGGCAAAATGTACGACTTAAAGAACAATTTTCTGCAGTTATCATTCAAGTGTTGGCAGTGGGGTTGTAGCATACCTAAGGACGCACTCGCACGCTTGCACACAGACTGGACTTGTGGAGACCAGGAGAGTTGGCGGTCGAGAATAACGCCCAGGTGCTTGTGCTCGTTAACAACTTTAATAGGTGTACTATTTAGACCAGGAAAATACAGAAGCTGAGTGGGGGGCGAGGGAGAGAAGAACATGGCCTCGGTTTTGGCGAGGTTAGGCTTCAGTTTCCAGGTTTCCATCCATGTTACTGTAGCGTTGACCCCGGACTGCATGGAGGCCGTGAGGTTGTCTGCCGAGCTGTCGGAGCACATCAGAGCAGTGTCGTCAGCAAAAAGACTTACATTTGGTACAAGGGCTGGCAAGTCATTAACGTACAGTAGAAATAGGAGCGGCCCAAGTATGGACCCCTGGGGTACCCCAGACACGACTAGTAATGGGTCTGATAGGGAGGTAGATACTCTGACAGTCTGGTGGCGGCAGGAAAGATAGGATGAGAGCCATTGCAGGGCTGGACCATGTACCAAGAAGACGGACTCTAGCTTTGCAAGCAGACCACGATGCCAGACGGTGTCGAAAGCTTTCGCTAGGTCAAAGAACACGATGCCAACATGCCGCCTGAGGTTCCGCTGGGTGTAGATGTCTTGTACTAGACGTGTTAGTTGGAAAGTTGTGGAGTCTCCACGGCAGAAACCGGATTGAGATGGTGAAAGCGCTGGGGTGACGTAGCAGTACAGAGACTCAAAGAAAATACGTTCACAGACCTTTGACACAGCGGGAAGGAGAGAGATTGGTCTGTAGTTGCCAGCCTGAGAGCGTTGGCCTTTCTTATAGATCGGGACGATAACAGCAGATTTCCAGACGGACGGAAATACTCCTGTACGATATGACATGTTAAAGAGCAGGCACAAGGGATAGGACAGAGATGGCGCAAGCCATTTGAGAACCTCATTGGGTATGCCATCTTCGCCAGGGGACTTACAATTCTTCAGGAGTTTGAGGTGCTTACAGACGGTAGCAGTCGTGGTAACGACGCGTGTGAGTGGTGCGCTAAGTTCAGGGGCTGGGGACAGCGATGGAATGTCCCAATTCGGATCCTCCGGAATGCCGGATGAAACAAACTGCTTGTTCAGTGTGTCTGCAATCGCCTTCACATCGTGCTGGCGGTTGCCATTGGAGTCCGTCAGGTACTGGATTGGCGCGCGGGAGGTCCCGCGGCACTGGTTGCGAATGAATTGGTGGAGTGATGGGCGATCGGGGGAGGAGAGTGTTGCAGAAAGAGAGTTTAGAAAGGAGCGGTGTGAGGTACGAGAAAGGTGCTTGACGAAGTTGCGTTGAACTCGGTAAGCCTCCCGGTTAACCGGCGTTGGGAATTTCTTGTAGATGCTGAAAAGATCACGCTTGCGCTTCACTTCAGATACGAGGGACCGTGTCACCCATGGGGGACTAGATGTCGAGGATGTTGGGTTGGAATGTTTCCGGTTGTTGTAGCCGATAGCAAAGTTAGAGAGGTGCTGTTGGAACCCTCGTTCAAGGACGGCTGCAAAGTGATCTACCGCGGCGTCAACAGTTGGAGAGCCTTCTGGTTGCAGAAACGACCAGTCGTGGCAGGAGAAATCAGCGTTCATAGAGTCCCAGCACTGAGAGGGAACTCGACGGAAGCGATATGGGAACGGTTTGCGAGAAGGAAGGGGTTTTATTGCACTTGTATCTTGATGTTATTCGATTTTGGTAGGAATTATGCGAAACCTTATGCTAGCATAATCCGTCAAGGCCTAGAGATACAAACAAAGCATCTACATGACTGTCTACTACAGTGTCTAGCCTGTAGGATTATTTTACTCGTTAAAACAACAAAACATCGATCGACTGGAAAAGGTTCATCTTGACTCTCTCTCCCCCCCCCCCCCACGCATGCGCGCGTTGTACTTGTACTCTGCACGTCATGCTAGCATGCAGTCGATTGACATGACGCATACATGTAACTGCAGCGCATAGACTGCCATAGTGACTAGTGAACCCCCGCAATGTTGCAATCGGTACTCGAGTACTAGACTCGGATTTGAACCGAGTACGGAGTAGATCTACTCGCTGGCTGCAAATTATTTTCGAGCGAGTACTCGAGTAATCGATATACTCGTTTCAGCCCTGCACTGAATACCCGCTAGTTGGCACCGTTTTAATATGTGCTCCAGTTCTCTATGTGCATGGCGAATTTGTTCTGAAAATATCCTAGTCCTGTTATTAAAGGGGAAGTATACCCTAAAATCAAATTTTCACCAGTTGTAGTCTTCTGGGTGCTGAGTCGAATGGTCTTGGTCCGAGGAAGCTGCGACGCTCCCTTCCTACTTGAATCCCAATCGAACTCGCGCACTTCCACCGAAACTGGGTGACTGCGCCCTACTAGATGGGGATTTGTATGCAAAATGTCACTAAAAGCGCCATTTCGTTCTTATAAAAGCACGGATGACCGCGATTGGCCCATATGCTGTAGTCTTTTGGACGCTGAGTCGACTGGTTTTGGTCCGAAAAGGCTGCGATGCAGCGTTCCTCCTTTATTCCCAATCGAACATGGTTGAACAAGCGGTCACGTGCTCCTGGGTGCCCAAATCACCTGGTCACCACGCCAGCAGGCGACAAATTTCACACCAAGGTTCAACTCGAGTTCAACTCGAGTGACAGGAGTGCACCCAAAAAAGGTCAAACAGGCTAGTAAGTTGTACCCTGCAGGCACGGTGACCAGGTGACTGGTGTACGCAGAAGCACGTGACCGCTTGTTCAACCATGTTCGATTGGGAATAAAGGAGGAACGCTACATCGCAGCCTTTTCGGACCAAAACCAGTCGACTCAGCGTCCAAAAGACTACAACATATGGGCCAATCGCGGTCATCCGTGCTTTTATAAGAACGAAATGGCGCTTTTAGTGACATTTTGCATACAAATCCCCATCTAGTAGGGCGCAGTCACCCAGTTTCGGTGGAAGTGCGCGAGTTCGATTGGGATTCAAGTAGGAAGGGAGCGTCTCAGCTTCCTCGGACCAAGACCATTCGACTCAGCACCCCGAAGACTACAACTGGTGAAAATTTGATTTTAGGGTATACTTCCCCTTTAACCGCTCACAAAAGGTGTACATGGTGAATGCGCAACTCGCTTCATTTATTCTGTTGAATCCTGTTATTGGTGATCTCTCCGTTCCTTGTACAAGTAGACACAACCGGCACGGTCTGGTGGTCTGCCAGCGCGGTCGCAAGCATCACCTGAATCCCGGGAGCAACCCCAGGAGCAGCCACAGCCAGCACACCAGCAACGCCATCAGCAGCAACAGTAGCAGAAGCCTTCGTGGACAAGCATGGACCGCAGTCAAGCACCAGTGAGTTTTGTAGCAAGAAGGACCCACGGGCACGGGACGGGTGCGTGTGATCTCCGGTAGCCTAAGGGTAGGGATATCACCGTATTTTTTTTCTTCCGTAGTAAACAAAGAAAACTGTTTGTTTTCGGGAAGAACTACAGTACTGGAGATGGCACAGAATATTTGGATGAAAAATCTTGAAGGATACCAGAGATTTGAGGCGTCAAAGTCATACGCCAACCTTCATCATGATGTATGCGGAATGCCATACTGCTCTGGCACCAACAGGGTTTTCCGGAAAGCCTAGCAAACGCTTAGCAACATTACAATATTGTCAGAATGCTATGAAATCTGGCTTGTAGGTGCAATATAGGTGCAATACAGGTTAGTTAGTCCTAATGTTGACCAAAATATAATATTTCGGCAAGCGATGGGCAATGAGAACGAGCGCGGCGCCCGTAGCAACCACCATAGCAACAATGCTAAATCCATTGAACACGAGTTCCATTACTATGAAATTGAAGTGAGCACTGATGGCTATGGTTGTATTATACATGTACAAATAATAAAAACAGCAGTTTGGTCTTCAGATGCCCACTGACGCGATCCATGTCAGAGCACCACTCCATAGCAATTTCTTTCTGGTTTCAAGGCGACGAGTCGAATACAAAATCATAGCTCACTTTGTTGCAATAGCGAAAGTCTCTGTCAGGTGCAATCTTTCACTAGGGCCAACAAATCATCTGAAACACTCCTAGCGCTTGAACATATTGCCCATTATTGGGTCCAGAAATTCATTCATTTTGGGTGACCAGGAGGTGAAAGCGCGATGAAGAGCGATCCCCCAGCTCGAGAAGAAAGCACTATTCTACATAATTCGAGGTCGCTGAACACGATGGTGGGTGTTTCCTGGCCGTGTACTCCCTCCAAACGGATGAAAAATCCAATTGAAAACTACACTCCCCACAACAAAAAGCTCAAACTACAGTTGCCGAAGCAAGTGCGGCACAAACGAGCAGGAAGACCTCAGCTATCAAACGCACCAACTTTCAACTTGGAAAAAGAAAGCAGGACAAAGCAGTTCGAAAAAAACTGCAGTGAAGTCCATGGTGCCACCGCTACCATGCTAATGTACGTGACCCGCGTGAAGGCTGTTTTCGGCTGATTTGTCACGTGACTGAACTCCCTACACACTTGCACTGGGGTTCGCTTCGGCATCGAGGTTTTGCAACAGCGAGCCTGGTGTCGCTCCAGTGAAACCACGTGTGTATGGTCACACATAAAAACAGGGCAAACTCCTACTTTGGCGGAAAATGTGAGAAAAGTGGACTGTGGTGCATACGATTTGGAGAATAGACAAGGTCAATGACTATCTTGCACGCATTTTTGTTGCATGGACATCATACGCATACACATTTCTCATATCAAGTCCATATACAGCAGACCGTGGTGTTTTCTGCTGAAGCAAAACCGCAGAAGCGACAGTTTTGCTTCGAAAATTTTGGAGGAAGTGGAAGTTCCGCTTTTCGCCGTAACCATGGAATTTTTCGCTACTGTGATGTCGCTTGTGCATGTGTAACCGGGTCCTAATTGGTAGGGAACTGTCCCGGAAAGATAGGGGTGCTGGGTTCGAATCCTGCTCGTGTATCCTTCTTTTGCAACAGTTTAAGCAATCCAATGCTGGAGCAAGGTTGTTTGTTGAACTGACAAGGAAACATCTAGACTGTAGCTTAGGGAATTTCCCGGAACGTGCATGACCCTTAAGTCTCCTTTTCACCTTTAAAATTTAATATCCAAAATTTCGGGCATTGCCGATCTTCAGGGTGAAAACAGTTTTGACTTTAGTGTAACTAACCATGCTACTACAAGTAATAATATAACAGTCGTCCCTCTCTAATCCGGCACCTTTTGCAACGGCATTTTCTGCTGGATAAACAAGGGTGCTGGATTATCAAATCCTGCCCTCCAACCAGGCCCACCGGTTAAACTTACAATCAAGAGTCCATAAACCATGTAAACAAGAGTGTGCAACGCGCGATAGGGTCTTGTCACGACTCGTTTTCAACATTACGTCTTTTTCATGTAGCGAATGTCGCGGCCTAGCGCCTGCAGTGCACGCGCAGTTACATGAAAATGACGTAATGTTGAAAACGAGTCGTGACAGACATCTATATCTATGTGGCGTTGCACACTCTTGTTTATGGACTCTTGATACAATCATGTTGGTGTTGTACGTCGAAATGTAGGGATTTTCTGTGTCAATCCAAGTACTTTGTGGAATGCATGTCTTTAACATACACTTGGGAATATCCTGTGTACTGGGTTAGGATATTCCCAAGTGTATGTTACATGTGTTGTGTACGTTACAATGCTCCCTGATGGTATGCGATGTACAACTGCTGGATTAGAAAATCAATTTTATGTACAGTTTGAGTGATTTGTTGCAGAAAATCGCTGCTGGAGGCGGAATTCAAGTGCCGGATTCAAGCGTAGAAAATGAACTGAAAAAATCCGTTTTGCCAGAAAGTGTGCTGGTTTGCAAGGGTGCTGGATAAACAAGTGCCGGATTAGAGAGGTACGACTGTACTGTGAATGACTTTTTATTGCAGGAATTAGAGTACATTATTGTTTTGATTTGAGTATATGAGGTCAAAAAGAGTTAAAAAAATATTTATTTCACTTATCTCGTGGCACATGACCAATTGGCACGCAAAGTGCGAGAGAGAAGTGATGACCAACCATTGCAAGAAAAGAAAAGAAGTTGTTTTGTTTGCCTGTACCCTTGCTGTACTCTTGTCGTACCGTTGAGTACTCTGCCTTCTTGTTTGGTCACGTGATCCAGATTTCACAGCATGCAGAATTAGAACCTCCACTCGTCCAGGGTCAGCTGGAAGAAGCGATGCTTTCGAGAGAAAAGCTGCTTGAAACGCTCAAGGCCCACAAACGTGAAGAGCAGCAATTACAGGTGAGAGTAGTGTTGTCAGTGTTATGTCGTTGTCCATGGATATGAGAGGTGTGAGCTGAGTGAATGCTAGGTGTGTGGAACGTCTTGCTGACCCGATTGCCCACAACTACCGTGTTCCCAGACTACAGCATAAGTCGCACTCGATTATAAGTCGCACCCCTATTTTCAGGTTTGAGTCATAATGTTTTGATATACTCACTTCAGTAGAACGTCATGCTCGATTGTAAGTCGCAGCCCCCCCCCCTTTTTCTTATTTCTTAAAAAAATGGCAATAACTGAGAGCGCTTGGAAGCTCAGGCCCCTACGCTTTGCCTTTTTTGCCTAGCTGCCTAGCTGATCATTCAAGGGTAATACGACACCGTCTACCATCTTGATGACCAAGGCAAAAAAAAGCACAGGGACGTTATAAATTTTTCATTTCTCCTATTTTTTCAAGCCATAACCTGGAATTCGAACCCACACTATCGCCCTGCATGCATTCCCCCCCCCCCCCCCCCCCGATACACTTTACTTCGCATACATACTCATTCTTTAACATGTTTTTCGATTTTGACAGCATGTAACAAGGCGAGGACGCATAGTGCTCCTGACTACAACCATAACCCGGTGGGCAGAGTCCGTTATGGTTGTAGTCAGGAGCACTATGCGTCCTCGCCTTGCAACATGCTGTCAAAATCGAAAAACATGTTAAACTACCAAGCAAGGCTTCTGCATGTACCATACTCATTCTTCCAAGTTGCTTCACGTTGTGATCTTGCATTTGAAAGCCCTATTTGAATATTGTGGCCAGCTGTCTTTGATGGTACGGTACGGGACAGGTTTGGATAGCGCCAGGCATATGCGCATGCCGACAGAACAAACACACAAACACGTAATTAAAGCTGTGTGGACCCTGGCTAGCGCCAGACTCTTTTGCATAGCTACGGGAATAAGATCAATTGTGCACTCATAACAACAGCAAAAATTGGGAAAGTTTTAAAGGTTCCATAACATTATCTCGTGACTTGCAACAGTGGAACGCCGTCACATAAAAAATGTAATAGACATCCTTAGCAAACAACGGTACTCGTACCTTGATCACCCAAATAGCGTTGAAGCTGCAGCGTATAAACGTTATGGGGGCGGATTTATCGTTGTGACCAACGGTACGTGTTTTAGCCAAATATTGCATGGTCCGTACGCATTTCACCTTGTTTCGCGTATATGGTGACAAAAATGATTGTACCGCGTGAAATCAAAGCTATTCTCGTGTCAACAGCGTACTAAAAATAGCGTGCATCTTGCTAAAGGTCGAACCCAAATCACGGTATTTTCCCCCTTACAATAATACCGTTACAACAACTTTTTTTTCTTAGGGTGTCTAATAACTTAACACGCAGACTTACATACATGTACCGTACTAACGCACATATAGGCGTATGTGCCTCTATTCTGATATAAGCGCACTTTCACTTATAAGCGCATGCTCTTATAGACGAAGTACTACCCAAAGTATCAAGTTGACACAATCCCGGATAAAAGTCTGCAAACAGCATACATACCATCTACTTGGAAAGTGGCGAACGTCGTCCCGGTTCACAAGAAGGGTTCGCAATCCTGTGTGAAAAACTACCACCCCATATCCCTTCTCTCCATTATCTCCCAATGTATGGAAACCATAATCAACCGGAGCATTATGAACTTCATCGATAGCAACTCCATTCTCTCTGCTCGTCAATTTGGCGTCCGCTCTGGACTTGGCGCAACTGACCTCCTAGCTCTTCAACACGAATGGAGCCGAGTTGTCAACAGCGGAGGACTTGTGTGCGTCCTGGCAGTGGATATTGCTGGCGCGTTCAATAAAGTGTCCCGCCCTGGTGTCCTGTACATAGCTGAGCGGTATGGGCTCCAGGGATCTCTTCACCCTGGCTCAGAAGCTACCTCGCCAACCGCAAGCTGCAGGCTGTAGTGAGCGGACAGCGCTCTGCTAACCCCATCATGGCAGGCGTCCCCCATGTTGGCATCTTGGGCCCGACTCTATACGAATAATGCTGAGGATCACCTACCTGCTGGAGCCCAGCTTTCTGTATTATGCTGATAACACCACCTTATACAAGTGAATATCGACCGATACTGCCATACCCAAAGATGTTACCGCACTCCAGCTTGCTGTAAATGCGCTGGCAGACTGGGGAATGGCCTGGCACATTAGGTTTGAACCTACAAAGACTCAGTCCCTCCTGATTTCTCATCATCGCAACACAGCCGTCGTCCCACCGATTGTATTCCAGGGCACATTTGTTCCAGACGTCGACCAGCTGAAGCCGCTGGATGTGCTGATTGAGCAACACCTGTCCTTCACAGCTCATATCAGTCAATTGGCTACTTGAGGCTTGCAGCGTATTGGCTTCCTCCGGGAATCCTCACGTTTGCTGGACTCCAGAAGCTCTGGCGTGATCAACAAGGGCTTTGTTCGCCCGATCCTGGAGGACGGCATGCTCGTTGTGGAGGTCTGGAACCAGCTCCCGCAGTGCGTTCAGCCGAACCCGCCAACAAAGAAAGGACTGCAGACGTTCGAAGAGAAGATCACCGCCCACCTGCGCCTTATCCGCTGGGAGTGGGCAACAGACAGGCTGTGAACTAAAGAAAAAAGACGAAAAGAGCTCTAACTTTGTTCCCTCCTCCATTCACTTCTTGACTCTCTCATTTTATGAATGCTTGCCGTACTCTTTTGTACTCTGTACTCTGTACTCTGTGCTCTCTTGTCGTACCCTTGCTGTACTCTGCCTCACTTGTTGTTTGGTCACGTGATGCAGGCTGAAATGGATGCTAAAGATTTAGAAATTCAAAATCTCAAGGAACAATTGGGGCTCGGGCCGGATGAAAAATTGAAGGACCTGAAACCTGAAGAGCAGCAATTACGGGCTGCCGACGTGAACCAGAGAGCATGCATTGACGTGAAAACGTTTTCAAGGGCACCGAAAGAAAGAGCGCAACACGAAGCAGCTCATGAGAAGAAGCAAAGGGAGGAACTCCCCCAGGTAAGGTGCTGAAGGCTATAACAGGGACGGGTCCAGGGGGTTCCGGGGGTTAAGGGGAACCCCCTAAATTTTACAAATCTCCTACTGGAATCCATATGCATGTACTATACATGTATCAGCTATTCAGCTTTGGATAAACTACAACCCCCTGTAGAGATCTCTGGATCAGACCCTGTATAAGACAGTTAGTGTTGGAATATCAAGGAAGGTCCTTGTATACCGTACTCGCGCGATTAGTGCCCCTGGGGCACTATTTTTTCAATGTGAATCACAGATGGGGCAGTATTTTTTCAATGTGAATCACAGATGGGGCAGTATTCAAAAGAGGGCACTATTTTTTCATTGCTTGCACATTTGCGTCATCCAGCATAAAACAAAGAAAAACAGAGCCTAACGTGTACTGTAAACGCTCACGACTTCACAGAAACGGGAACAAGACCTGCTATTTTGTTCCTGAAAACACCAGTATTGGCCAAGAACATTAGCAAAAGACCACTAAACTTGCACATGGGCTTTGTTACAAGACCGGGGGGGGGGGGCACTATTCAAGAAAGGGCTTTATTTTTCACTGGCTCTTGCAGACTAGGCCACTATTCGAGATAGGACACTATTCAAGAGAGAGCTCTAATCGTGCGAGTACGGTATGTATGTGGCGTGATAATCGCAGGTACCGTTCGCAAAAGTGTCCCCGTTTGGATTTTGAGCACTCGTTTTATTCATTGCGGCACTTCAATACATTCATGTATATACAGGCGTGTACAGCGCTGGGGAACGCGCTGTGGCAGAGACACTCGCTTTTCGTCCGGGGTCAAAGTATTGCATCAGTTGTTTTCTCCGCTCTTTCTTTCTCACCTTTGCAAAACCCTGACACATTTCCACTGCTTGGTCTCAGTAACTGGGTATTCTTTACTGCTGGTCTTCTGTACAGATGTTTGGTAACGTCATGCTACCGGGCATGGGTGCCACTGGCACTCTCTACTCCTTCGCCACATCGCAGTGTTTTCCGGGTGGCACAGGAAGTAAGGCAGTTTGATGTATGCTGCTGTTGTCCAGGGTTGTGGTGGGATATGATGTTGACACAGTGAATCCGGACGTAGGAACGCTGCTCGTATGCTATATTTGGAATTGCATAGGGGGGGGGTCATTAACGTATGTGAGGAAGAGCAGGGGAGCCAAAATGGAGCCCTTGGGCACTCCGGACGTCAAAGAAATTCGGGGTCAGATAGAGTTCCATTCATTGTGACGTGCTGATTTGGGTCGGATAGATAACTAGTTTTCCAGGCGAGTAGGGAGCCGGAGAGACCGTGAGCACGAAGTTTGACAATGAGGCTTTGTGCCACACGGTGTTAAAGGTCCTGGACAGGTCAAAGAAACAGATGCAGGAGACCTGCCGCTGGTCTTTTAGAGAGCAGAGGTCTTGAATTAATTTGCAGGGATGTGTTGTCCTTACGACCGAAGCCAGATTGTGAGGGCTGAAAAAGAGGGGAGATATGGTCATGCAAGCGGTCATGCACTATCCTCTCTAGCAGTTTGGAGACACAGGACAGGAGGGAGATTGGTCGGTAATTAGACGGGTTCGGTGTTCTTGTCGCCTCTATTTTTGTACACTGGAATGACGGTGGCTGATTTCCATCGTGAGGGGAATGTGGCAGAGGAGAGGGATAGGTTACTCAATCTGCGGACAGAACTGTATCGTCCTTTGTGGACTCAGCGCAGCACAGAGAAAATGAGGCCGAACCTGATAGCAATGAAAAATAAATTTTCCAAAGCCAGATTTAAACCGGGACCGAACGTACCTTGCCAGAGTGCTCAAACCCCGACAAGTCAGTGAGCACTGCATAATACAAACAGCAAAGGCACTACCCCACATGAGAGTGCTCAACTGCTACAAGAACAGGAGTGAAATACTCAAGAGAGGGATAGGTCAAAAGGAATGGAGAGTGGGCGTGCAATTGATTACCTCAGTTTCCTGAGAATCTCATTGTGGATCTTATCAGCTCCGGGGGATTTATTCAGAGGCAGCCTTGCGATATACTTGTAAATAGTCAATGAGGTGATGATCAAGGAGTGCAATGTAGTTGCTGGTGGAGGTAGAGAGGAAATAGTGGGAATAGGAGCGTCAGGGTCAACCTGTACGCCAGCACTGACGAAGTGGCGGTTCGATAAGTTACCCGTTAGTTGTTGGCCAACCTTCTCATTTGCTGTGAGAGAAATAAAACACAGCATGTTTTACCTCACACCTCTCTGGGATATTTGGTGGGCTACTGACTTTTGCCAATGTTTGTGCTTAGGCACGGAGCCTGGTATGGTAGCCAGTATGTTTCCAATGCTGCTACTGCTGCTGCTGCTGCTGCTGTTGCTCCTGCTGCTTCTACAACGTTACCCTTCGCACATGCATACTAATTCTTCCAAGTTGCTTCACGTTATGATCTTGCATTTGAAAGCCCTATTAGAATATTGTGGCCAGCCGTCTTTGATGCTACGGTACGGTACGGGACAGGTACGGTCGAGGGTAATACGACATCGTCTACCACCTTGATGACCTAGGCTGTGTTTCCATGAGAAATTTCAACCCGGGTCGAGTTCAGGCCGGGTTGAAAGTCTGTACGATAGACAAAAGAGGTGAGCGTTTACATGAAGACAGTTGACCCGGGTCAAATACTGATATGCCGCCAAAAGTCCACTTCTACAGTCCTGCATGGTCACGTGAATCCGTTGGCGTGAAATTTGCATCTGCAGTGCTGTTCAAACCTGGCGCGAGATACGCGCAGAAGTACGTTTGTACGATTTTCTTGACCCAGGTTGATTTCAACCCTCCCCTTGGGGGATCTGACCCGGGTTGAAACGCCTCATGTAAACACAGCCCTAGGCAAAAAAGCATAGGGATGTTATACATTTTTCAATTCTCCTATTATTTTTCAGGTATAACCTGGGATTCGAACCGCACAATTGCCCTACATCTATTACCCGATACACTTTGCATTCATACTCATTCTTCCAAGTTGCTTCACGTTATGATCTTGCATTTGAAAGCCCTATTTGAATATTGTGGCCAGGGAGTCATAAAATACTGGTATTTTACGAATCCCTGATTGTGGCCAGCTGTTTGTGGCCAGCTGTCTTTGATGGTACGGTACGGGACAGATACGAGATAGCGCCAGACGGAGGTCCGTCCGCCACAAACAAACAAACACCAAATTAAAGCTGTGTGGACCGTGGCTAGCGCCAGACGTTACTGAAGTAACGTCTTCTGCATAGCTACAAGAATACATTTAGTAGTCGCTGAGGCCATGCAATTGGGTCTGGAGGCAATTGGACTGCAGGAAATGAAATGGTTCGGCACTGCGTCGTACTCTGTTGGTGAAGGGTTGGCTATATCGTCAGGTAGACCTCAGTCGACTGAGAAGTTCACTCGTGTAGAAGGAGTCGCAGTCTTGTTGAGGCGGCGTGTCAGAGCGGCGTTTGGGCGCGGAGCAGGCTGTCATGGCTGTTCCTGTCTCAGATCATTGGATGGTCCTTGGGGACTTCAATGCACGTGTGGGTTCTGCTGTTGAGCCTCAGTCTTCTGGTTTGTGGCGCGATGTCCATGGAGGCTTTGGCAATGGTGATCGCGGCTGCGATGGAGTTGTTGGATTTCTCGTTACGCAACACCCTGACCATCTGCAGCACTCATTTCCGGAAGAGGATGATATATCTGGTATGCGGGTGCGGGTGCGGGTATGGTGCATGTGTTTGGGTATGTGAATGCCCATTGTGAGTATGCAAGTGTACGGTAAATAAGATAAAGCCTTAGAGGGCACATTAACTTCAATGTTGCTACATTCAAGTACATTGTACTTCTTAGGCGAGGTATCCAGGCTAATGCTGTATTCAGAATATACAGTGGTACCCGCTGGACATATGGGCTAAAATTGTCACTTTCGCTGCTCTTATTGCTGCTGCTGCTGTTGCTGTTGCTGATGCTGCTGCTGCTGTTGTTGCTGTTGCTGTTGCTGCTGCTGCTGCTGTTGTTGCTGCTGCTGCTGCTGTTGTTGCTGCTGCTGTTCCTGCTGCTGCTGCTGCTGTTGCTGCTGCTGTTGCTGCTGCTGCTGCTGCTGCTGCTGCTGTTGTTTCTGTCGCTGCTGCTGCTGCTGCTGTTGTTGTTGTTGCTGCTGCTGCTTCTGCTGCTGTTGTTGCTGTTACTTACAGCTCAACATACTTCGGGAAGCGGTTCAGGTTATTAATGCTCTCGATGAAAAGATCATAAGTAAGTACACCTAAAACCCTTTGACGTCCATGCTTCAATTTTGACCTGTTGACTGTGAGCACGTGGGTACAGCCCAACTTTCTTAACTCGGCAAAATCATAACCAAATTCAACATTTGAAATGTCTGGGTGGCGGCAAAACTCGAAAGTATCGCCTTAAACAGGTAAGTCTCTCCGATGAGATTTGAGAGAATGGTGATCGATCGAACTTTTTCCATTTTCTGAGATCTGTGCTGCGAGTCAACAGTGCTTGGAAATTGGATTTACCCAACTTCAGGGCAGTCAGCATCTGCCAAGTCAGGCACGAAAAGATTTGAGCAGTTCCAAGCTAGGTACAGTGAAGTGTCTGTTGAGAGCAATTTCGTCTCGGATCTGGAACTGGACTCACATCTTGATCTCGTTGTGGTGGATAAGGAGTAGTTCTTGGGCTCATTGTAGTCCTCTCACCAAGAGCTTCCTAACGAGTCCAAGATCTTCAAATTGGTGAAGTTGAACCAAATGTATGCTGAATAGTGATTTCGTATCTTCATGACTGCGACAAATTATAAATTTATAAGTGGGAAGTACACAAGTTATGGACTCTAAGGGTTAATTGGCATGATTACTCCCAAAACCACCCTGTACTATAATACATTGCTGGGTCGGCCAAGTTTCAAGAGAATTTCTCAACACACTCTGAGTCTCTACAAACAATACTCTTCACTATAGTAGTTAGTTGGAGACTGCATAAGGGGATCCCGATGGCACACACAATCCGGGTGATCCTTGCTGTGTGGACAAAATGTGTCATGGGTATGGGAATGGGCATGGGTGTGGATCAGATAGCAAGCGTTGCTGCCGTACTTCTCGGCTTGTTGCATTCCGGGTATGCTAGCCACTTCCTCTTGTTTCCCTTCTGTCTGTCTGTGACTCTCATCTCATTGTTATCTCTCTCTCTCTCTCTCTCTCTCTCTCTCTCTCTCTCTCTCTCTCTCTCTCTCTCTCTCTCTCTCTCTCTCTCTCTCTCTCTCTCGCTCTCTCTCTCTCTATCTATCTCTCTCTCTCTCTATCCAGGCCAAAACATGGACACTGGGGCTGAATTCGTGAAGCAGGGTGAGGAAGAGAAGGCCAGGAACCAGGGAATTAGTTTTGCCTCTGGCGGTGCTGGTCAGTTTGAGGACGACTACGACGATGACAGTTCCGACGGTGGACAGGAAAAATAAATATTCAAATAAAAATGACATTGATTAAAATGTTCGTGCGATGACAGTGTGCCTGCTGCTGCCGTATGGTGAATCGGTCTCACAGATAGGCTGCTGTGCCTCAGACTGAGTTAGAATATCTGGGCTCCTGGCTGCAGATGCGGGGGCATTACATGACTGTCGATGCTATGAACAAGATGAGCTCCTTGAGCTGTCTACTATTTGAATCCTAGAACTACCAAAATTTCAACTACCCTAGAAGTACCGGAGGCATCATATGACTCCACGGGACTTAAGCATACCTCCTTGGAATTATTTTCGGCAATATGTGTAGAAACAGAAGTCCTTGGGGTAAAAGGTACCTTTTAAAAGGAAGAACCAATGACAGGTGCAGCATCTTGGAGACCAGCAGCTGGCATTATAGCATGGCTGCTGCGGGCCTCCTGGCATATTATCACTCTTTTAGTATTGACTCCCATTGACCAATACCTAAGCAGTTGTATTTCTTCATATTTCACTCCTCATGCTAGGGCTGTATGGACTGTTTGTATTTGACTCCTTTTTAGGGATCAAAAGACATGTTTTGCGTTGTCTTGACAACAATCTAGTAGTGACTTTGTTAAAAAAAAAGTAAAGTTCGCACTTCCGCGTTACCACCGGCTTTGCAATTCAATTGTATTGAGAAACACAACCGGCTTAGGAAGTTGTGCATGTGCCAGGCCACCACTATGCCTGTGATACCTGGGTGGCAGATACAACTCCTAACGGCGAGGCTGAGATGGTAAGTCTCACAATGGTTGAAACAATGCCCGACAAGGGGGCGAACCTCGCTGTCCTCGTACTATCAACATACAAAATAGAACCTCGTAAAATAACCCGGCTTCACCTCTATCTTTTACCCGGCTTTTTTCCTATGTTGACCTCGTCCTCAGTCAATAACTCGCGACCATGCGATAACATTAGAATTATCATGTTGGTACTTTTTATGGTCGTCATCATGCAGCTTTGTGTTGAGCTGTCCCTGTCTTTAGAGGCCAGTTTTATGTGGTTTGCTTTCGTCCTGCGTGCTTGTCATGTACATGTAGCAACAGGCGCTGTCTGACATTGGTGGCATGCATCTATTCTTGAGTCTTGGGCATGGCACTTCATTTTGATCCACCCATGATTATTATGTCCAAGGAGATCTACCACCGGAACTACAAATAATGATAATAATAACAATTTAATAATAATAATAATAACAATTTATACAAAAGAGAAAGACCAAGGAACTACAAGTTACGCTATACTGTCCACTAACACCACCAGTTACTAAACAATCAGCTCATGCGATAGCATTGCACGACACTGACCGGCGTGTTATTTCTATAACTTAGAACCTTCCCAGTTAATAAGGCTGTTGGAGTGCGCATCCAAGATGTGCTAGAGCTGTTAGCCAGTTAGTTGCAGAACGTCAGTACCGTCGGTCAGTGTCGTGCAATGTTATCGCATGAGCTGATTGTTTAGTAACTGGTGGTGTTAGTGGACAGTATAGCGTACCTTGTAGTTCCTTCGTCTTTCTCTTTTGTATAAATTAAACTTTCTCTCCATCTGAGTTAACTTAAAAAATTAATAAAAATGTAAGGAAAAAATTGGAGGCGTATCCAATTTCGAAAGAAAAAATGTCAGCAATCCACACAGTCAAGTACGCCAATCTTGTAAGCGAACGTTTTCGTTCCCTTCTCATCATGTGTAAGTGTAGTATCCCTGCCCGACCAATACGGAAGCAGTACGGAACTAATACGGAGCTTGCCTGATGTATATTTAGTGTATCTCCGTATGTAAGCGTACGTCGTCTGCTGCATAAAAGCGGCTGCGCATTTCTGTTTTGATGAAGAGAAGATTAGATTAGATTGGATAGCAATGAAAGCTAACTCGAAGAATAAGGATTCAGCCTCTAGGTGAGCCCCGGAGAGAAAGTTATTTATTTTGCCGCTTCATCTTTCACGAACGATTATATCTCAGGTGTGTACCTGAAAGTAGAATAAAAGTAATTATTGTTGATTTCACCGCGCCTACCACTCGGCTACCTATTACATTGGTGGCAGCGGTGTGTTTTTGTAAAATAAAACAACGTGATTCGACCCCAGACCCCCATGGCTCAACCCGCTGCAGCTCCGTGCGACGAATCAAGATGAGAATCGTGTTTCATGCTTTCCTGGGCCTGGCCGATGGCGATTCCAAGCAACCCGCTACCTACATGTATACTACCGGTGGTGATGGCGAAGCTGATGAGGACGACGACATGCAGGCTGCTGACCAAGACAAGGAGGGTATTCCCCAAGACCAGCAGCGTTTGATTTTTGCCGGCGCGTAGTTGGCAGACGGCCGAACCCTGAGTGACTACAACGTTCAGCAGGAGTCCACTATTCACTTGGTACTTCGTCTCCGTGGTGGAATGCAGAATTTCGTCCACACTCTTCCTGGCTAGACCATCACTCTTTACGTTGCGCCAAGCGATGCTATCGACAATGTGAAGACCATGATTCAAGACGAGGAGGGAGTGATCTGTCTGACGCCGAGCTAGCCGCTCTGAGTGACCGGCCCAACCAAGATAAAGATAAAACCTGGCTCGCCCTCCGCCAATACTGGCCATAGCTCCAGCCGCCGCCGTGGTTACTAACGCTGATTCCAGGTATGGCATTTTCTTTCCTGTCTTCCTTCAGTCTCCCTTTTCTCTTCAGTCTTCCTTTATGCGAGTGTGTGAATCCAGTTTAGTTTGGTAGGCGTCTGATCATGGTGAGCCACGGCTTACCCAGCTAACGTGGGACAATGTGTGTGACAACGCCCCTTATAGTTATAGTGTATTCAAAGAGTTGGTGGACAAGCCGTTGATTATTCACTCTCATTGTAATATCAAAAAGTATTCTTTCTAGACCAAAGAGTGGTATATTTGATAACATTTAATAACGATAGAAATTTTTACGATACTTCTCCAGACGTTTCGTTGTTCTGAACAACATCGTCAGTGTTGTTCAGAACAACGAAACGTCTGGAGAAGTATCGTAAAAATTTCTATCGTTATTAAATGTTATCAAATATACCACTCTTTGGTCTAGAAAGAATACTTTTTGATAGTGTATTCAGTTAGGTTTTTTGAACTGCGATGTTCTTGGCGGGTTGTGCCAGCGTTGTGCAGCAAGAGTGCTGTAGTTTTTCAGGTCCTATTTGGAGGACAGTTCTTTCCCCTTTTGACCCCGTGAGATGGTGTGAACCTGGTGTGCTTTTACTTCTACTTTATGATTTGTTATCAGTTCATTTCTTCTGTCTACTCTAAACGTTATCATTTCCGATATAATTTGCCATCTTCCGGTTGACGCTGTTGTTCGTAACTCCTCACTAATTTTTTGATAATCACGAGGGCGTGATTATCTGTAGGAAGGGAGGGTGTAGTATCCCTGCCCGACCAATACGGAAGCAGTACGGAACTAATACGGAGCTTGCCTGATGTATATTTAGTGTATCTCCGTATGTAAGCGTACGTCGTCTGCTGCATAAAAGCGGCTGCGCATTTCTGTTTTGATGAAGAGAAGATTAGATTAGATTGGATAGCAATGAAAGCTAACTCGAAGAATAAGGATTCAGCCTCTAGGTGAGCACCGGAGAGAAAGTTATTTATTTTGCCGCTTCATCTTTCACGAACGATTATATCTCAGGTGTGTACCTGAAAGTAGAATAAAAGTAATTATTGTTGATTTCACCGCGCCTACCACTCGGCTACCTATTACATAAGTACAGGGAATAATGGAAAATGTCCAAATACAGCAACTTATAGAGCTACAGCAAAAGCATAGATCGAAAACCTCACACTATACGCGTGGGAAAAAATAAAATTCAGCAGAACCTGTCAAAAACAGGGTGAAGGTGAAGAAATGACTAAAACATAATGAAAACATCAGCGAGGAAAAGCATTCCTTACACTTTCACGAGGATTAGCGCCAAACGACTGAAGTGGCAACACATTTTCCTTCCGCTGAACACATGGTTCAAGGGACAACTTACGAATATAATAAGTTTATAACGCTTCCAAAACAGACAAATGTTAGACAGATCTGCCACGGGCCAAAACTGAGAAAACATCATCTCTGTACAACTCACGACAACTATCATTAACCAACAGATGACTCTTGATAGCCAATTGCTGATTGTTAGAATGTCGCGTCTTTTTCGTCACCTCCAATGTCGCAGCTCTTGACCCGTCGGCAAGGCAAAGAGGTGCAGAGCTGGTGAAACTACACAGAAGAAGACAATGCCAAGGACACCTACTCGAAGAGTCACTCGCAGCCAGGTTCAGATGCGTACTGTAGGAGACCACCAGGCGGCAATACTGGAAGTGACAACGAGTGTAAGTGGGAGAAAGCGTGGAAGACCACCACGAAAGCCATTGATCAAGACAACGGAAGAATCAGACACCGGACGGGTGACCAGGCGGTGTGTTGGAAGGGACGAGTCAGGACCTGCGGCATCGGAAGTGACTTCAAGGCGACTGACTGCCCAGTGGAAAGGACGGGTCAAGAGCTGCGACATTGGACGTGCAAAAAGGCGCAAAAAGAGTTACAAATAATAATCGTACATAACTCCTATGGCCTGCCTGGCTTAGCCGACGGCCGGCAAGACAGTAAATCTACATACAGAACTGTGCCCACACCAGCCATATACATGTACACTGCGCTAGTATCACACTGCTAGCTCTAGAATAGCCTCCTGCCTACAACATCCACACACATAATCATTGCTCACCACCTCTTGCCCACACCACCCACACATTCTGCGCTAACATTGCACTACTACTAGCCCCTGCTTTCAACAACCACACACTCTGCACACAGCCTCCTGCCTAAGTAAGATAGCACCGCTAGCCCCCACATTCTCACAGCTTTTCATACCTTCTCCTGGCATACCGGTATATTATACTGGCATGGTCGGCACCCAACCTTCATGTTGCCTGATGATTGTGAGAGCATGAAACTACTTCAAGTCGCAGCAAATAATGAGTCTTGATTGCCCTTGTTGTTCTGTACAGGACTGACTCAGTCTGTGTTGAGTAGGTTCTCGCGTTTTCTGCTTCGTGGGAGCACTAGCTTCCTGGAAATGTGATGCCAGGCTTTGTGCAAAAGCAGGCCACTACTGCACTACTTGCCACTACCGCCGTACCGGTATCTAGTCCTTTCTACATGCTTCCTTGACAAAGATGTCGACACCTCCCTAGCCTCAGGCTCTTTGTCTAACCATGGTAACGAACTAAGACCAGCAAGCACGTACATGTAAGAGCGAACACACAGTCGTTGCTCTGCATTGGGGTGTCGCAGAAACAAAAAAATAATAATGCGAACCTGGCTATCCCCATCCCTTCCCCTTTTCGCATTTCCCTTGCCTATCCCTTGTTTTTGTTGTTGTCGTCGTACCTTTATTCCAAAGTCGCATCGCTAACAGGCGCTAGGCGTCTATGCTTCCTGAGATTTATACTGCTAGCAGTATAATTATTATGATGACGAAAAAGGAATGGAACGATTGTTGAGTAGCTGAGGGTGCTATGGTGATGTATTTACGGAAATTACGTCAAAGTAATGTAAGTGTGGCCTTACACTTCGAGCAGACCAGAGTACGTGGAAGGCATAGCGATGGGTGAACCTGAAAGCCACAGAAGTAAGTCAGTAGCTACTGGATGCAGGCTAGTCGAAGTGATGAACGAAGAATGAATAAACACTAACTCTCTGCAGCAAATGCTAATGTAAATCAGATCTCTATCTTTCACTGCTCAGAAGTGCTAAATGTGGTGCAAAATGGAGAGTGAAAAAGAGGGCGTAGGTACCACAGTCGGGGGAGAGGGGGGGGGGGGGGGTGCCAGCACAACCGACTAAATATCACCTGTAGTAGAATAGAGCTTGTCCCCAAATGTTCCCACATGAACAAGTTGCTGCTGCTACCAAAGTTCAATATCATCACGTGATGCAGCACCTGAGTTAGTGGCAATAGTGAGCCTGTTCTCGCACTCCCTGGCGGTGTAGCCAGCGCCTCCTACATAACCATTCGTTTTACACAAATTGTATCACTTTTGAGCAACACCATGCCCAGTGGGCCAGCAAATGCATTCACAAGCTAGCACTGATCCCCCCCTCCCCGTAAGTTCTCACTTACCTGTTCACACTTAGTAACATGCGGCTTACGCCTAGCGGCATCCTGGACTATGTTACCGTATAAAAGGGGGTACTGCAGGCATTTCCTGTATCATATAAGTCACCTTGGGATTGCCAGCTATTATCTGATAATAGTGATACGGTAAGTGTTGCCTAAATACCTGCCAGTTGGCACCGTTTTAATATGTGCTCCAATTCTCTATGTGCATGGTGAATTTGTTCTGAAAATATCCTAATCCTGTTATTAACCTCTCGCAAAAGATGTGCATGATGAATGGGCAACTTGCTTCATTTATTGTGTTGAATCCTGTTATTGGTGATCTCTCCGTTCCTTGTAGAGACCACCGGCGCGGTCTGGTGGTCTGCCAGCACGGTCGCACGCATCACCTGAATCCCGGGAGCAACCCCCGGAGCAGCCACAGCTAGCACGCCAGCAACGCCATCAGCAGCAACAGCAGCAACAGCCTTCGTGGACAAGCATGGACCGCAGCAAAGCACTAGTGAGTTTTGTAGAAAGAAGGACCCACGGGATGGGTGTGTGTGATCCCCGGTAGCCTAAGGGCCCGGTAACATATGCACTGGGGTTCGCTTCGGCATCAAGGTTTTGCGACAGCGAGCCTGGTGTCGCTCCAGCGAAACCACGTGTGTATGGTCACACATACAAACAGGGCAAACTCCTACTTTGGCGGAAAATGAGAGTAAAGTGGATTGTGGTGCATACGGCACGGAGAATAGACAAGGTCAATGACTATCTTGCACGCATTTTTGTTGCATGGACATATGCATACAAATTTCTCGTATCAAGTCCATATACAGCAGACCGTGGTGTTTTCCGCTGAAGCGAAACCGCAGAAGCGACAGTCTCGCTTCGAAAATTTTGGAGGAAGCGGATTGGAGTTTCCACTGAAGCGGAAGCTCCGCTTTTCGCTGTTACCCTTGTATTTTTCGCTCGTTTGATGTCGCTTCAGCGGATCCGCTACTTTCGAGTGCATGTGTAACCGGGTCCTAATTGGTAGGGCACTGTTCTGGAAAGAGAGGGGTGCTGGGTTCGAATCCTGCTCGTGGATTCTTCTCTTGCAACAGTTTGAACAATCCAATGCTGGAGCAAGATTGTTTGTTGACCTGACAAAGACTCGTCTAGACTGTAGCTTAAGGAATTTCCCGGAACGTGTATGACCCTTGAGTCTCTTTTGATATTGGGGTACCTGAACTCAAACACAATATTCACCAAATTTTCGGGCATGGCGGATTATCAGGGTGAACACAGTTTTTGACTTCAGTATGACTAGCCATGCTTCTACCAAAAATATTACTGTGGATGACTTTTCATTGCTTGATTTTTTAAAGTGAATACTATCAAGGTCGATAGAGATTCAAGGGGTACACGTTCAGGGAAATTCCCTAAGCTACATTCTAGATGAGTCCTTGTCAGTTCAACAAACAACTTTGATCCAGCACTGGATGGTTCAAACAAAAGAAGGATCCACAAACGGGATTCGAACCCAGCATCCCTGTCTCGACAGGACAGTGCCCTACCCAATAGGTGCTATGTGCATATGACCAGATCTTGCATTGATTCCGTCTCAGTTAGCGTTAGAGAACTTAGATGGATGTGCTGGTTGGATTGAGCAGAATCTGTAGAAATCATTATTACCAATGCAGACTTTAGCTAGGCATGTTGGTGTGTTTGAAATACTGGGCTACAGTAGCAGAACTCTTGTGCAAGTGGAAATCATTTCCCTTTTCGGGGTTTCTGAATCACTGTGCTCTTTTTCCGTGTCATTGACGAGGGCTGGCAATGTATTCTGTAATTTCTTCGTGATATTCCTGATGATGTGCTCTCCTTGAAGTGGACACATGGGTCCACTGCATTCTCGATGGCAATGACGCAGCAACAACAGCAGCAGCGGCAACAACAGCAGCAACCACAACGACCTCCCCTACCACCAGCAAAGACTGGCAGCAGTCTACACCAGTCACAGTATGGTAACACGCCAACGGCATCCTCCCTCAGTGGACCGAGTGGCACAGCAGTAGACGCTGATACGGGCTCTCCGTACTATAGTCCTGGCAACAGACCGTTGCAGCATGGTCACACTTCTTACTCTGGATCTTCGGTGAAGGCACTCTCGGGACACCAGAGCAGTGTGAGTGAACAGACACAGACAGACAAACACACACACATACACACATACAGACACGACATGCATGCACTCATACACACGCACATATACACACATAATATATGAGTAATAATATTTATAATGTAGAAAGGAAAAAACATTATGGATACGAGTTAAGAGTAACTCTCCATCACTGTAACATGATACTTTATACAGTCAGAAAGTGCAATAACTAGGCACAAAACTGACAGAGTACTGAGACATTCGACGTCCTGACACCTAGCTTCAACACATCTCCGTAGCGCTAACCGACAGCCTTCCAACTGGGAAGGTTCAAGGTTACGGAAAGACCAAAGAGGGGAAGGCAAGCGCAACGAAAACGAGCAAAAGCTACAGTCCCAACGGAACAAAGAATGTCGATTGTTACTGGACGATGACGAGACCAGTACGATATTTGACAAAGCGGTCTAACTACAATTCGAAGCAGCAAAGCAGCACACCACCCAACTTGGGTGGGTCATAAATATCAAAGATAAGCGTCCACATGGCTTCTTGATGTCAGAGGTGTCAGTGGCTAACATCAGCGCCTGGTATGATGGAGAGTTTGGGCCTTGTCGGACAACGTGGCCAAACCATAGAAGTCGACGTTCTCTGCAAATAGAGGTAATAGGGATGTTATTGGTTTGGGAGTACAGGTGATTATTGGTGATGTGGTGAGGATGGTGGATATTCATGAGAAATTTCAGCTTTTTCCTATGCCATATATCAAATTTTGAGGAAAGGGCTTTGGACAATGTCCAAAGGGCACAATTATATAACAGAGTGGGCATGATTAGACAATTTAACCCTAGAAGTACAAAAATTTCAACTACCCTAGAATTACGGAGGCATCATATGACTCCACTGGACTTAAACATACCTACTTGGAATTATTATCGGCAATATGTGTAGAAACAGAAGTACTTGGGGTACCTTTTAAAAGGAAGAACCAATGACAGGTGCACTATCTTGGAGACCAGCAGCTGGCATTGCGCGTAGCGAAAGGGCAACCTCTCGTCAGTTTACGGAAAAATAAAAAAAGCGTTTGCTTGCCATTCTCATCCTGCAAACTCTACATTTCAGTCCGTTACCCCGGAAATGGCTGCTGGGCCTATTTGCTGGATTTTTCTCAGCCAGGTTGGTCGTTCTTTGACCGCTGTGATAAATACAATACATTTACAAGCGAAAGGAGAACGTGGTGTCGAGACTCATAGCAAATGAATAATTTTCGTTCGACGTCGTGTCCGGAGATCATCTTCGTGATCAAACCTCAAGTAGCAGAGTAGTTCCTGGAAACTATTTTTAGGGATTTTACTTGATTATATGGCGTCCATTCCTATCCAGCCGAAGGGCTGTCGGCAGATTATTGCGGGTACAGAGGGCGCCTCTTGCGTAAATTTGCGAAACCAATGCCATGATATTGCCTTCACTCAAAGTGGAGTCCTCTCCAATTTTTTTGGTTTTTTCCTCCTACCTTGTGCACTTGATCATGACATGGTTCATATTCGGGTCAATAAATGCAAATAATGCATCTACCCCATCTTCAAAATTGTGAATATCTCGGAAAAGCCCGCATACTTCGGAAGCAACAACCGGTTGCGCGCGTTCGCGCTTGCTTGGTGCAACACATTTTCTACTACCTACCAACTTTGCCAGAGAACCCAGCTTCATGAAGGAAATCCTGCACGAGTTTTGGAGATTGATGTTCTGTTATGTGTATGGCTCCATAGCTTTATCACCACCATTATCCGCTTACTCCCTCGACTCCGGTCCCGTATCAGACTGATCGAGAAGCCGGAGCAATTAGTATTCACTCATCTTCATCTGGAGCATATAACTATGTGTCTCTGTGTTCGGTCACTTCTAATTGCTCGAGCACAATGCCCCAGGCACTCTCCTCGCATTCATCCCCAACCTCCTGGCCAAAAAATTCAAAATCAAATGAAATGCTTCATCGGCAGCGACACTGCGCCTACTGAACATGGCTTCCGCCAGACCATTGTAAACTCAAAGGACGTTCCTAGAATATTATAACTGCCCTGGCACTTCATATCGTAATATGCTGCAGATGACATAGTGAATCAATTTCCAAACTTAGGACAAACAAATTTGTCTGTTTCGGCAGGATTCGGGATTACGATATTGATCATAAGGACACGTGAAATGTGCATATTAGCATGTCCATATGTACAAATCACCACCTTCATGGTCCCCAATCTCCTTGCTCCCAAATGTATTCCTCTTCACGTTATTCACGTGTGGTTCTAAGCCATATTCGCCCTTTTATTGATGCCTATGGTATGTGGAGTCATATGATGCCGCGCGGTACTTCTAGGTAGCACCCCCTGGCATTTCGGAACGGTACTAAATTTTTGAAAACGAAACCCACTGCCATTAACAAAATACAAAATAAATAGAAGTCACACAATTTGGGGAGATTCTAAGCCCCCATATAACAGCAATCCCATTTTAAAATTTGCAAATTCATCATATGATGCCTCCGGTACTTCTAGGGTTAAAAACATGCAGAAACGGGACACAAGGGAATGTCTCCTCCAAGCGATGGATATGAAGGCACGGTTGGCTACACTAATTCTCTGTGATACGTCTTCTGCTGTTCCAAGTCTTGACCCAAGGAGTTTGATGCATTTCCAGTTGTTGTCTTTTGACGTTTCAAAATACTCAGTTTTATCGACGTTGAAACGGAGGTTGTATTCAGCAAAAATGGATTCGCACGAGTTGACGATAGTTATTAAAATTGTGGAGTTGGCATTGGCAGGACCAAAATATCAAGATGATCTGGTTTATATCGCCATCATTTTTTCTGTTTTTCTTCTTGTTTTTTTTTGCTGTTTTACTGCTGGTCTTCTCACGGTGCAGATGTTTGGTGACGGCATGCCATCTGGAATGGGTGCCACTGGCACTTCCTACTCCGGCAACACAGAGCAGTCTTATCCGGGCGGCACAGGAAGTAAGGCAGTTTGATGTATGCTCCTGTTGTCCACGTTTGTTATATGCTGGGATATGATTTTGAGGCGGTGTATCCGGACGCAGGAATGCTGCTGGCATGCTGGTGTGCACAAGCTGACTGTCTGGAAATTGTGAAATTACATTACCAAGTACAAGTACTGGTGGTGCTTCTCTTGTGTTGACCGCAGTGGCTCAGATGGGAGCAGCTAATCTATCGGCGACAGCAGATGCAGGCCTGCCATCGCAAGCATCGGTGAGTGAATTCGTGTCAAAGTGAGACCCTGCATCACACATCTGAAATGTGTCCAGGTTACGAAATGTTTTAAAAAAACTGTGATCCATCCTCACTGTATATTCGGGATTTTCCGTTGCTTTTTACAGGCTTCCAGCAGTACGGGGTTCGGGGATACTCCGCTGGACCTTAACCCTTTCCATGCTAATGACGTCTATAGACGTCATGCGCGCTGTACGCCAAACGACTAATGACGTCTATAGACGTCATGAGATTTGCGCAGTACTTCACATCGCATAGATGAGTGTACAAACTTTTGTAACTCCGTCAAAAATAAGTCTATCGCTATAATCGATACGCCGTTGCAAAGGTATTGAGCTCAGCTTTCTAGCAATATAAAGTTCTTCGCGATAGGTGAAAGATTGACGGAGCGGCGACGGTGTGAACACGGAATTCACGGCACTGAGCGTTTTGTTCACGCAGTTTTTTTGTTGCGTGCCAGGGGATTTCCCTTTGGCGCAGCGCATGCGTAATGGACACCAGCGGAAGCACGTGGATCTCAGCTTTGCAGCGCAGTTTGAATCGTGAAAATCGGCTGAACTGGAAGAAGAAATCGAAAAAGAATGTGAGGTCGAGTTGCTGTGCCTTTCCGAGGCATCGTGAAGTAGTTTCAAGAGGACATAGAAGTTGCACCTCTGTGCATATTGAGAGGAGAGCTACCAGGATGGATTCGCTTGGTCCTGATCTTTCCAACAAGCCCAGGATGACGAAAATCCATCAAGGCGAACTGAATTGAGAGAAAAATTCGTTCGTACCTTTGCGCGAAAACGACACCAGGAGAGTCAGTGCGCTGGAAAGGCAGTTTGCTGGAGTAAAAGGGGTCAGCACGGAAAGGGTTAACAACAACAGCACTACAGCAGAAAGTGGAGTACCATCACAGGTAAACTGCATGTATACAGTTTCTAGGTGTTTGTCCTAGATATGGGTTTGTGAATGTGCATCAGGGTTCTTTTTAACTTCCTTCTCGTCGTGGCATCTTGTGTATAGGATATTGACCAAGACGAGATCTATATGGGACATATAGGCTGAGTCGGTCTTTTACTCGGCGGACCTCGGTCCGCCGAGTAAAAGACCGAGGTCCGCCGAGGTCTTTTCCGAGATTGCCTCAGTGTGTTTGATGATTTTCTGTTTTGTGCCGTGCAAGTTTGTGTTAAAACAGTTGAAGGTTCTGGAAGCTGTATACATTCGTTTGCAAAATCCTGTATAAAATAAAAAGAAGCATGTAGTCGCGTTCAAGTTGTCCTCGTAGCTTGCTATCAGATGTGAAAATATTGTTAATTTTCCACTGTATCACCCAATGCTTTGTGTTTGCACTCAGTTAGTATACTTTTTAGCACTATGTCTGACTGCTGTTATGTAATGTTTAACACTTCCTTTGGTCACACTTTTTATTTTGCAGTACTTAATGTTCTTTTCGTACACCTTACCCTCAGTGCTGATACCATCCACTGACGAGTGGAATGCGAAAATCGAGTTTGGAATATTCGTGTAATAATAATCGTAACTCAAGCGAGGGCTAGGCTTTCTCCAAATCGGCCGGCCGAAAAATTCGCCGAAACGAGACTTATCGAAAAATTGCTAAGCTTTTCGCTGATTTCGAAGGGTTCCTTTTGAGAATCCCAGAAAATCAACCAAATATTGTTGCAATGTGCGTTTACGAACGAAGCCTAAGGAGTGCCCCTGGTTCGAGTCCTGGTGGTGACAGTCAATATTTTCGTCAGACTTTTCCCGTTGACGTCTTTCCCTCAAACCATTGAATATTAAAATTCTTCAATTAAAAATAGAAGAAATCACATTGTTGAGCACCAAAAGGAGTCATACTCCCCAGACACAACGGACAACGGGAACAGGTAGGTAGAACGACATTTATTGTAGACGAAGAGACCGAGACAAAGACTAACGGAAAGACTACATTATGGAAGAGAGATAGAGAGATCAAGTGAGGGCGACAAGATAAAGGGCCTGGGTTGCTATGGCAAATATGGGCGCGCAAGTAGCTACCCAGGCCAGCGGAATGAAAGGTGACAAAAGGAGACAAAAGGTGAGGACGAGGGTGCATGCAAGCCAGCTTGGAAAGGTTGTAGAACGTACGGGAGAAGGTACCTAACAACATGGAAAGGAGTTCTGGAGCAACTATCCGCAACTGTAACAAGATAAGAAGCAGGCAAAAAGTGCAATAACAGGCCACAAAACTGACATGCTACTGAGACATTCAACAACCGGAGACCTAGCTCTGAAACACCTCCTTTGCGCAAACCAATAGCCTTCCAGGTTGGAAGCTTCAAGGTTATGGTAGGACCAATGAGGACAAGGTGACTTATAATCGAATTATAATCGGGGAAATATGGTACACAGAAACACATACACACATACTCATACACACACACACAGACGCACGCATGCACACACACACACATACACACACACACACACACACACACACACACACACACACACACACACATGCACGCACCCACCCACGCACACGCATACGCATACATACACACGCATACGCACACGTTTACACAAGCCCACTACTTCTACTACCAATTCTTTTCATTACAATTAGTAGAAAGTAAGAACAACAATGGAAGAACAAGACAACGCATTTAAATGTGATAGGGACTTGTTATTATGACAGTGACTACAAATTTCTGCAGAAGGGTGGTACCAAGAAGTTACTGCTGACCAGCCCTGAGCCTGCATTCAGCTGCGAAGGGCATCCGCCTGCTGCAAGAGGATGTTCGAGTGCCCCTGAAGAACATGAGGGCCCATGGCGTTGAGCAAAATGAAATCTTGCAGTGCAGGTGATTCATGACAGCGGAATAGTGCAGATCAGCATTCCTTTCCGCAACCAGACTGGCTAGCGGTTTCAGGAATACTGAACATTTTTGTGGGCATGGGTGCGTGTTTTTGTGTGTGTACCGCATATCTCCGAATAAAGGTCGAATCCCCATTTTCGGGTCTGAGCCAAGTTGTTTCAATTCACTCACATCATTAAGCAGTCACGCTCAACTGAAGTTTAGTTTAAAAATGTGTGACTTTATATTCGGGGAAATACAGTACTTTTGCACGTATGTGTGTGTGGATATATGTGTGTAGTCATGTGTGTTTGTAAGTGCATGTACATGTACAATGTACTTGTATGTTCTTGTACACATAGGTGTGTGTGTTCTTGTGTGTGTGAGTGTTTGTGTGTGTGTGTGTTTGTGTGTGTGTGTGTGTTTGTATTTGTGTGTATCTGCGTGTTGTGTGTGTGTGGGTGCGTGTGTGTGGGTGTGTGTTTGTGTGTGTGTTTGTGTGTGTGGGTGTGTGTGTGTGCTCAGCGTGACACTTCTGTGCTCTGCGATGTTTGCCAGCGTACTTTCGCCCACCAGAAATACAAGAATCGCCACAAGTGCCTGGCCGAGAGGAGGAAGCCCATATCTGAGCAGTCCGGCAGCCGACTATGTAATGCGTGCGGGGGATGGTTCTTGAGTGCTGGCGGGCTAGCTATGCATAAGTGTCTCTCCAACTCGGCTGCTGAAGTGGCGTCGGTCTCGGCTGTGGCATCGGCAGACTCGGTCCGGAAACAGCGGGTTGCCCTGCCCTGCTGCATAGCGCATTGTCTCGGCTGCGGTCGCTGCTGCAAGTCATCCCGTGGTTTCGACCTGCATAGCTGTGCTAATTTCCTGTCCAGGAAGTAGAGCGGCGTTTCTGGATCCAATGCTGAACTCAGTGCTGTCGACCCCTGCACAGGGGACACGTGACCATTTGATGGCAGTGTTACCAAGGACCAAGGTGTGTGTGACTGTGTGTGTATGTGTGTGTTCTTGTGTGTGTGAGTGTTTGTGTGTGTGTGTGTTTGTATGTGTGTGTATCTGCGTGTTTGTGTGTGTGTGGGTGTGTGTGTGTGTGTGTTTGTCTGTTTGTGTGCATGTGTGACTGTGTGTATGTGTGTGTGTGTGTGTGTGTGTGTGTGTGTGTGTGTGTGTGTGTGTGTGTGTGTTTGTACATGTTTGGGCATCATACACGTTTCAGGGAACACTTACTTCTTTCGAGGAGAACGAACGGTATAGGCTGAAATGGAACAGGGAACGAGAACGGTATGCCTAGCCAATTACCTTTAAAAATATGAATAACGACAGCACAATGCATGCTGTGTTTAATGTTACCAGTATCACTATCGATTACTGCTGATTTCTTCACATGTGGTAGACAACGACACGTCGAAGTGGCGGGACAGAAGTTCTCAGCTGCCGATGGTTGTCGAGGACATGCTGCAGTTGGGCAGAGCAGTAGTCACTCATACATTTGTTGCAATTTTGTACGGTTGAAATGAAGTGCAAAGCTCCTGGTTTTGTGTCGAAATCGATGCCGGTGACAACTCACTGAATTGAAGAAGAGTATCCTGCTGCATGTGTCAGTGTGTGGTGTCCGAAGGTTGATTATGATGGTGTGATTAATCATGGCAAGCGCCCCGCTTTGTGCAGTGCCCGGGTTCTTTCCCGCAACAATTCTAAATGTTTAGCCAAACTCATCGCTGTTCTGTTGCCGACGGGGTGAACGGTGGTCCGGATACTACCATTGTGTGGTCTAACTCTCACTGTGCCCAACTGTGCTGCTGTTGATTCAGAAAACGTGTACAGAAAATCAATCAGGCATACAAGGAGCTACGTAAAAGTTTAGCTGACCACTTAACTGGCAAGAAAGCGGAAACGGAGAAAACTAAGGTAATTAACAAGGCGTATGTTGGACCACTATGTCCTGACCACTTTGTTAAAGAGAGCTGAGAAGTGTTCCTCCCCATTTTATAAAAATTAATAATACATTTATACCAATCTAGGGATTGTCTCTCCTAGCTAGGCTTTCCCCAAATCGGCCGGCCGAAAAACTCGCCGAAAACGAGACTTATCAAAAATAGCTAAGCTTTTCTCCGATTTTGGAAGGTTCCTTTGAAAATCACCGAATATCAACCAAATGTTGTTGTTGCAAAGTGCGTGTAGGAACGAATGATGTTGCAGCAAGCATGACCGCTAGAGCTCTCTACTTCAGTGGTTGTACTTGCAGTACAGTGCGTTGAGGTCGTGTGACTCGTGCCCTTTGACCTCCTCCCAAACAACCATTAGCCATTAGGGGCCGTCCGTAAATACATGTATTAACTTAAAGACATGTAACAGGTGTTTCTTTCTTGACCCACCCACCCATCCCCAGCAATGACCCCCTAAAATGCAGATAATGCCACTCATAATAAACACCATGCTATGCACACATACATCAGTGTTTGCTCTAGGATTGTAGGACAGCTGGGTACACGTGTACCTGGCGCAACCATTTCAACCGGGTCGGTGCCGGGTACACAATACCTGGCGCTGTCTCACCAGCCGAGTCACATGCTTTAACTGTTTGGTTGGTGTATTTTAATCCGGACAATAAACGGAAACTATGCCCAATGTCAATGATATAAAGGCGAATA
>NC_088643.1:15547034-15554534 GCF_964019385.1 Sycon ciliatum | reverse complement strand
GTACGGGGGAGGGGAGGCGACGACGAAGAGTAGGGAGTCACAAACCGCATACATGTACAATTGTACGTCGACACACAACTCTGCTCGCAAACAACTACTTGTAGCATTGTCATAATCACACGAAGCTGCATTTTACAAACTCGATTATTCATTAATTCACTCACAAGTAGGCCTTGGCGGATAATGCCGGCAGAAAAATTGGCAGAATTCGGTGCTTTTTCTGGTGAGTTTCATGCATGTTTGGTATGTGGATAAAGAAATGGAGCAGAATTCGAGGAATTGCCCGCCATAAGGTTTGTATGGTTCTGCCAATTTCGGTGCAAAAAAAGCAGAATCTGCCACCTTTTCGAGCATTATCCGCCAAGGCCAACTCACAAGGAGAGGGGAGAAGGAGGCTGATCATGCAGCAGATTCATATGCCTGTGGCCCACACACCTGTTGCACAACCACAATACAGACTGGATATGTTACCCATACATACAATAAAAGTTTTATTTAAAAATAATAACTATCACGTCAATATACATTGTGGTCATAATGTGTTCGCATTTTTGGCAAGTTTTAACAACAGTCAACAGCCCAAAGGTCTGCTCTGTGAGCAATGTAAGACATTTGTTATCGCATGGTTGCTGCGGGCCCCCTGGCATATTATCACTCTTTTAGTATTGACTCCCATTGACTAATACCTAAGCAGTTGTATTTCTTCATATTTCACTCCTCATGCAAGCTAGGGCTATATTGACTGTTTGTATTTGACTCCTTTTTAGGGATCAAAAGACATGTTTTGCGTTGTCTTGACAACAATCTAGTAGTGACTTTGTTAAAAAAAAGTAAAGTTCGCACTTCCGCGTTACCACCGGCTATGCAATTCAATTGTATTGAGAAACACAACCAGCTTAGGAAGTTGTGCATGTGCCAGGCCACCACTATGCCTGTGATACCTGGGTGGCAGATGCAGCTCCTAACGGCGAGGCTGAGATGGTAAGTCTCACAATGGTTGAACCAATGCCCGACAAGGGGGGCGAACCTCGCTGTCTTCGTACTATTAACATACGAAATAGGTGGAACCTCGTAAAATACCCCGGCTTCACCTCTATCTTTTACCCGGCTTTTTTCCTATGTTGACCTCGTCCTCAGTCAATAACTGGCGACTATGCGATGACATTAGAAATTTAGAATTATCATGTTCGTACCTCTTATGGTATAGATCATGCAGCTTTGTGTTGAGCTGTCCCTGTCTTTACCGACCAGTTTAAGGCGGTTTGGTTTCGTCCTGCGTGCTTGTCATGTAGCAACAAGCGCTGTCTGACATAGGTGACATGCATCTATTCTTGAGTCTTGGGCATGGCACTTCATTTGATCCACCCATGATTATTCTGTCCATGGAGATCTACCACCGGAACTACAAATTATAATAATAATAATAATTTGTTTGTAATACTTACCACAAGTTACCCGTCATGTGTCACACTTCTTTGGATTTTTAACCTTTGTTTTTCTCTTGATCACTTTTGTTCCGTATTTCCACTGATGATCGGAGCTTGAAAATCGATTTTGGAAACAGACAAAACCAAACCTTGAACAAATTGTCATGTTGCGTGGTGATGTCTGCGGCATTCATACTTTTCATAGCTATTATTAAACTTTTATCTCCACGTAGATTATTTAATAATAATAATGACAGTCAATTTTTCTTCAGACTTTTCCGGTTTGTCTCTTTCCCTCAAACCAGTTAATATTTTCTGCCTTGGGGCTCCCCGCGTGCTAGTTTGTACGTGAAGTGTGTGGGTACAGTGAGGGCTGCGTCCCACCCGCCTGTGTGGATTCACAGGAAGTGTGAGTTACGAAGTCTGAAGAAAACGTTGAGCGGTCTCTGCTGGGATGACGACTTCACCATAGCTCAGTAGTTAGAGCATCGCTGGCTACAAGCGAGGGTCTCTGGTTCGAGTCCTGCTGGTAACAGTCAATTTTTTCTTCAGACTTTTCCCGTTTGTCTCTTTCCCTCAAACCAGTTAATATTATTATTTATTATTTATTGCAAATAACGCTGAGTAATTACACGAATGCATAAAAACCAGCATTTGCTTCCGGGAAGGATTCACAAACATAAGACAAAAACACCATGGCTCAATGTAACTGCACATACGAAAAGCAGCATCTATTGTCAAGTTCGAGTGGCAATGTCAGAAAGATGGTAGACTGTTCGGCGTGCACGATGTTCAACCTGCAGGGGATAAGTCAAGGACGCGGCTCGGCAGAGGAAGATGAGTGCCGCGGGGTGCCATTCCACCGTGACTTGTCCCCTGCCAACTGCCGCAGCTGATTAAGGCCTCTAAGCGTGCCCAGGCGAATGCCGAGTCGGGCTAGGCAGTCCTGAGAAAGAGCTGAGAGGAGAGTTGTCCTGGGTCGGCCCAGTCGACCGCGCAGGCTCGCAGTGGCTGAAAACTCTAACACACGCTGTGGGGGAGAGCTCTTCTGCATTCTCAGTACGTGACCAAGGAACTCCCAACGCTGTTGGTCAATCTCGAGCGAAATTGGTGCTGAGCCGCAGATGTCGTACAGATGCTTGTTGGTAATTGTGTTCGGGAACTTAACGCCAGCCATTGTTCTCAGATGCCTTCGATGAAAGGTGTCAATCCCTCTGGTGGTGGCATCTGTGAGACCCCTTGTCGCACAGTTGTACAACAGCACTGGCTTCACATAGGTATTGTACAGCGCAACTCTAAGCAGTAGTGAGGTAGATTGATGCTTGAAGAGTGCGTACAACGAACAGAATGCCTGGGTTGCTAGAGCCTTTCTGGCTTGGACATCTTGCGCTGAGCCTAGCCGTGATCCCAGCGACTTCGCATTTCTCCATGCTTCGGAACCACGCTCCTCCAGATCATCAGCCAGGTATATCTTTGTTCGTTCAGTTTTGGAGGTATTAACGGTGAGGTTATGGCTTGGGAGGGTCTCTGCACATTGATCATGAACGTCCTCTAGCTCTTGCTCATCAGTTCCAATAAAGTCTAGATCATCCGCATACTGCAGGTGGAGGTTCAGGTGGTAGGATGTCGTCAGGAGGGGAGTCAGATCTGATACGTCGCAGTGCACTCTCAAAGTAGCATGTAAACAGAATCGGACTAAGACTGTCACCCTGTGGTGTGCCAACGTTCCCAGTTAATAACACTCATAAAAAGGACACACTTCAAGCTCATTACAAACATCTTGAAAGTTTTTGTCTTCACAAGTATACTTTCAAGCCTTCTCGTCACGTGAAATACAGAAAAGGGAAAAGGAACAGGAACAGTGGATTAAATGCAGTAAGAAGGTGGTAAAACAGCGCAAAAAAGAAGATAGGTAAAGTAAACAGCGAAAATTGCAATAATGACACAAAGGTGCTAGTGCGAGAAAACTCAATAAGCGTGACATGTAGTGCGACAACAAGAGACAACCACTGGACATACATGTAACTAACGAGGTTTTGACGACCTAGTTAATAATAATAATAATTTATACAAAGAGAAAGACCAAGGAACTACAAGTTACGCTATACTGTCCACTAACACCACCAGTTACTAAACAATTAGCTCATGCGATAACATTGCACGACACTGACCAACGGTCCTGACGTTCTACAACTAACTGGCTAACAGCTCTAGCACATCTTGGATGCGCACTCCAACAGCCTTCCTACTTGGTAGGTGTTAGTGGACAATAGCGGAACTTGTAGTTCCTTGGTCTTTCTCTTTGTATAAATTAAACCTTGGCTCTCAATCTGAGTCCAATAATAATAATAATAATAATAATGTAAGGAAAAAATTGGAGGCGTCACATGATCCAATTTCGAAAGAAAAGGTGTCAGCACCGACGCATCCACACAGTCAAGTAAGCCAATTTGTAACCCAACGTTTTCGTTCCCTTCTCATCATGGGTACAGGGAATAATGGAAAATGTCAAAATACAGCAACTTATAGAGCTACAGCAAAAGCATAGATCGAAAACCTCACGCTATACGCGTGGGAAAAAATATAATTCAGCAGAACTTGTCAAAAAACAGGGTGAAGGTGAAGAAATGACTAAAACACAATGAAAACATCAGCGAGGAGAAGCATTCCTTACACTTTCACGAGGATTAGCGCCAAACGACTGAAGTGATAACACATTTTCCTTCTGAACACATAGTTCACTGGACAACTTACGAATATACAACGCTTCCAAAACAGACAAATGTTATACAGATCTGCCACGGGCCAAAACGGAGAAAACATCATCTCTGTACAACTCACGACAACTATCACTAACCAACAGATGATTCTTGATAGCCAACTGCTGATTGCTAGAATGTCGCGTCTTTTTCGTCACCTCCAATGTCGCAGCTCTTGACCCGTCGGCAAGGCAAAGAGGTGCAGATCTGGTGAAACTACACAGAAGAAGACAATGCCAGGGACACCTACTCGAAGAGTCACTCGCAGCCAGGTTCAGATGCGTACTGGAGGAGACCAGCAGGCGGCAATACTGGAAGTGACAACGAGCGTAAGTGGGTGAAAGCGTGGAAGACCACCACGAAAGCCATTGATCAAGACAACGGAAGAATCAGACACCCGACGGGTGACCAGGCGATGTGTTGGAAGGGCCAAGTCAGGACCTGCGGCATCGGAAGTGACTTCAAGGCGACTGCCCAGTGGAAATGACGGGTCAAGAGCTGCGCCATTGGAGGTGCAAAAAGGCGCAAAAAGAGTTACAAATAATAATTCTACATAACTCCTATGGCCTGCCTGGCTTAGCCGACGGCCAGCAAGACAGTAAATCTACATACAGAACTGTGCCCACACCAGCCATATACATGTACACTGCGCTAGTATCACACTGCTAGCTCTAGAATAGCCTCCTGCCTACAACATCCACACACATAATCATTGCTCACCACCTCCTGCCCACACCACCCACACATTCTGCGCTAACATTGCACTGCTAGCCCCTGCTTTCAACAACCACAAACTCTGCACACAGCCTCCTGCCTAAGTAAGATAGCACCGCTAGCCCCACATTCTCACAGCTTTTTCATACCTTCTCCTGGCATACCGGTATATTATACTGGCATGGTCGGCACCCAACCTTCATGTTGCCTGATGATTGCGAGAGCATGAAACTACTTCAAGTCGCAGCAAATAATTAGTCTTGATTGTCCTTGTTGTTCTGTACAGGACTGACTCAGTCTGTGTTGAGTAGGTTCTCGCGTTTTCTGCTTCGTGGGAGCATGTGATGCCAGGCTTTGTGCAAAAGCAGGCCACTACTGCACTACTTGCCACTACCGCCGTACCGGTATCTAGTCCTTTCTACATGCTTCCTTGACAAAGATGTCGACACCTCCCTGGCCTCAGGCGCTTTGTCTAACCATGGTAACGAACTAAGACCAGCAAGCACGTACATGTAAGAGCGAACACACAGACAGTCGTTCCTCTGCATTGGGGTGTCGCAGAAACAAACAAAACATAATGAGAACCTGGCTATCCCCATCCCTTCCCCTTTTCGCATTTCCCTTGCCTATCCCTTGTTTTTGTTGTTGTCGTCGTACCTTTATTCCAAAGTCGGATCGCTAACAGGCGCTAGGCGTCTATGCTTCCTGAGATTTATACTGCTAGCAGTATAATTATTATGATGACGAAAAAGGAATGGAACGATTGTTGAGTAGCTGAGGATGCTATGGTGATGTATTTACGGAAATTGCGTCAAAGTACTGTAAGTGTGGCCTTACACTTCGAGCAGACCAGAGTACGTGGAAGGCATAGCGAAGGGTGAACCTGAAAGCCACAGAAGTAAGTCAGTAGCTACTGGATGCAGGCTAGTCGAAGTGATGAACGAATGCTAATGTAAATCAGATCCGAGTCTATCTTTCACTGCTCAGAAGTGCTAAATGTGGTGCAAAATTGAGAGTAAAAAAGAGGGCGCAGGTACCACAGTCAGGGGAGAGGGGGGGGGGGGTGCGAGCAAAACAGACAAAATATCACCTGTAGTAGAATAGAGCTTGTTCCCACATGAACAAGTTGCTGCTGCTACCAAAGTTCAATATCATCACGTGATGCAGCACCTGAGTTAGTGGCAATAGTGAGCCTGTTCTCGCACTCCCTGGCTGTGTAGCCAGCGCCTCCTACATTACCATTCATTTCACACAAATTCTATCACTTTTGAGCAACACCATGCCCAGTGGGCCAGAAAATGCATTCACAAGCTAGCACCGATCCCCCCTCCCCGTAAGTTCTCACTTACCTGTTCACACTTAGTAACATGCGGCTTACGCCTAGCGCCATCCTGGACTATGTTACCGTATAAAAGGGGGTACTGCAGGCATTTCCTGTATCATATAAGTCACCTTGGGATTGCCAGCTATTATCTGATAATAGTGATACGGTAAGTGTTGCCTAAATACCCGCTAGTTGGCACCGTTTTAATATGTGCTCCAATTCTCTATGTGCATGGTGAATTTGTTCTGAAAATATCCTAATCCTGTTATTAACCTCTCGCAAAAGATGTGCATGATGAATGGGCAACTTGCTTCATTTATTGTGTTGAATCCTGTTATTGGTGATCTCTCCGTTCCTTGTAGAGACCACCGGCGCGGTCTGGTGGTCTGCCAGCACGGTCGCAAGCATCACCTGAATCCCGGGAGCAACCCCCGGAGCAGCCACAGCTAGCACGTCAGCAACGCCATCAGCAGCAACAGCAGCAACAGCCTTCGTGGACAAGCATGGACCGCAGCAAAGCACTAGTGAGTTTTGTAGAAAGAAGGACCCACGGGATGGGTGTGTGTGATCCCCGGTAGCCTAAGGGCCCGGTAACATATGCACTGGGGTTCGCTTCGGCATCAAGGTTTTGCGACAGCGAGCCTGGTGTCGCTCCAGCGAAACCACGTGTGTATGGTCACACATACAAACAGGGCAAACTCCTACTTTGGCGGAAAATGAGAGTAAAGTGGATTGTGGTGCACACGGCACGGAGAATAGACAAGGTCAATGACTATCTTGCACGCATTTTTGTTGCATGGACATATGCATACAAATTTCTCGTATCAAGTCCATATACAGCAGACCGTGGTGTTTTCCGCTGAAGCGAAACCGCAGAAGCGACAGTCTCGCTTCGAAAATTTTGGAGGAAGCGGATTGGAGTTTCCACTGAAGCGGAAGCTCCGCTTTTCGCTGTTACCCTTGTATTTTTCGCTCGTTTGATGTCGCTTCAGCGGATCCGCTACTTTCGAGTGCATGTGTAACCGGGTCCTAATTGGTAGGGCACTGTTCTGGAAAGAGAGGGGTGCTGGGTTCGAATCCTGCTCGTGGATTCTTCTCTTGCAACAGTTTGAACAATCCAATGCTGGAGCAAGATTGTTTGTTGACCTGACAAAGACTCGTCTAGACTGTAGCTTAAGGAATTTCCCGGAACGTGTATGACCCTTGAGTCTCTTTAGATATTAGGGTACCTGAACTCAAACACAATATTCACCAAATTTTCGGGCATGGCGGATTA
>NC_088643.1:15524534-15542034 GCF_964019385.1 Sycon ciliatum | reverse complement strand
ACCAGCAAAGACTGGCAGCAGTCTACACCAGTCACAGTATGGTAACACGCCAACGGCATCCTCCCTCAGTGGACCGAGTGGCACAGCAGTATACGCTTATACGGGCTCTCCGTACTATAGTCCTGGCAACAGACCGTTGCAGCATGGTCACACATCTTACTCTGGATCTTCGGTGAAGGCACTCTCGGGACACCAGAGCAGTGTGAGTGAACAGACACAGACAGACCAACACACACACATACACACATACAGACACGACATGCATGCACTCATACACACGCACATATACACACATATATGAGTAATAATATTTATAATGTAGAAAGGAAAAATACATTATGGATACGAGTTAAGAGTAACTCTCCATCACTGTAACATGATACTTTATACAGTCAGAAAGTGCAAAAACTAGGCACTGAGACATTCGACGTCTTGACACCAAGCTTCGACACATCTCCGTAGCGCTAACCGACAGCCTTCCAACTTGGAAGGTTCAAGGTTACGGAAAGATCAAAGAGTGGAAGGCAAGCGCAACGAAAACGAGCAAAAGCTACAGTCCCAACGGAACAAAGGATGTCGATTGTTACTGGACGATGACGAGACCAGTACGATATTTGACAAAGCGGTCTAACTACAATTCGAAGCAGCAAAGCAGCACACCACCCAACTTGGGTGGGTCATAAATATCAAAGATAAGCGTCCACATGGCTTCTTGATGTCAGAGGTGTCAGTGGCTAACATCAGCGCCTGGTATGATGGAGAGTTTGGGCCTTGTCGGACAACGTGGCCAAACCATAGAAGTCGACGTTCTCTGCAAATAGAGGTAATAGGGATGCTATTGGTTTGGGAGTACAGGTGATTATTGGTGATGTGGTGAGGATGGTGGATATTCATGAGAAATTTCAGCTTTTTCCTATGCCATATATCAAATTTTGAGGAAAGGGCTTTGGACAATGTCCAAAGGGCACAATTATATAACAGAGTGGGCATGATTAGACAATTTAACCCTAGAAGTACCAAAATTTCAACTACCCTAGAATTACGGAGGCATCATATGACTCCACTGGACTTAAACATACCTACTTGGAATTATTATCGGCAATATGTGTAGAAACAGAAGTCCTTGGGGTACCTTTTAAAAGGAAGAACCAATGACAGGTGCACTATCTTGGAGACCAGCAGCTGGCATTGCGCGTAGCGAAAGGGCAACCTCTCGTCAGTTTACGGAAAAATAAAAAAAGCGTTTGCTTGCCATTCTCATCCTGCAAACTCTACCTTTCAGTCCTTTACCCCGGAAATGGCTGCTGGGCCTATTTGCTGGATTTTTCTCAGCCAGATTGGTCGTTCTTTGACCGCTGTGATAAATACAATACATTTACAAGCGAAAGGAGAACGTGGTGTCGAGACTCATAGCAAATGAATAATTTTCGTTCGACGTCGTGTCCGGAGATCATCTTCGTGATCAAACCTCAAGTAGCAGAGTAGTTCCTGGAAACTATTTTTAGGTATTTTACTTGATTATATGGCGTCCATTCCTATCCAGCCGAAGGGCTGTCGGCAGATTATTGCGGGTGCAGAGGACGCCTCTTGCGTAAATTTGCGAAACCAATGCCATGATATTGCCTTCACTCAAAGTGGAGTCCTCTCCAATTTTTTTGGTTTTTTCCTCCTACCTTGTGCACTTGATCATGACATGGTTCATATTCGGGTCAATAAATGCAAATAATGCATCTGCCCCATCTTCAAAATTGTGAATATCTCGGAAAAGCCCGCATACTTCGGAAGCAACAACCGGTTGCGCGCGTTCGCGCTTGCTTGGTGCAACACATTTTCTACTACCTACCAACTTTGCCAGAGAACCTAGCTTCATGAAGGAAATCCTGCACGAGTTTTGGAGATTGATGTTCTGTTATGTGTATGGCTCCATAGCTTTATCACCACCATTATCCGCTTACTCCCTCGACTCCGGTCCCGTATCAGACTGATCGAGAAGCCGGAGCAATTAGTTTTCACTCATCTTCATCTGGAGCATATAACTATGTGTCTCTGTGTTGGATCACTTCTAATTGCTCGAGCACAATGCCCCAGGCACTCTCCTCGCATTCATCCCCAACCTCCTGGCCAAAAAATTCAAAATCAAATGAAATGCTTCATCGGCAGCGACACTGCGCCTACTGAACATGGTTTCCGCCAGACCATTGTAAACTCAAAGGACGTTCCTAGAATATTATAACTGCCCTGGCACTTCATATCGTAATATGCTGCAGATGACATAGTGAATCAATTTCCAAACTTAGGACAAACAAATTTGTCTGTTTCGGCAGGATTCGGGATTACGATATTGATCATAACGACACGTGAAATGTGCATATTAGCATGTCCATATGTACAAATCACCACCTTCATGGTCCCCAATCTCCTTGCTCCCAAATGTATTCCTCTTCACGTTATTCACGTGTGGTTCTAAGCCATATTCGCCCTTTTATTGATGCCTATGGTATGTGGAGTCATATGATGCCGCGCGGTACTTCTAGGTAGCACCACCTGGCATTTCGGAACGGTACTAAATTTTTGAAAACGCAACCCACTGCCATTAACAAAATACAAAATAAATAGAAGTCACACAATTTGGGGAGATTCTAAGCCCCCATATAACAGCAATCCCATTTTAAAATTTGCAAATTCATCATATGATGCCTCCGGTACTTGTAGGGTTAAAAACATGCAGAAACGGGACACAAGGGAATGTCTCCTCCAAGCGATGGATATGAAGGCACGGTTGGCTACACTAATTCTCTGTGATACGTCTTCTGCTGTTCCAAGTCTTGACCCAAGGAGTTTGATGCATTTCCAGTTGTTGTCTTTTGACGTTTCAAAATACTCAGTTTTATCGACGTTGAAACGGAGGTTGTATTCAGCAAAAATGGATTCGCACGAGTTGACGAAAGCTATTAAAATTGTGGAGTTGGCATTGGCAGGACCAAAATATCAAGATGATCTGGTTTATATCGCCATCATTTTTTCTGTTTTTCTTCTTGTTTTTTTGCTGTTTTACTGCTGATCTTCTCACGGTGCAGATGTTTGGTGACGGCATGCCATCTGGAATGGGTGCCACTGGCACTTCCTACTCCGGCAACACAGAGCAGTCTTATCCGGGCGGCACAGGAAGTAAGGCAGTTTGATCTATGCTCCTGTTGTCCACGTTTGTTATATGGTGGGATATGATTTTGAGGCGGCGAATCCGGACGCAGGAATGCTGCTGGCATGCTGGTGTGCACAAGCTGACTGTCTGGAAATTGTGAAATTACATTACCAAGTACAAGTACTGGTGGTGCTTCTCTTGTGTTGACCGCAGTGGCTCAGATGGGAGCAGCTAATCTATCGGCGACAGCAGATGCAGGCCTGCCATCGCAAGCATCGGTGAGTGAATTCGTGTCAAAGTGAGACCCTGCATCACACATCTGAAATGTGTCCAGGTTACGAAATGTTTAAAAAAAACTGTGATCCATCCTCACTGTATATTCGGGATTTTCCGTTGCTTTTTACAGGCTTCCAGCAGTACGGGGTTCGGGGATACTCCGCTGGACCTTAACCCTTTCCATGCTAATGACGTCTATAGACGTCATGCGCGCTGTACGCCAAACGACTAATGACGTCTATAGACGTCATGAGATTTGCGCAGTACTTCACAGCGCATAGATGAGTGTACAAACTTTTGTAACTCCGTCATAAATAAGTCTATCGCTATAATCGATAAGCTGTTGGAAAGGTATTGAGCTCAGCTTTCTAGCAATATAAAGTTCTTCGCGATAGGTGAAAGATTGACGGAGCGTCGACGGTGTGAACACGGAATCCGCGATATTCATGTTAAAACAAAATGGCGTCACGATTTATTGAAAGTGGTATAGTTGGTGGTACGAGTGTTCAAAACCATTTGAACTTCATACTGTTCGTCTTCTTTTTGACATGCTCTCTTTCCATCGTCCTTAGCTTTTGTTTGTTGAGAGCTGTTTTGGCTTTCTCCTATACCTCTGGGGGATGCCAAGTGATGGTTTTGAGAGGCTGGTGATGGCTGTGAGCGAGAGTTTGCCGATCGGCGTCGTCCTCGCTATAGCGATGAAAATACTAGTTACTGCGCACCTGGCAGATATCACAACACGTCGGAGCGTCCAGGAGCAAAGGAATCTTGGGTTTTCACTGGAATCTAGTTCCTCCAGCATCGTGTAGCCCACCGTCGGTGAATGGCGGTCCAGAAAGGTCGAACCTGGTCTTCTGCAGCATCTCGCAGTCCTGCGAGGCACACTGAATACGCCTGTCATGTATTCTACAAATAAAAATCACGAAGTAGTGGACTTTACAGTGATGAGTCTATCCTGTATGCTGCAAAAGACGCAGGAAATGTGACTGGTGTCTGTACACTCAGTGACTGGACGCCAACACCCCAGTCTTCTCCTGCAGGATCTGTTTGACATTGACATTATGCAGTAGGTCGGCATTGACCTGGTTTGGCAGCTATCGTAATAGTATCTGCCTGGTTGGATGTAGCAGGTTGGTGTTTGCTCGTCGTCCAGTCCGGAATTTTCTTGTAACTCACGGTGGAGTACGCGCAGGGTTTGTGATCATCCCTGTTCACTTCAATATTATCAAACACAACGTTCCCTTTGTCACTCATCTTATCCTGAGTACTGAATTTGCTGACAATCATCCAGTATTGCACCACACTTGTCACAACCTACCGCCACTGCTTGCGGTGGCGACTGGTTCGTCAATGGCGGTGACCAGGCTGACTGACTAGCTTCGAGACAGCGGCCTCGTTGTCAACCCCGCGGCAGCCTAAAGGTTGATTTTATCGATCCAGCCTCAGCGCCATGTTGACGATGCCCTAGTGACTGTGTGTCATGGATTGCCTTGCCATGTGCGGTCAGTGCCGTCCACCTTGATGCAGCCCTCAACAACTGGCTCAGCCCATGGGAGTCTCAAGTGGACAGAGTTGTTGCCAAAGTAGCTCAGAAGATTGGTGCATCGTGGTGTAGGTGAGCACATAACTAGGACTTCCCAGCACCTATTTGTCCAGGCTGCGATACTATGTGACATGCTGTACTGCACATTCTTTTCAGCACTGCAAGGCCGGCAGCTGGACCGACTGCAGGGGCCGCGCACATGCAGGCCGCCTGTTGCCAGTGCAGCATTCTGGAACGTTCCTTCCTTCTGAGATTCGTGGAATAATAACTTTCTTTGCTTCAAAGCAAGTTGCTTACCTTTCTGTTGTGCTCCCAGTGTCCTTACAACAATAACCTACAGCAATGTTTTATTTTCCTTTCCATTCCCCAACCAATGAATACTACGATGTCGATTCTATTTCTGAATACTTTAGTGTGTGCCCGCGCACGCACGTGTGTGTGTATACCTCACTCGCCACTCGAAGTTCTGTTCCCCATCACTGGAACACTGCCTGTTCTTTCAGGACCTGCCATCATCTGCGGATGGGCAGTCAATGATTGTATTGTGTGTGTGTTTCATTCAGAATCAGATCCGCTATCGTTGCTATAAGAGAAAATCTGTGGGTTAACATCCAGTGCATTTGTAGATTTGCGTGCTTTTCTCGCCACGGGCGCATACATGGGACATTGTGTGTGTGTGTGTGTGTGCGTCTGTGTGTATGGGGATATTGTCTGTATCGGCTTTTGGTACTAATGTTCAGGTCTGTGCTTGCATGTGTGAACATGAAATTGTTCGGTTCTGTGCATGCTATTGCTATGTTTTATATTATTGTATGTATGTGTGCATTTCCACGAACAGTGTAGATGAGCGTGGAGAGTGCATTCATCCCTCATCAACCACTTCCCCTTGGGCTTACGTTAGTTTTTTTCTGCGTACCTCTCATTTTTGTTTGTTTCTCTCTGCTACTGTATTGATGCCGGTACCTGTACCTCGATGTGTTCCTCTATCTGCTGTCGCCTTTAACCTTCGGTCAAGTTAACGTTTATTGTGCTCTATTTATCGTGCGAATCAAAATAAACAATAATAACACAAGTCGTGCTAGAGTGACGACATGTGCGTGTAGTAGGGTTGATGCGATGGGACGTTATAATTAGGTGGAACAGAACACACATTGGGCAGATTGATTGGGCATCATTGATTGTGCTCAGTCTAAACAGTGAACATAATAATTATCTCCAGTGACAGACTGTAGCAGCTAGCCTCCATGATCCAATAGGTATCTGGCACTAGTCGCTACTGCTTGTTTGACAGGTGCCGCCAGACCCCTGTTGTGTCATGCTATAGATGCACATGCCCTATTCTGGGGCATACTGAGGTACTTTGATTTTGTTGACTGCATGTAGACAGCATCCAATATTAGTACTCGTAGACCTTGGCTCTTTGTAGGTCAACCACCATCGCATGGATCGATCGGTGACTATGGACTTGGAGGTTGGAATAGCCCGCGCTGAACAGATCTTGCCATGGCCCAGGGAGTGAACTCGCTCACTCGACTATCCCGGTTTTAGTTAACCAGCTGAGTGGTGCAATTTGTCCATACCATGTTGCGAGCTCACAGTTGTTTGGGCAGGTTTTGAGCTACACCACGAAACAAAGCGAAATAACGGCGTGACTGTAGAGCAAGGAAGCGGCGAGACGGCACTTCCAGGACGAGACAGGCAGTAGAGACGTGTTCACAGCATGAGCAACCTCTCAAACCCTGCCGGTACTCCACAGTTACAAGAAAATGTCGGACTGGACGACGTGCCAATGCAAACCTGCTACATCCACCCAGGCAGATAGCTGCCAAACCAGGCCAATGTCGACCCACTGCATACCGGTATGTCAATGTCAAACAGATCCTGCAGGAGAAGACTGGGATGATATTAGCGTCCAGTGTACGGACACCAGTCACATTTCCTGCATCTTTTGCAGCATACAGGATAGACTCATCACTGTAAAGTCCACTACTTCGTGATTTTTATTTGTAGAATACATGACAGGCGTATTCAGTGTGCCTCGCAGGACTGCGAGATGCTGCAGAAGACCAGGTTCGACCTTTCTGGACCGCCATTCACCGACGGTGGGCTACACGATGCTGGAGGAACTAGATTCCAGTGAAAACCCAAGATTCCTTTGCTCCTGGACGCTCCGACGTGTTGTGATATCTGCCAGGTGCGCAGTAACTAGTATTTTCATCGCTATAGCGAGGACGACGCCGATCGGCAAACTCTCGCTCACAGCCATCACCAGCCTCTCAAAACCATCACTTGGCATCCCCCAGAGGTATAGGAGAAAGCCAAAACAGCTCTCAACAAACAAAAGCTAAGGACGATGGAAAGAGAGCATGTCAAAAAGAAGACGAACAGTACGAAGTTCAAATGGTTTTGAACACTCGTACCACCAACTATACCACTTTCAATAAATCGTGACGCCATTTTGTTTTAACACGCATACGGTCCATTCACCACGGCTGTCAAGAAGCGGCAACTTAGAAAGATGGCGTCGGTTCGAGATGGCATGGTAACCGCGCACGTGCCGTGGTCCGTGACTTGCTCATGTATGCACGCAAATGCAACTTTGCAAGTCACAAACTCACAAAGATCGTCTTTGCATTTGGAGAAAATATCTTCGACTCTCTTTGGAGGTTGGCGAGGTTTGCCTAATCTTTACTTGATTGCGATGCCGGTATGTCCTGTCAATAATTAGAACAAAGAGAGCTGATGATCGCTTCATTGCTGAGCAGAAGTAACAATCAACTCTCCTCATGTCCTCAGTGCCAAAGGCAGACGACTGCAATTCCACAACGCTCATTTCACGATGATGGAAACAATAATCGTGTACTAGTACACACTTGGACCATTTGGTCATCCCTATTCTAGCCGCTAGTCCGTCCAGAAAGCAGATATTGACTATTACGATGAGTACAACTGCGTGAACGAGGGCTCAAACAGCAAATTCAATTCAAGACGTGACTCCAGTCAAGAATTAGGGTCTTTACTCGAGAACTTTACAAATACAGGTCAAGGCACCCCACAAAACTGATAGATGGCACGAACGAAAGACAAATAGGCCAGACAAAGTGTCCCAAGTGATTGAAAACAGCAGATCTACCAAATAAGACAGCTACATGTGCCTAAACAACGATTCCCATACAGTAGAGAGTAGTATCAGGCAGAATGAAAGCCTTGGAAGTGCACAAATACAGCCACGACCGCCACAAAAATTGGACGACCGCCACAAAAAAATTCTCATTGCTCTACCTCCTTGAAGGGTGAAAGTTACCAGTTATCCTATAGCGATGTCAGTTTATGCCTGTTGGAACCCCCCACAGCCCGCACGAAATACCTTTCAAATAATTCCAGGATGCAATTGCAGCTCCAGACAGGAGGAAGAAGAACACCGTCAAAAATAACGGCAACGATGCCCAAACTCTCGGGAAACGGCTGAAGTCTTCCTGAAGATGTTAACATTGAATAGCCATCGATTACCAGCGTGGTTTGGTGACTTTAGAACTGTTTTGAGACTTAGAACGAAGCGATATCTCAAATTTGATGGAATTGTTACCTGTCAAATGCGTGGGCGAGCAGGCCAGCTGACTGGTTATGCATGAACATGCATGAGCATGCATTGATTTTTCATGGTTCACGTGCAGAAAACTAAGTTGCCGCGATCCAAGTGCAGCTAACAGCCGTGTCACGGCACTGAGCGTTTTGTTCACGCAGTTTTTTTGTTGCGTGCCAGGGGATTTCCCTTTGGCGCAGCGCATGCGTAATGGACACCAGCGGAAGCACGTGGATCTCAGCTTTGCAGCGCAGTTTGAATCGTGAAAATCGGCTGAACTGGAAGAAGAAATCGAAAAAGAATGTGAGGTCGAGTTGCTGTGCCTTTCCGAGGCATCGTGAAGTAGTTTCAAGAGGACATAGAAGTTGCACCTCTGTGCATATTGAGAGGAGAGCTACCAGGATGGATTCGCTTGGTCCTGATCTTTCCAACAAGCCCAGGATGACGAAAATCCATCAAGGTGAACTGAATTGAGAGAAAAATTCGTTCGGACCTTTGCGCGAAAACGACACCAGGAGAGTCAGTGCGCTGGAAAGGCAGTTTGCTGGAGTAAAAGGGGTCAGCACGGAAAGGGTTAACAACAACAGCACTACAGCAGAAAGTGGAGTAGCATCACAGGTAAACTGCATGTATACAGTTTCTAGGTGTTTGTCCTAGATATGGGTTTGTGAATGTGCATCAGGGTTCTTTTTAACTTCCTTCTCCTCGTGGCATCTTGTGTATAGGATATTGACCAAGACGAGATTATATGGGACATATAGGCTGAGTCTGTCTTTTACTCGGCGGACCTCGGTCTTTTACTCGACCTCGGTCTTTTACTCGACCGAGGTCCGCCGAGTAAAAGACCGAGGTCCGCCGAGTAAAAGACCGAGGTCCGCCGAGGTCTTTTCCGAGATTGCCTCAGTGTGTTTGATGATTTTCTGTTTTGTGCCGTGCAAGTTTGTGTTAAAACAGTTGAAGGTTCTGGAAGCTGTATACATTCGTTTGCAAAATCCTGTTCTATAAAATAAAAAGAAGCATGTAGTCGCGTTCAAGTTGTCCTCGTAGCTTGCTATCAGATGTGAAAATATTGTTAATTTTCCACTGTATCACCCAATGCTTTGTGTTTGCACTCAGTTAGTATACTTTTTAGCACTATGTCTGACTGCTGTTATGTAATGCTTTAACACTTCCTTTGGTCACACTTTTAATTTTGCAGTACTTAATGTTCATTTCGTACACCTTACCCTCAGTGCTGATACCATCCACTGACGAGTGGAATGCAATGTGCGTTTACGAACGAAGCCTAGGGAGTGCCCCTGGTTCGAGTCCTGGTGGTGACAGTCAATATTTTCGTCAGACTTTTCCCGTTGACGTCTTTCCCTCCAACCATTGAATATTAAAATTCTTCAATTAAAAATAGAAGAAATCACATTGTTGAGTACGAAAAGGAGTCATACTCCCCAGACACAACGGACAACGGGAATAGGTAGGTAGAACGACATTTATTGTAGACGAAGAGACCGAGACAAAGACGAACGGAAAGACTACATTATGGAAGAGAGATAGAGAGATCAAGTGAGGGCGACAAGATAAAGGGCCTGGGTTGCTATGGCAAATATGGGCGCGCAAGTAGCTACCCAGGCCAGCGGAATGAAAGGTGACAAAAGGAGACAAAAGGTGAGGACGAGGGTGCATGCAAGCCAGCTTGGAAAGGTTGTAGAACGTACGGGAGAAGGTACCTAACAACATGGAAAGGAGTTCTGGAGCAACTATCCGCAACTGTAACAAGATATGAAGCAGGCAAAAAGTGCAATAACAGGCCACAAAACTGACATGCTACTGAGACATTCAACAACCGGAGACCTAGCTCTGAAACACCTCCTTTGCGCAAACCAATAGCCTTCCAGGTTGGAAGCTTCAAGGTTATGGTAGGACCAATGAGGACAAGGTGACTTATAATCGAATTATAATCGGGGAAATATGGTACACAGAAACACATACACACATACTCATACACACACACACAGACGCACGCATGCACACACACACACACACACATACACACACACACACACACACACACACACACACACACATGCACGCACCCACCCACGCACACGCATACGCATACATACACACGCATACGCACACGTTTACACAAGCCCACTACTTCTACTACCAATTCTTTTCATTACAATTAGTAGAAAGTAAGAACAACAATGGAAGAACAAGACAACGCATTTAAATGTGATAGGGACTTGTTATTATGACAGTGACTACAAATTTCTGCAGAAGGGTGGTACCAAGAAGTTACTGCTGACCAGCCCTGAGCCTGAATTCAGCTGCGAAGGGCATCCGCCTGCTGCAAGAGGATGTTCGAGTGCCCCTGAAGAACATGAGGGCCCATGGCGTTGAGCAAAATGAAATCTTGCAGTGCAGGTGATTCATGACAGCGGAATAGTGCAGATCAGCATTCCTTTCCGCAACCAGACTGGCTAGCGGTTTCAGGAATACTGAACATTTTTGTGGGCATGGGTGCGTGTTTTTGTGTGTGTACCGCATATCTCCGAATAAAGGTCGAATCCCCATTTTCGGGTCTAAGCCAAGTTGTTTCAATTCATTCACATCATTAAGCAGTCACGCTCAACTGAAGTTTAGTTTAAAAATGTGTGACTTTATATTCGGTGAAATACAGTACTTTTGCACGTATGTGTGTGTGGATATACATGTATGTGTGTAGTCATGTGTGTTTGTAAGTGCATGTACATGTACAATGTACTTGTATGTTCTTGTACACATAGATGTGTGTGTTCTTGTGTGTGTGAGTGTTTGTGTGTGTGTGTTTGTGTGTGTGTGTGTTTGTATTTGTGTGTATCTGCGTGTTGTGTGTGTGTGGGTGCGTGTGTGTGGGTGTGTGTTTGTGTGTGTGTTTGTGTGTGTGGGTGTGTGTGTGTGCTCAGCGTGACACTTCTGTGCTCTGCGATGTTTGCCAGCGTACTTTCGCCCACCAGAAATACAAGAATCGCCACAAGTGCCTGGCCGAGAGGAGGAAGCCCATATCTGAGCAGTCCGGCAGCCGACTATGTAATGCGTGCGGGGGATGGTTCTTGAGTGCTGGCGGGCTAGCTATGCATAAGTGTCTCTCCAACTCGGCTGCTGAAGTGGCGTCGGTCTCGGCTGTGGCATCGGCAGACTCGGTCCGGAAACAGCGGGTTGCCCTGCCCTGCTGCAGAGCGCATTGTCTCGGCTGCGGTCGCTGCTGCAAGTCATCCCGTGGTTTCGACCTGCATAGCTGTGCTAATTTCCTGTCCAGGAAGTAGAGCGGCGTTTCTGGATCCAATGCTGAACTCAGTGCTGTCGACCCCTGCACAGGGGACACGTGACCATTTGATGGCAGTGTTACCAAGGACCAAGGTGTGTGTGACTGTGTGTGTATGTGTGTGTTCTTGTGTGTGTGAGTGTTTGTGTGTGTGTGTGTTTGTATGTGTGTGTATCTGCGTGTTTGTGTGTGTGTGGGTGGGTGGGTGTGTGTGTTTGTCTGTTTGTGTGCATGTGTGACTGTGTGTATGTGTGTGTGTGTGTGTGTGTGTGTGTGTGTGTGTGTGTTTGTACATGTTTGGGCATCATACACGTTTCAGGGAACACTTACTTCTTTCGAGGAGAACGAACGGTATAGGCTGAAATGGAACAGGGAACGAGAACGGTATGCCTAGCCAATTACCTTTAAAAATATGAATAACGACAGCACAATGCATGCTGTGTTTAATGTTACCAGTATCACTATCGATTACTGCTGATTTCTTCACATGTGGTCGACAACGACACGTCGAAGTGGCGGGACAGAAGTTCTCAGCTGCCGATGGTTGTCGAGGACATGCTGCAGTTGGGCAGAGCAGTAGTCACTCATACATTTGTTGCAATTTTGTACGGTTGAAATGAAGTGCAAAGCTCCTGGTTTTGTGTCGAAATCGATGCCGGTGACAACTCACTGAATTGAAGAAGAGTATCCTGCTGCATGTGTCAGTGTGTGGTGTCCGAAGGTTGATTATGATGGTGTGATTAATCATGGCAAGCGCCCCGCTTTGTGCAGTGCCCGGGTTCTTTCCCGCAACAATTCTAAATGTTTAGCCAAACTCATCGCTGTTCTGTTGCCGACGGGGTGAACGGTGGTCCGGATACTACCATTGTGTGGTCTAACTCTCACTGTGCCCAACTGTGCTGCTGTTGATTCAGAAAACGTGTACAGAAAATCAATCAGGCATACAAGGAGCTACGTAAAAGTTTAGCTGACCACTTAACTGGCAAGAAAGTGGAAACGGAGAAAACTAAGGTAATTAACAAGGCGTATGTTGGACCACTATGTCCTGACCACTTTGTTAAAGAGAGCTGAGAAGTGTTCCTCCCCATTTTATAAAAATTAATAATACATTTATACCAATCTGGGGATTGTCTCTCCTAGCTAGGCTTTCCCCAAATCGGACGGCCGAAAAACTCGCCGAAAACGAGACTTATCAAAAATAGCTAAGCTTTTCTCCGATTTTGGAAGGTTCCTTTGAAAATCACCGAATATCAACCAAATGTTGTTGTTGCAAAGTGCGTGTAGGAACGAATGATGTTGCAGCAAGCATGACCGCTAGAGCTCTCTACTTCAGTGGTTGTACTTGCAGTACAGTGCGTTGAGGTCGTGTGACTCGTGCCCTTTGACCTCCTCCCAAACAACCATTAGCCATTAGGGGCCGTCCGTAAATACATGTTTTAACTTAAAGACATGTGACAGGTGTTTCTTTCTTGACCCACCCACCCATCCCCAGCAATGACCCCCTAAAATGCAGATAATGCCACTCATAATAAACACCATACTATGCACACATACATCAGTGTTTGCTCTAGGATTGTAGGACAGCTGGGTACACGTGTACCTGGCGCAACCATTTCAACCGGGTCGGTGCCGGGTACACAATACCTGGCGCTGTCTCACCAGCCGAGTCACATGCTTTAACTGTTTGGTTAGTGTATTTTAATTCGGACAATAAACGGAAACTATGCCCAATGTCAATGATATAAAGGCGAATAGATAAGCCGTATTTAGAAAAGAGAGGACAGGAATTAGAAAATTACGAAAGAAGAAGAAGTATCTGACACATACAAGCCATGTGGTCAGTCTTTTCAAAGTTCGAAAGTGTAAAGTACCAACAGTGTCACAGGTGACCCGGTACTATATTTTCAACCGGGTCCAAGCGCCGCCCACCCGGGTGGATTACCTGGCTCACCCGGTGCTGGAGCAGACACTGATAAATGAACACAGTACAGTCGACTCCACTCGTAGCGAACTCGCATAATAGCAAATTTCGTGATACAGGGAACCCTTGTTCATGTCCCTGTTTGAACCCATACGAAATTGACGGTTTTATATAAGTTTATAGCCAGCGGTTATGTGTCCCTATGTCTACTCTGCCGTGACACTTGCAGTGCAATGTAGTGCTAGCTCGTCTCGACTCTCAAGGCCTACCTGCACTAGCTGTAGCAGTGCTACATCATGTAAATGTACACGCGCTGTATGGTATGCACACACTCCGAAATGTATTTTTTAGAAACGCCTCGCAGGCGAACCCACCCACCAGAAATGCCTGTTAGACATCTCGAAGTAAATACAATTATTTACAGACGGCCCCTTAGGAAGATCGTTATTAGCAAAATCCCCAAATCAGCGGCCCGAAAAAGTCGCCGAAAATGAGTCTTATCAAAATATCGTAAGCTTTTCGCCGATTTTGGAGGGTTCCTTTGAGAATTGCCGCAAATCTACCAAATCTTCCATTATCTCACCGATTTTCAAACAAACAGCTGAATTTGCAGCCGATTTTCGAACAACCAGCTGGATTTGCAGCCGAATCTGCAGTATTTTTTTTGCCGAATAGGCGAATAAAACGGGCCGATACCTGCACTGCATTCTTTCTGTACGCACTCTTGTTACAGAATCACAGCCATTCCGTTCCCCGGGACGCGGGACACAAAGGACAAGACTAGTTTGTTTTTGATTATTATATTTTGACTTGACGGAAAAGCAGACTACACTGAAAGGGACGAACAAGAAGACTGACAAAAGGACTCTCGACTACAAAATCGTGCATGCTCATATCACACATGCACGCTACTAGACGAGACAGTCTGGGGAATGCCATCACACAGGAAAACAACACATCACTTCACAACACCCTCCACATATTTGGCATGCCCTTGCCCTAGCGCCCTGGGTAGTACTGTTAGCTGCTCCCGGCTAATGATGCCCCCTCACACCGGAACACAGGGGTTTTATATGATCAGTGGATTATAGACGTATTTGATAAGAGTGTAGACAGAAGGAGAACAGGACAACGACAACTCAAGACTAGACTAGAACAGAACCTGGAGCATGCGCTCTTCTATGTGAGTGGCTCATTGCCAAGGGGAGCGAGCGGGAAATACGAATAGTGAGTATTCAGGTCGTAGCATACATACACCTATTACACTGTGCCCCCCTAGCTAAAATTCACGTCCACGGGAATGAACGAAAGACCTAGGAAACAAACAAAAAGAAAACAAACCAAATAATAACCTCAGTCCAGGACATAGTCAGCTAGTCGAGCAGGTGCAGTGCGAACACGGCCAGAACGACGAGGAACAGGAGAAGAAGTACGGACCGGATCAGACGACGGCGGCTGTAGCGGCGGAAAATCATCATCGGACAGCGTAATCGGGTCAGGACGAGAAGCAGTAACGGCAGGCGGTTGACAGTCAGGAGGATGGGAAACGGCTTCAGGCGGACGAACAAACTTGCCACTGGCAGCATCATATCGGGTGAAACACTCAGACAGAGCAGGATCAGCATACGGAGCAAGGAGACTCTGAGGCTTGTAACAATCCGGCAACGGTCCAGCGGCAGAGGCACCAGGAGGACGAACAAAAACGGCCGGAGGAAGAATCTCGGCAGCCGGAGGAACATCAGCAGAGAGTGGCATTTCATCAGCAGCTGACAACGGAACATCACGGGCAAGAGGCGGCGGACTCGGCGGAGGAGACGGGGCAGCATCTTGCGGCGGCGTTGGTGCCAGTGGCGGAGACTCACTGTGCACATGTGCTTCAGGTTCGGCTAGCAAGCGCGACAGACCATCAGAATTCAGATGTTGGCGACCGGGACGGTGGACGACTCGGAATTCATATTCGGATAAACAGTCAAGCCAACGTGCTTTCCGTCCGCGGGGTTCCTTCAGGTTCTGGAGTGCAGTCAACGCAGTATTGTCCGTCCTGGCAACAAATGGTCGTGCCAAGAAGTAGTGCCTGAAATACTCCGCAAAATAGACCAGAGCAAGGGCCTCACGATCGCTAGCATCGTAGTTGCGCTCAGCTTTCGTCAGTACACGGCTGCCGTACCCAATTCGTCGCTCAGTTCCATCCTGGATCTGGCTGAGGACTGCACCAATCGACACATTGCTCGCATCGGTGTCCAGAATGAATGCACCTGCTGAATCTTCAAACTGGGGGTACGCCATCACCGGCGCACTGGCAAGCGAACGCTTCAGAGCCTGGAACGCCGCTTCGCAAGCTTTCGACCACGCAAAGCGAGCATTCTTGCCTGTCAGAGCAGTCAGCGGAGCAGCACGCTGGGCGAACCCACGGATGAAGCGGCGATAATATCCAGCGAAGCCAAGGAACTCGCGGACAGCTGTGACAGATTTCGGAGTCTTCCAGTTCCTGACCGCGACGAGTTTGGCTTCATCCGGGGAGATGCCTTCCGCTGACACGCGGTGTCCTAAGAAAGTGACCTCCTCCTGGAAGAAGGAGCATTTCTTCAGATTGAACCGCAGTCCAGCGGACCGAACTCGCGCGAACACGGGCAGCAGAATCTGGAGTTGGCCAGACAGCGTTTCGCTGGCATTCAGGACATCATCAAAGAACACACGGCAGAATGGCTGGGCCGGTGTGTTACATAAGCCACTCAGGACTGCTTCCATCACACGCTGAAATGTCGCTGGGCCATTCCTGCAGCCCATCGGCAGAACATTAAACTCAAACAAGCCCTGTGGCGTGGTAAATGCCGTCTTAGCCTTGTCGCTTCCTTCCATTGCTATTTGCCAGTATCCTGACGCTAAGTCAAGGGACGTGAAATACCGACAGCCAGACAGGGAATCAAGCATGTCATCCGCCCGGGGGAATCGGGTAGGCGTCAGGTTCGGTGACAGAGTTCAACTTCCTGTAGTCGATACAGAGTCGAAGAGAGCCATCCTTCTTTGGCACCAATACTATGGGTGATGCCCACGGACTAATCGATTCTTGTATAATGCCTTGCTTCAACAGCGTATTCAGTAGATCTTGCAGAGCCTTCCGGCGGTGATATGGAATCCACCTGGTAGGTTGTTTTATAGGGTTATTTTGTCCTGTGTTAATTTTATGAGGGAATATGTCACAGTAGCCGTAGTCATCATCATGCAAGATAAATAAATCGTGGTTATCATGAAGTAGTTCAGTGAGCATGCGAGACTGTTCTGTGGAGAGATGATTTTGTGCGTTGATATATTCATCGATGACTTTCTTACGTTGCTCAGTTAGCGGAATCGTGCTGGGTGAAACTGAGGAAACCATAGCCTCAGTGTCGTCAATATGTTCACAGTCTGTAGGAATTTGAAGTTCGGCAACATTGGTATTTTTATGAATGAGTATAGGATGATTTGCATGATTTTCAACAGCCACAACCACACGTGTTTGGTTAGGGCCAACAGTCACAAGACTAGGAGTCACTGCCACATCTGGATGCTTCGCCATAAAGGACTCCAATGGATCTGCCACGCAATCCATCGCAACCGTGCACACATCAACAGCTGCACAAGGCACCAAGACAACATGTCCTGCAGGTACCGACAACTCCATCTCAAACACCACACGAGATGAGTATACCACAGGGTCGGCCACACTTTCGGGCGCACACGCCGGGACAACGCCA
>NC_088643.1:15507034-15519534 GCF_964019385.1 Sycon ciliatum | reverse complement strand
TCAATAAAAACAAAATATATAATTATAAAAATGGACTCGGATGGACCTTCCCCTCCTTATGTTGCTTGTAATAAGTTGTAGTTCCTTGGTCCTTTTTTTCTTTTCTATACAAAATATAAAAACATCAGTTGCCACGGTTACTATGATTGTGACTCGTTTGTACGTTTGACTTAATTAAGCAGTATGAAACGCCAGATCACGGTATAGCCAGGCTTGAAAGTGCTACGTCCCAGCATAGCAACAATTTCAAAAATTCAAAAACTGGATCCACTTGGATCCAGTTTTTGTATGGATCCAACCACATTTCAAGCCGTCTTACTCACAGCAAGGTGATGTAACCAGTGAAACTGACTGATTTGGCTACTGGGGGCGGGGTTACAACTGGTGGCGAAGTAGAAGTCACCCCTGCATACGACATGAGTGGGTTGCTATACACCCACATACTGAGGCAATATCAAAGTCACACCTTAGTGGATCCAAAATTGAAATTTATTTATTTATTTATTCAACATCTCCTGGCCCGTCCGAAGACTGCCAATAAACATGAGAGGTCAGGTGATAGCCAACCACGGCAAGCTAAAAAGGGAAAAAAAAGAAAGATGCTGTCAGAGAGGGAAGGGAGATAGGGAGTGAAAAAGAAAGGGAGGCACATTAATAATACATGGGATCACTTCGGATGAGACAGTGTGGAAAGCTGGACTGTGAATTTCCTGATATCCTGGCATGTCTTAATGCTAGTAGGCAGGTTAGACCAAAGGGAGTATGCTGAGAAGAAAGGGGATTTCAAAAACAGAGAGGAACTAGCTCGGGGCAGTGATAAGGCATTGCGTGTTGGTCTAGTGGTAACAAACCAGTTGTACTTGGCAATATGTTTCGGGACTTGGGCTAGGAAGATTTTTTGCACAAGGATACAAAGATGCTGCTGATGTCGGGCAAGAAGAGGGTGCGTGGAAGCAAGTTTATAAAGACAAAGGGAGGCAAATGTTTGGTCTTTTCGAAACAGAATTTTCAGAAGCAAGCGTTGATGTACCTCCAGTCTGTGGAGTAAAGTCTGAGACAACCCGCACCAAGCTATATCGCAATAGTCAAATATAGGCAAAATGTACGACTTAAAGAACAATTCTCTGCAGTTATCATTCAAGTGTTGGCAGTGGGGTTGTAGCATACCTAAGGACGCACTCGCACGCTTGCACACAGACTGGACTTGTGGAGACCAGGAGAGTTGGCGGTCGAGAATAACGCCCAGGTGCTTGTGCTCGTTAACAACTTTAATAGGTGTACTATTTAGACCAGGAAAATACAGAAGTTGAGTGGGGGGCGAGGGAGAGAAGAACATGGCCTCGGTTTTGGCGAGGTTAGGCTTCAGTTTCCAGGTTTCCATCCATGTTACTGTAGCGTTGACCCCGGACTGCATGGAGGCCGTGAGGTTGTCTGCCGAGCTGTCGGAGCACATCAGAGCAGTGTCGTCAGCAAAAAGACTTACATTTGGTACAAGGGCTGGCAAGTCATTAACGTACAGTAGAAATAGGAGCGGCCCAAGTATGGACCCCTGGGGTACCCCAGACACGACTAGTAATGGGTCTGATAGGGAGGTAGATACTCTGACAGTCTGGTGGCGGCAGGAAAGATAGGATGAGAGCCATTGCAGGGCTGGACCGTGTACCAAGAAGACGGACTCCAGCTTTGCAAGCAGACCACGATGCCAGACGGTGTCGAAAGCTTTCGCTAGGTCAAAGAACACGATGCCAACATGCCGCCTGAGGTTCCGCTGGGTGTAGATGTCTTGTACTAGACGTGTTAGTTGGAAAGTTGTGGAGTCTCCACGGCAGAAACCGGATTGAGATGGTGAAAGCGCTGGGGTGACGTGGCAGTACAGAGACTCAAAGAAAATACGTTCACAGACCTTGGACACAGCGGGAAGGAGAGAGATTGGTCTGTAGTTGCCAGCCTGAGAGCGTTGGCCTTTCTTATAGATCGGGACGATAACAGCAGATTTCCAGACGGACGGAAATACTCCTGTACGATATGACATGTTAAAGAGCAGGCACAAGGGATAGGACAGAGATGGCGCAAGCCATTTGAGAACCTCATTGGGTATGCCATCTTCGCCAGGGGACTTACAATTCTTCAGGAGTTTGAGGTGCTTACAGACGGTAGCAGTCGTGGTAACGACGCGTGTGAGTGGTGCGCTAAGTTCAGGGGCTGGGGACAGCGATGGAATGACCCAATTCGGATCTTCCGGAATGCCGGATGAAACAAACTGCTTGTTCAGTGTGTCTGCAATCGCCTTCACATCGTGCTGGCGGTTGCCATTGGAGTCCGTCAGGTACTGGATTGGCGCGCGGGAGGTCCCGCGGCACTGGTTGCGAATGAATTGGTGGAGTGATGGGCGATCGGGGGAGGAGAGTGTTGCAGAAAGAGAGTTTAGAAAGGAGCGGTGTGAGGTACGAGAAAGGTGCTTGACGAAGTTGCGTTGAACTCGGTAAGCCTCCCGGTTAACCGGCGTTGGGAATTTCTTGTAGATGCTGAAAAGATCACGCTTGCGCTTCACTTCAGATACGAGGGACCGTGTCACCCATGGGGGACTATATGTCGAGGATGTTGGGTTGGAATTGTGGTGTCAGATAGAGTTTATTCACAACTAGCAAGGCCATGCTGATCACAAATGCTCGTTGTGACAGCTCACACGACTACGTCCTACGAAATAAATTGAACAACACTCCTATCTAAAACGAACTAACAAACTAACTGCAGGGTAATCTAATCCAAATCCAACGGAGTGCTACACTGCTACTCGGCCAGGTAAGACACTACAAACTAGGTTGGTGTGGACAGAATGGAAACTACAGGACGAAATGTTCACTGCGCCATGTGGTGTCAGATAGAGTTTATTCACAACTAGCAAGGAGGACAACAAACGAAGAACAACATTCCAAGCAGTGTGCGAACACAAAAGGGAAGTGTGTACGAACACCAAGGAAAGTGTGTACGAGCGCATATGGAAGCAGGAGCTCTAGGCGGGTGCATACGGGTGCAGGAGTTGCACCATATACGGAAGTATGCCATATACATCAGGAATGTTTCCGGTTGTTGTAGCCGATAGCAAAGTTAGAGAGGTGCTGTTGGAACCCTCGTTCAAGGACGGCTGCAAAGTGATCTACCGCGGCGTCAACAGTTGGAGAGCCTTCTGGTTGCAGAAACGACCAGTCGTGGCAGGAGAAATCAGCGTTCATAGAGTCCCAGCACTGAGAGGGAACTCGACGGAAGCGATATGGGAACGGTTTGCGAGAAGGAAGTGGCAGGTCTGGATCCGAGGGCAATGAGACGGCGAACTGGCATGAAACCATGAGATGGTCCGAGGAGCCAAGAGCGCAAGCTGTGTGAACGTCCGTCGCCAGCAGGGGTTGGTTCGTGAAGACAAGGTCTAGACATGACTGTGTTCCGGAAGATGTTGTGTGCGTTGGACTCTGCACCAGCTGATCCAAACCGAAGCAGGTAAGGGTGCGAAAAAGTGCCGCCCCAGCAGGACACGTTAAATCCGATGGGCACCACCGTTTGTGCTTACTGTTGAAGTCCCCAGCCATTATGACATGGTACGATGACATGGGAACGGTTACCAAAGCACTAGCTAGCATATCACAGAAGTGGTCTATTTCCGTGGTTTTGACTGAGGGCGGACGGTAGGTACAGCAGACGAGGATGGGTGTCGGGGAGCCTAAGATTGGGTGAAGCTCAACCCATACGGATTCACAGGTCGGACGAGCAAGGTCGTCGCGAACTTGGACTCTTCCGAAGCGATTTTGCCGGACAAGAATCGCAACTCCACCATATCCTCTGGTTGCCGTACCGGATTTGTTATCATGAGGTGGTCGGTCGCGACGAAATGTGGTATAACCGGAGATGGTGAGCGCTATGCTTGGATTTAGCCATGTTTCATTTAGACAGATGACATCAGGTTTGTTGAAATCAGCAATGACAGACAGTTCGGCAGATTTGTTAACGATTGAGCGGCAATTTACGGAAAGCAAGGTCAGTTTACCCTGGCAAGGGGGGAAGTAGGGCCGAGCCAGTGGATTCAGCTGTGGTCGCGCCATCATGCTGAGCCTGAGGAGAGGACGTTGTTTGCCTGGTTGGCATTGCTGGTGTCAAAACTGTCCGCGGCAAAACGCCAGGGCCTAACCGTGTGCGAAAGAGCATCCGGCCAGAACCCTTTGTCACCGACTGTGTTCTCATCAGCTGCCTCGACGGTCACCCGTGCGTAGGCAGTTCTGAAGTGCTTGGATGCAAATATGACACCTTCCTGAATCTGCACTCCTCGGGCAGAGCACCATTCAGCAATTGATGATGCGGAGCAGTGTGGCTGCACGTTGCCAACGTAAAACACTTTGCGTTTGGCCCGGGGTGATGCCGTGAGGTCTACTGCCGGCTCGCTATCACGAGCCGGCTTGGTGTAGCGGGATGTTTCCACCCGCCTTGTTATGCTTTGAGCTAGCTGGGACTGACTACTAGTATCTGCCGCGTGCCTTTGTCTCTGGGCGGCTCGAGTGCGTCTGCCCTGGTGTTCCTGCCATTCGTGTCTTGTTGTTCAGTATCGGTTGACCTACGGGATGCATCCAGGCCTGCTGCGGGGCTGGAGCTACGACTTGTAGTAGTGCTGGACCTACGGGATGCATGCACGCCTGCTGCGGGGCTGGAACTACGACTTGTAGTAGTGTTGGGTTGTGGCACACGCGTTTCTCCTGGCAGGCTGCCACTGCCGGCGTGTGTACCGTACGTTTGTACAGACCTGCCCGTTGTGGTGCTGAGCCTCGCACGTGCACTTGCAGTTTGTGTGGCGGTTCCTAGTACTACGTCGCTGTACTGGTGTGGCATGGCGTGCTGTGTGTGTACGCTAGTATCTCGCAGGTCAGCCATTTCCCGCCTCAGCTGTTGAATTTCAAGCTTCAAGGAAGCAATTTCATCATCTCTTCCCACCCTAATTGCCACTATTTCTTTATTCAGGTCCATTATTGTCGAGGACAATGCGGCCAAAGCAGTCGTGACATGTCCTATACCGGTCATACCTTCCAGGATGGGGTGGGACCCAATCCCCTCCTTCCGGAGCGCTCCCACCAGGTCGGGCCGTGAGAAGGAGTCCGCTTTCGGGATGCCAGTCCGGGTGGCCAGGTTTTGTAGACAGTCGAACGTCAGAAGGGCCAGGTCGACATGCTCATTGGTGGCCATAGTCCGCAGTACAAGTCACAGCTCCTGTAGGTTACAGTTACAGACTCGGAAAGGCTGATAGGAGCGGAGCTCCTAAAACTGCATCCGCACTCGAAAAATTCAAAAAGGTATCTCTATAAATCTGATGTCAACTTACTACTCCCTGGCCGTTTTGACGTCATCACTTTCAAGCCCTGTACCTCAAGATCCTCAAACCATTCCAGGCAAATATGCTCCTGTTTGTATTATTTTTACTTTTTCACCTTTTCATGTCCCTTCTTCCCTCTCACATAACAGCCACCTTTACTTCCTTTCCCCAGGAAACTCCCATTGATAGGCATCCATTAGCCTCTGGAGAATCCTTGACAAATATAGTACATGCATCAAAAATATGCACCTCTGCCTTCGCCGTAGCCATTAGCTTTAGGCCATTGACTCCTTCGAGGTGCAATTATCCGGATGCGTGCACCTCCTGTGAACTTAATTTGTGCTCCTGCCCTCCACATCTGATCATCACTACAACTTCTGAACTCCCAATGTGGGCAGCTAAAGTTAGCGCAAGGGTTGGCTGACTTCTGTGGTCAGTCCCTGGTGGGAGGACATGACCCATCTCAGAGATGCAGTAGTAGTCTAGATTAAATGTCTCAAGATTGCTTTCCAGCATGAAACTAGTGAGTAGAGACGTTTAAAAATCACTTTTTCTTCTAACGGATGTTCGTTTGTACTAAGCTCTGTATGCCGTGTATTGATAGGCACTGTGACCCGTTGTCAAGGTTCTTCTGTAGTCTAGATGAACATAATTATTCATGAGAGGCGTTGAGGGAGAAGGACACAGAGGTATAGGGGATGGGGAAGAATACGTGGGGGCGGTGGGGTGGGGTGGGGGAGAGTACGGGGCCCGGGGACGATGGAGGATGTGGAGCGTATGGGGGAGGGGAGGCGACGCGAAGAGTAGGGAGTCACAAACCGCATACATGTACAATTGTACGTCGACACACAACTCTGCTCGCAAACAACTACTTGTAGCATTGTCATAATCACACGAAGCTGCATTTTACAAACTCGCTTATTCATTAATTCACTCACAAGTAGGCCTTGGCGGATAATGCCGGCAGAAAAATTGGCAGAATTCGGTGCTTTTTCTGGTGAGTTTCATGCATGTTTGGTTTGTGGATAAAGAAATGGAGCAGAATTCGAGGAATTGCCCGCCATAAGGTTTGTATGGTTCTGCTAATTTCGGTGCAAAAAAAGCAGAATCTGCCACCTCTTCGAGCATTATCCGCCAAGGCCAACTCACAAGGAGAGGGGAGAAGGAGGCTGATCATGCAGCAGATTCATATGCCTGTGGCCCACACACCTGTTGCACAACCACAATACAGACTGGATATGTTACCCATACATACAATAAAAGTTTTATTTAAAAATAATAACTATCACGTCAATATACATTGTGGTCATAATGTGTTCGCATTTTTGGCAAGTTTTAACAACAGCCCAAAGGTCTGCTCTGTGAGCAATGTAAGAAATTTGTTATCGCATGGTTGCTGCGGGCCCCCTGGCATATTATCACTCTTTTAGTATTGACTCCCATTGACTAATACCTAAGCAGTTGTATTTCTTCATATTTCACTCCTCATGCAAGCTAGGGCTATATTGACTGTTTGTATTTGACTCCTTTTTAGGGATCAAAAGACATGTTTTGCGTTGTCTTGACAACAATCTAGTAGTGACTTTGTTAAAAAAAAGTAAAGTTCGCACTTCCGCGTTACCACCGGCTATGCAATTCAATTGTATTGAGAAACACAACCAGCTTAGGAAGTTGTGCATGTGCCAGGCCACCACTATGCCTGTGATACCTGGGTGGCAGATGCAGCTCCTAACGGCGAGGCTGAGATGGTAAGTCTCACAATGGTTGAACCAATGCCCGACAAGAGGGGCGAACCTCGCTGTCTTCGTACTATCAACATACGAAATAGAACCTCGTAAAATACCCCGGCTTCACCTCTATCTTTTACCCGGCTTTTTCCTATGTTGACCTCGTCCTCAGTCAATAACTCGCGACTATGCGATGACATTAGAATTATCATGTTCTTACCTCTTATGGTATAGATCATGCAGCTTTGTGTTGAGCTGTCCCTGTCTTTACCGACCAGTTTAAGGCGGTTTGGTTTCGTCCTGCGTGCTTGGTGCTTGTCATGTAGCAACAAGCGCTGTCTGACATAGGTGACATGCATCTATTCTTGAGTCTTGGGCATGGCACTTCATTTGATCCACCCATGATTATTCTGTCCATGGAGATCTACCACCGGAACTACAAATTATAATAATAATAATAATAATAATTTGTTTGTAATACTTACCACAAGTTACCCGTCATGTGTCACACTTCTTTGGATTTTTTAACCTTTGTTTTTCTCTTGATCACTTTAGTTCCGTATTTCCACTGATGATCGGAGCTTGAAAATCGATTTTGGAAACAGACAAAACCAAACCTTGAACAAATTGTCATGTTGCGTGGTGATGTCTGCGGCATTCATACTTTTCATAGCTACTATTAAACTTTTATCTCCACGTAGATTATTTAATAATAATAATGACAGTCAATTTTTCTACAGACTTTTCCCGTTTGTCTCATTCCCTCAAACCAGTTAATATTTTCTGACTTGGGGCTCCCCGCGTGCTAGTTTCTACGTGAAGTGTGTGGGTACAGTGAGGGCTGCGTCCCACCCGCCTGTGTGGATTCACAGGAAGTGTGAGTTACGAAGTCTGAAGAAAACGTTGAGCGGTCTCTGCTGGGATGACGACTACACCATAGCTCAGTGGTTAGAGCATCGCTGGCTACAAGCGAGGGTCCCTGGTTCGAGTCCTGCTGGTAACAGTCAATTTTTTCTTCAGACCTTTCCCGTTTGTCTCTTTCCCTCAAACAAGTTAATAACACTCATAAAAAGGACACACTTCAAGCTCATTACAAACATCTTGAAAGTTTTTGTCTTCACAAGTATACTTTCAAGCCTTCTCGTCACGTGAAATACAGACAAGGGAAAAGGAACAGGAACAGTGGATTAAATGCAGTAAGAAGGTGGTAAAACAGCGCAAAAAAGAAGATAGGTAAAGTAAACAGCGAAAATTGCAATAATGACACAAAGGTGCTAGTGCGAGAAAACTCAATAAGCGTGACATGTAGTGCGACAACAAGAGACAACCACTGGACATACATGTAACTAACGAGGTTTTGACGACCCAGTTAATAATAATAATAATTTATACAAAGAGAAAGACCAAGGAACTACAAGTTACGCTATACTGTCCACTAACACCACCAGTTACTAAACAATTAGCTCATGCGATAACATTGCACGACACTGACCAACGGTACTGACGTTCTACAACTAACTGGCTAACAGCTCTAGCACATCTTGGATGCACACTCCAACAGCCTCCCTACTTGGTAGGTGTTAGTGGACAATAGCGGAACTCGTAGTTCCTTGGTCTTTCTCTTTGTATAAATTAAACCTTGGCTCTCAATCTGAGTCCAATAATAATAATAATAATGTACGGAAAAAATTGGAGGCGTCACATGATCCAATTTCGAAAGAAAAGGTGTCAGCACCGACGCATCCACACAGTCAAGTAAGCCAATTTGTAACCGAACGTTTTCGTTCCCTTCTCATCATGGGTAAGTACAGGGAATAATAGAAAATGTCAAAATACAGCAACTTATAGAGCTGCAGCAAAAGCATAGATCAAAAACCTCACGCTATACGCGTGGGAAAAAATAAAATTCAGCAGAACTTGTCAAAAACAGGGTGAAGGTGAAGAAATGACTAAAACATAATGAAAACATCAGTGAGGAAAAGCATTCCTTACATTTTCACGAGGATTAGCGTCAAACAACTGAAATGATAACACATTTTCCTTCTGAACACATAGTTCACTGGACAACTTACGAATATACAACGCTTCCAAAACAGACAAATGTTATACAGATCTGCCACGGGCCAAAACTGAGAAAACATCATCTCTGTACAACTCACGACAACTATCACTAACCAACAGATGATTCTTGATAGCCAACTGCTGATTGCTAGAATGTCGCGTCTTTTTCGTCATCTCCAATGTCGCAGCTCTTGACCCGTCGGCAAAGCAAAGAGGTGCAGATCTGGTGAAACTACACAGAAGAGGACAATGCCAGGGACACCTACTCGAAGAGTCACTCGCAGCCAGGTTCAGATGCGTACTGGAGGAGACCAGCAGGCGGCAATACTGGAAGTGACAACGAGCGTAAGTGGGTGAAAGCGTGGAAGACCACCACGAAAGCCATTGGTCAAGACAACGGAAGAATCAGACACCGGACGGGTGACCAGGCGGTGTGTTGGAAGGGACGAGTCAGGACCTGCGGCATCGGAAGTGACTTCAAGGCGACTGACTGCCCAGTGGAAAGGACGGGTCAAGAGCTGCGACATTGGACGTGCAAAAAGGCGCAAAAAGAGTTACAAATAATAATCGTACATAACTCCTATGGCCTGCCTGGCTTAGCCGACGGCCAGCAAGACAGTAAATCTACATACAGAACTGTGCCCACACCAGCCATATACATGTACACTGCGCTAGTATCACACTGCTAGCTCTAGAATAGCCTCCTGCCTACAACATCCACACACATAATCATTGCTCACCACCTCTTGCCCACACCACCCACACATTCTGCGCTAACATTGCACTACTACTACTACTAGCCCCTGCTTTCAACAACCACACACTCTGCACACAGCCTCCTGCCTAAGTAAGATAGCACCGCTAGCCCCCACATTCTCACAGCTTTTCATACCTTCTCCTGGCATACCGGTATATTATACTGGCATGGTCGGCACCCAACCTTCATGTTGCCTGATGATTGTGAGAGCATGAAACTACTTCAAGTCGCAGCAAATAATGAGTCTTGATTGCCCTTGTTGTTCTGTACAGGACTGACTCAGTCTGTGTTGAGTAGGTTCTCGCGTTTTCTGCTTCGTGGGAGCACTAGCTTCCTGGAAATGTGATGCCAGGCTTTGTGCAAAAGCAGGCCACTACTGCACTACTTGCCACTACCGCCGTACCGGTATCTAGTCCTTTCTACATGCTTCCTTGACAAAGATGTCGACACCTCCCTAGCCTCAGGCTCTTTGTCTAACCATGGTAACGAACTAAGACCAGCAAGCACGTACATGTAAGAGCGAACACACAGTCGTTGCTCTGCATTGGGGTGTCGCAGAAACAAAAAAATAATAATGCGAACCTGGCTATCCCCATCCCTTCCCCTTTTCGCATTTCCCTTGCCTATCCCTTGTTTTTGTTGTTGTCGTCGTACCTTTATTCCAAAGTCGCATCGCTAACAGGCGCTAGGCGTCTATGCTTCCTGAGATTTATACTGCTAGCAGTATAATTATTATGATGACGAAAAAGGAATGGAACGATTGTGGAGTAGCTGAGGGTGCTATGGTGATGTATTTACGGAAATTACGTCAAAGTAATGTAAGTGTGGCCTTACACTTCGAGCAGACCAGAGTACGTAGAAGGCATAGCGATGGGTGAACCTGAAAGCCACAGAAGTAAGTCAGTAGCTACTGGATGCAGGCTAGTCGAAGTGATGAACGAAGAATGAATAAACACTAACTCTCTGCAGCAAATGCTAATGTAAATCAGATCTCTATCTTTCACTGCTCAGAAGTGCTAAATGTGGTGCAAAATGGAGAGTGAAAAAGAGGGCGTAGGTACCACAGTCGGGGGGGGGAGGGGGGTGGGGGTGCCAGCACAACAGCCTAAATATCACCTGAAGTAGAATAGAGCTTGTCCCCAAATGTTCCCACATGAACAAGTTGCTGCTGCTACCAAAGTTCAATATCATCACGTGATGCAGCACCTGAGTTAGTGGCAATAGTGAGCCTGTTCTCGCACTCCCTGGCGGTGTAGCCAGCGCCTCCTACATTACCATTCGTTTTACACAAATTGTGTCACTTTTGAGCAACACCATGCCCAGTGGGCCAGCAAATGCATTCACAAGCTAGCACCGATCCCCCCTCCCCGTAAGTTCTCACTTACCTGTTCACACTTAGTAACATGCGGCTTAGGCCTAGCGCCATCCTGGACTATGTTACCGTATAAAAGGGGGTACTGCAGGCATTTCCTGTATCATATAAGTCACCTTGGGATTGCCAGCTATTATCTGATAACAGTGATACGGTAAGTGTTGCCTAAATACCCCCTAGTTGGCACAGTTTTAATATGTGCTCCAATTCTCTATGTGCATGGTGAATTTGTTCTGAAAATATCCTAATCCTGTTCTTAACCTCTCGCAAAAGATGTGCATGATGAATGGGCAACTTGCTTCATTTATTGTGTTGAATCCTGTTATTGGTGATCTCTCCGTTCCTTGTAGAGACCACCGGCGCGGTCTGGTGGTCTGCCAGCACGGTCGCAAGCATCACCTGAATCCCGGGAGCAACCCCCGGAGCAGCCACAGCTAGCACGCCAGCAACGCCATCAGCAGCAACAGCAGCAACAGCCTTCGTGGACAAGCATGGACCGCAGCAAAGCACTAGTGAGTTTTGTAGAAAGAAGGACCCACGGGATGGGTGTGTATGATCCCCGGTAGCCTAAGGGCCCGGTAACATATGCACTGGGGTTCGCTTCGGCATCAAGGTTTTGCGACAGCGAGCCTGGTGTCGCTCCAGCGAAACCACGTGTGTATGGTCACACATACAAACAGGGCAAACTCCTACTTTGGCGGAAAATGAGAGTAAAGTGGATTGTGGTGCATACGGCACGGAGAATAGACAAGGTCAATGACTATCTTGAACGCATTTTTGTTGCATGGACATATGCATACAAATTTCTCGTATCAAGTCCATATACAGCAGACCGTGGTGTTTTCCGCTGAAGCGAAACCGCAGAAGCGACAGTCTCGCTTCGAAAATTTTGGAGGAAGCGGATTGGAGTTTCCACTGAAGCGGAAGCTCCGCTTTTCGCTGTTACCCTTGAATTTTTCGCTCGTTTGATGTCGCTTCAGCGGATCCGCTACTTTTGAGTGCATGTGTAACCGGGTCCTAATTGGTAGGGCACTGTTCTGGAAAGAGAGGGGTGCTGGGTTCGAATCCTGCTCGTGGATTCTTCTCTTGCAACAGTTTGAACAATCCAATGCTGGAGCAAGATTGTTTGTTGACCTGACAAAGACTCGTCTAGACTGTAGCTTAAGGAATTTCCCGGAACGTGTATGACCCTTGAGTCTCTTTAGATATTAGGGTACCTGAACTCAAACACAA
>NC_088643.1:15484534-15502034 GCF_964019385.1 Sycon ciliatum | reverse complement strand
GAGACCAGTACGATATTTGACAAAGCGGTCTTAACTACAATTTGAAGCAGCAAAGCAGCACACCACCCAACTTGGGTGGGTCATAAATATCAAAGAAAAGCGTCCACATGGCTTCTTGATGTCAGAGGTGTCAGTGGCTAACATCAGCGCCTGGTATGATGGAGAGTTTGGGCCTTGTCGGACAACGTGGCCAAACCATAGAAGTCGACGTTCTCTGCAAATAGAGGTAATAGGGATGCTATTGGTTTGGGAGTACAGGTGATTATTGGTGATGTGGTGAGGATGGTGGATATTCATGAGAAATTTCAGCTTTTTCCTATGCCATATATCAAATTTTGAGGAAAGGGCTTTGGACAATGTCCAAAGGGCACAATTATATAACAGAGTGGGCATGATTAGACAATTTAACCCTAGAAGTACCAAAATTTCAACTACCCTAGAATTACGGAGGCATCATATGACTCCACTGGACTTAAACATACCTACTTGGAATTATTATCGGCAATATGTGTAGAAACAGAAGTCCTTGGGGTACCTTTTAAAAGGAAGAACCAATGACAGGTGCACTATCTTGGAGACTAGCGGCTGGCATTGCGCGTAGCGAAAGGGCAACCTCTCGTCAGTTTACGGAAAAATAAAAAAAGCGTTTGCTTGCCATTCTCATCCTGCAAACTCTACATTTCAGTCCTTTACCCCGGAAATGGCTGCTGGGCCTATTTGCTGGATTTTTCTCAGCCAGGTTGGTCGTTCTTTGACCGCTGTGATAAATACAATACATTTACAAGCGAAAGGAGAACGTGGTGTCGAGACTCATAGCAAATGAATAATTTTCGTTCGACGTCGTGTCCGGAGATCATCTTCGTGATCAAACCTCAAGTAGCAGAGTAGTTCCTGGAAACTATTTTTTAGGGATTTTACTTGATTATATGGCGTCCATTCCTATCCAGCCGAAGGGCTGTCGGCAGATTATTGCGGGTACAGAGGACGCCTCTTGCGTAAATTTGCGAAACCAATGCCATGATATTGCCTTCACTCAAAGTGGAATCCTCTCCAATGTTTTTGGTTTTTTCCTCCTACCTTGTGCACTTGATCATGACATGGTTCATATTCGGGTCAATAAATGCAAATAATGCATCTGCCCCATCTTCAAAATTGTGAATATCTCGGAAAAGCCCGCATACTTCGGAAGCAACAACCGGTTGCGCGCGTTCGTGCTTGCTTGGTGCAACACATTTTCTACTACCTACCAACTTTGCCAGAGAACCCAGCTTCATGAAGGAAATCCTGCACGAGTTTTGGAGATTGATGTTCTGTTATGTGTATGGCTCCATAGCTTTATCACCACCATTATCCGCTTACTCCCTCGACTCCGGTCCCGTATCAGACTGATCGAGAAGCCGGAGCAATTAGTATTCACTCATCTTCATCTGGAGCATATAACTATGTGTCTCTGTGTTCGGTCACTTCTGATTGCTCGGGCACAATGCCCCAGGCACTCTTCTCGCATTCATCCCCAACCTCCTGGCCAAAAAATTCAAAATCAAATGAAATGCTTCATCGGCAGCGACACTGCGCCTACTGAACATGGCTTCCGCCAGACCATTGTAAACTCAAAGGACGTTCCTAGAATATTATAACTGCCCTGGCACTTCATATCGTAATATGCTGCAGATGACATAGTGAATCAATTTCCAAACTTAGGACAAACAAATTTGTCTGTTTCGGCAAGATTCGGGATTACGATATTGATCATAACGACACGTGAAATGTGCATATTAGCATGTCCATATGTACAAATCACAACCTTCATGGTCCCCAATCTCCTTGCTCCCAAATGTATTCCTCTTCACGTTATTCACGTGTGGTTCTAAGCCATATTCGCCTTTTATTGATGCCTATGGTATGTGGGGTCATATGATGCCGCGCGGTACTTCTAGGTAGCACCCCCTGGCATTTCGGAACGGTACTAAATTTTTGAAAACGCAACCCACTGCCATTAACAAAATACAAAATAAATAGAAGTCACACAATTTGGGGAGATTCTAAGCCCCATATAACAGCAATCCCATTTTAAAATTTGCAAATTCATCATATGATGCCTCCGGTACTTCTAGGGTTAAAAACATGCAGAAACGGGACACAAGGGAATGTCTCCTCCAAGCGATGGATATGAAGGCACGGTTGGCTACACTGATTCTCTGTGATACGTCTTCTGCTGTTCCAAGTCTTGACCCAAGGAGTTTGATGCATTTCCAGTTGTTGTCTTTTGACGTTTCAAAATACTCAGTTTTATCGACGTTGAAACGGAGGTTGTATTCAGCAAAAATGGATTCGCACGAGTTGACGATAGTTATTAAAATTGTGGAGTTGGCATTGGCAGGACCAAAATATCAAGATGATCTGGTTTATATCGCCATCATTTTTTCTGTTTTTCTTCTTGTTTTTTTGCTGTTTTACTGCTGGTCTTCTCACGGTGCAGATGTTTGGTGACGGCATGCCATCTGGAATGGGTGCCACTGGCACTTCCTACTCCGGCAACACAGAGCAGTCTTATCCGGGCGGCACAGGAAGTAAGGCAGTTTGATGTATGCTCCTGTGTCTACGTTTGTTATATGGTGGGATATGATTTTGAGGCGGCGAATCCGGACGCAGGAATGCTGCTGGCATGCTGGTGTGCACAAGCTGACTGTCTGGAAATTGTGAAATTACATTACCAAGTACAAGTACTGGTGGTGCTTCTCTTGTGTTGACCGCAGTGGCTCAGATGGGAGCAGCTAATCTATCGGCGACAGCAGATGCAGGCCTGCCTTCGCAAGCATCGGTGAGTGAAGTCGTGTCAAAGTGAGACCCTGCATCACACATCTGAAATGTGTCCAGGTTACGAAATGTTTAAAAAAAACTGTGATCCATCCTCACTGTATATTCGGGATTTTCCGTTGCTTTTTACAGGCTTCCAGCAGTACGGGGTTCGGCGATACTCCGCTGGACCTTAACCCTTTCCATGCTAATGACGTCTATAGACGTCATGCGCGCTGTACGCCAAACGACTAATGACGTCTATAGACGTCATGAGATTTGCGCAGTACTTCACAGCGCATAGATGAGTGTACAAACTTTTGTAACTCCGTCAAAAATAAGTCTATCGCTATAATCGATACGCTGTTGGAAAGGTATTGAGCTCAGCTTTCTAGCAATATAAAGTTCTTCGCGATAGGTGAAAGATTGACGGAGCGGCGACGGTGTGAACACGGAATTCACGGCACTGAGCGTTTTGTTCACGCAGTTTTTTTGTTGCGTGCCAGGGGATTTCCCTTTGGCGCAGCGCATGCGTAATGGACACCAGCGGAAGCACGTGGATCTCAGCTTTGCAGCGCAGTTTGAATCGTGAAAATCGGCTGAACTGGAAGAAGAAATCGAAAAAGAATGTGAGGTCGAGTTGCTGTGCCTTTCCGAGGCATCGTGAAGTAGTTTCAAGAGGACATAGAAGTTGCACCTCTGTGCATATTGAGAGGAGAGCTACCAGGATGGATTCGCTTGGTCCTGATCTTTCGAACAAGCCCAGGATGACGAAAATCCATCAAGGTGAACTGAATTGAGAGAAAAATTCGTTTGGACCTTTGCGCGAAAACGACACCAGGTGAGTCAGTGCGCTGGAAAGGCAGTTTGCTGGAGTAAAAGGGGTCAGCACGGAAAGGGTTAACAACAACAGCACTACAGCAGAAAGTGGAGTACCATCACAGGTAAACTGCATGTATACAGTTTCTAGGTGTTTGTCCTAGATATGGGTTTGTGAATGTGCATCAGGGTTCTTTTTCACTTCCTTCTCGTCGTGGCATCTTGTGTATAGGATATTGACCAAGACGAGATCTATATGGGACATATAGGCTGAGTCGGTCTTTTACTCGACCGAGGTCCGCCGAGTAAAAGACCGAGGTCCGCCGAGTAAAAGACCGAGGTCCGCCGAGGTCTTTTCCGAGATTGCCTCAGTGTGTTTGATGATTTTCTGTTTTGTGCCGTGCAAGTTTGTGTTAAAACAGTTGAAGGTTCTGGAAGCTGTATACATTCGTTTGCAAAATCCTGTTCTATAAAATAAAAAGAAGCATGTAGTCGCGTTCAAGTTGTCCTCGTAGCTTGCTATCAGATGTGAAAATATTGTTAATTTTCCACTGTATCACCCAATGCTTTGTGTTTGCACTCAGTTAGTATACTTTTTAGCACTATGTCTGACTGCTGTTATGTAATGTTTAACACTTCCTTTGGTCACACTTTTTATTTTGCAGTACTTAAGAGAGCATGACTGAGAATACCAAAGTATGTGTGCAAGTGGATCTCTCCGATTTCGCTCAAAATTTGCAGGTAGGTTGCCTTTGGGGTGTGGATCGACTGTGCAAAGCCCTTGAAAAAGTTTCTGAAGGGAACCTTGAAATTTGCATACCCCTCAAAAATGGCCGAAATATCACATTATTTATGGGTCTAGAAACGAGTCACGCCACAGCGTATACGAACAAGCTATGAACAAAACTACATCAAGCCAACATTGCCTCACCTTAGAAGAGTTCCTGGAGCAGTACCGCTTAGCCATGCCAGCATCCCAGAAGACGAGGTCCATCACCCCCTGACGCCACAAATGATCGTCTTGAAAATAGCCAATTTACAAGCGCTGGCAAAACAGCCAGCTACGTCCTCAATTGGCCAGAACTATACACTGGCAGATAGTAGAACACCTCTTCTAGCGCTGAGGACATGTCCCCCATCTTCCTTTTGGGGTTTTCTTGAAATAAACATTTTTGAATTTTTCCACTCGACCATGCTGAAATACGGCCAAAGTCATACCTGCGCAGGAAAGCTCGCCCCGTCGCGACGTCTCCTCAGCAATTTCTACTCCAACACTACTCCCAAGGCCGCAGAACAAAGTGTAGTTTTGACTCTGACAAGGAAAAGCAGCGGTGATCACTTGCCACTCCAAACGACAAGCTTCTCTTTGCGCCACCAATAATTTTTTGTGCGACTGTTGATGCAAAAGTGACTGAAGGCCTGAGCGCAGTTTTTGAATTTTATTGCAAGATGCACGGTGAAATCACGTGCCTTGTGACGCAAGAATGCCAAGTCGCGTGGCCCACGGCTCACGAGATTTCAGAGTCACCTTCGTCAAGTGCGCTTGTTACTCGCCTTACCTTGAACGCCCGTTGGTCTGGAAGTCATCCCACTTGTGTTGTTACTGCGCTCAAGAACACGCTGGGAGTGTTGTAGGCCTATGAACCGGGACTTTCCCTGACCATGTAGGTCGAAGACCAGTGAAATGATGATGAAATCACATTCTTTATGACGTAAGAAATCTCTCATGCAGTTCACGCGACAAGTGCGTGCAGTCAGTGCTACTCGCGTGCCAGTCAACACAGGGACCGAGCTAGCCGCTTTTGTCGAGCATCGACATGAAAACAAGGGACTTTTACTGTTGGACTATGTTCGGGATTGCAGGAGGTAAGTGTGAAAGACGAATAACTCTCCATGCTGTACGGGGCATATTTCAACGGCTTGCTGCCATTGCAACACTCCTAGGACAGTTTGTTGGGGTACTCAGCAGTTCAAGCAGGAAATAAAGCTCATCTTACCTCTGCCATCATGGTCTGTTCCGAGTAGCGTTCCAGGCACTTTCACGATCGTTGGCCGCGTATCGTGATGCAGGAAGCGTCATCCTACGTCACAGAGCACGCGATCTCACCGTGCATCTTGCAATAAAATTCAAAAACTGCGCTCAGGCTTTCAGTCACTTTTGCATCAACAGTCGCACAAAAAATTATTGGTGGCGCAAGGAGAAGCTTGTCGTTTGGAGTGACAAGTGATCACCGCTGCTTTTCCTTGTCAGAGTCAACACTATACTTTGTTCTGCGGCCTTGGGAGTAGTGTTGGAGTAGAAATTGCTGAGGAGACGTCGCGGAGGGGCGAGCTTTCCTGCGCAGGTATGACTTTGGCCGTATTTCAGCATGGTCGAGTGGAAAAATTCAAAAAAGTTTATTTCAATAAAACCCCAAAAGGAAGATGGGAGACATGTCCTCAGCGCTAGAAGAGGTGTTCTACTATCTGCCGGTGTATAGTTCTGGCCAATTGAGGACGTAGCTGGCTGTTTTGCCAGCGCTTGTAAATTGGCTATTTTCAAGACGATCATTTGTGGCGTCAGGGGGTGATGGACCTCGTCTTCTGGGATGCTGGCGTGGCTAAGCGGTACTGCTCCAGGAACTCTTCTAAGGTGAGGCAATGTTGGCTTGATGTAGTTTTGTTCATAGCTTGTTCGTATACGCTGTGGCGTGCCTCGTTTCTAGACCCATAAATAATGTGATATTTCGGCCATTTTTGAGGGGTATGCAAATTTCAAGGTTCCCTTCAGAAACCTTTTCAAGGGCTTTGCACAGTCGATCCACACCCCAAAGGCAACCTACCTGCAAATTTTGAGCGAAATCGGAGAGATCCACTTGCACACATACTTTGGTATTCTCAGACATGCTCTCTTAAAGGGGAAGTTAAGGCAAAAATTAAAATTTCACCAGTTGTAGTCTTCGGGGTGCTGAGTCGAATGGTCTTGGTCCGAGAAAGCTGAGACGCTCCCTTCCTACTTGAATCCCAATCGAACTCGCGCACTTCCACCGAAACTGGGTGACTGCGCCCTACGAGATGGGGATTTGTATGCAAAATGTCACTAAAAGCGCCATTTCGTTCTTATAAAAGCACGGATGACCACGATTGGCCCATATGTTGTAGTCTTTTGGACGCTGAGTCGACTGGTTTTGGTCCGAAAAAGCTGCGATGCAGCGTTCCTCCTTTATTCCCAATCGAACATGGTTGAAGAAGCGGTCACGTGCTCCTGGGTGCCCAAATCACCTGGTCACCACGCCAGCAGGCGACAACTTTCACACCAAGGTTCAACTCGAGTGACAGGACTGCACCCAAAAAAGGTCAAAACAGGCTGTAAGTTGTACCCTGCAGGCACGGTGACCAGGTGACTGGTGTACGCAGGAGCACGTGACCGCTTGTTCAACCATGTTCGATTGGGAATAAAGGAGGAACGCTGCATCGCAGCCTTTTCGGACCAAAACCAGTCGACTCAGCGTCCAAAAGACTACAACATATAGGCCAATCGCGGTCATCTGTGCTTTTATAAGAACGAAATGGCGCTTTTAGTGACATTTTGCATACAAATCCCCATCTCGTAGGGCGCAGTCACCCAGTTTCGGTGGAAGTGCGCGAGTTCGATTGGGATTCAAGTAGGAAGGGAGCGTCTCAGCTTTCTCGGACCAAGACCATTCAACTCAGCACCCCGAAGACTACAACTGGTGAAATTTTGATTTTTGCCTTAACTTCCCCTTTAATGTTCTTTTCGTACACCTTGCCCTCAGTGCTGATACCATCCACTGACGAGTGGAATTTGAAAATCGAGTTTGGAATATTCGTGTAATAATAATCGTAACTCAAGCGAGGGCTAGGCTTTCTCCAAATCGGCCGGCCGAAAAATTCGCCGAAACGAGACTTATCGAAAAATTGCTAAGCTTTTCGCTGATTTCGAAGGGTTCCTTTTGAGAATCCCAGAAAATCAACCAAATATTGTTGCAATGTGCGTTTACGAACGAAGCCTAGGGAGTGCCCCTGGTTCGAGTCCTGGTGGTGACAGTCAATATTTTCGTCAGACTTTTCCCGTTGACGTCTTTCCCTCCAACCATTGAATATTAAAATTCTTCAATTAAAAATAGAAGAAATCACATTGTTGAGTACGAAAAGGAGTCGTACTCCCCAGACACAACGGACAACGGGAATAGGTAGGTAGAACGACATTTATTGTAGACGAAGAGACCGAGACAAAGACGAACGGAAAGACTACATTATGGAAGAGAGAGAGAGAGAGATCAAGTGAGGGCGACAAGATAAAGGGCCTGGGTTGCTATGGCAAATATGGGCGCGCAAGTAGCTACCCAGGCCAGCGGAATGAAAGGTGACAAAAGGAGACAAAAGGTGAGGACGAGGGTGCATGCAAGCCAGCTTGGAAAGGTTGTAGAACGTACGGGAGAAGGTACCTAACAACATGGAAAGGAGTTCTGGAGCAACTATCCGCAACTATAACAAGACGAGAAGCAGTCAAAAAGTGCAATAACAGGCCACAAAACTGACATGTTACTGAGACATTCAACAACCGGAGACCTAGCTCTGAAACACCTCCTTTGCGCAAACCAATAGCCTTCCAGGTTGGAAGCTTCAAGGTTATGGTAGGACCAATGAGGACAAGGTGACTTATAATCGAATTATAATCGGGGAAATATGGTACACAGAAACACATACACACATACTCATACACACACACACAGACGCACGCATGCACACACACACACACACACACACACACACACACACACACACACACACACACACACACACACACACACACACACATGCACGCACCCACCCACCCACGCACACGCATACGCATACATACACACGCATACGCACACGTTTACACAAGCCCACTACTTCTACTGTGACTACCAATTCTTTTCATTACAATTAGTAGAAAGTAAGAACAAGAATGGAAGAACAAGACAACGCATTTAAATGTGATAGGGACTTGTTATTATGACAGTGACTACAAATTTCTGCAGAAGGGCGGTACCAAGAAGTTACTGCTGACCAGCCCTGAGCCTGCATTCAGCTGCGAAGGGCATCCGCCTGCTGCAAGAGGATGTTCGAGTGTCCCTGAAGAACATGAGGGCCCATGGCGTTGAGCAAAATGAAATCTTGCAGTGCAGGTGATTCATGACAGCGGAATAGTGCAGATCAGCATTCCTTTCCGCAACCAGACTGGCTAGCGGTTTCAGGAATACTGAACATTTTTGTGGGCATGGGTGCGTGTTTTTGTGTGTGTACCGCATATCTCCGAATAAAGGTCGAATCCCCATTTTCGGGTCTAAGCCAAGTTGTTTCAATTCATTCACATCATTAAGCAGTCACGCTCAACTGAAGTTTAGTTTAAAAATGTGTGACTTTATATTCGGTGAAATACAGTACTTTTGCACGCATGTGTGTGTGGATATATGTGTGTAGTCATGTGTGTTTGTAAGTGCATGTACATGTACAATGTACTTGTATGTGCTTGTACACATAGGTGTGTGTGTTCTTGTGTGTGTGAGTGTTTGTGTGTGTGTGTTTGTGGGTGTGTGTGTTTGTATTTGTGTGTATCTGCGTGTTTGTGTGTGTGTGGGTGCGTGTGTGTGGGTGTGTGTTTGTGTGTGTGTTTGTGTGTGTGGGTGTGTGTGTGTGCTCAGCGTGACACTTCTGTGCTCTGCGATGTTTGCCAGCGTACTTTCGCCCACCAGAAATACAAGAATCGCCACAAGTGCCTGGCCGAGAGGAGGAAGCCCATATCTGAGCAGTCCGGCAGCCGACTATGTAATGCGTGCGGGGGATGGTTCTTGAGTGCTGGCGGGCTAGCTATGCATAAGTGTCTCTCCAATTCGGCTGCTGAAGTGGCGTCGGTCTCGGCTGTGGCATCGGCAGACTTGGTCCGGAAACAGCGGGTTGCCCTGCCCTGCTGCAGAGCGCATTGTCTCGGCTGCGGTCGCTGCTGCAAGTCATCCCGTGGTTTCGACCTGCATAGCTGTGCTAATTTCCTGTCCAGGAAGTAGAGCGGCGTTTCTGGATCCAATGCTGAACTCAGTGCTGTCGACCCCTGCACAGGGGACACGTGACCATTTGATGGCAGTGTTACCAAGGACCAAGGTGTGTGTGACTGTGTGTGTATGTGTGTGTTCTTGTGTGTGTGAGTGTTTGTGTGTGTGTGTGTTTGTATGTGTGTGTATCTGCGTGTTTGTGTGTGTGTGGGTGTGTGTGTGTGTGTGTGTTTGTCTGTTTGTGTGCATGTGTGACTGTGTGTATGTGTGTGTGTGTGTGTGTGTGTGTGTGTGTGTGTGTGTGTGTGTGTGTGTGTGTGTGTGTTTGTACATGTTTGGGCATCATACACGTTTCAGGGAACACTTACTTCTTTCGAGGAGAACGAACGGTATAGGCTGAAATGGAACAGGGAACGAGAACGGTATGCCTAGCCAATTACCTTTAAAAATATGAATAACGACAGCACAATGCATGCTGTGTTTAATGTTACCAGTATCACTATCGATTACTGCTGATTTCTTCACATGTGGTCGACAACGACACGTCGAAGTGGCGGGACAGAAGTTCTCAGCTGCCGATGGTTGTCGAGGACATGCTGCAGTTGGGCAGAGCAGTAGTCACTCATACATTTGTTGCAATTTTGTACGGTTGAAATGAAGTGCAAAGCTCCTGGTTTTGTGTCGAAATCGATGCCGGTGACAACTCACTGAATTGAAGAAGAGTATCCTGCTGCATGTGTCAGTGTGTGGTGTCCGAAGGTTGATTATGATGGTGTGATTAATCATGGCAAGCGCCCCGCTTTGTGCAGTGCCCGGGTTCTTTCCCGCAACAATTCTAAATGTTTAGCCAAACTCATCGCTGTTCTGTTGCCGACGGGGTGAACGGTGGTCCGGATACTACCATTGTGTGGTCTAACTCTCACTGTGCCCAACTGTGCTGCTGTTGATTCAGAAAACGTGTACAGAAAATCAATCAGGCATACAAGGAGCTACGTAAAAGTTTAGCTGACCACTTAACTGGCAAGAAAGTGGAAACGGAGAAAACTAAGGTAATTAACAAGGCGTATGTTGGACCACTATGTCCTGACCACTTTGTTAAAGAGAGCTGAGAAGTGTTCCTCCCCATTTTATAAAAATTAATAATACATTTATACCAATCTGGGGATTGTCTCTCCTAGCTAGGCTTTCCCCAAATCGGCCGGCCGAAAAACTCGCCGAAAACGAGACTTATCAAAAATAGCTAAGCTTTTCTCCGATTTTGGAAGGTTCCTTTGAAAATCACCGAATATCAACCAAATGTTGTTGTTGCAAAGTGCGTGTAGGAACGAATAATGTTGCAGCAAGCATGACCGCTAGAGCTCTCTACTTCAGTGGTTGTACTTGCAGTACAGTGCGTTGAGGTCGTGTGACTCGTGCCCTTTGACCTCCTCCCAAACAACCATTAGCCATTAGGGGCCGTCCGTAAATACATGTTTTAACTTAAAGACATGTGACAGGTGTTTCTTTCTTGACCCACCCACCCATCCCCAGCAATGACCCCCTAAAATGCAGATAATGCCACTCATAATAAACACCATACTATGCACACATACATCAGTGTTTGCTCTAGGATTGTAGGACAGCTGGGTACACGTGTACCTGGCGCAACCATTTCAACCGGGTCGGTGCCGGGTACACAATACCTGGCGCTGTCTCACCAGCCGAGTCACATGCTTTAACTGTTTGGTTAGTGTATTTTAATCCGGACAATAAACGGAAACTATGCCCAATGTCAATGATATAAAGGCGAATAGATAAGCCGTATTTAGAAAAGAGAGGACAGGAATTAGAAAATTACGAAAGAAGAAGAAGTATCTGACACATACAAGCCATGTAGTCAGTCTTTTCAAAGTTCGAAAGTGTAAAGTACCAACAGTGTCACAGGTGACCCGGTACTATATTTTCAACCGGGTCCAAGCGCCGCCCACCCGCGTGGATTACCCGGCTCACCCGGCGCTGGAGCAGACACTGATAAATGAACACAGTACAGTCGACTCCACTCGTAGCGAACTCGCATAATAGCAAATTTCGTGATATAGGGAAACCTTGTTCATGTCCCTGTTTGAACCCATACGAAATTGACGGTTTTATATAAGTTTATAGCCGGCGGTTATGTGTCCCTATGTCTACTCTGCCGTGACACTTGCAGTGCAATGTAGTGCTAGCTCGTCTCGACTCTCAAGGCCTACCTGCACTAGCTGTAGCAGTGCTACATCATGTAAATGTACACGCGCTGTATGGTATGCACACACTCCGAAATGTATTTTTTAGAAACGCCTCGCAGGCGAACCCACCCACCAGAAATGCCTGTTAGACATCTCGAAGTAAATACAATTATTTACAGACGGCCCCTTAGGAAGATCGTTATTAGCAAAATCCCCAAATCAGCGGCCCGAAAAAGTCGCCGAAAATGAGTCTTATCAAAATATCGTAAGCTTTTCGCCGATTTTGGAGGGTTCCTTTGAGAATTGCCGCAAATCTACCAAATCTTCCATTATCTCACCGATTTTCAAACAAACAGCTGAATTTGCAGCCGATTTTCGAACAACCAGCTGGATTTGCAGCCGAATCTGCAGTATTTTTTTTGCCGAATAGGCGAATAAAACGGGCCGATACCTGCACTGCATTCTTTCTGTACGCACTCTTGTTACAGAATCACAGCCATTCCGTTCCCCGGGACGCGGGACACAAAGGACAAGACTAGTTTGTTTTTGATTATTATATTTTGACTTGACGGAAAAGCAGACTACAGTCAACTTCGCTTATAACGACACTCGGCGGGGCATCAGAAAAGTGTCGTTATTCACAAAGTGTCGTTATACCCGAAGTCTCATTTATATGTATTACAGTTGGATGGGACTTTGCTCTGGGCATGGAAATTCTGTCGTTATTCGCGAATAGTCGTTATATCCGCAGTCGTTATTAGCGAAGTTGACTGTACACTGAAAGGGACGAACAAGAAGACTGACAAAAGGACTGTCGACTACAAAATCGTGCATGCTCATATCACACATGCACGCTACTAGACGAGACAGTCTGGGGAATGCCATCACACAGGAAAACAACACATCACTTCACAACACCCTCCACATATTTGGCATGCCCTTGCCCTAGCGCCCTGGGTAGTACTGTTAGCTGCTCCCGGCTAATGATGCCCCCTCACACCGGAACACAGGGGTTTTATATGATCAGTGGATTATAGACGTATTTGATAAGAGTGTAGACAGAAGGAGAACAGGACAACGACAACTAAGACTAGACTAGAACAGAACAGAACCTGGAGCATGCGCTGTTCTATGTGAGTGGCTCATTGCCAAGGGGAGCGAGCGGGAAATACGAATAGTGAGTATTCAGGTCGTAGCATACATACACCTATTACACTGTGCCCCCCTAGCTAAAAGTCACGTCCACGGGAATGAACGAAAGACCTAGGAAACAAACAAAAGAAAACAAACCAAATAATAACCTCAGTCCAGGACATAGTCAGCTAGTCGAGCAGGTGCAGTGCGAACACGGCCAGAACGACGAGGAACAGGAGAAGAAGTACGGACCGGATCAGACGACGGCGGCTGTAGCGGCGGAAAATCATCATCGGACAGCGTAATCGGGTCAGGACGAGAAGCAGTAACGGCAGGCGGTTGACAGTCAGGAGGATGGGAAACGGCTTCAGGCGGACGAACAAACTTGCCACTGGCAGCATCATATCGGGTGAAACACTTAGACAGAGCAGGATCAGCATACGGAGCAAGAAGACTCTGAGGCTTGTAACAATCCGGCAACGGTCCAGCGGCAGAGGCACCAGGAGGACGAACAAAAACGGCCCGAGGAAGAATCTCGGCAGCCGGAGGAACATCAGCAGAGAGTGGCATTTCATCAGCAGCTGACAACGGAACATCACGGGCAAGAGGCGGCGGACTCGGCGGAGGAGACAGGGCAGCATCTTGCGGCGGCGTTGGTGCCAGTGGCAGAGACTCACTGTGCACATGTGCTTCAGGTTCGGCTAGCAAGCGCGACAGACCATCAGCATTCAGATGTTGGCGACCGGGACGGTGGACGACTCTGAATTCATATTCGGATAAACAGTCAAGCCAACGTGCTTTCCGTCCGCGGGGTTCCTTCAGGTTCTGGAGTGCAGTCAACGCAGTATTGTCCGTCCTGGCAACAAATGGTCGTGCCAACAAGTAGTGCCTGAAATACTCCGCAAAATAGACCAGAGCAAGGGCCTCACGATCGCTAGCATCGTAGTTGCGCTCAGCTTTCGTCAGTACACGGCTGCCGTATCCAATTGGTCGCTCAGTTCCATCCTGGATCTGGCTGAGGACTGCACCAATCGACACATTGCTCGCATCGGTGTCCAGAATGAATGCACCTGCTGAATCTTCAAACTGGGGGTACGCCATCACCGGCGCACTGCCAAGCGAACGCTTCAGAGCCTGGAACGCCGCTTCGCAAGCTTTCGACCACGCAAAGCGAGCATTCTTGCCTGTCAGAGCAGTCAGCGGAGCAGCACGCTGGGCGAACCCACGGATGAAGCGGCGATAATATCCAGCGAAGCCAAGGAACTCGCGGACAGCTGTGACAGATTTCGGAGTCTTCCAGTTCCTGACCGCGACGAGCTTGGCTTCATCCGGGGAGATGCCCTCAGCTGACACGCGGTGTCCTAAGAAAGTGACCTCCTCCTGGAAGAAGGAGCATTTCTTCAGATTGAACCGCAGTCCAGCGGACCGAACTCGCGCGAACACGGGCAGCAGAATCTGGAGTTGGCCAGACAGCGTTTCGCTGGCATTCAGGACATCATCAAAGAACACACGGCAGAATGGCTGGGCCGGTGTGTTACATAAGCCACTCAGGACTGCTTCCATCACACGCTGAAATGTCGCTAGGCCATTCCTGCAGCCCATCGGCAGAACATTAAACTCAAACAAGCCCAGTGGCGTGGTAAATGCCGTCTTAGCCTTGTCGCTTCCTTCCATTGCTATTTGCCAGTATCCTGACGCTAAGTCAAGGGACGTGAAATACCGACAGCCAGACAGGGAATCAAGCATGTCATCCGCCCGGGGAATCGGGTAGGCGTCAGGTTCGGTGACAGAGTTCAACTTCCTGTAGTCGATACAGAGTCGAAGAGAGCCATCCTTCTTTGGCACCAATACTATGGGTGATGCCCACGGACTAATCGATTCTTGTATAATGCCTTGCTTCAACAGCGTATTCAGTAGATCTTGCAGAGCCTTCCGGCGGTGATATGGAATCCACCTGGTAGGTTGTTTTATAGGGTTATTTTGTCCTGTGTTAATTTTATGAGGGAATATGTCACAGTAGCCATAGTCATCATCATGCAAGATAAATAAATCGTGGTTATCATGAAGTAGTTCAGTGAGCATGCGAGACTGTTCTGTGGAGAGATGATTTTGTGCGTTGATATATTCATCGATGACTTTCTTACGTTGCTCAGTTAGCGGAATCGTGCTGGGTGAAACTGAGGAAACCATAGCCTCAGTGTCGTCAATATGTTCACAGTCTGTAGGAATTTGATGAAGTTCGGCAACATTGGTATTTTTATGAATGAGTATAGGATGATTTGCATGATTTTCAACAGCCACAACCACACGTGTTTGGTTAGGGCCAACAGTCACAAGACTAGGAGTCACTGCCACATCTGGATGCTTCGCCATAAAGGACTCCAATGGATCTGCCACGCAATCCATCGCAACCGTGCACACATCAACAGCTGCACAAGGCACCAAGACAACATGTCCTGCAGGTACCGACAACTCCATCTCAAACACCACACGAGATGAGTATACCACAGGGTCGGCCACACTTTCGGGCGCACACGCCGGGACAACGCCAGGTTGAGCCATGGGTTCAACAACCCGTGCAGACAATGAATCGTCAAGGGCAACACGAGAAGAATACGACGAAACAGGTACATCGTCGGAGCATGCATCAGAATGAGGAGTATGAGTATAACAATCATGAGGAGGAAGTATTACGCGGAACAATACGATCATAGGGCGTACGTGACGGAGGACACCCAGAACCAGAAACGTGCAACGGAACAGACACATCGCCAAACATCACAACACCACGAGCAATATCTAATACACTACCATGCTGCAACAAAAAATCGGAACCAAGAATCATGTCACAGTGAATACCAGGAGGAGACTACAACTGTGTGCTGGAAAGACAAATTTCCTAGCGACATACACAGATCCATGGATCCAACGACAGGAAGTTGTGCGCCATTGACTGCACACAACCGCGGAGCAGACTCTAGAGGAGGTCGCTCTGTCAAATTAGGCAACAATTTAGAATGCACTAACGACACACTTGAACCAGAATCAACAAGAGCAACAACAGGAGACGAAGACGAAGACGAAAGACAAACATCAACGTGCACAATAATGGGTGAGATCGCACCACATACCTCCTCGAGGGGCTCCACTCGGACGACTGACGGCGGCCTCGTGTCACCAGTCCAACCTAGTGTTTTGCGTGCGGGCAAGATGCAATGAAGTGGCCCTCTTCACCACATCCATGGCACACTCCACGGACAGGCCTCGCAAAACTCTGGCCACGACCACGACTAGGCGCACCAGCACCAGCACCACGAGCAACAAAACGTACATGGTCTTGCTGGGGTCGGGTGGGGCGATACAGACTCACGCTCTCCATTTTCGCCTCCAAAGCAGAGAGACGCGAATCAAAACTTGACAAAAGCGAAGCTCAAATTCCGACTTCAGTGGACCGACTGCTGTGTAGGCCCGACCATGAGCAGTGCGACGGGGCTTCACTTCCGGAGCAGCAGCAAATACGGGCTGTGCGTACTGGTGAGGTACGGTGCGGGCCTGCTCGCGAGCATAAATAGCACCTACCTCGATGGCCTTTTGGACCGCCGCATCCAAATCAGAGGGCCGAGTCGACGCCAACGCCAAGCGCAAATCCTTCGATGCCTGGCCATCAATAAAAAGTTGCAAAAGCATGGAATCAAGCAGTGCACCTTGTTTTCCTGGGTAGGCTCGACGAGCAAGCCGATGAAGTTCCGTGGCATACCCGTGCTGAGTTTCACTGGCCAGCTTCACTCGCTGGCGAAGACTGGCCTCGTGCATCAATGCTTGCTGGGGCGGCTCAAGACGGACATGCAGAGCCTCGACTGTGTCGGAAAAGTTCATGTCAGGAGTGTGAGTTAGAATTTCGGTGAACATCTCATGAGCTGTACCAACGAGGCGAGCAGGTAGTAGCCGTAGCTTTTGTTCGTCGTCGTACCCACTCAGCTCGCATGTGTGGACGAAATGCCTCATGTACGTGGTGAAATCTTGGCCTGGCTGATTTCCGAATGTCTCAGGAAGCAAAACTGGCTTCGGCAGTGGACGTGCATGTGGTGTGTCTGTGTCCGGCAAACGAAAACGATGGGACAACCCTTGTACCGGCGAACTCTCGCGCTCTTCAGCAATGTTCATGTCACAGCCAGCTTCAGCGAAGCTACGCTCTAGCTTTTCTTGTCTCTTGCCAGTCTCGGATTTCGCTGAACGGCCCATTGTGAAAAAAAAATTTGTTTTTTAATTTTTGAATTTTCGAAAAAAAATAATCTGCAAAAATTTCCCGTGGACTCGATCGACGCCTAGCTCGATCAACTATCGATCTAAATCTATTACGTAACCTATCGTGCGTAGCGCTAGCGGCAAACAACTAAATTTGGCAGAGACAATTCCAAATAGGCAACTACTCTACGGACACAGTGTAGACTCTACTACCCAGCTAGCAGATATCCTATTACAGACGGCAGTCAGTATGCAATCATGCAGAAA
>NC_088643.1:15472034-15482034 GCF_964019385.1 Sycon ciliatum | reverse complement strand
GGGTTGATCAGGGAATTAGCTCTGCCTCTAGCGGGGTTGATCAGGGAAATAGCTCTGCCTCTGGCGGTACTAATCATGTCGAGGACGACCGCGACAATGAAAGTTCCGGCGGTGCAAAGGGAGCGTGAATATAAATATTCAAATAAAAATACATTAAGGTAAAATGTACGTGTGATGACAGTGTGCCTGCTGCCGCATCGTGAGTCGGTGGTCTCACCAACAGGCTGCTGTGCCTCAGATTGAGTAAGAATATCTGGGCTGCTGGCTGCAGATGTGCGGGCATGATGTAAATGTCGATGCTATGAACAAGATGAGCTCGTTGAGCTGTCGACTATCTTGCCTCAGTCTACATGTGTTTTGTCCAGTTTTTGTCCCATGTTTATTCCTGTGTTTTGTCCCCTGTTTCATCCAGTGTTTGGTGCAGTGCGTGTGTGCTCCAGCAATGCTTGTTCTCCAAGCTGCTATATTTCTATTGCTGCTGCTGCTGCTATCAATATGATGTGTCATGTCAATAAAAACAAAAATATATAATTATAAAAATGGACTCGATCGGATGGACCTTCCCCTCCTTATGTTGCTTGTAATAAGTTGTAGTTCCTTGGTCCTTTTTTTCTTTTCTACACAAAATATAAAAACATCAGTTGCCACGGTTACTATGATTGTGACTCGTTTGTACGTTTGACTTAATTAAGCAGTGTGAAACGCCAGATCACGGTATAGGGCTTGAAAGTGCTACGTCACAGCATAGCAACAATTTCAAAAATTCAAAAACTGGATCCACTTGGATCCAGTTTTTGTATGGATCCAAGCACATTTCAAGCCGTCTTACTCACAGCAAGGTGATGTAACCAGTGAAACTGACTGATTTGGCTACTGGGGGCGGGGTTACAACTGGTGGCGAAGTAAAAGTCACCCCTGCATACGACATGAGTGGGTTGCTATACACCCACATACTGACGCAATATCAAAGTCACACCTTAGTGGATCCAAAATTGAAATCTGATGTCAACTTACTACTCCCTGGCCGTTTTGACGTCATCACTTTCAAGCCCTGTACCTCAAGATCCTCAAACCATTCCAGGCAAATATGTTCCTGTTTGTATTATTTTTACTTTTTCACCTTTTCATGTCCCTTCTTCCCTCTCACATAACAGCCACCTTTACTTCCTTTCCCCAGGAAACTCCCATTGATAGGCATCCATTAGCCTCTGGAGAATACTTGACAAATATAGTACATGCATCAAAAATATGCACCTCTGCCTTCGCCGTAGCCATTAGCTTTAGGCCATTGACTCCTTCGAGGTGCAATTATCCGGATGCGTGCACCTCCTGTGAACTTAATTTGTGCTCCTGCCCTCCACATCTGATCATCACTACAACTTCTGAACTCCCAATGTGGGCAGCTAAAGTTAGCGCAAGGGTTGGCTGACTTCTGTGGTCAGTCCCTGGTGGGAGGACATGACCCATCTCAGAGATGCAGTAGTAGTCTAGATTAAATGTCTCAAGATTGCTTTCCAGCATGAAACTAGTGAGTAGAGACGTTTAAAAATCACTTTTTCTTCTAACGGATGTTCGTTTGTACTAAGCTCTGTATGCCGTGTATTGATAGGCACTGTGACCCGTTGTCAAGGTTCTTCTGTAGTCTAGATGAACATAATTATTCATGAGAGGCGTTGAGGGAGAAGGACACAGAGGTATAGGGGATGGGGAAGAATACGTGGGGGGGGGGGTGGGGTGGGGTGGGGGAGAGTACGGGGGCCCGGGGACGATGGAGGATGTGGAGCGTACGGGGGAGGGGAGGCGACGACGAAGAGTAGGGAGTCACAAACCGCATACATGTACAATTGTACGTCGACACACAACTCTGCTCGCAAACAACTACTTGAAGCATTGTCATAATCACACGAAGCTGCATTTTACAAACTCGCTTATTCATTAATTCACTCACAAGTAGGCCTTGGCGGATAATGCCGGCAGAAAAATTGGCAGAATTCGGTGCTTTTTCTGGTGAGTTTCATGCATGTTTGGTATGTGGATAAAGAAATGGAGCAGAATTCGAGGAATTGCCCGCCATAAGGTTTGTATGGTTCTGCCAATTTCGGTGCAAAAAAAGCAGAATCTGCCACCTTTTCGAGCATTATCCGCCAAGGCCAACTCACAAGGAGAGGGGAGAAGGAGGCTGATCATGCAGCAGATTCATATGCCTGTGGCCCACACACCTGTTGCACAACCACAATACAGACTGGATATGTTACCCATACATACAATAAAAGTTTTATTTAAAAATAATAACTATCACGTCAATATACATTGTGGTCATAATGTGTTCGCATTTTTGGCAAGTTTTAACAACAGCCCAAAGGTCTGCTCTGTGAGCAATGTAAGAAATTTGTTATCGCATGGTTGCTGCGGGCCCCCTGGCATATTATCACTCTTTTATTATTGACTCCCATTGACTAATACCTAAGCAGTTGTATTTCTTCATATTTCACTCCTCATGCTAGCTAGGGCTATATTGACTGTTTGTATTTGACTCCTTTTTAGGGATCAAAAGACATGTTTTGCGTTGTCTTGACAACAATCTAGTAGTGACTTTGTTAAAAAAAAAGTAAAGTTCGCACTTCCGCGTTACCACCGGCTATGCAATTCAATTGTATTGAGAAACACAACCAGCTTAGGAAGTTGTGCATGTGCCAGGCCACCACTATGCCTGTGATACCTGGGTGGCAGATGCAGCTCCTAACGGCGAGGCTGAGATGGTAAGTCTCACAATGGTTGAACCAATGCCCGACAAGGGGGGCGAACCTCGCTGTCTTCGTACTATCAACATACGAAATAGAACCTCGTAAAATACCCCGGCTTCACCTCTATCTTTTACCCGGCTTTTTTCCTATGTTGACCTCGTCCTCAGTCAATAACTCGCGACTATGCGATGACATTAGAATTATCATGTTCGTACCTCTTATGGTATAGATCATGCAGCTTTGTGTTGAGCTGTCCCTGTCTTTACCGACCAGTTTAAGGCGGTTTGGTTTCGTCCTGCGTGCTTGTCATGTAGTAAACAAGCGCTGTCTGACATAGGTGACATGCATCTATTCTTGAGTCTTGGGCATGGCACTTCATTTGATCCACCCATGATTATTCTGTCCATGGATATCTACCACCGGAACTACAAATTATAATAATAATAATAATAATAATTTGTTTGTAATACTTACCACAAGTTACCCGTCATGTGTCACACTTCTTTGGATTTTTTTAACCTTTGTTTTTCTCTTGATCACTTTAGTTCCGTATTTCCACTGATGATCGGAGCTTGAAAATCGATTTTGGAAACAGACAAAACCAAACCTTGAACAAATTGTCATGTTGCGTGGTGATGTCTGCGGCATTCATACTTTTCATAGCTATTATTAATTAAACTTTTATCTCCACGTAGATTATTTAATAATAATAATGACAGTCAATTTTTCTACAGACTTTTCCCGCTTGTCTCATTCCCTCAAACCAGTTAATATTTTCTGACTTGGGGCTCCCCGCGTGCTAGTTTATACGTGAAGTGTGTGGGTACAGTGAGGGCTGCGTCCCACCCGCCTGTGTGGATTCACAGGAAGTGTGAGTTACGAAGTCTGAAGAAAACGTTGAGCGGTCTCTGCTGGGATGACGACTTCACCATAGCTCAGTGGTTAGAGCATCGCTGGCTTCAAGCGAGGGTCTCTGGTTCGAGTCCTGCTGGTAACAGTCAATTTTTTCTTCAGACCTTTCCCGTTTGTCTCTTTCCCTCAAACCAGTTAATAACACTCATAAAAAGGACACACTTCAAGCTCATTACAAACATCTTGAAAGTTTTTGTCTTCACAAGTATACTTTCAAGCCTTCTCGTCACGTGAAATACAGACAAGGGAAAAGGAACAGGAACAGCGGATTAAATGCAGTAAGAAGGTGGTAAAACAGCGCAAAAAAGAAGATAGGTAAAGTAAACAGCGAAAATTGCAATAATGACACAAAGGTGCTAGTGCGAGAAAACTCAATAAGCGTGACATGTAGTGCGACAACAAGAGACAACCACTGGACATACATGTAACTAACGAGGTTTTGACGACCTAGTTAATAATAATAATAATTTATACAAAGAGAAAGACCAAGGAACTACAAGTTACGCTATACTGTCCACTAACACCACCAGTTACTAAACAATTAGCTCATGCGATAACATTGCACGACACTGACCAACGGTACTGACGTTCTACAACTAACTGGCTAACAGCTCTAGCACATCTTGGATGCACACTCCAACAGCCTCCCTACTTGGTAGGTGTTAGTGGACAATAGCGGAACTCGTAGTTCCTTGGTCTTTCTCTTTGTATAAATTAAACCTTGGCTCTCAATCTGAGTCCAATAATAATAATAATAATGTACGGAAAAAATTGGAGGCGTCACATGATCCACTTTCGAAAGAAAAGGTGTCAGCACCGACGCATCCACACAGTCAAGTAAGCCAATTTGTAACCGAACGTTTTCGTTCCCTTCTCATCATGGGTAAGTACAGGGAATAATGGAAAATGTCAAAATACAGCAACTTATAGAGCTACAGCAAAAGCTTAGGTCGAAAACCTCACGCTATACGTGTGGGAAAAAATAAAATTCAGCAGAACTTGTCAAAAACAGGGTGTAGGTGAAGAGATGACTAAAACATAATGAAAACATCAGTGAGGAAAAGCATTCCTTACACTTTCACGAGGATTAGCGCCAAACGACTGAAGTGACAACACATTATCCTTCCGCTGAACACATAGTTCAGGGGACAACTTACGAATATATAACCCTTCCAAAACAGACAAATGTTATACAGATCTGCCACGGGCCAAAACTGAGAAAACATCATCTCTGTATAGGCCTTGACGGATTATGCTAATATTTTCGTGAAATTATGCTTTTCGCATTGCTGAAAAAATTGCAGAATTATGCTATTTTTATGCTTAAAGTTATCATAATTATGCCGCATTATGCTCACATATGCTGCTAATGCATAATGGTTCTGTGCAAAATAACAGGGGAATTTTTTTGTAGAGGGCGTTGTACTGTAGTAGCAAAAGTTCAACGGGGTCAACGCACCGTCCGACCTAGCTACGACCATCACTGATTGTAGTGGACAGGACATGTTATCAAGGGAGTCGTAAACCTACAACTTCCTAGTGCATCTACTTGTACTTGTACTTGTAGAACATGTACAACTGTATGGAATTTGATGCGAACAGGCGGATTATTTCAATTTTATGCGATTCGTATGCAATTTGCCTCGAATTATGCGATTATTCGATTTTGGTAGGAATTATGCGAAAAATTATGCTAGCATAATCCGTCAAGGCCTATCTCTGTACAACTCACGACAACTATCACTAACCAACAGATGATTCTTGATAGCCAACTGCTGATTGCTAGAATGTCGCGTCTTTTTCGTCACCTCCAATGTCGCAGCTCTTGACCCGTCGGCAAAGCAAAGAGGTGCAGATCTGGTGAAACTACACAGAAGAAGACAATGCCAGGGACACCTACTCGAAGAGTCACTCGCAGCCAGGTTCAGATGCGTACTGGAGGAGACCAGCAGGCGGCAATACTGGAAGTGACAACGAGCGTAAGTGGGTGAAAGCGTGGAAGACCACCACGAAAGCCATTGATCAAGACAACGGAAGAATCAGACACCCGACGGGTGACCAGGCGGTGTGTTGGAAGGGCCAAGTCAGGACCTGCGGCATCGGAAGTGACTTCAAGGCGACTGCCCTGTGGAATGACGGGTCAAGAGCTGCGCCATTGGAGGTGCAAAAAGGCGCAAAAAGAGTTACAAATAATAATTGTACATAACTCCTATGGCCTGCCTGGCTTAGCCGACGGCCAGCAAGACAGTAAATCTACATACAGAACTGTGCCCACACCAGCCATATACATGTACACTGCGCTAGTATCACACTGCTAGCTCTAGAATAGCCTCCTGCCTACAACAACCACACACATGATCATTGCTCACCACCTCCTGCCGACACCAGCCACACATTCTGCGCTAACAATTAACATTGCACTGCTAGCCCCTGCTTTCAACAACCACACACTCTGCACACAGCCTCTTGCCTAAGTAAGATAGCACCGCTAGCCCCCACATTCTCACAGCTTTTTCATACCTTCTCCTGGCATACCGGTATTATTATACTGGCATGGTCGGCACCCAACCTTTTGCCTGATGATTGCGAAAGCATGACACTTCAAGTCGCAGGAAACTATCGGTAGCCTTGATTGTCCTTGTTCTTCTGTACAGGACTGACTGTCTGGAGTCGTGTATTGAGTCTGTGTTGAGTAGGTTCTCGCGTTTTATGCAATATGCTTCGTGGAAGCGCGCGCTATAAGTATCTAGCTTCCTGGAAATGTGATGCCAGGCTTTGTGCAAAAGCAGGCCACTACTGCACTACATGTAGGGACTAACTAGTCGTAGTAGTCCTTCCTACATGCTTCCATGACACCTGCCTGGCCTAGGCTCAGGCGCTTTGTCACGGTAACCAGGTAACGAACTTAGACTAGCAAGCACATAATTATGTAAGAGCGAGCACAAAGTCAGTCGTTGCTCTGCATTGGGGTGTCGCGGAAACGAAAAATAATGAGAACCTGGCTCTCCGCCTCCCTTCCCCTTTTCGCATTTCCCTTGCCTATCCCTTGTTTTTGCTGTTTTCGTCGTACCTTTATTCCAAAGTCGCATCACTAACAGGCGTCTAAGCTTCCTGAGATTTATACTGCTAGCAGCATTATTATGAGGAAAAAGGAATGGAACGATTGTTGAGTAGCAGAGGATGCTATGGTGATACATTTACGGAAATTACGTCAAAGTACTGTAAGTCTGGCCTTACACTTTGAGCAGACCAGAGTACGTGGAAGACATAGCGATGGGTGAACCTGAAAGCCACGGAAGTAAGTCAGTTGCTACTGGATGCAGGCTAGTCAAAGTGATGAACGAATAATGAATAAACATTTTAACTCTCTGCAGCACATGCTAATGTAAATCAGATCTCTATCTTTCACTGCTCAGAAGTGCTAAAATTGGTGCAAAATGGAGAGTAAAAGAGAGGGTGCAGGTACCACGGTCAGGAGAGAGGGGGGGGGGGGGGGAGGGTGCGAGCACAACAGACTAAATATCACCTGTAGTACTAGGATAGAGTTTGTCCCCAAATGTTTCCACATGAACAAGTTGCTGCTGCTACCAAACTTCAGTATCATCACGTGATGGAGCACCTAAGTTAGTGGCAAATAGTGAGCCTGTTCTGGTACTCCCTGGCTGTGTAGCCAGCGCCTCCTACATTACCATCCATTTTACACAAATTGTATCACCTTTGAGCAACACCATGCCCAGTGGGCCAGCAAATGCATTTCACAAACTAGCACCGATCCCCCTCCCCCTAAGTTCTCACCTACCTGTTCACGCTTAGTAACATGCGGCTTAGGCCTAGCGCCATCCTGGACTATGTTACCGTATAAAAGGGGGTACTGCAGGCATTTCCTGTATCATATTAGTCACCTTGTGATTGCCAGCTGGGCATGAAATTCCTAGTTGTGATGTCGTGTCATCCTTCATTGCAAGGACCTATGTGATTTTCGTTATATCTGATAATAGTGATACGGTAAGTGTTGCCTAAATACCCGCTAGTTGGCACCGTTTTAATTATGTGCTCCAATTCTCTATGTGCATGGTGAATTTGTTCTGAAAATATCCTAATCCTGTTATTAACCTCTCGCAAAAGATGTGCATGATGAATGCGCAACTTGCTTCATTTATTGTGTTGAATCCTGTTATTGGTGATCTCTCCGTTCCTTGTAGAGACCACCGGCGCGGTCTGGTGGTCTGCCAGCACGGTCGCAAGCATCACCTGAATCCCGGGAGCAACCCCAGGAGCAGCCACAGCTAGCACACCAGCAACGCCATCAGCAGCAACAGCAGCAACAGCCTTCGTGGACAAGCATGGACCGCAGCAAAGCACCAGTGAGTTTTGTAGAAAGAAGGACCCACGGGATGGGTGTGTGTGATCTCCGGTAGCCTAAGGGCCCGGTACCACATGCACTGGGGTTCGCTTCGGCATCAAGGTTTTGCGACAGCGAGCCTGGTGTCGCTCCCACGAAACCACGTGTGTATGGTCACACGTACAAACAGGGAAAACTCCTACTTTGGCGGAAAATGAGAGTAAAGTGGATTGTGGTGCATACGGCACGGAGAATAGACAAGGTCAATGACTATCTTGCACGCATTTTTGTTGCATGGACATACGCATAAAAATTTCTCGTATCAAGTCCATATACAGCAGACCGTGGTGTTTTCCGCTGAAGCGAAACCGCAGAAGCGACAGTCTCGCTTCGAAAATTTTGGAGGAAGCGGATTGGAGTTTCCGCTGAAGCGGAAGTTCCGCTTTTCGCTGTTACCATGGTATTTTTCGCTCCCGTGATGTCGCTTCAGCGGATCCGCTACTTTCGAGTGCATGTGTAACCGGGTCCTAATTGGTAGGGCACTGTCCTGGAAAGAGAGGGGTGCTGGGTTTGAATCCTGCTCGTGGATCCTTCTTTTGCAACAGTTTTAACAATCCAATGCTGGAGCAAGATTGTTTGTTGAACTGACAAGGACTCGTCTAGACTGTAGCTTAAGGAATTTCCCGGAACGTGTATGACCCTTGAGGCTCTTTTGATATTAGGGTACCTAAACTCAAACACAATATTCACCAAATTTTCGGGCATGGCGGATTATCAGGGTGAACACAGTTTTTGACTTGAGTATCTAGCCGTGCTACTACCAGTAATATAACTGTGGATGACTTTTCATTGCTTGATTTTTTTAATGTCAGGGTTCGCACCAAGTCATGAAAATATTATTCAAGGGTTTTCAAGGGCCCCAAACCCCATTTTTTCAAGGACATTCAAGGACATTAGTTGGTGGGCTAACCGTTGGTTGGAACATCGCCGCCATTATCACTCAGAGAGAAGACATCGCGCTCAGAAGAAGAGGTGTTCACGCTGCGTCCAAGAGTGAACTATTGTGCTCTTTGACCCTCCATAGTTCCTCTGAGAGAGTGCCTGGGAGATAGGTAGCTTGGAAATGACCGTAGAACGTGCTTTCCTGGACGCAATATTCAGCCATTTCTACCGTCTTCTTCAACTTGCTTTATTTCGAAAAAATGTTATTTTTCAGGGTTTCTGCACTGGACGCGTTTGGGATCGAAAATCTCACCTGCGCAAACAGGCTGCGCAGCTCACGCGCTGAGATCCCTATCAGTACTACCGAGAGTGGATCCACTCTTGGTACTAGATCTACGGACTACGGTACCGGTTACGGGTACCCAGCAGTGCGCGTAGACCTACTGCATGAACGTGAGTAGATCTACCGCATTCAAACCCAAAATCAAGGAAAACACACTTTTCTCAAAAATTAAGCACCCACACGAAAATTCAAGGATATTCAAGCACTTTCAAATCCGGCTTTGACATTCAAGGACTTTCAAGGAATTCAAGGAGTGGTGCGGACCCTGAATGTGAATACTATCAAGGTCGAAAGAGATTCAAAGGGGTACACGTTCAGGGACATTCCCTAAGCTACACTCTAGACGAGTCCTTGTCAGTTCAACAAACAACTTTGATCCAGCACTGGATTGTTCAAACTATTGCAAAAGAAGGATCCACAAACGGGATTCGAACCCAGCATCCCTGTCTTGACAGGACAGTGCCCTACCGAATAGGTGCTATGTGCATATGACCAGATCTTGCATTGATTCCGTCTCAGTTAGCGTTAGAGAACTTAGATGGATGTGCTGGTTGGATTGAGCAGAACCTGTAGATATCATTATTTTTCAATGCAGACTTTAGCTAGGCATGTTGGCGTGTTTGAAATACTGGGCGACAGTAGCAGCACTCTTGTGCAAGTGAAAATCATTTCCCTTTTCGGGGTTTCTGAATCACTGTTCTCTTTTGCCGTGTCAGT
>NC_088643.1:15447034-15467034 GCF_964019385.1 Sycon ciliatum | reverse complement strand
CAATACTCTTTAGTCTTTACCATGGTAGTTGGTTGGAGACTGCAGAAAGAGATCCCGATGGCATACACAATCCGGGTGATCCTTGCGGTGTGGACAAAAGGTGTCATGGGTATGGGTATGGGCGTGGATGAGATTGCAAAGTTGTCGGCTTGTTGCATTCCGGGTATGCTAGCTCCACTTCCTCTTGTTTCCCTTTTGTCTGTCTGTGACTCTCATCTCCTTGTTCTCTCTCTCTCTCTCTCTCTCTCTCTCTCTCTCTCTCTCTCTCTCTCTCTCTATCTATCTCTCCCTATCCAGGCCAAAACATAGACACCGGGGCTGAATCCGTGAAGCGGCGTGAGGAAGAGAAGTGCAGGAACCGGGGAACTAGCTTTGCCTCTGGCGGTGCTGGTCAGTTTGAGGACGACTACGATGATGACAGTTCCGACGGTGGACAAGGAAAATAAATATTCAAATCCAATGACATTGAGGTAAAATGTACGTGCGATGACAGTGTGCCTGCTGCCGTATCGTGAATCGGTCTCACCGACAGGCTGCTGTGCCTCAGACTGAGTAAGAATATCTGGGCTGCTGGCTGCAGATGCGCGGGCATGATGTGAATGTCGATGCTATGAACAAGATGAGCTCGTTGAGCTGTTGACTATTTCAAAATCGCGTGCGGCAGCTCTGGGAGAATGCTGTTGAGTGGCCTGTGGACCAAATCAAGACTTACCACCATCTAGTTTGTCACTATCTCTCACTAAGGCACCTTCAGAGAATAATGCAAGAGATTTGGACCTTTGAAACTCTGCAATTTCTGATTTGCTTTTGTGATGTTGTGGTTCGTCCAGTGGTTTGTCCCGTGTTTGGTCCAGTGCTTGGTCCAGTGTTTTTGTCCAGTGTTTTGTCCAGTGTTTGGTCCAGTGTTTTGTTCAGTGTTTGGTCCAGTGCGTGTGTGCTCCAGCAATGCTTGTTCTCCAAGCTGGTATCTTCCTATTGCTGCTGCTGCTGCTATCAAGAAATGCTTCATGTAAATAAAAAATAATAATAATCAGTTGCCTGGTTTCTATGCAACTAACTCACTCACATGTGCAAGGAGAGGGGAGGAGGCTGCTCGTGCAGCAGAGTCATAGGCATATGCCTATGGCCCACACACCTGGTGCACAACAACAATAAAAATAAATTAAATTATCGGGTCCGTTCCCAAGGGAACTCACGACGGCCGCTCACACCCGATAAACCCTAGCGGCAGATGCAGCGCCTAACCGTGGGGGTGAGTGGATAAGTCTCACAACCGAACGACCCCATTAGCTGCATCAAGAGTACATACACACACTGGTAGAAATGCAACAACTGGGGGCGCACTTACAACAGCAGGCGCCGGTGGTGCACCAGTACAGCCCACATGTACTCAGGGTGCTGCTGGGAGCACAGAAGGCGATCCCCATCAGAACAACTGGCAAGAACAGCGGCGAAGGAGCAATAAATCAGCGGCCCACAGCGATCCCATTGCCCGGGCAACAAAATCCAAAGTTGTGTCTGTCTACAGAAAAATGGCCACAGAAAACCCCAACCCCAACACACTCACTGGCACACATCTTCCCAAGCGATGTGCCTTCTTTGTGGGGAATGTTAGCCCTGGAAGTAAGGCACAGTCCATTGTCACCTGGTGCGCTGATAGGGGCGTTGATGTATACGCATGCACAATTGCCGAAACCCAATACTTTGGTACCTGCTATGCACGCGTTTCTGTCGCGGAAGAGTTTGAGCAAACGCTGCTTGACAAAGAATTCTGGCCCGACACCATTGCGCACACCGTCCGCAAATGGCGCTATGCCGACTCCGCTAGCAAGTGATGGGTCCTCGGTCACCTAGCCAACAGCTAAATCCTCTTGCCCAACCCTTTGTGCCCCACGCAAGTTCATCACACCCTTCCCCTCGTTGCGTTACATATTCTTCTATATCTAGTGGTCATATTCCACTTGCACCACCATTCCTTCCTGATTCTGGACGACAAACTACTAAAACTCCTAATCAACAGCAGCTCCACGACGCCCCCTACCACAAACTAATGTCGGTCTTCACCCCGTTGAGCGCTCATGCTTTCCCGTTTCTCCCGGACCACGCACATTCTATTAACATTGTAACTATCAACTGTCGCTCTGTAACAAACAAACTTCCGGAATTGTACGCAATATGTCAGGCCAACAAGCCCACCATAATATGTTTAACAGAAACCTGGCTAAGCCCGTCACTTTCATTCAGTGTTCCAGGCTACACATGCTTCCGTAAAGACAGATCTACACATAAGAACCTGAGATCAAACCTACGTGGATATAGTGGCGTGGCCATTCTCATACGTGATGGGACATTTCCACATTGCACCCGTCGCCATGACCTTGATTCTCCCCAAAGCGAGGCCTTATGGCTTGAGCTTGGTGCACCGGCAGGTCTCCGGGCCAATCCGCTACTCATTTGCTGTCATTACCGCCCCCCTTCACAATCCCTTCTTGATATCACCTCCTTTTGCGACATACTTACCGACACGCTGTGTTCCTTGGACCTCTCTTTATTTGATGTTTTTCTTACCGGTGACTACAATGCCCACAATTCTGACTGGTGGAGTGGTGACACCACATCGCGTGCTGGTACGGAGCTATCACACGTGTTCTCTAGCTTTGGCCTCCAGCAGCTTGTCAATTTCCCCACCCGTGTCGCTCCGAATGGAAGACTGTCCTGTCTGGACTTGCTTGCTACGAACCGCCCCCTCTCTGTACGCTCTGTTGACGATGCTGCCCCGCTTGCTGCATCGGATCATTTGCAAGTCATTACAACGCTAGCCTACAACATTGCCACTGCTAACACCTCTTACAACTGCTCTCAGACTCCTACCCCTCCGCGACATGCCTTCCGCAAGGTTACACCCTCCACTTGGTCAATCATCAACTCTGCACTTTTTGCCTGTGACTGGCATCTTTTATTCACCTCCACTACTGTTGATGAAGCTGTGAAGAAGTTCACCACAGTTCTTGATGACGTGCTCTCCTTCTATGTGCCACAATACGGAGCAAGACCCGCTACACCCAAACATGGCAGCCACCACCCTCGTCAGTCCAGCCGTAACCCCAAGATCCCTTGGCTCGACAAAGATCTCCAAGGTGCAATTAAACTCAAATACGACTACTATAGCTTAAGTAAGAAGTACTCCACCTATGCTAATATTTCTTTATACAAAAAACAGCGCAATCTGGTGAAGTCATTGTCACGTTCTAAGTATCGAGCATATTTACGTTCGCTCACTACCACCTTATCTCACCCCTCTTCCAGGCCTAACCTGTATACCTTTGTTCGCACTCAAAGGACAACTAGTACACGTCAAGACATACCTCCGTTATTAGCTTCCAATGGTTCGATGGTGACTGACCCCAAGTCTATAGCTAATACTCTCAATACGCAATTCACATCAGCTGGTATTCCAGACGACCATTCCTCTCCAATACCACCTCTGCAACGTTCTGCGACTGTGTCTTCTGATCTGCGCTCTATACATACCACCACATCATCTGTTCGCAGCTACCTAAAAAGACTAAAAAGCAACAAAAGCCCTGGTCCTGATGCCCTACCAAATGAAGTTCTCAAAGTTCTGGCTCCATCTCTGGCGTACCCACTGTGCCTTATATTCAACCTTTCCTACTCCTCCGGCGTATTTCCTGATCGTTGGAAGATCGCTAAGGTCACGCCCATCTACAAGTGTAAAGGCTCCCGATCACAAGCCTCAAACTATCGTCCAATATCTCTTCTCTGCTCCCTTTCAAAAGTATGTGAAAAGGTATTTTACGACCAGTTGTATTGCCACATTTCACCATGCCTTAGCCCTTCCCAATCTGGCTTTCGGCGCAACGACTCAACCTCTGACCAACTAGCTCGTCTAGTACAAGACATTGCCACCCTTCGTGATGCTCGACACCATATTGCTCTCTGTTTCTTTGACTTGGCAAAGGCCTTTGATACTGTCTGGCATCGTGGCCTCCTTGCCAAGCTACATATTGTCTTTGGTGTGTCTGGCCCTGCTCTGTCCTGGCTGGAGTCCTATCTGAGTAGCCGATCACAGTTTGTTTCTGCCCTCTCCATCAACTCTGATCCTCTACCAGTGTCTTCTGGAGTTCCCCAAGGCTCCATACTTGGACCTCTTTTGTTCGTAGCATATGTAAATGATTTACCCTCTATAGACCCAGGTGTCTCGTTATTTGCTGATGATACAACCCTACTGTCAGCATCCTCGTCCTCAGCGGCTCTTGTACCTCGAGTGTCGGCTCAGATATGCAGTGTCCTACGCTGGATGCAAACATGGCGACTTAGACCCAACCTGACTAAAACCGAAATAATGTTCCTTCCCCCAATCTCATCCATGTCACTTTTACACCATCCTGATTTCCCAGAACCCATAAAGGTTGTTTCCAACCATAAACACCTGGGAATAATGCTTGATGATCGTCTCTCTTGGTCTTTCCATATTGATGCTCTTTGCAGCCGTTCAAGCTCTGCCCTAGGTGTTATACGTCCCCATTGTTTCCATCTTCCTTTCAAATGTAAAATTTTGTTTTACAAACTGTACATCCTGCCTCTTTTCATGTACGCTGCTGTTAGCTGGTGTGGCTTGTCCTCGGTTCTCGCTGAGCATCTCGAAATCCACCATAGAAAACTTCTTCGTATCCTGTTTAGTCTACCCCCTCTCTACCCTTCTGCTTCCCTGTATGTCCTTGCAAATGCTTGCCCACTGTCGACCCACCGTCAAAAATTAATTTGCACTTTTGCTCACAAATTTAAACTAGCTCTACATCCTCCTCATCTTAACGTGTATAACTGGTTCCGAATCACAGATGGCTCCCAGACAAGATGCTCTGTTGCCCTCCCCTTGGCTAAAACGTCCTCCCTTGTACGCTCTCCACTCTTTGTTGCTTACTCTGCTTGGCTTGCGCTGCCCGCTACTACGCGCAATGCCAGTACCCTGGACGCATTTAAATCTGCTCACTAGATTCACCATCACCTGTCCCTCCCATGCTTCTCCGTCTTGACCATTACTTTTCTTCTTTTATTCACCATGGTTGGTTAACACCCACATCTCCCGTACTGGCTGATTTTCTTCTCATGCCATGAGGTGTTGTCTATAATAATAATAATAATAAATAAACCCCAAGAGTGTGCAACTCCAGCTATACTACTGCTATGGGGTCTGCGACGGCAGAACTTCACATCACGTGATGAACCCGTGCACTCTGTGCATGATAGATACTGGGTTGTACGCAGCCCAGCTTTGGGTACAACTCTCTTGTGGTCACTTTGCACTGTTTGCCAGCATAACCTTTTGAACCATGTCACGTGATGTGAAGTTCTGCCGTCGCAGCACAGCATAGAGGTTGTGCAGGCAGTTGCACACTCTTGGGGTTATGTACTCTTGGCTGTATCCATGTACCCCTTGTGCCTGGCCACAAGTTCCCAGTTGACTGTGGGTAGCAGCACAGCTGGAAAAACCGCTCCCAGGCAGGACTTGAACCAGGTACCTCTCGTATCTCATTCATGGTCTTTGACCAACCCACTGTGCCTGCCTGGTGCACAACCACAATACAGACTGGATATGTTACGCGTACATACATTAAAAGTTTTAAAATGATTATCATGTCAATATACATTGTGGTCATAATGTGTTCGCATTTTTGGCAAGTTTCAGCAACAGCCCCAAAGTCTGCTCTGTGAGCTATGTAAGGATGCGTTCTTATAATTATTCTCTAGCTTCTCGGAAAAGAATAAAAGAGAAGTCGAAGAAAGTGGTATAATGCAAGAACGGGTCTCCACGAATTCGGATATATTTTTCACATGTGAAGCAATATGAAGCGCCAAATGGCCGTTATCTTCAGTGCCATGAATGTAGTACGCATTGTGCGTATGAAAAAAGGGAAATGCGTACACTCATGATCAACACATCCTTTTAGCTGTAGTTCGCATGCACTGATCCCAAACCGCGGAAATCTCCAAGTTTCAACCACCTCTGAAGCTTGGAGAGCTTTGGAGAGCCTCCTAAAATTCGGAGAGGATATAAGAACAGCTCTCGAACTTTTCCGAGAGTCTCCAAAATTTCCGAGAGGATTTAAGAACGCACCCTAAGAAATAATATAATTAAATTTGTTATCACATGGTTGCTGCGAGCCTTGTGGCATATTATCACTCCTTTAGTATTGACTCCCATTGATTATCGCCATACCTAAGCAGTCATAATAATTATTTCTTCATATTTCACTCCTCAGGCTTAAGACTATATTGACTGCTTGTATTTTACTTTTTTAAGAGGAGGGGGGATCGGTACTAGCTTGTGGATGCATTTGCTGGCCCACTGGGTACTAGTATTGTGTTACTCAAAAGTTCTAAAATTTGTGCAAAATGGATGGTAATGTACAGTCCATTCATAAAAAGATGGGTCCTGGCTCTGGCGAGCTCCCGTATTTGGCGATTTTTCGTGATTTCATCGTACACAGTGCAGTGCTGCGAACTTTGAAATTTGAAAAAGGGTCCAAAAAGGGTGCCTGAACTGGGGTTCGAACCGCAGAATGCACTGTTGCAGGCGGGGTCAAACGGCCTGGATTTTGATGGTTTTTCCCAATTCAGTGCTTTTGGGGCAAAACCTGGCCGAAATCCTATTCTTGCTGTGGCTTGCTTTTTGGACAAAAAAACTTCAGAAACATAATTGGAAGAGGATTCCATATGGGATTGCAGAAAAAAATTCTAAAAAAACTCAACGTTTGACCCATTTATGGCCAAAAGCTAGAAGTTCATTTTTTTCTGAATGGACTGTAGGAGGCGATGGCTACACAGCCAGGGAGTGTGACAACAGGCTTACTATTGCCACTAGCTTAGGAGGTGCTGCATCACGTGATGAAAACTGAAGTTTGGTAGTAGCAGCAACTTGTTCACGTGGAAACATCGGGGGACAAGCTCTATCCTACTACGATACCGTAGAATCCCGCGGATAAGCCCATGGGCTTATCTGTTTCACAAGGACATTTCGGTGGGCTTATACAAGAACATGGCCTTATACGCGGGCATAGGCTTATACTCTGACAGCAACATTGTGCTATTGAAAAGTACCAAGGAAGTGAGAAGTACATGTACACTGAAAGCCAAGGTGCAAACAAAAATAACAGATGATTGTGTTGAAACCCGGGAGTCGTCAAATACCGGTATTTGACGACTCCCTGGTTGAAATGTACAAAACAAACTACCATGATACGACCAAGAGTCCATAATTTATGGACTCTGGGTACGAATTAGGCCCATGGGCTTGTACGACGAAGCCTTGTGATGTTCGAACTTTCCCTGGGCTTTAAACGCGAGCATGGGCTTATACGCGGGTGGGCTTATCCGCGGCATTCTACGGTATTTAGTCTGTTGTGCTCGCATTCCCCCCCCCCCCTCTCCCCTGACTGTGGTACCTGCGCCCTCTTTTTTACTCTCCATTTTGCACCAATTTTAGCACTTGTGAGCAGTGAAAGATAGAGATCTGATTTACAGTAGCATGTGCTGCAGAGAGTTAAAATGTTTATTCATTATTCGTTCATCACTTCGACTAGCCTGCATCCAGCAGCAACTGACTTACTTCTGTGGCTTTCAGGTTCACCCATCGCTATGTCTTCCACGTACTCTGGTCTGCTCAAAGTGTAAGGCCAGTCTTACAGTACTTTGACGTAATTTCCGTAAATGTATCACCATAGCATCCTCTGCTAGTCAACAATCGTTCCATTCCTTTTCTTTACAATGCTAGTACTAGCCATACACATGTCAGAAAGCATAGACGACTTTTTGTTATGCAACTAACATTGTAATAGAAGTACGACGACAACAACAACAACAAGGGAGAGGTAAGGTAAATGCGAAAAGGGGTGGTGGTGGGGGGGGGGGGCGGGGGCGGGGAAGAGGCAGGTTCGCAATCTTTTTTGGTTTCTTCGTTATCCCAATGCAGAGCAACGACTGCGCACTATACTAAATGTGAAACTAGCCCTTTCCCAAAGATGCCATAATTTTTCGCAACTAATTACTTTCGCTTTTCGCAACCCGGTCAAAACAAGTGCTAGTGTAGTACCGTCTCTGATTTCAGAAATTTCTGTGCTCAATATTTTCCTCGTAGTGAACGCAGACCGAACAAGCTTGTTTTCAACTCTCATGGGAAATTTTCATCTTCCCTTTTCTTACATAAATCGGAAAATTATGGAATTGCTTTCCACCCAAAATTACCGCTATAGATTCTGTTTCAGAATTTCGGACACAATTTTGCGCTCATTATAAACAGCATATATTTGCCTGCACAAGTCGCTTCACTAGTATTTAAATTGAATAGCAATGAAAAATATCAATTGTGCACTCATAACCATGTATAAACAATTAAAATGAAACAATTCCAGAACGTTTTCGTGTGACCATCATCAGTGGAACATCGTCACATAGTAAGAATCACTAAAACAACCAGTTATATAGCTACATGTAGAGTAACATGAAAAGAAGCGTGAGAATGCAGCACAGCTAGCGGTTATGCATAATGCATAGCTATAATAATTATAACTGGTTATTTTAGTGATTCTTACTATGTGACGATGTTCCACTGATGATGGTCACACGAAAACGTTCTGGAATTGTTTCATTTTAATTGTTTATACATGGTTATGAGTGCACAATTGATATTTTTCATTGCTATTTTACGACTGTTGTCTCCTCGTCGGTTATTTAAATATAAATTAAAGGGGAAGTTAAGGCAAAAATTAAAATTTCACCAGTTGTAGTCTTCGGGGTGCTGAGTCGAATCGTCTTGGTCCGAGAAAGCTGAGACGCTCCCTTCCTACTTGAATCCCAATCGAACTCGCGCACTTCCACCGAAACTGGGTGACTGCCACAATGTGTATGTAGACGTGAACACTACAGTGCCTGACATCTACAACATAGGAATGTATTAAATGGAATGCAAGTGTTCATGCTCATGTAATGTGGTAGTCTTCTTTGGTTGAACTACGTTCGTGGCTGTTACACTTTTTTTTCAAAAATGGAGGCGGGAGGCCAAAACCGAGCTGCAGTCTCTACTGCATTTGCCTTCAAGCTTGAAGATGACTGGCCAAGCCAGCACATGTTCTATATAGACAACCTCATGAGCAGCGGAATTGCGGTCTCTGACATCCTGCAGATCGACCTCCACGGCCGTCGTGGATTTTGTTCAGTAACTGTCTCGAGCCTGGCGGTCCGGGATCGTGTGCTTTCCCAAGGCATCTCTGTTGCTGGTAAGCCCGTTCAATTAACTATCAGTGGCGCTGACGTTGTCAGCGTCCATGTATTTGGATGCCCCCATTCCCTGTCGGATAGTGCTGTCGCAACCTCATTCCTGAAATTTGGCTCAGTGATAGGGGTCCCTCAGCGAGGAAAATTCTGGGTTGAGAACTTCGAAATTGAAACCGGCACCAGGTACGTCACCATTCTACCGCGTACAGTCGTACCTTCGTGTGTAGCAGTCGGCCAGCTGAAACTGCGTACATGGCACAAAGGACAGGCTAAAACATGCTGGCACTGCAACAAGCCAAGTCATGAGGCAAGGGACTGCCCCGTACTGAGTACGAAGGGAAAGAAGCGTGGCTGGGAGAAAACTTCCAGTCCGGAAATTGGTCTCAGTGACGACACGCAGCAGCAGCAGCAGCAGCAAGTGGCGTCCGCGGACATTACTGCTGGAACAGTGGACGCACATGGCATTACTGGTGCGGCAACTCCCCACAGCGAGGCACGTCATGCACCAGCCCAAGGGCAGCAGGCCGATCCCCAGCAGCCGCGGCTACCACTGCCTAAGCAGCAGCAGCAGCAGGAACAGCAGCAGCAACCAGAGCAGAAGCAGGGATCCAGGATTCCCAGTAGCCAAACTACACCTGTTATACCAGCGTTCCGGCTGGCATCCCGGGGCAAAGCGGCCCATGCGTCTCCGGATGAGGAAGGTTTTACCCTGGCCTCAGGTAAACACACATTCCATCCCCGCGTCCTCACCCGTGAGCAGTATCCCCAGCCGACAACCGCAGCAGTCAACATGATGATCCGCTGCCGCAGAGAAAGCTGCTAACGGCCACAGTGTCCTGCAAGGTAACTATTCTAGTATATCCACGCTATAACTTTCTTATCATTATTCTCACCTATGTCTGACCTTAATCCTAATGCCGCCCCCTTTTTTCCGGGTCTTTTCACTCAATCCCGTAACCCTTTGCATCAGCATCATAGTTTAGGTACTAGATCTCAACCACCCCCGATCACCAGTGCTAGTAGTGCTTCTCAGTCTGAGATAGCGGGCCTCCAGATTAGTTTCCTCAACATTTGTCACTTGCTTAACAAGAAGGACGAGGTCGAGGAATACATCCACAAGCACAACATAGACATAATGTGTCTCGCCGAGACATTCCTGACCTCAGAGACCCCGGACAGCCTTGTCAACATCCCAAACTATAAACTTATCCGTCAAGACAGACCTGGCTTCGGTGGTGGAGTAGCGGCCTATGTACGGAGCTCACTTCATGTTACTCGGCTAGAGGACTTTGCTCGTGGTGATCTTGAACTTCTCTTTCTCCTCGTTCACGGCCTCAATGGTAAGCTAATCCTCGGCACAGTCTACCGACCTCCTGGGTCGCTGGTCTCGTACTGGGACAAGCTGACTGACGCTGTGGACTCAGTCCACGCGCCCAGGGCCGGCACGCCTATTGCTTTGGTCGGAGATTTCAATATCGACACATCGTCTTCCAGAGCCGCCCAGCTGACGCATCTTCAACACTTCTGCGGTAACTTTTGTATTTTGAACCATGTCACTGAATCGACGCGTGTTGGACGTGGTGGGTCCAGAACCACCATAGACCTCCTATTGGCTGAGGACGGTGCAGTGGGCTCTTGCCGCGTTCTCCCGCATAGCCTCAGTGACCACCTCCCCATCTTGGCTACCCTTGCCTTCGAAATGCCAACCGTGCCAGTACTCAGATCTAGCCGAAACACCAGAGGAATAAATCTTCCGCAGCTCTGCCAGGACTTGGTCAACTCTCGTCTAGAAGATTTCAGCACGGCGAAATCCTTGGAAGATATGTGGCAGCTATGGTATGACAAGGTCACTCCTTGACAGGCATGCTCCTGTCCAGCAGCACCGCTTATCCAGCTCTAGACATCAGATTCTCACAAGATCCCCATGGAAAACGGCCGTTTACCATGATGCAGTCCGCGAACGAAATCATGCCCACCATCGTTGGCTCCGAAAACCTACGGACACGGAACTTTACGACACATTTTCAGATGCCCGCAAAGCAGCAAAGCGGCTTGCTCGTCAGCTGAAATCATCCTACTACACACAACTACTGGACACGTGTCAATCCAACCCCCGGAAAGCTTGGAAGGTCCTCAACGACCTCTGCGGTCGGAAGAAATCGTCAACTCCTACTCGGCTCACTGCGTCTGCCCTCAATGCCCAATTCAGTTCAGTTGTCAGCGATCCGCAGCGACCTGATGTCCTATCCCAACCTGAGGGACCGGGTATAGCAGATGGGTTGAACCGCTTCGAACCAGCCACATGCGAAGAAGTGCTTGCTCTCCTACTGAAGGTAGACGAGAGGAAGGCCACGGGTAGCGACGGAATTCCCTGCTATGTGTTGCGACACTGCGCTCGGGTCCTGGCCCCGTCACTGACTATCTTGATGAACGCGTCACTGGCCATGGGAAAGGTTCCGATGATGCTGAAATTGGCCCATATTCGCCCCATTTTCAAGGCAGGAGACCCCGAAACTGCTAAGAACTACCGCCCTATATCTTTGCTCCCGGTTGTTTCAAAGATCCTGGAAAGGATTGTGCATAAAAGGCTCTGTGTGCTCCTAACCGAACATGACCTCCTTCCTGCCGAGCAATTCGCTTACCGAGCCCACCACTCCACAGAGGACGCAGTCTTGTTGGCTGTGGATCAATTTTACGAAGCCGCAGACCAGCACCTGCATACCGGCGTGGTGCTCATTGATATGAGCAAAGCTTTCGACAAGGTCCAACATCAGACCTTGCTCCAGGATCTCTTCGAACTTGGTGTCTCCTCTACGGCACTGGACTGGTTTGCGGACTACCTCAGCGCACGACGCCAGTGTGTGGTCACTGCCAACGGTACACGCTCAGAGGAAACAGCTTGCACGTGCGGTGTCCCCCAGGGAAGCGTGCTTGGTCCGATATTATTCGCGATCTACACGAGATGTGTCGCATCAGTAGCTGACCCGGTGCGTACACTAATGTTCGCGGACGACATCATGCTGTACCTGAGCCACGCTAGCGCTCACGCCATCAACATCACCCTTTCCGCAGCAGTGTCGGCTGTCGCCAGGCTACTCGATGCCAAAGGGCTTATCCTCAACACCGGAAAGACGCAAGTGCTTGCAATCAAAGCTGGACGGCAGGCACACCTCGACCTCCACATTACTTGCACTGGCACGCCTCTTGCCCAGACCAGTACGGCTCGCTACCTCGGAGTCACTCTGGACGAAAATCTTCGCTGGTCACCGCAAGTCACCTCTATCGTCCGACGCACGGCTATGAAGCTGCGGATCCTCCGCCAGATCCGGCACTGCCTAACAGTGCGGCAGGCGATGCTGTATTACTCTGCCCTTGTCATACCGGATATTCTATATGCGTCGAATGCGTTTCTCCCAGGACTGTCCGCTGAGCAGCGGAACACAGTAGCCAAACTGGATAAACGTTGCATCCGTTGCGTGGCCGATGAGCACCCATTGGCCCACACTCTTCCCCTGTACACCAGGCTGGGTGTCTGCCCAGTGCTGGAACGAGGGGAATGCAAGCTCCGACTCCTGACATTTAGAATCCGTTCTGGAATCGTCAGTGAGCTGTTGTCGTCCCGAATTGTATTGCAAGGCCCGCCGACAGGCATGACCACTCGAGGTCAATTGGGACGCAACCTTCCCCTCCCCCTGGCCCACAGTGCTTCTGGCGCATGCCGACCGCTTCTAGCCAGCTGCCGACTCTGGAATGGCCTGCCCGACTGCATGAAGTCCATAGTATCTGTCCGTGAATTCAAACGCATGCTACGCGTATTCTACTTCGGTTAAATGTAATGGCTTTCGTAACCTGCTGATGAGACTCGATAGAATCATGCTACGATGACCCGACTTGTAAATTTGAGATCCATTTTTTTCTGCTCGTCTTGACCCTGCCTCCCCTCATTGCTACTTCCGTTTTCGTATTTTTATTTTCATTTATTTTCTCTTCATTTCTGACTCTTCTTACTGGTTGTCATCGCTTTCATAATATTGGGCAGAACTGCCCGTTTGCTATGCGATGTAAAATAAATAAACAACAAACAAAACAAACAAACTGCGCCCTACTAGATGGGGATTTGTATGCAAAATGTCACTAAAAGCGCCGTTTCGTTCTTATAAAAGCACGGATGACCGCGATTGGCATAATTATATGTTGTAGTCTTTTGGACGCTGAGTCGACTGGTTTTGGTCCGAAAAGGCTGCGATGCAGCGTTCCTCCTTTATTCCCAATCGAACATGGTTGAACAAGTGGTCACGTGCTCCTGGGTGCCCAAATCACCTGGTCACCACGCCAGCAGGCGTCAACTAATACTTTCACACCAAGGTTCAACTCGAGTTCAACTCGAGTGACAGGACTGCACCCAAAAAAGGTCAAACAGGCTAGTAAGTTGTACCCTGCAGGCCAGCTGACTGGTGTACGCAGGAGCAGGCTCGGCAACATATCGAAGATTTCGCAGCAACATGTTGCGGAAAATATCGAGGCGAGCGGAGCATGCAGAATCTAGCTTGGCCTACCCAGCACTGGGATCACACTGTACAATAGTACAGTACAACAGTACAGTGCACACAGTCAGGTCTAGGCCTTGGCAGATTATGCTAGTATTTTCGTGAAATTATGCTTTTCGCATTGCTGAACAAATTGCAGAATTATGCTATTTTTATGCCAAACGTTATGCCGCATTTTATGCTCACATATGCTGCTATTAAATGTATAATGGTTCTGTGCAAAATAACAGGGGAATTTTTTTGTAGAGGGCGTTGTACTGTAGTAGCAAAAGTTCAACGGGGTCAAAGCACCGTCCGACCTCGCTACGACCGCAACTGGCAACTGATTGTCGTGGACTGGACATGTTATCAAGGGAGTCGTAAACCTACGACTTCCTGGTGCATCTACATGTACTTGTACTTGTAGAACATGTACAACTGTATGGAATTTGATGCGAACAGGTGGATTATTCCAGTTTTATGCGATTCGTATGCAATTTGCGTCGAATTATGCGATTATTCGATTTTGGTAGGAATTATGCGAAAAATTATGCTAGCATAATCTGTCAAGGCCTAGTCAGGTCACCATGTTTCTGTAGCCGGCTAGCCGTGCATGCTCACTGTACGTCTGTAGATCTACTCTGTAGATTGTACTCTGTAGATTGTACTCTGGACTGTAGTCGGTAGTGACCATGGTGACTGTAGACTAGACGTGTGTACAATCAACACCAGCTCGACGAGCACCGTCCGTAGATCTACCGCGCGTGCAACCGCTTTTGGACGATCGTTTCAGGCCGCGCGCGGCCCGAGCCTAGCCTAGCTAGCCCCGGCGCCCTGCCTTTTATTTTTCGAAACCAAGGTCGAAACTTTTGAGGGGGGGGCGCGCCCCCCGCCCCCCCCCCCCCCTCCCCCTAAACCCGCCACTGCTGTAGCTGACTAGTAGTAGTACTATACTACTAGTACAGTCATGTACATGTGCTAGTAGTAATGTAGTTACATGACGATGCCCATCTATTTTACTCTAGTTATGTCACATGTATACGCACACGCAGTCAAGCACTTCATGACTCTTGACTGTTTCCGCTCCATTGAATGTTGCTGACAAGCCCACACACTGCTGATCTTATCGCTTCCCAATTCCCTCGCCCGCCACTTGTGAAGAAGCAACACGTCGTTAGTTGTGTCGACTCCAAGGCGACAGTCATGTGACATACGAGAAACGCGTAACCTCGTCGTTCCAGTCACTCACACTCGGTCAGTACCGCTGCTCATCCAGCCCCTTTGGCTTTGGCCTTGTATTGCCGCTATCGCGGCGCGGGCTGGATTCCGCGGTACTGCCCTCGAGTCGTACGAGGTGAATAGCAATTTCTGGACTTGAAAATAAAATAGAGGCCCACTGGCTGTGTGTTTTACATTTTTCATATCTTTTTGTATCTATTGTATGGCCTAATCCTTCATCTTTCCAAATATGTGACAATTGCTCATGCTGTGATCCCAGAGACTTTATAGCAGGTTGTTTTCGACAGGCCAATTTTTTGGCCTAAATTCCAGTGTATGGAATTCTGGACATGAAAGTAAAATAGCGTCAATAGGCATCCTATACTGCACCATTTTTGTTATATTTTCTATTGGTGGACTGCAGTTGGCCTCTTCACACTTCCAGCCAACAGGTCCAAGACTATACAGCGTCTGAAGTGGAGTGCACATGGGGAAGCCAACGATTCGTCCATTACTTCTTATTTTACTCAAAATTCAAAATTCTCATGCGACATAGTACCACAAAACTCGTTGAAATGCCTCCCAAGAAAAGGCTATCAACAAGGCACCGACACGAGGAGAAACTACAACAGCCCAGCTGTCAACTACAACAAGAAAAAACTTCATCAACCTGATTGACTTGACTCTACATGCGACGAAAAATTATTTTACTCGAAATGTCCAGAAATGTACAATGTCCAGAAATAGCAATTCACCTCGTACTCGTGCAGGAACCTGTACTTCCCGTATGTCACATGACTGTCGCCTTGGATTCGACCAATGGGCAATGACAGATCAAATTACGCGGGCTGGAAAGCGCGATCCTACCTGCTGAATGGTGATGGTACTACATGTACAACAATGTAGTTCCACTGCCCGTCGTCACGATTAGTGACGATTAGTGACGACGGGCAGTTTTTTGATTGATGTACTGACCTGTAGTCCGTTTGTACGGTTGTCGAAGTCACTCTCAGTCTCACATACTAGTCATACAGCTGTACAGGACTCGAGTCACAGCATGGTTCATGTTTTGATGTAAATAAAGTTTGTGAGCGATCTCCTTGCGACCTTGGCTTGGGTGCATACGGGAAACACGTTCCAGTCACTCATCCTCGGCCAGTACCGCTGTTCATCCAGCCCTTGCCGCTATCGCGGCGCGGGCTGGATTCCGCGGTACTGCCCTCATACTCGTGCAGGAACCTGTACTTATGCGTGGTGAACTGTGCCGACACCCACGGTCAACTGGGTACTCACAGCTCGGAGTGAGGGTAACGGATGCAGTTTACAGGGTTAACCGGTTATGGGCGGTTACACGGCCGATTGGTTGAGAGACTCACCTACTCTCCCCTGACTCTGTCTGCATTTGCCACTAGTAAGGGCCGGGTTCCACTGCGGCTCCGCGGCACGTAATTTTTTGGGTTTTACCATGGTAACCGCGGCTCGAGCGAGTGCATGCAGCGCTAGCGCCAGTAGCGGAGTGGTGGCCTGTCACTTGTCAGGGCGCGCGTTGGGTGTACAGTGGTGGCCGGCGGAAGCGAAGGCTAGTTTGTGTGTTTCTGAACATTTAAGCGATGCCAACGCGAATCCCGCGAATTATTTCTATCTCCTTGGCTTGGGTGCATACAGGAAACATGTTCCAGTCACTCATACTCGGTCAGTTCCGCTGCTCATCATCCAGCCCTTGCCGCTATCGCGGCGCGGGCTGGATTCCGCGGTACTGCGTAGCGTACTCGTGCAGGAACCTGTACGTGCAACATAAACGCAATACTACCTGTACCAATACCAATACCAATAATACCTGTACAGTGTACGTGTACATCCTGAAACTTTATTCATAATTATTTGGTGGCAAAAACGCACCTGGCGGCAAATACACGCCGGCCGGCCAGATCAGAACAACAGTAAGAAAGGAGACAAATGCCAAAATGGGTGTAAATACGTGTACGTGTAGTGTCTCTGCAGTACTGAATTGTAGCTGACTAATACGCAAGAGGTACACAAAAGGAAGTATATAGGGCTGTTTTTTTGTTGTAACTCAGAGTTTCATGGCAAAAACCAATCATCAGACAACATAAGGAGATTAGAAAAACACAGGTATATGAAGGCAAGCAGAGGAGATAGAATAATTCAGTGCAGACAATAATTATGATAATCATTCAACACCTCCCAGAGGCAGTACGCTCTGACGTGCCAGAATCAACATCTCAGGTGCTGGGTGAAACATGAACACGCACACTCATCCACACACACATACACACACACACTAATCCACACACAGCCTCTCGTTCTCACACACGTGGTCCACACTCCCGCATTATCACACCTAAACACATGCGCACGCACACACACACACACGCACCAAAACACACACATGCACCACACACACACACATACACACAGCCTCTCGTTCTCACACACTCCACGCTCCCGCATTATCGCACCTAAACACACACACACACACCAAACACACACGCACCACACACGCATGCACCACATACACATACCTACACACAGCCTCTCGTTCTCACACTCTCCACACTCCCGCATTATCGCACCTAAACACACACACACACGCGCGCGCGCGCTCGCGCCAAACACACACGCACCACACACACATACACAGACACACAGACACATACACACATACACACATACACACACACGCCAAACCCATAGCACGTCATACAACATCAGCAAACGATGCAGCCTGTGCCTCATGGAGAAGTTTCACATCCTCACCACTCCAAATGCCATCTCACTTAACAAAAGGAGCGAGTTAGTATCAAAGTGCCGCCACCAGCGCAAGTTTTTGCTGGGTTATGAAGTGACATAACGTGTATGGGTTTGGCGTGTGTGTGTATGTGTGTATGTGTGTGTGTGTGTCTGTGTATGTGTGTGTGGTGCGTGTGTGTTTGGCGCGCGCGCGCGCGCGTGTGTGTGTGTGTTTAGGTGCGATAATGCGGGAGTGTGGAGAGTGTGAGAACGAGAGGCTGTGTGTAGGTATGTGTATGTGGTGCATGCGTGTGTGGTGCGTGTGTGTTTGGTGTGTGTGTGTGTGCGTGTGTGTGTGTTTAGGTGCGATAATGCGGGAGCGTGGAGTGTGTGAGAACGAGAGGCTGTGTGTATGTGTGTGTGTGTGGTGCATGTGTGTGTTTTGGTGCGTGTGTGTGTGTGTGTGCGTGCGCATGTGTTTAGGTGTGATAATGCGGGAGTGTGGAGTGTGTGAGAACGAGAGGCTGTGTGTGGATTAGTGTGTGTGTGTGTGTGTGGATGAGTGTGCGTGTTCATGTTTCACCCAGCACCTGAGATGTTGATTCTGGCACGTCAGAGCGTACTGCCTCTGGGAGGTGTTGAATGATTATCATATTGTCTGCACTGAATTATTCTTCCTCCTCTGCTTGCCTTCATATACCTGCGTTTTTCTAATCTCCTTATGTTGTCTGATGATTGGTTTTTGCCATGAAACTCTGAGTTACAACAAAAAACAGCCCTATATACTTCCTTTTGTGTACCTCTTGCGTACTACGCTCTGCCCATTCCGGGCATTTGAGCACTATTGCAGGTTAAGGCGCACACCCTCTGTGTAGCTGACTAATACTAACGTTGCTGCATGCACATGTATTTTTACTCTAGTTATGTCACAGCTACATGTACGTACATGTACACACACACGCACTGCATCCTCTGCATGACACTTGTCCCCTCCTTCGCTGACACGCCTACACCGCTGATGTTTTCTTTTCTCACCACTTACTAGACTTGGTACTTGAGAAGAACCATGCATCGACCAGGCGCCAGGCGCGAACTGATGTTGGTGGTGGTGAGAAGGAGAGCTCTGTGCCAGAACTTCGCAGCCTAGAGAGCGTGTGTGGGCAGGCGTGTGTTTACCGCCATATTGCCAGGTGTGTCTTTGCCACCATATTTATCAACTTGAGAAGAAGTAACAGTAAACACGTTAGTTGTGTTTCCCTTGCGCTTGCTCGATTGCATGCTACAATCATCTAGTGAAGTAGTAGGTAGTAGTTATCTTTGCTACACAATCTTTGCTACATGTAGTTTAGATCATCGTACTTGAAAGTACTACTACTACTACTAGTAGCTGAATGCATTTACTGATTTACTGCAGTCCTGCCAGGTAGTTCTTCTTGAAAAAGGTTAAGAAATGTATTGACGATGGATCGCTACCGCAACTGACAACCTCAGCGTCTCCTCCATTCGCCATGCCTTGACAACAGAGGTAAGACGTAAGTAGAGTTTTCTTATAGCTATGAATAGGATGAAGGCCGCAGACATCACGCAACTACGTTACTTGTTTGACATGTATTACTGTGTATTTTATAACAAAAGTTTTGTTTTTTCACGGCTGAGCGTAGCGAAAGAGTGCAAAAAACGTATTTTTCACTCACAAATATTTTCGTGCATTTGCTCTTGTTCTGCGCAACTCCGTTGAACCTGCCATCGTGGTCTTTGTTTTTCCTCGTGGTAGTTGAAGTTGCCCGCCCACCCACCCTGGTTTCATGGGAGTCGTCCGCTGTTCTTCTTGACAATCTATGCCTATGTGTGTGGCTTATGATTATGACATACACCGGTTATTACATACCATTCCTTGCTATCTCTATTCTTGGGTCTGACTGGCAGCGGGGCAGGAATTAATGAAAATAGAAAGGTTTTTTGGCCGAAAGGCGTGTTTTTCCTCTAGCCCGGTTGAGCGGTCGCGGCTAGGAATGTAGGGAGTCATTGTTTTTCAGGCGCTCCCCTGCTGCCCAGTCACCCATGCTCACCACTGGCCATGCTGTTTCACTTGATTTCACGGCCTTTTCTCCCGCTTGCTGGCGGTTCTTTGATGGATTTAGATGTTTTTCGGCTATTTATCTATTCTGTGGCTGCGAGTGTGGTTTTTTGCTTCTACTCATTTCTGGAAAACCA
>NC_088643.1:15087034-15442034 GCF_964019385.1 Sycon ciliatum | reverse complement strand
TAGGTGACGTGCATCTTGAGTCTTTGGCATTTAACCCTGTCCGGATTATGCGTTTTTTGAAGGGTCAAAATGGTAAATGTTAATTTTTTGGCAATTTATCCAAAATGCAAAAACAATCTTTCAAAAAATTCAAAAATTCACCCAAAATGCGGAAAAATATGCTGCCGTTACCATGGCAACCAAAATGGCGTAAAACCTTGTCGTTCCAAGTGCACATGGAGGAAGCGCGTGCGAAGGATGTGGTTGTTTTCGATAGTTGGTTGTATGGCTTCTTCAGAGCCAAGTGCACTCGATCGAGGCTGCCGATGAGCATGCAAAATATGCTCAAAGTGTTGAAAATGCTGAAAAAACCCAAAAATGCGAAAAATATGCAAAACATAATCCGGACAGGCCTAGGCTATGGTCATGGCACTTCATTTGATTCACCATGATTATCACGATTATCATGTCCATGGAGATCTACCACCGGAACTACAACCAGGTAACCATGGTAACTCCTGACCTGAGTCCTGTACAGTGTAAGTATAGGCTGTAACTCAGTTCAAGTGTAAGGCTGTATCCCCTGGCTTGGTCGACGTCAAGACTAGGCCTCGACCAAATATGCTAAAAAAAAGAGCATAATTATTATGCCCGTCGCATATCAGGGAAAACGGGCATAATAATGCCAAAGGCTTAGCAAGATATGCAAAAAGATATGCCCAAATATGCCAGAATATGCTCGACATAAGCAGAAAGTGTAGATCATTTCAGTAAAATTACAACCTTGGAATATTCATTGGCTTCACGGCTATCATGCTTATGGTGTAAATTAAAACACATGCAGAATAGTATGGCTGGTGTGTGTCCCCAGCAACCGTAGCGATAGTGTTCATCCCTGGGGAAATGTAGCAAACGCCTCAACCATTCCAAATTCATCCATAAAAGGCATTTCTGAACGCATTTTGTCCATAACATGAATGTTTTGTCCTCATTTTCTTCAGAATATTTGAATTATATGCTGGCTTAATTCCAATATTCCCTTTCTCGCTCAATATGCCATAATATGAACTGTCTTACAAAATATGCGGAAATATGCGCAAGCATATTTGGTCGAGGCCTAGTCAAGACAGTAAAATAATCGTTATCTACATGCAGGACTAGACTGTACAGTCTGGAGAGTAGGTTCTCGCGTTTTACGCTTCGTGGAAGCGCTAGCTTCCTGGAAATGTGATGCCAGGCTTTGTGCAAAAGCAGGCCACTATCTTTCTTCTGTCGTGAACATGGAAATCCAGACCGGGAAAAAACCAGCGCTTGATCCGATGCGTCCAGCGCGCTGCAGCATGTGTGTACTGCTTACCCACGGCTGCATGGCCAGCGCCCTGGGGCCGCTAGACGTGCGACCGGATTTCCATGTCCACGACAGTACATGCTTCCATGATACCTAAGGCGCTTTGTAGAACGAACTAAGACGAGAAGCACGTAGATCATGTAGATCTACATGTAGAAGCGAGCACACATAAAAGACTCCGTCGTTGCTCTGCATTGGGGTGTCGTACTCGTAGAAACCAAAAATATTGAGAACCTGGCTCTCCACCTCTCACCTTCGCATTTCCCTTGCCTCTCCCTTGTCTTTGTTGTCGTCGTACTTTTATTCCAATGTCGCACCCCAACCGGCGTGTATGCTTCCTGAGATTTGTACGGCTAGCAGTATAATAATTTTTTGAGGAAAAAGGAATGGAACGATTGTTGAGTAGCCGAGGATGCTATGGTGATACATTTACGGAAAGTCCGTCAAAGTACTGTAAGTCTGGCCTTACACTTTGAACAAACCAGAGTACGTGGAAGACATAGCGATGGGTGAACCTGAAAGCCACAGAAGTAAGTCAGTTGCTACTGGATGCAGGCTAGTCGAAGTGATGAACGAATAATGAATAAACATTTTAACTCCCTGCAGCACATGCTACTGTAAATCAGATCTCTATCTTTCACTGCTCAGAAGTGCTAAAATTGGTGCAAAATGGAGAGTAAAAGAGAGGGTGCAGGTACCACGGTCAGGGGAGAGGGGGGGGGGGGGGGGGTGTGCGAGCAAAACAGACTAAATACCACCTGTAGTGGAATAGAGCTTGTCCCCAAATGTTTCCACATGAACAAGTAATTAGTTGCTGCTGCTACCTAAAAAATGGGCTTCAGTATCATCACGTGGTGCAGCACCTCCTAAGCTAGTGGCAATAGTAAGCCTGTTCTCACACTCCCTGGCTGTGTAGCCGCGCCTCGTATATTACCATCCATTCTACACAAATTGTATCACTTTTGAGCAACACCATGCCCAGTGGGTCAGCAAATGCATCCACAAGCTAGCACCCCCCCCCCCCTCCCTTAAGTTCTAACCTACCTGTTCACGCTTAGCAACTTTCGCCTCAGGCCTAGCGCCATACTGGACTATCTTACTGTATAAATGGGGATAGTCCAGGCATTTCCTGTATCAAATTAGTCACCTTGTGATTGCCAGCTGGGCATGAAACTCCTAATTGTGATGATGTCGTGTCATCCTTCATTGCAAGGACCTATGTGATTTTTGTGATACTGTAAAACGGGCAACTATTGCGACGTAAAAATGTTTGCGAATTTTGCGAGAGGCCCCGAATCGCAAACTTTGAACGACGCAAACTCGCACCGTGTAACGTTCAAAGAAGTATCTATTCAATGTGTATTCAATCGCAAACATTAAACTGCGCAAACCATTCTCAATTTGTAAAACGCAAACATTTATTGTCGCAAACGTTACCCATTTTACAGTATCTTTGATAATAGTGATACGGTAAGTGTGACCCAAATACCCGCTAGTTGGCACCGTTTTATTATGTGCTCCAGCTCTTGATATGCATGGTGAATTTGTTCTGAAAATATCCTAATCCTGTTATCAACCTCTCGCAAAAGATGTGCATGGTGAATGCGCTACTCGCTTCATATATTGTGGTGAATTATGTTCTTGGTTATCTCTCCGTTCCTTGTAGAGATCTCAGGGGTGGTCTGGCGGTTCACCAGCGCGGTCGCAAGCATCACCTTATTCCCGGGAGTAACCCCAGGAGCAGCCACAGCCAGCGCACCAGCAACGCCATCGGCAGCAACAGCAGCAACAGCCTTCGTGGGCAAGCATGGACGGCAGCCAAGTACCAGTGAGTTTTGTAGAAGTAAGTAATCATGAGTGTGTGTGATGCGAATCACGCTTGTGGATCCTTCTTTTGCAAAAGTTTGAACAATCCAATGCTGGATCAAGGTTGTTTGGTGAACTGACAAGGACTCGTCTAGACTGTAGCTTGGGGAATTTCCCTGAACGTGCATGACCCTTTAGTCTCTTTTCACCTTTTGTAGCAAGAAGGACCCACGGGTCCGGGGCATAGGAACATGTCCGGCAGGTCGGGCGGCAGCCGGACCAATGTTACATCAAGAAATATAATGCAGCAAGCTCTTTATCAGCCATGCGGAGGGTCGAGTCCTACTTATGCGGCACAACCCTCCAGGAAAGGCTCAATCATCTGATATTCCTGAATATACACACGAATCTGCTGCACGGCTAGTGCCTGAAGAGCACCGCAGGCGAATTTTCACGTGGAAGTGAGCATCGGCTCTCTCATTTCGAACTGTTTTAAGCGGAATCTCGTCAATTCAAAAACTTCCTTCGGCATGTACTTCAGGAGTACACTAGTATAACCCCAAGTCTTCCATGATATTTAAAAAGGTGACGTCGAGACAATCATCTTAATGAAATGAATAAAGCTATATGCGCACTCACATCACAACCATAGCAACGAAAACGTTCCGTAACACTTTATTCGTTGCTATGGTTGTGATATGAGCGAGCATATAGTTTAATCAAGAAAACATAACCCCCAGGGGGCTTATAACTATACTCTTGGTTTTATTCTTTCATGATGCCACTGTATTTGCTCATATCAATCTTTTAAAATCACTCTCTTCACTCAGTAGAGACAGAGTCGAGCTAGCTGTATTCCCGGTGCCGAAAGGCAGGCTCACCACCCCTGTATGGCGCCTTCCCCATGTCTAAACCCCAAGACGAAGTGAATACTCCATAATAGTAGTCATACTGGCCAAACAATCGACGAGGAGACAATAATCGTAAAATGGCAATAAATAAGATAAATTGTGCACTCATAACAGCAGCAAAAATGAAGAAAGTCAAGTTCCATAACGTTTTCGTGTGACTGTCATCAGTGGAACGCCGTCACATAAAAATGTAATAACTAAAACACACACTTATATACATGTAGCTAATATGGTTTCAGGTAGAAATACAGCAGCTAACAAGTACAAAAAGCGAAGTTTGCACCTTTGCAATGTGTGAATATAGTGTATGTGAGAAAGGTAGTGGCAGATGAATGTGATACTGTGTGAATGAATGTAATGGTGCGTGTGTATTACTTGAAGAGTTGTTGTTGTTTCTTTATTTTACTTCACCATATGAACAGGCAAGACTGCCTTCTCACCGGGGCTATTGGCCCACGGCTCTCACAATATGATGAAAATGTTTAAAATGTGTATGAAGAAGAAAGGAACGGAAAAGAAGATGAAATGAAAGGAAAGAAAACAGTATGATAACCGCAATCAATAAAACTAGCTGAACCGACATTTGTGTACTTTATTCAAACAATTTTTCGTACAACACTCATCAGGAATCGTCGTTGTACTAAAGGACACTGAAACAAAAATTGAACTATTATAGAGAAATAACACTAAGAGCAACAACAGTGAAATTTACAAGTGTGAATTTTTAACAATCAAAGCGAGAAATGAACAAAGGAGAAAGGAAGGAAAGACAACGTGATAACACATCATGCAATGTAAAAAACGGTGGAGACGATGTGCAATAAAACGATGAAAATATGAAGAAATGGTGTAGGGAACCGTGTCACCGGACCTGGCAATCTCAACGTGTGGTATGCCTTGGCTCGGTGAACACGCTTTTCTACACCGCTAGGACATACGCCATTGTCTAAACACCGTCTAAGAAAAACTACATTAAGGGCGACACTACGGTAATGAAAACGTGCTTTCAGCGTTAGATTCAGAAAATCTATCTGAGGCTGGGTGTATCTCGATTTAAAATATTTAAACACACGGCGAGGAGACAACAATTTGATAACCGCAATCAATAAAACTACTTCCTCCGCGTCATCGAAATTGTCGCAGTTTGACTTTTGATGTAAAATGCGGTATTTACTCACCAGCACTCGTACCAGAGGCAATGGATCGGACATAGGCGATAGTCATCAGTATAGGGTGACGGCAAAGTTCTATTTTCTGTTATTGGAAGCTGGAATTTTTGAACTAGACGCAATTTCTTCGCTGATGTCGCTGCGCTGGTAATTTCGACTCGCTGAGATCAGTCAGGTGTTGCAGCCTGCACATTTCTCGTGCTTATGGCCATTCACTCAAGCCCCATCACTGCTTTACCTTAGCTGGGGTGAGAATGACTTCGTGGAACAAGTGGCAGCGCTTGGAGAAACATCGAGGGGTCGGCAAACTAAATGCCTGCAACAGCGATAAAATTTGTCGCTCTGGCTGAGACACTCAGTACTACTACTAGTACATGATTGTACCTGCAAGAGCCGTGTAGACTCTACACGTAGTGCTAGTGATGCACGCGCAGGTGCCGTACCATGGTATACCAGTGCTGAAAAAGAGGGCGCGCTGGACGTGATACTACACTTACCTGCATGAGCTGTGGGCATGCCACGGCTAAAAAAAAGTTCATTATTTTCAAGATCGAGGTGATTCCGAGGTGATTCCGCCGACGGTAATCAACCGACCTCGCAACGATCGTGTATTCTTACTAGGCTTCGTTGGTGGTGAAGTAGAAATCATCCAGAGCTAGCAGACGACAAGCATAGCAGCTCTTGTCCTGTGGAGAAAGTCAAAGCGTTTGAGATGAGGCGCGACCAACTTTCAACCTTCCCGTCAGGCGAAATAGCACGTCATAGTACATTTGAGATCAGCGGGAAGAAGATGACGACGTCCACTAATTCAGTATCTGTGCACACGAATCTGCTGTGTGTGTGACTCTGTGTGTCAGCTATGATATCATCTTCTGTGGTTCCATGCCTAGCATGTACGTCTGAACCATCCTGCAAAGTTTGAATGACGTAGGTTGAGCGATCGATCCGCGAAACATACTTTTTGAAATTCTCTTCATAGTATATCTTCCACCACTGAAATTTCGAATTTCTTCGAAAAAAGTGCTGAGAGGGGTGGCTTGCAACCTCGATATGGCTTGTTCCAGGCATGCTTTGGAGCCATCTTCTGTTGAAGTAGTGGCAGGGATCTGCCCTGCAACTGCTACAACAAAAAATGATTCGATCTGAGAAAGGGTGAGACCGCGAATCTCCGTTGAATATTGAGTATTTCAAGCCTTTTCACGACGAAGATGGAGTTCTTTTTGGAGATGGACGGCGCGGCAAAGGACATGGTGTCCGACTTCTGGCGTCTGTTGAAGCCAGGGATCATTTGTCCAGTCAGGTCGGCAGCCTAACCGTCGGTAAGCTTGTGTTTGGATCCCGTTCTGCTCGATGTGGTAGATCACAAACAATTTGATATCGCACAAATTGATCTCAGCATCGTGCGTACGGTATTTTATATTCAGAAAATCCCAAAGTGTCTCTGTGTGGCCGTCCTATGCCACGAGAAACTCCAATCAGGCTCATATGTCCTCTGCCTTCATGATTGAATGTCCACTTCGTTTGAACAACGAACACATCAATCGAGGAGGGCTTTGCAATGAAAAATACAGCTATACTGGAGCTGAAAAAAGAAAGAAAAAAACGTGCTCAGGATGAGACTCGAGTACACGCATACTCTCCCAGCAGGTGAAACGCAAATTTTTGTGAAAAATGCGTGACGCCGACTGACCAGTAATTTCGCCTGACGTTGAAATATTTGGGAACGATATTTTTGCGTCCATTGACATCAGCGACGATGAGGACTTCATCTCTGCATGAAAACTCTCAGTCCAATTGTCCTAGAACGTTACTCTAGTCTTCAGACTATCATACTGTGTAATAAGTTTCGAATGGCTTAGTTTATGGAGTTGTCAGTAACAAGTGACAAGTCACTAGTCAAACTGCGACAATTTCGATGACGCGGAGGAAGTAGCTGAACCGACATTTGTGTACTTTATTCAAACAATTGGACTGGATTTGTGACGTAGGAACTTGTTGCAGGTTTTTGAGCTCTGGTCAAAGTCCCCCCTTGTTCCCCCCCAGCATGCCAGCCAGTCAGCCAAGCAGGCTGCCAGTAGCAGTTCCAGGTGTGAAGTCGTCTTCTCTTCGCCAAACTCCTGAGAGGTTGAGCAGAAAGTCTCCCGCGGCGGATCGCTCGCCTCCTGACGGCCTGCGACAGCAAATTGACAACACCTGTTATGACGGGAGCCAGGCGGAACAGGACGACACTGCGTCCATGCGCAGCACGTTAAACGAGATATTGCGGGAGCAGAAGGATATGAGTATGAGAGTAAACAGCATCTTTCAAGAAATCTCCCTGAAGCTAGAAAGTGTAATGGCGGAAAATCGCTCCTTGAGAGAGAAGCTGACGAAGTTTGAAGTGAGAGTGGAGGAGATGGAGAGGACTTTCCGTACTCGAGATGATGACCCTGCGTACCGTACCAGGAGTGCGGTGCAAAGCAATGCACCACGTGGAAACGCGTGGCAGACAGCTGGGAGCCACAGTGCAACGCAGCTTGCCGAGGTCATAGCAGAGGAGGTAGAGAGGGTGAAGAGGTCGGAAAACCTTATTCTCAGGGGCATCCCCGAAGCGGACAATGAGGACAGCGTAGCACTGTCATCCAGATGTGAGCAGCTCCTCCAGATTAGTGCTGACCAAATACTCTCTGCAGAGCGCATTGGTTCCGCCAGCAAAGCCGTACAGGGCAAGGCCAGGCCAGTGAGGCTACGCATGAAAAGCCACGAGGCCAAGTTGTCAGTGTACCGTAAACGTCTGGATTTGAAACTGAATGATCAAGATGTGTACGTGAACAACGACCTGACCAAGCAACAGCAGATTGCTAGACGACAGGCCCTGCCTAGGTATAAGGAACTCCGCCAAAAGGAGATCCGTTGCTCGCTACCGTATGGTGAGATTTTGAACCCAGATGGCACCCCATACAGTGCAACTGAAATCGATGAGCTGGCAACACAATAGGTTTCATCAGGGTGTCCAAGAAATCACCAGCAACACTCCCTCTCAGCTACTTCACCTCATCTCCGAGCAACAGATGTCGTCGCTGACCCAGCAATTGACATTTTAAGAAATCCTTGTAACTATCCATCCAGTCAAACAGTGCCTGATTGTCCGTCTTCACCCATCAAGAGCTTAACCATCGCCCACATCAACATCTGTAGCCTAAGAAATAAAACTCATGAAATCCATTGCATAATGTACAAGTACAGAATCGATGTGCTAGCAATCAGTGAAACATGCTTGGACTCTACTGTGATGAATTGCGATCTTGCTATACCAGCCTACACTCTCTATCGCCGGGACCGAGCTGATCGCAGAAAGGGTGGCGGCGTTGCCATGTATGTGCAGGAACAACTGAAATCCAGGCAACTTCAAGTCAACGACAGGCTAGAGACCATATTCGTTGGGTTGCACACCCATAGCCGAACGAATCCATTTCTATCCATCGGCTGCGTATACCGCGCTCCCGACAGCCATGTGGATTTCTGGGAGCAGCTCGACAATAGCGTGCAGATGGCCTCCGCGACATGTCCGGACATCCTCCTCCTCGGTGATTACAATGTCAACATGCTCTCTGTCCCACCTCACCCAAACGCCCGCTATGTACAAGGCCTCTGCGCTGACCACAGCTTACAAAACGTCATACTACAGCCCACCAGAGTTCCTAGTCAGTCATGCCTAGACCTTGCACTCATACCGACAACAATGACAACGGCTGCTCCGTCTTCCTCTCCCATGTCTCTTCATAGTACATTTGTTCACAGCGTCGATGGCCTGTCCGACCACCATCTTATTGGCCTCTCTGTCCGTGTTAGTAGAGCCAACTTTGAACAGCCACACGAGCAATTCTCTCGAAGACGCCAACCTAGCCTGGCTCACCTTGACCGTAGTGTAACGTCTGCAGCTCTCAAACACATCCTTGACCCCTCAGATGTATCCGGCGGTTATACTCTAAATGCAGCGGCAAGCCACTGGCAACAAAGTGTCATGACAGTACTAGATGATCTTGCACCATTCGTTACCCAGAAGCGCGCAGCTTACTCCAAACCCCGCCCCCAGCCCTGGGTCACCCCAGAGCTGAAACAGATGTTTCATCGACGAAGCTCAGCCCACCGCGCCTTAATAAAGCACCCCATGGATGACCGCCTCCGACAGCAGTATCGTGCAATACGTCGTCAAGGAACTTTACTAAACCGCAAACTGAAAAGTGTGTACTACAAAGATAAGTTCAGTGCCGCTACAGGAAATCCTAGACTCCAATGGGCAGTGCTGAATCAACTAACTGGAAGGAGAAAATCCCACCCCACACCGAAAGCCTCCCTCTCATCTTTGTCAGATACCCTAGGCAATATCGTCCATGATGAACACCGCGCTGCTCTTACGACCCCAGACACTCCGGCGGACGACTGTTTAGACAACTGCCTTCTCGAATTCCAACCCGTTACAACAGCAGCAGTAACGAAGATTCTCGAACGATTGAATACCACGAAAGCATCTGGATCAGACGGCATACCAGCTTACATCTTGAAACACCATGCCGCCGAGCTGGCCAATTCCTTAACTTCCATCTTCAACCAGTCATTGTCTAGCGGAAAGGTACCGTCAGCCTACAAACTAGCGTCTGTGTGTCCAGTGTTTAAGAAAGGCGACCCCTACGACAGTTCCAACTATCGCCCAGTCTCGCTACTGCCCATTATCTCCAAAGTCTTGGAATCACTAGTGCTCCAGCAGCTTCACGACCATCTGGACATCACACCCGGAGCAATTCCAAATGAACAGTTTGCATACAGGCGGAACCACAGTACTGAGGACCTTTTAACACTTGCCATCAACAACTGGCAGAGAAGCATGGATACCGGAGACTATACGGCCGTACTGCTGCTCGATATGAGCAAAGCCTTTGACCGCGTCCACCATCAAACGCTAATAGATGACCTTCACAATCTGAAGATCCGTGGAAATGCTCTTGAGTGGTTCAAGTCGTATCTGTCTCACCGACAGCAACGCGTAGAAGTGAACGGAACCTCAAGTGACTGTAGAACCTGCACTAGGGGCGTTCCCCAGGGTTCCGTCCTAGGCCCTACCCTCTTCAGCATCTACACTCGACTTGTCCCCACTCTGCCATTGCGTTCCCAATGCCTTCTTTATGCAGACGACACCACCATGTATGCCTCTGGAAAGTGTCCACGAATTCTCATGTCTTACTTAGAAGACGATTTTTCAGTGGTTAAGCAGCACCTCACAGATCGCGGCCTGCTCCTGAACTCCAGCAAGAGCCAAGTACTACTGATCCACAGCAGACGCTCACATCCCCCACCTAACCTGAGCATTGTCTGTGGTTCGACTGTTATTGCCCCGTCTGACGAAGTTAAGTATCTAGGACTGACTCTCGATTCAACTTTAAGTTTCAGTGCCCACGTTAACTCCCTCAGGGAAGACATCGGAAAGAAACTAGGTGCTTTTCGACGTGGAAGGAGGAACCTTGCTGTCCAGGCCAGAAGGCAGTTCTACTTGTCAGTAGTCCAGAGCAAGCTCGAGTACGCCAGCACTGCCTATGTCCACTGCCTCGCTGACAATGTGAGAGATCAGCTGCTACGCATAAGTAAGAGAGCCCTTAGATGCATATTTGAGCATGACACATTCACGCGGACATCATACTTGCTTCAGCGATACCACATAATTAGCTTAGACAAAAGATATCATACTAAGTCCATATTCTTCGTGTTCCGTTGCATCCACAATATCTGCAGTTCACTCCTCTCTGACATGTTCTCCCTTCGCCGTGACTGCGCTCACACAGACAGAGTAACCCGCGGCCAAGTCAATTATTCCCTTTCCTTACCCATTGTGCAAGCCCAAGCTGGATACAGATCTATTTCATTCCTTGGTGCTGACCGCTTTAATGCGCTTCCCGAATCCCTTCGCACAAATCATATCCCCAATTCATTTCGCCAGGAACTTAACAATTTCATTCATCTTGGGCACCCTGTAAGAAGACCTTAGGGTCTGTTGGGAATGCCCAAGTAAAATAATAAAATACAATACAAAAAAAAAAACAAGTTTTCGTACAACACTCATCAGGAATCGTCGTTGTACTAAAGGACACTGAAACAAAAATTGAACTATTATAGAGAAATAACACTAAGAGGAACAACAGTGAAATTTACAAGTGTGAATTTTAACAATCAAAGCGAGAAATGAACAAAGGAGAAAGGAAGGAAAGACAACGTGATAACACATCATGCAATGTAAAAAACGGTGGAGACGATGTGCAATAAAACGATGAAAATATGAAGAAATGGTGTAGGGAACGACGATTCCTGATGAGTGTTGTACGAAAACTTGTTTGAATAAAGTACACAAATGTCGGTTCAGCTAGTTTTATTGATTGCGGTTATCAAATTGTTGTCTCCTCGCCGTGTGTTTAAAGAAAACAGTAGGTATTAATTTTATGAAGGGGGGGGGGTATGAAATGGGTATTATCATAGTTGATGAGAGAAGTATGATATCCAATATTCTTGTTCTATAGACTATTTAGTACGGGCATTTCATGCATGGGCAAGGCAGGATTTGGACTAGGATAGAGGACAAGAACATAATTGATGAGCATCTGTTCAGGCAGAATCTGTGAAGAAGACATAGTAGGCACAACATCGGAGAGCTAGTTGAGGAGGGAGATAAGGTCATAGCCAGACAGCAATGCTTGAAACGTATGGCGTACGTCGCAAGCGCGAATATCAGCAGGGAGAGAGTTCCATGTGGTACTGCCAACAAAGGCGATAGAGCTACGGCCTGAGGGACCAGGTAGGAACGGCACTCTGAGCAGCTGGCTGACCTGACCACGCGTGACACAACTTCTGTCCACATCCGTGGCAATGAGGGAGTAGTAGGATTGGAGCAGTGAGCTGGCTCTGCCATGAAGGCAGCGGAAGACGAAGAGAAGCAGACGTTGTACGTACAGCTGGTGGAGCTGAGGCATTGATAGTCTGGCAAATAGGGGAGCAGTGGGGGTCCTTCAGAGAGTTGGAAGATGGCTCGTATGCCAGACTTAGCAATGCATAACGTTAGCAGTCGATGTAGTGTAATAGGTGTATGTATGCTACGACCTGAATACTCACTATTCGTATTTCCCGCTCGTTCCCCTTGGCAATGAGCCACTCACATAGAAGAGCGCATGCTCCAGGTTCTGTTCTGTTCTAGTCTGTCTTGAGTTGTCGTTGTCCTGTTCTCCTTCTGTCTACACTCTTATCGAATACTTCTAATTATCCAATCATATAAAACCCTTGTGTTCCGGTGTGAGGGGCATCATTAGCCGGGAGCAGCTAACACTGGTGGCAGCGGAAAACGTCCACCACTACATCGCTGGCGGAGTATGTACGCCTTCGGAGGTCGCCGACTATGAAGAACCACGAAGGCCCACGCAAGTGAAACCATATCCTCATCCACTCTCGATCTCTTCGTCGATATTTTCCTTTCTGCATTGTGTTTCTTTCTGCTCGTCGTTTTCTTGTTGCATGCATTGTTTACCATGGTTTACAGTCCATAGGTCAAGCATTGGCGCCAACCTGTCTGGCCAAACATTTTCAGAACATTTTCTGTGTCCGTGTTTTGTGCATACTGGCTGCTGTCTAGTGTCTTGTTAGGATATCTGCTAGCTGGGTAGTAGAGTCTAGCTACACTGTGTCCGTAGATAGAGTACGAGTAGTTGCCTATTTGGAATTGTCTCTGCCAAATTTAGTTGTTTGCCGCTATACGCACGATAGGTTACGTAATAGATTTAGATCGATAGTTGATCGAGGCGTCGATCGAGTCCACGGGAAATTTTTGCAGATAATTTTTTTTCGAAAATTCAAAAATACAAAAACAATTTTTTCTCACAATGGGCCGTTCAGCGAAATCCAAGAGACAAGAAAAGCTAGAGCATAGCTTCGCTGAAGCTGGCTGTGACATGAACATTGCTGAAGAGCGCGAGAGTTCGCCGGTACAAGGGTTGTCCCATCGTTTTCGTTTGCCGGACACAGACACACAACATGCACGTCCACTGCCGAAGCCAGTTTTGCTTCCTGAGACATTCGGAAATCAGCCAGGCCAAGATTTCACCACGTACATGAGGCATTTCGTCCACACATGCGAGTTGAGTGGGTACGACGACGACCAAAAGCTACGGCTTCTACCTGCTCGCCTTGTTGGTACAGCTCATGAGATGTTCACCGAAATTCTAACTCACACGCCTGACATAAACTTTTCCGACGCAGTCGAGGCTCTGCATGTCCGTCTTGAGCCGCCCCAGCAAGCATTGATGCACGAGGCCAGTCTTCGCCAGCGAGTGAAGCTGGCCAGTGAAACTCAGCACGGGTATGCCACGGAACTTCGTCAGCTCGCTCGTCAAGCCTACCCAGGACAACAAGGTGCACTGCTTGATTCAATGCTTTTGCAACTTTTTATTGATGGCCAGGCATCGAAGGATTTGCGCTTGGCGTTGGCGTCACCTCGGCCCACTGATTTGGATGCGGCGGTCCAACAGGCCATCGAGGTAGGTGCTATTTATGCTCGCGAGCAGGCCCGCACCGTACCTCACCAGTACGCACAGCCCGTATTTGCTGCTGCTCCGGAAGTGAAGCCCCGTCGCACTGCTCATGGTCGTGACCCCTACACAGCAGTCGGTCCACTGAAGTCGGAATCTGAGCGAGACCAGTTGGCTTCGCTTTTGTCGAGTTTTGATTCACGTCTCTCTGCTTTGGAGGCGAAAATGGAGAGCGTGAGTCTGTATCGCCCCACCCGACCCCAGCAAGACCATGTACGTTTTGTTGCTCGTGCTGGTGCTGGTGCGCCTAGTCGTGGTCGTGGCCAGAGTTTTGCGAGGCCTGTCCGTGGAGTGTGCCATGGATGTGGTGAAGAGGGCCACTTCATTGCATCTTGCCCGCACGCAAAAAACTAGGTTGGACTGGTGACACGGGGCCGCCGTCAGTCGTCCGAGTGGAGCCCCTCGAGGAGGTATGTGGTGCGATCTCACCCATTATTGTGCACGTTGATGTTTGTCTTTCGTCTTCGTCTTTGTCTCCTGTTGTTGCTCTTGTTGATTCTGGTTCAAGTGTGTCGTTAGTGCATTCTAAATTGTTGCCTAATTTGACAGAGCGACCTCCTCTAGAGTCTGCTCCGCGGTTGTGTGCAGTCAATGGCGCACAACTTCCTGTAGTTGGATCCATGGATCTGTGTATGTCGCTAGGAAATCTGTCTTTCCAGCACACGGTTGTTGTCTCTCCTGGTATTCACTGCGACATGATTCTTGGTTCCGATTTTTTGTTGCAGCATGGTGGTGTATTAGACATTGCTCGTGGTGTTGTGATGTTTGGCGATGTGTCTGTTCCGTTGCATGTTTCTGGTTCTGGGTGTCCTCCGTCACGTACGCCCTATGATCGTATTGTTCCGCGTAATACTTCCTCCTCATGTAATACTCATACTCCTCATTCTGATGCATGCTCCGACGATGTACCTGTTTCGTCGTATTCTTCTCGTGTTGCCCTTGACGATTCATTGTCTGCACGGGTTGTTGAACCCATGGCTCAACCTGGCGTTGTCCCGGCGTGTGCGCCCGAGAGTGTGGCTGACCCTGTGGTATACTCATCTCGTGTGGTGTTTGAGATGGAGTTGTCGGTACCTGCAGGACATTTTGTCTTGGTGCCTTGTGCAGCTGTTGATGTGTGCACGGTTGCGATGGATTGCGTGGCAGATCCATTGGAGTCCTTTATGGCGAAGCATCCAGATGTGGCAGTTACTCCTAGTCTTGTAACTGTTGGCCCTAACCAAACACGTGTGGTTGTGGCTGTTGAAAATCATGCAAATCATCCTATACTCATTCATAAAAATACCAATGTTGCCGAACTTCATCAAATTCCTACAGATTGTGAACGTATTGACGACACTGAAGCTATGGTTTCCTCAGTTTCACCCGACCCGATCCCGCTAACTGAGCAACGCAAGAAAGTCATCGATGAATATATCAACGCACAAAATCATCTCTCCACAGAACAGTCTCGCACGCTCACTGAACTACTTCATGATAACCACGATTTATTTATCTTGCATGATGATGACTATGGCTACTGTGACATATTCCCTCATAAAATTAACACAGGACAAAATAACCCTATAAAACAACCTACCAGGCGGATTCCATATCACCGCCGGAAGGCTCTGCAAGATCTACTGAATACGCTGTTAAAGCAAGGCATAATACAAGAATCGATTAGTCCGTGGGCATCACCCATAGTATTGGTGCCAAAGAAGGATGGCTCTCTTCGACTCTGTATCGACTACAGGAAGTTGAACTCTGTCACCGAGCCTGATGCTTACCCGATTCCCCGGGCGGATGACATGCTTGATTCCCTGTCTGGCTGTCGGTATTTCACGTCCCTTGACTTAGCGTCAGGGTACTGGCAAATAGCAATGGAAGGAAGCGACAAGGCTAAGACGGCATTTACCACGCCACTGGGCTTGTTTGAGTTTAATGTTCTGCCGATGGGCTGCAGGAATGGCCCAGCGACATTTCAGCGCGTAATGGAAGCAGTCCTGAGTGGCTTATGTAACACACCGGCCCAGCCATTCTGCCGTGTGTTCTTTGATGATGTCCTGAATGCCAGCGAAACGCTGTCTGGCCAACTCCAGATTCTGCTGCCCGTATTCGCGCGAGTTCGGTCCGCTGGACTGCGGTTCAATCTGAAGAAATGCTCCTTCTTCCAGGAGGAGGTCACTTTCTTAGGACACCGCGTGTCAGCGGAGGGCATCTCCCCGGATGAAGCCAAACTCGTCGCGGTCAGGAACTGGAAGACTCCGAAATCTGTCACAGCTGTCCGCGAGTTCCTTGGCTTCGCTGGATATTATCGCCGCTTCATCCGTGGGTTCGCCCAGCGTGCTGCTCCGCTGACTGCTCTGACAGGCAAGAATGCTCGCTTTGCGTGGTCGAAAGCTTGCGAAGCGGCGTTCCAGGCTCTGAAGCGTTCGCTTGCCAGTGCGCCGGTGATGGCGTGCCCCCAGTTTGAAGCTTCAGCAGGTGCATTCATTCTGGACACCGATGCGAGCAATGTGTCGATTGGTGCAGTCCTCAGCCAGATCCAGGATGGAACTGAGCGACCAAGTGGGTACGGCAGCCGTGTACTGACGAAAGCTGAGCGCAACTACGATGCTAGCGATCGTGAGGCCCTTGCTCTGGTCTATTTTGCGGGGTATTTCAGGCACTACTTGTTGGCACGACCATTTGTTGCCAGGACGGACAATACTGCATTGACTGCACTCCGGAACCTGAAGGAACCCCGCGGACGGAAAGCACGTTGGCTTGACTGTTTATCCGACTATGAATTCCGAGTCGTCCACCGTCCAGGTCGCCAACATCTGAATGCTGATGGTCTGTCGCGCTTGCTAGTCGAACCTGAAGCCCATGTGCACAGTGAGTCTCCGCCACTGGCACCAACGCCGCCGCAAGATGCTGCCCCGTCTCCTCCGCCGAGTCCGCCGCCTCTTGCCCGTGATGTTCCATTGTCAGCTGCTGATGAAATGCCACTTGCTGCTGATGTTCCTCCGGCTGCCGAGATTCTTCCTCCGGCCGTTTTTGTTCGTCCTCCTGGTGCCTCTGCTGCTGGACCGTCGTCACCTGATTGTTTCAAGCCTCAGAGTCTTCTTGCTCCATGTGCTGATCCTGCTCTGTCTGAGTGTTTCACCTGGTATGATTCTGCCAGTGGCAAGTTTGTTCGTCCGCCTGAAGCTGTTTCCCGTCCTCCCGACTGTTAACCGCCTGCCGTTACTGCTTCTCGTCCTGACCCGATCACGCTGTCCGATGATGATTTTCCGCCGCTACAGCCGCCGTCGTCTGATCCGGTCCGTACTTCTTCTCCTGTTCCTCGTCGTTCTGGCCGTGTTCGCACTGCACCTGCTCGACTAGCTGACTATGTCCTGGACTGAGTTTATTATTTGGTTTGTTTTCTTTTGTTGTTTCCTAGGTATTTCGTTCATTCCCGTGGACGTGAATTTTAGCTAGGGGGGGGGGGCACAGTGTAATAGGTGTATGTATGCTACGACCTGAATACTCACTATTCGTATTTCCCGCTCGTTCCCCTTGGCAATGAGCCACTCACATAGAAGAGCGCATGCTCCAGGTTCTGTTCTGTTCTAGTCTGTCTTGAGTTGTCGTTGTCCTGTTCTCCTTCTGTCTACACTCTTATCGAATACTTCTAATTATCCAATCATATAAAACCCTTGTGTTCCGGTGTGAGGGGCATCATTAGCCGGGAGCAGCTAACAGTAGCAGCAGTTTGGATAGAGCGGGACAGAAACAGTTTGAGGCATAGCAGAGAACAGACTGGATCATACTCATGTACCAGGCCCGGCGGGCATTGAGTGAAAGGCACCGTCCATGGCGCCAGAGCTGCCCGATTGTAGTAGCAGTCTTGCTGGCAATAAAGTCCACTTGGGGCTTCCAGGACAGTTGGTCATCAAGCATGACACCGAGATACTTTGTGACTGGAGTAACATCAAGCACTGTGGTACCACACTTCACTTCAGATGGTCCATCCAGACACCCACGGGGTCTCACAAACATAACTTGGGTTTTACTGGCATTTATTAGCAGACCAATGTTGTCCAAGTACTCAGCGAGTCATGTTACAGCGTTAGAGAGAACAGAGCACACTAAATCAGGCTGATAGTCAGAGTAGTCCAGAGCCACATCATCAGCGAATTCCTGGTGGCATACACTACCTGGTAGAACTGACGACATATCACTGGTGTACAGTACAAAAAGAAGAGGGCCCAGAACGCTGCCTTGAGGCACTCCTCGGGAGCATCCAACATATTGCGAAACTGAGTGTTCCACCCGTACACACTGCTGCCGCTCCGAGAGATAACTGAGGAACCATTCCAGTGGTGTGTCACAAATGCCAAGGTCAAACAGCACTTGCACAAGCCTGGCATGCTGGACTCTATCAAATGCCTTCGATAGATCTACCATTACTACCCCGGTGTGTTTTCGTTCCGATTTGGCCAATTTCCAGCGGTTGGAGGCAAGGATAAGAGCATCTTCTGTTGAGTGATTTCTTCGGTATGCGAATTGACTTGAAGGTAACAAGGAGTGATCATCTAGGAAAGTTGTCAGCTGTTTCTTGACAAAGTGTTCCAGTATGCGAGAAACAATAGGCAGTGGCGAGACGGGCCGATAGTTACGAGCTGACAGTGGGTCGCCATTCTTATACAATGGGCTGATAAGAGAATGTTTGAAAGTTGATGGCACTATACCAGACGCAAGAGATAAGTTGACGATCTTCATCAGGTATGGGGAGAGGGTGTCCGAGCAACGTTTCAACACAATACCTGGGATTCCGTCACTTCCGGTAGCTTTATGTGGATCCACACATTGCAAACGCTTAGCGACATCATACAACGACACAGGTTGGAAGGCTGTAAGGGCATCAGATTCCGTAGGGCCAACTGTCATCTGTAGGTGCGTAGGTCGACTGGGGTCATGAACAACATCTGCAAAGAAGTCGCCCAGCTGGTCAGCTGATACCTGGGGTACTCGGCGGGTCTTCTTTCGTCCGGTGACAGTGTTCATCACGGACCAAAGTTTCCTCTGATCAGACGTATAGCATTGATCCATAAAGTAAGCATTCTTCAACTGTCTATCTAGCTTTCTGGCCTTGGCACGTGCAGCTCGGTGCTCCTGCTGGAGTGCCTCGTTTGCTCTATCTTGCATTAGACGGCGGTGCAGTCTGTTTCGGTTCCGGACACACTCAACCAGCTCGCGAGTCAGCCAGGGACATGGACGCCGGTCTGCACGGCGGCGGGTGGTGATGGGTGCGTGTTGGTCAAGGGTGGAGAGAATAGCATTGTTAAAGGAAGTTGTCATGGAGTCAACATCTTGATCATCGAAGCCGACAGACAGTATGCCATGTAAATCAGTTTGAAAGCAGCCCCAGTCAATCTGATGGAGACGACGAACCGTGACAGTTGATGTTCCCTTGCGAGCAGGTTTAGACGGAATCGGTAGATGAGCGAGTATGGCATAGTGATCACTTATATCGAGGTAAATTATTTCACATGTTCCACTTATAGCTGTTGTTGAGAGGAAAAGGTCGAGAATGGTCTGGGAATGTGCTGTCACTCGTGTTGCAGAGGATACGTAATTCTTCAGATCAAATCTCGTCAGAATATGCTGAAGAGGGTGGGCAGCATTACCAGGCATGCTGAAATCCACGTTAAAGTCACCAACGAGTACTGTGGAATGTTGCCGTCCTTGACAAGCTTGCTCAATGTTATTCTCAAAACCATCCCAGTACGATACAGGTTTGTTTGGTGGGCGATATGTACACCCGAGAACAGTGGTTCGCCCATTACTTGTAATTTCGATCCACATCATCTCTAGCTCTGGACACTCCAGGTCTGTGCGCCTGCTGGCATGGACAGAATCATGACAGTACACAGCGACGCCTCCTCCATGTTGACGATAACGGTCCTTTCGGAACAGCTTGTAATTCGGAATCGAAATCTCGCCGTCGCTAATGCATGGCTTCAGCCAAGTTTCAGCCAGGCCGAGGACATGGATTCCACGCACAGCAAGGTACTGTTGCACTTCGCCGACTTTTCTCTGTAGACTACATATATTGAGAAAGGATACGGCAAGCATAGCCTGGCTCATGCCTTGTGGTGAACGATTTCCCGCCGCTATCATTGGGAACTGAGTTCAGTGTCTGTGGACGCATCATCAGTCGTCGTCCTGCCCTTGTCCTTGCTGACAGGAGTTTGGGAGGCCTTGGATTCTGGAGCATTGAACACCCAGCGACGACAGTATGCTCGACCCCGCCAGAAACCCTTAGAAAGCAGCACCGCAGCTGTGGGTGCGCTCACAGTGAGCCGAGCGAATGCGGTCGACTTCTCAGGTTTCGCACTTTGTATTTGACACTTGTAGACGACAATAACAGCTGGGTTGTTGGCATTCCGTGTCACGTAGCAACGGAGTCGTTCTTCTGTCACTGTTGGTGACAGCCCTCCAACATACAGAACGACTTTCCTGCGAGGAGGACATACATCCTGCCACGGCTCCTCCGGAACAGGTGTTGTCGATGGGGATGTAGCTGCCGCTCTGGCAGCCTGGACCAGGTCTTCAATCTGCCGTGGCTCAGGTGGCCTTGGGTTTGCTGGGATTTCTGCAGCCGGCTGCTGCAGCAGTAATTTGCAGGGCTGTTTAGTCATGTCCGCAGAGTTCTGAGTGACCCCTGAGGCAAATGTTGGTGCATCCGGGACAGATTGCTGCTGCTCAGTGGCAGAAACTGGCTGACGACTGGACTGAGTCGCAGCATCACTGGGTGTAGGACTGACCACTTAGGCAAATGTTGGCGCATCCAGGACAGATTGCTGCTGCTCAGTGACAGAAACTGGCTGACGACTGGACTGAGTCGCAGCATCACTGGGTGTAGGACTGAACTTGACCAGCAACCTCTCTGTGAGATGCTGGAGCTGGGGCTGCAATGCTGCCGTTACCTCCGCCACAACAGCATCTCGGAGATAGGAAATACACGATGGGAGGGCTTTCACGACCTCATCCCGCACAAGTTCCTGCAGCCGGGAATTTTCAAATTGAGAATTTTCTCCCAGCGGAGAATTTTCAAGCTGAGAGTCTTTTCTCAGGGATTCGAGGGATCCGGCACAGTCACTTGAGACAAACTCTGCGGCCTCCTCCGCTGAGAACAGCCTCTTGTTGGTCTTAGCGGAACCCTCGGGTGAGGAATCCATCGAGAGATCACCTCGGCCTCGTTTGTCGGAGCCACGCGGAAGGGAGCTCGATCTTCGTCTCGGTTTCTCCTTCGACATTTTTTGTTTTTGTGTTTTCTGGTCTCTTTGTCTCTAATCGCCGTTGATGGCGAACCTACCACCACTACACTGCCCTACCACTACTACTACTACTGCTGAGATATATCCACCTCCAGACCGGCCTGATACCGACTGGGCTCTCCAGGAGCGAGAATCTACGAGCTGAAAAAAGACGTTTTTCTTGATTTTGTATTTATAGACTTCAAAGTAACGAGTGTGAGTGATACAACGTTTTCTTTCTGTTTACATAGCACAGGGTCACGAGTACGAATATACACAGCTTCCAACACCTGCAATTGCTTGAAGAAACGTGCGCAACGAATAACACTAAACCAGGAATCGTCAAACACCTTACGACATTCTGGACTGGACACCAAATGCTTGTACACTGCAGACTTCCTCTTGTCAACGTCAAACTCCTCCTCACCACTACTCTCATCCTCCACCTCCATTCCAATGCCGCCGTCCATCCCATCGAACTCGTATTCGCCGTCATCAGTCTCCATCTCCTCGCACCCTGGTACATTGAGCACTCTTTCGAGGATCACACCCTTCCCGTGTGTAAACCACAAGACGAAGTGAATACTTCATACTGGCCGAAATTAAAAATTAAATATATTACGACCTGCGCGAGCTAAACATTTAGTCTACTTCAGTAGTCGGTGCTCATTCAAATATTCTGAATAATTATACATGTACCGTTAAATCCCGCCAGAGCGCCCCTACCTCCTAGACGCTTCGGGTGGGATGGGGCGGATGGGCGAGTCCTACTTGCTGCATTCAGTACTGTACATGAACAAGTACTCACCTTACGAGAACTGTTCGTGCATCTCGTACACCGATGAAAGGTCAAGAACCAGGAGTCGTACAGACCCGTCAAAACTCAGGTTTTGTGCGATCCCTGGTCAAGAGGGTGGGCACTGTTGCGTACATTTCCAATGGGGTCAAGCACGCGTCTGCAGTACAGTACGGCATCAAAGACTGTGGCAGAGTCATACGAGGATACAATCAATCACGTCCCTGACAAGAAGTCAGGGAGGGGCAGATGGGAGAGACGGGGCGCTCTGGCGGGATTTTACGGTACATGTACATGTACATGATATCCACATTATGTACAGTCGAATGTCACTTATCCGGTCGCCAGTTATCCGAGCACGTCGGTTATCCGACAAGCCCGGGAGTGGTAATTTTATGACTATCAACAGTAAAATTCTTAAAAAAATTGTTTTGTTTTTGTGTATTATACGGTGCAATATGCATTTACTTGAAGTAGATGTGGTCAAGTATGCTAACATGTATGTGTACATGGAGCAATTCATGAATATACATGAATATATTTGAGTATTGTGTACATAAATCAGTGAAATCCAGCCATATATGCACATAAAAAATGATATCAGTTATCCAACATTGTCAGTTATCCAACATGCCTGATTCCCGAAGTGGTCGGATAAGTGACATTCGACTGTACCGGTAATAGAGAATGCTTACATGTATGCTGGTAGATCTACACGTACACGTAAATGTAGTCGTTATGTTCCTCCCCTATTAGTGCTATACTATTATCCAATAGTATAGCCGAACCATACAGACACCAGCAAGGACACTTCCGTCGAGAGATGATATTTTTTCCGGCAGGGAGCGAAACAGCTGTCTAGAGGCGTGGAGAAAAATATGATCTCTCAATGGAAGTGTCCTTGCTGGTGTCTGTATGGTTCGGCTGAGAGCGCGTGGTTGTGATGAGTTGGGAATGCAATAAATTGGAAATATGGCCGAAAGCTCGGTCGCAATATTCAATAGTATCGTTTAAAGGTACATGTGAAGAAGAGGTTGGTGCGACTTCGGCGATAGTAGGGGGAAGAGTGTGTTGCTCCCTACATGGGAGCTCTCATTAATTAAATATACATATAAGAAATTAAAATAAATTAAAAACTTTGCCCCAATGAAACCTTGTGGTTTGTGACTAGGGCTCAAACGGTTAGTTCGATTAACCGGTTGCAGAACGGTTACGAAGAATTAACGGTTAACCGATAAAGATAACGGTTACGCAGCAACCTTTCAGTTAACTTTTCAAGTATCAGGTCAATGCAAAGTATGCACTTTCGCAGGCTGTCGCACGCGTACGCAATTTCCGGGCTGTCAACTCGGTCATATCTGGTCTCTTGGTGTGAGAGTATGTATGAATGAGCATGCAAGAGAATAAACATGTGTACAGTCAACTTCGCTAATAACGACTACGGATATAACGACAATTCGCGAATAACGACAGAATGTCCATGCCCAGAGCAAAGTTCCATCCAACTGTAATACATATAATGAGACTTCGGGTATAACGACACTTCGCGAATAAGGACACTTGTTGATGCCCCGCCGAATGTCGTTATAAGCGAAGTTGACTGTACGTTGTAATGAATAGGGTACATTTTTTGAATGAGTATGGTCAAATATACGGTTAAAAAACAGTCCGCAGGATTGCCGTGGCTTATAGGTTATAACCGTTAAACCGACCGTTAGCTTAGCAGTTAACCGTGGGGTAAAACCGTGACTGTTTGAGCCCTATTTGTGATGTATGACGTAACGCTATCTGCCATCCGCCGGACCATTGGAAATCTGCTTCCTACGCCTCTGCATACCTGTCTTTCTGGGACAGCGCCCTACCCAATAGGTGCTATGTGCATAATAACAGATCTTGCATTGATTCCGTCTTAGTTAGCGTTAAAGAACTTGGATGGATGTGCTGGTTGGATTGACCAGCATCTGTAGATGTGTTCCAATAGAGACTTTAGCTAGGCATGTTTGAGTGATTGGAATACTGGGCTACAGTAGCAGAACTCTTGTGCAAGTAAAAATCATTTCCCTTTTCGGGTTTCTGAATCACTGTGCTCTTTTACGGTGTCATTGACAAAGACTGGCAATGTATTCTGCATTTTCTTTGCGATATTCCTGATGATGTGCTCTCGTTGAAGCAGACAAACAAATCCACTGCAGACTTCCAATTCTCGTTGGCAGTGGCTGAGCAACTACAGAAGCCGCTGCAACAACATCAGCAGCTGCAGCAGCCGCAGCAGCCGCAACAACAGCAGCAGCCGCAACAACAGCAGCAGCCGCAACAACCTCCACCACCGCCGGCAACGACTGGCAGCAGTCTACACCAGTCACAGTATGGTAACACGACAACGGCATCCTCCCTAAGTGGACCGAGTGGCACAGCAGTATACGCTCATACGAGCTCTCCGTACTATCGCCCTGGTTACACATCTGACTCTGGATCTTTGGTGAAGGCACTGTCCGGACACCAGAGCATTGTGAGTAAACACGCACACACACACACGCACACACACACACACACACACACGCACACACACACACACACACACACACCCATGACATGCATTCACGCATACACACACACATACACACACGTACATCGAGCTGTCCTAATGTCTGTGGTTCTCATAGCCATGGCTGACAGTTCAATCCTATTTTAAGCTCGGAGTTGCACTGATGAGGCCTCATTGGCCGAAACAGTCTGGCTGTCTGCATCATTGAGTATACACACATATATAGACCGTTGATAAATTCCCCCACTCGTTAGTGACCACACCATCAACAGCATCAAATTCCAATAATTTTGCTTTGACTCAATAAATACTACTGCACATTTTCATGTAGCACTGCACTTTTCCCTAAAATGGAGTATTTTATAAGCAGTATTTATTGGCCAATATGTGATTTTTGTGATACATGTATGTCTGATAATAGTAGGGGTGAAACGATTACACTTTTCAACTATCGGTTAACCTACCCTTGTATCGATTCGATTATCGATTATGATATCGATTACTGAGTCCTAGAAATTGCCACGCCAGACCAGCACAAAGCTTAACACAGCTCTACTATACTGGAAAACATGTGGATAACAAAAAGAAACGAGGAAAAAGACAAAGTACGGTGGTGCACATGTGTACATGCGCTTTCGATCTAACGTAAACATTATCGGATCCCACTACTACGTGGTACAGTCATGTACATGGAATCTTTTGATTCTTGTGCACTTTTTTATTTATTTTTTTATATTCGCGTAATCGAAACAGACTGCATAATCGAAATCGCTTCGTTGTAATTATCGATTAGACGGACATTCGATATAATCGTTTCAGCCCTAGATAATAGTGATATGGTAAGTATGACCCAAACACCCGCATTTTGGCACCGTTTTAATATGTGCTCCAGCTCTCTATGTGCATGGTGAATTTGTTCTGAAAATATCCTCATCCTGTTAATAACCTCTCGCACAAGATGTGCATGGTGAATGCGCAACTCGCTTCATTTATTGTGTTGAATCCTGTTATTGGTGATCTCTCTGTTCCTTGTAGAGACTTCCGGCGCGGTGTGGAGGTTCGCCACCGCCGTTGCAAGCACCACCTGAAACCCGGGAGCAACCCCAGGAGCAGCCAGAGCTAGCGCACCAGCAACGCCATCAGCAGCAACAGCAGAAATTGCCTTCCTGGACAAGCATGGACCCCAGTCAAGCACCAGTGAGTTTTTTTAGCAAGAAGCACCCACGGGTGTGTGTGTGTGTGTGTGTGTGTGTGTGTGTGTGTGTGTGTATGTGTGTGTGTGTGTGTGTATGTGTGTGTGTGTGTGTGTGTGTGTGTGTGTGTGTGTGTGTGTGTGTGTGTGTATGTGTGTGTGTGTGTGTGTGTGTGTGTGTGATCTCCGGTAGTCTAATCGGTAGGGCACTGTCCCGGAAAGATAGGGGTTCTGGGTATGAATCCCGCTCGTGGATCCTTCTTTTGCAAAAGTTTGAACAATCCAATGCTGGAGCAAGGTTGTTTGTTGAACTGACAAGGAAACATCTAGACTGTAGCTTAGGGAATTTCCCGGAACGTGTATGATCCTTAATTTAAGTCTCTTTTTGATATTAGGGTACCTAAACTCAAACATTTAAAAATACGGTGTCTTTGCTGAAAACGTATCTCACAATATTCACCAAATTTTCGGGCATGGCAGATCATCAGGTTGAACACAGTTTTGACTTCAGTTTAACTAGCCATGCTAGTATTACTATGGATGACTATTCATTGCTTGAACTTTTAAGAGAGCATGTCTGAGAAAACAAGAACATTTGTGCAAGTAGATCTCTCAGGTTTCGCTCACTAAAAAAATATTGAAGGTAGGTTTGCTTTGGGGTGTAGATCGACATTCCAAAGCCCGCGCAAAATCTTTTGAAGGGAACCATGAAATTGGCATACTGTACCTCTCAATATTGGACCGATTTATAGGTCTATAAACGGGCCACGGCACAGCGTAGAAGAACAAGCCACGAACAAAACTCCATCAAGCCAACATTACCTCACCTTAGAAGAGTTCATGGGGCAGCACCGCTTAGCCACGCCAGCATCCCAGAAGACGAGGGCCATCATCCCTTGGTGCCACAAATAATCGTCTTGAAAATAGCCAAATTACAAGTGCTGATAAAACAGCGAGCTATGTCTTCAAATAGCAACTATATACCGGCAGATTGTATAACACTTCTTCTAGCACTGAGGACATTTCCCCCATCATCCTTTTGGGGATTTCTTGAAATAAACAATTTTGAATTTTTCCACTCGACCATGCTGAGAGACGTCCAAACTCATAAACGCGTTTCGTGGACTCATCAGGCAATCTTCTTCTTGGATGTCTGATGAGTCCAGTGGGGACGAAACGTATGTCGCAATCGAGCTATGTCGTTGCTGTGTCATCTTCTATGTGCCATGCGCTACTTGATGTACCAGCCGGCTATGTCGGATACAGCCAACCATGCCTCGACTAGGCGCCAGGCGCGAACTGATGATGGTCGTGAGAAGGAGAGCTCTGTGCCAGAACCTTTATTTATTTATTTATTTTTTACAAAGACCACTTAAATGCCAAACATGAGATGCAGCTAGGAGAACCACGCACAACCTGAATCGTGGCAGTGGTGGTGAGGTTTTGGGAGCTCCGCCGACCTAGAGTCTCAACTTCATGGCCACCTAGACGCACCAAGAGTGGGTGGGGGAGGGAGAGAGAGAGAGAGAGAGAGAGAGAGAGTGAGAGAGAGAGAGAGAGGGAGGGAGGGAGGGAGGGAGGGAGGAAGGGACGGAGGGACAGACCATCTGGTAAAAGGAGAGCGATCGCTCTCGCGCGCCTTCGCTCTCGCGCGCCTTCGCTCTCCTTATTTTCTTTTAGGGCGCACTTTTCGTTGCGCGCCTTGAGAATTTCGAGCGCATCCGCATCACTATGAAGTTCTGAAAACACTCAAATTATTTCGTAACTCGGCTTTCCCTGAACGGAATCGAGTAATCGAAAGGTCTATTCGCATTAGAAAGGTCTCAGCTGTCGGCTCCAACAAATCGGAAGTCGATCCAAGATCCAATAGTGGAGTTACGGCACTTGTAAGGTATTTTACGTACCGTTGCAAATTTTCACTTCCGCACTTGGGCGGCAATCATAATTTATTAGTATTTTGACATAAAGGATTTCCCTGTGTTGTGTGACAGTCCGGGCATGCATAGACCTGTGTGACGCCAGGCACAGGTCTTTAGCCGTCAGCTACAGCAGAAAGGAGCGCTCTACGATGAATAATACAAAAAATACCATGGATCTTAGCGAATTGTCTCAATTTCCCATTGCGTGTGTCATTGTCTCTGATGAAGGGAAACTAAAGTTGTGGTCCGAACAGCTTTCATTTATAGTGCGCACGGCGATTTTCCAGAACGAATTTGGCAGCTATTGGGTATTGAATCCGATTGGGGTATGGCAAGATGTTGAAAAAACCCGTATTGTGCTCACATTGGATAGAAAAGGCGAGCGACTTTTTTTTGGGGGGGGGGGAGGGTGGTGGAGACTGCTCTCTCACCACTCTCCTTGAGAGGATAGCGAGAGTGATTGTTCACTCTCCTGGATGTTTCTTACACGAAGGTCTGGAGGGAGGGAGGGACAGGTTGCGAAATTGTTAAAGTGAAATAAAAGGAACTTTGCAGCCTAGAGAACGTGTGTGGGCAGGTGTGTGTTTATCGCCATATTGCCAATGTGTGTCTTTATCATCATCTTCATCATCAACCATAAGTACAGGTGCAGTGGTGTCTTCAACTTCATTCTCCCGAGTCAAGCTCCGTATGAAGACATTCAAGAAGAAGATTGCCTGATGAGTCCAGCGGGGACGAAACGTACGTCGCAATCGAGCTACTTGGTCCGCGTCAGCGATATTGTCGCTTATCTTTCGAACTTAGGACTTGACTTTGGCCATCAACGAGTGCACTTGAGATGAAAAACTTGGTGTGGTGGAAGGTAAGGTACAGAATGACAACTGGCCATGAGGAATTTATTGTCCAAGAAAGGCTTCATACGTTTTTGGTCCTCCTCGTCGCTGCTCTCAGCGCTGGTGACAAATATATTTTGCTCAGGATTGACACTCTCGCTTTCGCATGCTCATCTCTCTTCCTGTCCGCTGCCTGGCTATTTTCTAAAGGGAATTCGACCGTGACAATCGCCTTCTCTATAAGACTTCGCGTGGGCAGCACGACTGCCTGTGTGGTTCAAATCAATCGCCGTTCTTCGCAAGATTTATTTTGAACGACGATGAATCGTACAGTACTTGCAAATCACCACGACTCGCTGGATACTTCGAGCGTTGAGCTGGAGGTGAGAAATCTGCAATCTCAGCTTGGTGAGCGATCCCTGAGGTGAGCGATCTTGGCCGTTTTGCAAAATGGAACTGATTCCGAGTAGCCGACTACTTTCTTGTGCGTCGCGCTGCTCTTGCCTGCGCATTTTGACAAGATAATGTATTTTGATGCGGCGCTGTATCAATCAGAATCACCAACCCGTCGCTCTCGAAATCTAGCTAGACCTTTCAGGTACTAGTAAACTAACCAACTGTCCGATTTTTCCGACAGTGTCCGATTTTTGAAGGCTCTTCCGAAAACCGGTCCGAAAGGGAAACGTCCGAAAAGCAGCCAAAATATCGGAGATCATTACTTTCCTATGCAGAAGTCCGGCACTTTCACTTTTCAGCGCAACTGAAGGCATTAATCACTGTCCATTTGCTTCTAAAAAGGCTAACGCTTGGCTGTGGAAGTGCAAAGTAACATGCCTGGATCAGGCTTGATGGCACGTACGCTTACAGTCTGTACAGAGTCAGTGTGCGACCACACTCATCATTAAAAAATAATTATTCATGACAACTCTGGGGTTACTATGGCAACGAAGCGAATTTTCATGGTGTTTTAGGCGATATTTTGAATTCTCTGTAAAGAATTTGCCGAGGAGAAAAATTCGCACCATGTGGCCAGCCTTGGCGGTGAAGGGTGTCCGATTTTGGGCGAAATTTATTTGACAGCACTGCCTACTAACCAAAATTGGGATGAAATGGGCTGCCAAGTGAGCATTGGCGACATAAAAACAAAGCTGGAAGGTAGTATAGTCATGGCACCAGGCAGGCAGACCAGCATTCCTGCACCAATGGTCATGTGATCCTGGTACACTAATGGACTGAGCCATACTGGCGGCCCAGCAGGCGTAGGAGCAGCCTGAGCAAACTCAATGTCATCACTGTCTGGCCAACTGAACTCATCACGCAGCGGTGGCAAGGCAGCTGGCGACGGTGCACACATGGAATTGGGCACACGCGGCAATACACTGGGAGCACGCTGCCAGGGCTTCAGGTGATTGTAGTGCATGCACACTTGTGCTTGCGTAAGTCTGTGGCCAACGCTATTTCAACGACCGGACCAGTCATACGGGTAAATCTGTACCACCGTGTCAAAAGGCTGTCCAACTACATGGCAGGACGATGACTGAGGTAAGGAAGCTTTTACTCGTTTCGATTGGTCTGCTGTTCTGTCGTTATGCTTGAATTTTTTTTCCATTTTCAAGGAGCGTATCGCATTTGTTTGATGTTGCTTGAATGAATGCCCTAAAAGTAATTAATCACTTCGTAATAGTCCTCAAGCAAGGACTGCAAAGATCGTCTAGCTATCATCAATTATTATTTTTATTTCATGAGAAATGTATTTTTTATCCCTATGATAATTATGTGAACTTCACGACACTCTTCCAGTACATGTACTAGGCTCTAATGTCAATAGGATCCATAAACGCAGTGCCAGTGTACTAGTCGTAGTGGTAGGAGGATTTCTTGTATGCCGATGACAAGAAGAAGCTTCTCAAGCTAATACATGTACTCGTATTCCATGAAGTAACCGTTTTGATGTCACAAACATGACACTGTGTCAGTGAAACTGCCTCGTCACAACAAATCATTGCATTTCCATCTTGGGGAAGACTGACTGACGGCAACCCTGTACAGATTGTTCAAATCATCTCATTTCAATTTAGTTGCAGTGAAGTGAAACACTGTGTTCACTACATGTATGGTGGTGTGTCTGTGCGTCTTGAGTGTGCACAAACGATCTTATAGATTATTGTCCCCACCGTCACCTGTTCACAGGTCTTTGAGTGGATGGATTTTCATTGAGCATCACATTCGTTGAGAACTTGGTAGTTGTGTGCTCCCATGCATCATTATGGTAATAAGCGTATCCTTGTGCTATCTATTTGTTGCAGGTGTGCTGATCTTCAGAAGCTTGTGGAACTGAGTGCTGCTGAACATTTGCATGGCCATGAGCAATGGTGAAGCTTGCTATTGCAGTCTCAGCATGTGCTAGTATTATGCTGACTACTGCACTATGTTACTCTCTTACCCTACTACATGTATGTAAACGTGCGTGCATCCGCCTACGTAAGCATTTGTTTTCGTATAATTATTTGTTATCCCTCTTGACTTTACGTGCAAATGGGTGGACGTTTGCATGGCTGTTGGAGTTGCATGTGTATTTTGTCTCTACTCTTTTCTTGGTGTTTTCTTTGCGTTGTATAAGTTTGTGTGTGTGTGTGTGTGCCCGCGCGCACAATAATTTGAAAACAAATAATCAATCCTTGGCTCTCCATTATTCTCTTTCGATTCTTGGTTTTTCTAGGTATTTTCTTGGCGTTGTGTGGGTGTGTGCATGTGTGTGTGCGTGCACAATAATTTGGCAACACTACATGATTGAGATATTGTAATTTGCAGCGTCTGCGAAGAGACCACTTGATTCGAGGATGGTGTTTGTAGGGTTTTTCATGTAATGAAGTGGCTGCAGTGGCGCCTCAATACTTATTTTTTTATCTTGAGAAATGAATGATGTAAAGGATTAAAGGGAGAGGCCGTTTTCTGGGTAATATTCACTGGTTACAGCAGATCCTATGTATAATTTTGAACTCTGGATAGGGGATGACTTATTGGCTGGACTTTATACAGGGAGTATTGTCCACATAAAGACTCTTCATAGTTGATTTCAAAGTTTGGACTCCGTCCAGTTGATTTTGGACCAATGGACTCTATATAGGGGTGAAGCCAATTGGCTGGACTCTATACAGGGAGTGATGTCCATCTTTGATTGATTTTTGATTGATTTTTATTTCACGGATCCTCCAGAGGCAAATAGATGCCTATCGAAGGGAGTCTCCTATATAAGTATGGAAAATGAGAAAGTATGTTCGTAAGGGAGAAGAGGTAGAAGATACATTAGAATATAGAGTACAGAAGAAGTAAATTCAGTACTTCGGGTAGTACATTGCATGCTAATCATAATGAGAATTAGAAAAGCAGCATTGCGGACTACTATAACTGACATATACACAAACTATTGAAACTATCATAGATGTGGTTAGCCTAGACACAAAAGTCAGGAATACCTTTCAAAGAAAACATAAATTGCGAATGATACCGACGAACAGCAATACTAAATTTCGCTGTTGTAGAGAGTGAACGAATATCTTCAGGAAGTTTATTCCAGGCAACACTCAAAGAAAAAAGGGCTAAACTTTGAGCTCACAGTTGATTCCAAGTTTGGACTCTGCACAGTGGATTTTGGGCCAATGGACTCTATATAGGGGTTGGACATCATATAGGGGCTGGACGCTCTACTGAGTCCAACATATATCCACACAAGCTCTAAAAAATTAATACTCTTATAAAACTGTGAAAAATATTCTTTCTATCAAATAATATATCAACTCCTACAAATGTGCTGGTTGGATTGAGCAGAATTTGTAGATGTTTTCCAATGGAGACTTTAGCTAGGCATGTTGGCATGTTTGGAATACTGGGCTACAGTAGCAGCACTCTTGAGCAAGTGGAATTCATTTCCCTTTTCGGGGTTTCTAAATCACTGTACTCTGTTGCCGGGTCAGTGACGAATGCTGGCAATGTATTCTGTAATGTCTTTGTGATATTCCTGATAATGTGCTCTCCCTGAAGCAGACACATGGATCCAATGCATTCTTGATGGCAATGATGAAGCAACAACAGCAGAAGCCGCAACAACAGCAGCAACCGCAACAACAGCAGCAGCCGCAACAACCTCACTTCCCACCGGCAACGAATGGCAGCAGTCTATACCAGTCACAGTATGGTAACACACCAAAGGCATCCTCCCTCAGTGGACCGAGTGGCGCAGCAGTATACGCTGATACGAGCTCTCCGCATTTTCGCCCTGGCAACAGACTGCTGCAGCAAGGTCACACATCTTATTATGGATCTTTGGTGAAGGGACTGCAGGGACACCAGAGCAGTGTGAGTAAACAGACACAGACAGACTCACGAACACACACATGCACGCACGCACACACACACACACACTTTGTACTTGTACTTGCTCACTGCCAAAACTGGTCACGTGGGTCTCCCCGGAAGAGGGGAGAGAGACTCAAAAGGAATCCTGTAAAGATGCCTCAATTGGCCATTGAACCACCCAGCGGCCGACGCCCCCTGAAATCCCCAAACTAGGGTGGACTTAAAATGATCCCACTTATGGGCTCACCACACCTCAGTAAGTGGGTGAGGACAAGGTGCAGAAAAAGGATTGACGGCATCAGGGTATCCGTCCCAGGATCCAACTGCGGGTACCCCTGTATATACACACACACACACACACACACACACACACACACACACACACACACACACACACACACACACACACACACACTTAGAAATCTGTACAAAAATTAACTGCCTAATGTAATATCACAATACAAGTCCAAAGCATCCTAAAGTTGAACAGCATTGGTCCAGAGCGTACAGTCAGTGTACACAACATACCTAGTTCTGTAGTATAGTGATAGTGTGAGGCAGGCAGACCAGCATTCCTGCACCAATGGTCATGTGATCCTGCTACACTAATGGACTGAGGCTGTACTGGCGGCACAGCAGGCGTAGGGGCAGCCTGGGCAAACTCAATGTCATCACTGTCTGGCCAAATGAACTCATCACGCAGCGGTGGCAAGGCAGCTGGCGACGGTGCACACATGGAATTAGGCAGACGCGGCAATACACTGGGAGCACGCTGCCAGGGCTTCAGGTGATTGTAGTGCACGCACACTTGTGCTTGCGTAAGTCTGCGGCCAACGCTATTTCAACGACCGGACCAGTCATACGGGTAAAGTGGAGAAATATGGGTTTAACCATGCACGACTCATACGTGACTCACAAGCGATTCACGGCAAGGGTAATATCATGTAGATACAAAACATGGAAGGAGAGAAAATAATGTAACTAACTGGCCATCCTGGGGTTCGAACCTAGGAATCTATATCCACACAAGCTCTAAAAAAATAATACTCTTTTAAAACTAACTTAGAAGTTGCGACTTCGGCGGTAATAGTCATGATGTTGATTGTTCCAACTAGGAACACACCCTTCTTGCCGAACTTGACACTTGACTGACTCACGACTTCCATCCGGAGCACACAAGGAGCACGTCGCACCTTCCACTAGGCAAACCTGCAAGAAAGCACCACTCCCTGCTCAATACACAGTGTTTCGGGGATTTCACCCCTGATCAGTTGAGCTTGAGTAGGCGGAGGAAGATTGTGCCTGAAAAACACCACTTATATACTGCTCTCCAGGCCAAGCCATCACCAGGGATACAAACTTACAGATACGCTTTGTTTCCAGCGCAACAAACACCTCGTGAAGCTCCAGGTAGCAGCGTGAGTCAGAGTCGCAGTCAGAGTCAGAGTCGCGACTCTGACTCACGCTGCTACCTGGAGCTTCACGAGGTGTTTGTCGTGCTGGAAACAAAGCGTCTCTGTAAGTTTGTATCCCTGGTGATGGTTTGGCCTGGAGAGCAGTATATAAGTGGTGCTTTTCAGGCACAATCTTCCTCAGCCTACTCAAGCTCAACTGATGAGGGGTGAAATCCCCGAAACACTGTGTATTGCACAGGGAGTGGTGCTTTCTTGCAGGTTTGCCGAGTGGAAGGTGCGACGTGCTCCTTGTGTGCTCCGGATGGCAGTCGTGAGTCAGTCAAGTGTCAAGTTCGGCAAGAAGCGTCTGTTCCTAGTTGGAACAATCAACTTCATCTCTTTTAAAATCGTGAAAAATATTCTTTCTATCAAATATAGCAACTCCTACAAATGTACTGGTTTGATTGAGCAGAATTTGTAGATGTTTGCCAATGTAGACTTTAGCTAGGCATGTTTGCGTGTTTGGAATACTGGGCTACAGTAGCAGCACTCTTGTGCAAGTGAAAATCATTTCCCTTTTCGGGGTTTCTGAATCACTGTGCTCTTTTGCCGTGTCATTGACGAATGCTGGCAATGTATACTGTAATGTCTTTGTGATATTCCTGATAATGTGTTCTCCTTGAAGCAGACACGTGGATCCAATGCAATCTCGATGGCAATGTTGCAGCAACAACAGCAGCAGCCGCAACCACAGCAGCAGCCGCAACAACAGCAGCAGCCGCAACAACCTCACTTCCCACCGGCAACGAATGTCAGCAGTCTATACCAGTCACAGTATGGTAACACACCAAAGGCATCCTCCCTCAGTGGACCGAGTGGCGCAGCAGTATACGCTGATACGAGCTCTTCGTACTATCGTCCGGGCAACAGACCGTTGCAGCATGGTCACACGTCTTACTCTGGATCTTCGGTGAAGGCACTGCCGGGACACCAGAGCAGTGTGAGTAGACAGACACAGACAGACTCACGAACACACACACACACGCACACACACACACACATGCATGCACACACGCACGCACACCACACACACACACACACACACACACACACACACACACACACACACACACACACACACACACACACACACACACATACACACACACACACACACACACACACACACACACACACACATAGACACAACATGCACCTCACAGGTGGGATTCTCTGGTTATTCACCTTTTTTTCTTTTTTTCTTCTTTCTTTGCTTTTTTACTGCTAGTCTTCTGTACAGATGTTCGGTGACAACATGCCACAGGCAATGTGTGGCACTGGCACTCTCTACTCCGGTGACACAGCGCAGTCTTATCCGGGGAGCACAGGAAGTAAGGCAGTTTGATGCATGCGGCTGTTGTCCAGGGTTGTGGTGGGATATGATTTTGACAACGTGAATCTGGACGTAGGAATGCTGCTGGCATGCTGGTACGCACACGCTGACTGTCTGGAAATTGTGAAATTACATTACCAATTTCAAGTACTGGTGGCGGTTGTCTTGTGTTGACCGCAGTGGCTCAGATGGGAGCAGCTAATCTATCGGCGACAGCAGATACAGGGCTGCCATCGCAAGCATCGGTGAGTGAATTAGAGTCGATGTGCGACCGTGAAACGAAAGTCTGAAATGTGTACCTTGGGATACCACAACTCAAACACTTAAAATGCGGTCTCCTTGCTGCATACGCAAACTAACAGTTTTTCACCAAATTTTCGGGCACGGCCGATCTTCAGGGTGAAAACGGTTTTGACTTAAGTATAACTAGCGATGCTACTCCAAGTAATAATAATGGGGATGACTTTGTATGGCTTGAATGAGTGAATAAGGTCAAAAGAGTCTGAAGGGTCATACCCGTTCAGGGAAAATCCCTAAGCTACAATCTAGATCAGTCCTTGTCAGTTCAACGAACAACTTTGATCCAGCATTGGACTGTTCAAACTGTTGCAAAAGAAGGATCCACAAGCGGGATTCGAACCCAGCATCCCTGTCTTTCCGGGACAGTGCCCTACCCAATAGGTGCTATGTGCATATGAACAGATCTGACATTGAATCTGTCTCAGTTAGCGTTAAAGAACTTGGGTGGATGTGCAGTAGCTGGCCCCGGACGCAGTCAAACTGAAACACAAGTCAAAACACTCACTTCATAGTTTTACAAATAATTTTTGTCGCAGTAATGTAGTTAGTGTGTGTTAGCATCCACCGATCACACTGCCATGTTTGCATCTGCCGCGCACCGCTGCATCAGTGCAATGTGCACTGCACTCACACGGCCAGCGCATAGATTCGGGCACGCTTAGCCTGACGTCACACAACTGCTTCCTTTGAACTTTTGCTCACTGCACTCACACTGCCAGCGCATGGATTCGGGCGCGCTTAGCTTGACGTCGTACAACTGCTTCCTTTGAACCGTCAGGCGAAATAGCACGTCATAGTACATTCGAGATCAGCGGGAAGAGGATGACGACGTCCACTAATTTAGTATCTGTGCACACGAATCTGCTGTGTGTGTTACTCTGTGTGTCAGCTATGGCATATTCGCCTGTGGTTCCATGCCTAGGATGTACGTCTGAACCATCCTGCAAAGTTTGAATGACGTAGGTTGAGTGAACGCTCCGCGAAACATACTTTTTGAAATTCTCTTCATAGTATATCTTCCACCATTGAAATTTCGAATTTCTTCGAATTTTTTGCTGAGAGGGGTGGCTTGCAACCTCGATATGGCTTGTTCCAGGCATGCTTTGGAGCCATTGCCTGTTGAAACAGTGGCGGGAAGCTGCCCTGCAACTGTTCCAACAGGAAATTAATCGATCCGAGAAAGCGCGAGTCCGCGAATCTCGGTTGAATATTGAGTATTTCAAGCCTTCACAACGAAGATGGAGTTCTTTTTGGAGATGGACGTCGCGGCAAAGGACATGGTGTCCGACTTCTGGCGTCTGGTGAGGGATCATTTGTCCAGTCAGGTCGGCAGCCTAACCGTCGGTAAGCTTGTGTTTGGATCCCATTCTGCTCGATGTGGTAGATCACAAACAATTTGATATCGCACAAATTGATCTCAGCATCGTGCGTACGGTATTTTATATTCAGAAAATCCCAAAGTGTCTCTGTGTGGCCGTCCTATGCCACGAGAAGCTCCAATCAGGCTCCTATGTCCTCTGCCTTCATGATTGAATGTCCACTTCGTTTGAACAACGATTACAACAATCGAGCACGGCTTTGCAATGGAAAATACAGCTATACTCGAGCTGAGAAAAAGAAGAAAAAAACGTGCTCAGGATGAGACTCGAGTACACGCATACTCTCCCAGCAGGTGAAACGCAAATTTTTGTGAAAAATGCGTGTCGCCGACTGACCAGTAATTTCGCCTGACGTTTCTCTTTCTTTCTTGCTGTTGGCTTCACTTCAAAGACTAGTCTAATTAGTGGTGACTTTTAGCTTTTTGCCAGCACCAAATTTTCACCCTCCATCCCTCCCATCTTGCTAATGATACTATAATACATTTAGCTATATCGCTCCTAACTGGTCACTTGCTTCGCTAGTTGCGGCTCTTCACGAGCCAGTTGTTGCCAATTGCATTGGCTTTGCCTTGCAACCCCATTGTGGCACAATGTGGGTTTATTGCGGCTCCTCGCGAGCCAGTTGCTGCCAGTGGCCTGGCATTGCTTTCCAGCTCTTCGAGCTTTTGCATTACAAGACCAGTTACTCGAAGCAGCACACTATCTCCAAATCAATTCCTTGTTGCCTTGGGCGGAGTATGAGTGTGTGAGGGATATGGTGCTAACAGGAATTAAAAGGAGGGGACCATCAGTTTACAAGTTATCCATTTAGTCCAACACTAAAGATTATAAGCAGGGTAATGGTGAGTCAAAATGTGCAACAGGTAGCACAAAACTGACTGATGTGATACTGACATTCAATGACCAGATGCTTAGCTGCATTACGTCATACGTTGATACTGACATTCAATGACCAGATGCTTAGCTGCATTACGTCTGGAATGTCAGCATCTCACCAGTCAGAGATGTGCTAATTGTTGCGGCTTTTGACTCACCATTATCCTGCTTATAATCTTTAGTGTTTCGGTGACAAAACGGATAATTTGTAAACTGATGGTCCTCTCTTTTTGATATAAAACCCTTAGCTCCCCATTCGAGTTTCATCGTCAGGAAAGAAATATTATAAATTACACACTTGGAAGGCAAAGAAAGTAAAGAAGCGACAAGAAAGAAGAAAGCAAGGTAACAAACGTTTGGCAATCGTCAGCCATGCTTTAGGTCATTAACCAATAAGTAATCTACGAAAAGCGGTTGCCGACAAATTCTAGAACCTTCTGGAACATTAGTATAAGCATCCAATCACAGTTCACTGCTCTGGAACATATTCGTACATGAATAGGGAGGTTTAGTCCCACGTAATCCGTGGGAACTTTAGGTGTGTGTACCACGTGGTACTCAGTGACCGACATACAGACGTTTTGTGATTCACGACATACCGTGTATGGAGGCTCACCCACGTTCCGCCAGAACGTGGGTGAAAATCAGAATGGTGCGCATTGTGCCAGCTGTGAGGGTGCTCAGGTGAAGAAGTTTTCGCAGCACAAAATCAAAATATTCGATGAGCTTCTAAGCTTTGTCTTTGACCAGGTTTAGGCCTTTAGCTTGATGCTTCTGTTTGTTCCGTGTGACTAAACACAACATTGCAAATGTGGGTCCATTGCAGGAACTTTGCGTGTATCACCCACGTTCCCGTATCCGTTACGTGGGAATAAACCTCTCCATTACAAGCGACCAATCACAGTTCGCAACAGACAGTCATACGGGTAAAGTGGAGAAATACGGGTTTAGCCATACACGACTCACAAGCGACTCACTGCAAGGGGAATAACATGCAGACACAAAACAGGCAAGGGGAGAAAAAGTGTAACTAACTGCATATAATTATTCTACAAAACCCTTGTGTTCTGGAAGTGTGAGGGGACTTCGTTTAGCCGGGAGCTAACACTAACTGCCCATCCTGGGGTTAGAACCTAGGAATCAGTATCCACACAAGCTCTCATAATGCAACTCCTACAAATGGGCTGGTTGGATTGAGCAGAATTTGTAGATGATTGCCAATGGAGACTTTCGCTAGGCATATTTGCGTGTTTGGAATACTGGGCTACAGTAGCAGCACTATTGTGCAAGTGAAAATCATTTCCCTTTTCGGGGTTTCTGAATCACTGTGCTCTTCTGCCGGGTCATTGACGAGGGCTGGCAATGTACTTCTGCAATTTCTTCGTGATATTCCTGATGATGTGCTCTCCTTGAAGCAGACACATGGATCCACTGCATTCTCAATGGCAATGACGCAGCAACAACAGCAGCCGCCGCCGCAAGAACAGCAGCAGCCGCAACAACAGCAGCCGCCGTCGCAACAACAGCAGCAGCCGCAACAACAGCAGCCGCAACAACAGCAGCAGGCGCAACAACAGCAGCAGCCACAACAATCTCACCTAAAGTCGGAAACGAATGGCAGCAGTCTATACCAGTCACAGTATGGCAACACGTCAACGGCATTCTACCTTAGTGGACCAAGTGGCGCAGCAGTATACGCTGATGTGAGCTCTCCATACTGTTTCCCGGACAACAGACCATTGCAGCATGGTCCCACATCTTGCTCTGGATCTTCTGTGAAGGCACACACACTGTCGGGACACCAGAGCAGTGTGAGTAAACAGACACAGACAGACTCACAAACACCCACCCACACACACACACACATAGACCAGGCGCGTGCGCCGGTGCCCTTCAAGGGGGGGGGGGGGCGTTCGGGGGAAATTTTTCAAAAATGAAGCAAAATCCTACATTTTGAGTGAAACAGGGGGGGGGGGGGTCCGGGCACCCAGGAACCCATACGGGGCACGCGCCTGTAGACATAACATGCATTTCACAGGTGGGATCCTCTGGTTACTCATCTTTTCTTCTTTTTTTTCTTTCTTTGATTTTTACTACTGGTCTTCTGTACAGATGTTGGGTGACATGTTACAGAGTATTGGTTCCACTGGCGCTCTCTACTCCGACGACACAGCACAGCCTTATCCAGGCAGCACAGGAAGTAAGGCAGTTTTATGCATGCTGCTGTTGTCCAGGGTTGTGGTGGGATATGATTTAGACACGGCGAATCCGGACGTAGGAACGCTGCTGGCATGCTGGTGTGCACAAGCTGACTGTCTGGAAATTGTGAAATTACATTACCAAGTACAAGTACTGGTGGTGCTTCTCTTGTGTTGATCACAGTGGCTCAGATGGGAGCAGCTAATCTATTGGCGACAGCAGATACAGGGCTGTCATCGCAAGCATCGGTGAGTGAATTAGAGTCGATGTGCGACCGTGAAACGATTGTCTGAAATGTTTACCTTGGGATACCTCAACTCAAACACTTAAAATGCGGTCTCTTTGTTGCACACGCAAACTAACTCTAAATTTTCGGGCATCACCGCAGCTGTACCTATGGTTGATAAACATGGTGGCAAAGACACACCTGGCAATATGGCGGTAAACACACGCCTGCCACACACGCTCTCTAACCCTTATCCGTCCGTACATACTAATTTCTACGACTATCCGTCAATACTCTTAAAAAGGACACACTTCAGGCTAATTACAATGAGCCTGAAGTGTGTCCTATTTATGAGTATTCTCGCATTTTTGTCTCAGAGGAAACTGTTTACTATCCGTCAAAAATGTGATTTTCAAATTTTCGCGGGAATGCATTTTTTGCGCACAAAAAAATCGGACATTCAAACGCGTCATGAAAAGACCTTTCCAACGGTGTACAACATGTGGTATGTTGCTGTAGAAAGTGTTTGTCCAATATGTTGTTGAAGTTGGAGGAATCGCGAGTCGAGCTGGAAATAGAGCTGGGAATTTTTGGGTATGGATGCTGCTTGCGCTCTGCAGTGCTTTCAGGAGTTGGAAGAGACCGACGCTCCTGTGCCTTGCTTCTCTGAGTCGGATGCTAGATAGGAACTTGTTATTATGACAGGGACTACAAATTTCTGCAGAAGGGTGGTACCAGGAAGTTACTGCTGACCGGCTCTGAGCCTGCATTCAGCTGCGAAGGGCATCCGCCTGCAGCGAGAGGATGTTTGAGTGCCCCTGAAAGAACATGAACGCCCATGGCGTTGAGCAAAATGAAATCTTGCAGTGCAGGTGATTCATGACAGCGGAATAGTGCAGATCAGCATTCCTTTCCGCAACCAGACTGGCTAGGGGTTTCAGGAATACTGAACGTTTTTGTGGGCATGGGTGCGTGTTTTTGTGTGTACTGTATATCCCCGATTAAAGGTCAAATCCCCATTTTCGGTTCTGAGCCAAGTTGTTTCAATTCATTCACATCATTAAGCAGTCACGCTCGACTGAAGTTTAGTTTAACAATGTGTGACATTATTTTCGGGGAAATACAGTACTTTTGCACGTATGTGTGTGTGGACATATGTGTGTAGTCATGTGTGTTTGTAAGTGCATGTACATGTACATGTACTTGTATGTTCTTGTACACATAGGTGTGTGTGTTCTTGTGTGTGTAAGTGTTTGTGTGTGTGTGTGTGTGTTTGTGTGTGTGTGTGTGTGTGTGTGTGTTTGTCTGTTTGTGTTTGTGTGACTGTGTGTATGTTTGTGTGTGTGTGTATGTGTGTATGTGTGTATGTTTGTGTGTGTGTGTGTGTGTGTGTGTGTATGTGTGTGTGTGTGTGTGTGTGTGTGTGTGTGTGTGTACATGCTTGGGCATCGTGCATGTTTCAGGGAACACCGGATGATCTCGAGAAGCATAAGGAATCGCTGAAGCAGACCAGTCTCCAAAAAAAGTATGCCTAGCCTGTTACCTTTAAACATACCACTTACAACAGCACAATGTATGCTGTGTAATACAAGTATCATTACCGATTACTGTTGATTTCTACATATATGTTCGACAACGACACGTCGATGTGCCATGACAGAAGTTCTCAGCTGCCAGCGATTGTCGAGGACATGCTGCAGTTGGGAAGAGCAGTAATCAATTATACATTTTTTTGCAATCTCTCCAGTGCCCGTGCATTCCAGCAACTGCAGATTGAAGTACTCAAAGTAGTTTCTTCAAGCGTACACTATGAACACCGGAGATCTGCCTCAATATACAGCTAGTTTTGAACGGTTTAAATGAAGTGCAAAGCTCCTGGTTTTGTGTCAAAAATCGATGCCTGTGATAACTCACAGAATTGAAGAAGAGAGTCTTGCTGCATGTGTCAGTATTTGGTGTCCGAAGGTTGACCATGGCGAGTGCCTCACTTTGTCCAGTCCGGGTTCTTTCTCCGAAAAAATCTGAATGTTGAGCCAAGCTCATCGCAGTTCTATTCCCGATGGCGTGAAGTGGTCCAGTCAATACCATTGTGTTGCCTAATTCTCCCTGTGTCCATCTGTGCTGCTGTTCATTCAGAAAAAGTGCAAGTGCCTTAAGTGAGGCATACGAGGAGCTGGCTAAAATCTGCAGTGCCCACTTAACCAACCGGAAGGAGAAAACGAAGCAAACGAAGGTAAACAGCATGGCATATGTTGGACCACTATGTCCTGACCACTGTGTCAAAGAGAGCTGAGAAGTGTTTCTCACCATTAACATTTTTTTATAAAATAATACATTTAATTAATTATACCAAACTGGGGATTGTCTCTCCTAGCTAGGCTTTCCCCAAATCGGCCGGCCGAAAAACTCGCCGAAAACAAGACTTATCAAAAATCAATCATCAAAAATCGTTAAGCTTTTCTCCGATTTTGGAAGGTTCCTTTGAAAATCGCCAAATATCAACCAAATGTTCCTGCAAAGTGCGTGTAGGAACGAATGATGTTGCAGCAAGCATGACCGCTAGAGCTCTCCACTTCAGTGCTTGTACTTGCAGTACAGTGCGTTGAGGTCGTGTGACTCGTGTCCTGTGACCTCCTCCCAAACAACCATTAGCCATTAGGGGCCATCCGCAAATACATCACATCTAATTAATTAAAGACATGTAACAGGTGTTTCTTTCTTGACCCACCCACCCATTCCCAGAAACGACCCCAAAATTGCAGATAATACCACTCATAATAAACACCATGCTATGCACACATACATGTTTACAGTAAAGTCAAGTCCACTCGTAACGAACTCGCATATAGCAAATTTCGTGATATGGGGAACCCTTGTTCATGTCCCTGTTTGAACCCATACGAAATTGACGGCTTTATATAAGTTAATAGCCGGCGGTTATGGGTCCCTGTCTACTCTGCCGTAACACTTGCAGTGCAATGTAGTGCTAGCTCGTCTCGACTCTCAAGGCCTACCTGCACTAGCTGTAGCAGTGCTACATCATGTACATGTACACGCGCTGTATGGTATGCACACACTCCGAAATGTATTTTTTAGAAACGCCTTGCAGGCGAACCCACCCACCAGAAATGCCTGTTAGACATCTCGAAGTAAATACAATTATTAACAGACGGTCCCTTAGGAAGATCGTTACTAGCAAAATCCCCAAATCAGCGGCCCGAAAAAGTCGCCGAAAATGAGTCTTATCAAAATATCGTAAGCTTTTCGCCGATTTTGGAGGGTTCCTTTGAGAATCGCCGCAAATCTACCACATCTTCCATTATCTCACCGATTTTCAAACAAACAGCTGAATTTGCAGCCGAATCTGATGTATTTTTGAGCGGAGCAAAAAGCCGAATAGGCGAATAAAACGGGCCGATACCTGCACTGCATTCTTTCTGCACGCACTCTTGTTACGGAATCACAGCCATTGCGTTCCCCGGGACGCAGGACACAAAGGACAAGAATAGTTTGTTTATAATTATATATTTTGACGGAAAAGCAGAAAATACACTGAAAGGGACGAACAAGAAGACTGACAAAAGGACTCTCGACTACAAAATTGCGCATGCTCTTATCACACATGCACGCGACTAGACGAGACAGTCTGGGGAATGCCATCGCACAGGAAAACAACAAATCATTTCACAACACTCTCCACATACTTGACATGCTCTTGCCCTAGCGCCCTGGGTAGTACCATACAGTCTGCCAGTGCTGTATATCTCACGTGATACTTGTTTTAGCTACATTGTACACATTGAGGGATCCTGGAGCAAGGTCGGGGAGATCGAGAAAGAGAGAGAGAGAGAGCCCGAGAATGGCGGTCAGATTCATATTTTCTTGATTGTTATTATCCAGAACCCTTTCCTTGTATCTATTCTTATTGCATGTATTGACTATCCTTTTGCTTGATTGAACCGTGTTGGCTGGTGTGCTTCACGAGTTGACTAAAACACTACTCCTTGCACTCCAAATCAGCTGTTATGTGTGTGTGTGTGGGGGGGGGGGGGGGTGCGTGCGTGGGGGGGGGGGGGGGGGGTGCGTGGGTGTGGGTGTGTGGGTGTGTGTGTGTGTGGGGGGGGGGGGGGGTGCGTGTGTGTGTGTGTGTGTGTGTGTGTGTGTGTTGTGAATGTGTTTTTGTATATGCATGCCCATTGAGAATATACAAGTGTACGGTAAATAAGATAAAGCCTTAGAGGGCACATTAACTTCAACGTTGCTACATTGTACTTCTTCTGCGAGGTATATCCAGGCTAATGCTTTATTCAGAATATAGAGTGAACACATAGGCTAAAATTGTCACTTTTGCTGCTCTTATTGCTGCTGCTGTTGCTGCTGCGGTTGCTGCTGCCTGCTCATGGTGCTGTTACTCACAGCTCGAGATACTTCGGGAAGCGATTCAGGTTATTCAGGCTCTCAGAGACGAGCTTCAAAGTGAGTACACTTAACCCTTTCGCGTCCACGCTTCAATTTTGAACCATTGACTGTGAACACGATGGTTCAGTCAAACTTTCTTAACTCGGCCAGATCATAACCTGATTTAACGGTAGAAATATCCAGGTGGTGGAAAAACTCACAACTATCGCCTTGAACAAGTACATGTTAGTCTGTCCTATGAAAATTGTTAGAACGGCGATCGATCGAACATTGTATATTCCTACTGTGCACCGATGGTGTACAATAAAGCAATGCGGAATGAACAGAACAGCAAAGGACAAATGCTGCACCACTACAACTTGTAATAGGTGTATTCATACTGAGACCGTACATACTCACTATTCGTATTTCCCACTCCTTCACCATAGTAATGAGAGCCACTCACGTATAGAAGAGCGCATGCTCCAGTGGTTCTCTAGTAGTTGTTCTTCTGTTCTTCTTCTCACTCTTGGCTACCATGGTCTACTCTCTTGTATAAATACTTTGTCCATATAATTATTCTACAAAACCCTTGTGTTCTGGAAGTGTGAGGGGACTTCGTTTAGCCGGGAGCTAACACTGGTGGCAGCGGTGGGATTCGAGCCCACGCCTCCGGAGAGACTGGAGCTCATTTCATTGTTCTCTCTCTCTTTCTCTCACTCTCTCTCTCTCTCCAGGTAAAAACGACGACCTGATGGCTGACCTGATGGCTGAGTTTTTGGAGCAGTGTAAGGAAGAAGGCCAAGAACCAGAGAATTAGCTCTGCCTCAGGCAGGGTTGATCAGGGAATTAGCTCTGCCTCTGGCGGGGTTGATCAGGGAATTAGCTCTGCCACTGGCGGTACTAATCATGTCGAGGACGAGCACGACAATGAAAGTTCCGGTGGTGCAAAGGGAGCGGGACTATAAATATTGAAATCAAAATGACAATGAGGTAAAATGTTCGTGCGATGACAGTGTGCCTGCTGCCGTATCGTGAATCGGTTTCACCGACAGGCTGCTGTGCCTCAGACTGAGTAAGAATATCTGGGCTCCTGGCTGCAGATGCGCGGGCATGATGTGAATGTCGATGCTATGAACAAGATGAGCTCGTTGAGCTGTCGACGATCTTGCCTTCTACATGTGTTTTGTCCAGTGTTTTGTCCCATGTTTTGTCCAGTGTTTGGTGCAGTGCGTGTGTGCTCCAGCAATGCTTGTTCTCCAAGCTGATATAATGCCTATTGCTGCTGCTGCTATCAATATTATGTGTGATGTCAATAAAAACAAAAATATATAAAAATGGACTCAGATGGACCTTCCCCTCCTTATGTTACTTGTAGTTCCTTGGTCCTTTTTTTCTTTACTATACAAAATGTAAAAACATCAGTTGCCACGGTTACTATGATTGTGATTCGTTTGTACGTTTGAGTAAATAAAGCAGTGTGAACCGCCAGATGACGGGATACCTCAAGATCCTCAAACCTTTCCAGGCAAATAATGTTCCTGTTTGTATTTTATTTATATTTTATTTTATTTATTACAGCATCTCATAGCACAGTGAGAACACCGGCCAATACAAAGAGAGAGGGTGTTAGCCAACCACGGCAAGGAAGGGAGAAGGGGAGGAGAAGAAAAAAAGGAACCGGCATGGATAAGTAGTGATTGCAACAAAATGAGAAACACAAAATCAAAGTCAAGGCGCGACAAGACTCTTAAAAAGGCGGAGGGAAGAAAGGTCCTTAGCTTCTTGGGGAAGTGCCAGCCACGCAGAGTACGCAGTGAAAAGGGGAGAGTGAAGTAGAAAGGAGGACTTGGGTTTCGGAAGGGAAAGGGAGTTTCTCGTGCTACGGGAAGAAAACCAGTTGAAACAGTGGAGGTGAGGTGGACACAGATTGAGTTTGAGAGAATGGATAAGGGTGACAAGATGTGAATTACGTCTCTTAGACAAAGGGGTAGTGTCAGCAAGGGCATAAAGGGTGGAAGATGGGAGCATGCGGGGTTTTCGGAGGAGGATTTTGAGAACTTTTTTGTGCTAAATTTCGAGCTTGGCAGCACGGGTTGTGGAAATTCCAGCCCAAGCAGTATCTGCATAATCAAAAATGGGGCGTAGGTAAGCTGAGTAAAAGAGGAGTTTACAAGAGATTGGGAGATGGTAACAGTGAGAAGAGAGGATTCCTAAAGATGAACTTGATCGTTTACATTATGTAATCGATGTGGGGTTCCCATGAAAGATTGGAGTCAATGAAAATGCCAAGATGCTTATGGCTGGAGACTATGTCTATAGGCTGGGGGAAAGTGGGATGGAGGAGGGGCGGAACATCAGGCTGAGAAGGAAAGAGCATGATTTTAGTTTTAGACAGATTGGGCGATAACCGCCAAGACGACATCCAGGAAATTACTCTTTGAATGCCGTTAGCTAGGTTACTCATCAGGCCAGTGATGTTAGGAGATGCCCGTAGGAGCGTTGTGTCGTCTGCGAACAGTGATGTGCCGGGGCAGCTGCGGGCAGATCATTGACGTATAAGATAAAAAGAAGGGGGGCGAGGATAATATTTTTAATTTTTCACCTTTTCATGTCCCTTCTTCCCTCTCTCATAACAGCCACCTTTACTTCCTTACCCCAGGAGACTCCCTTTGATAGGCATCCATTTGCCTCTGGAGAATCCTTGAAAATATAATATCAAAAATATGCACCACTGTCTTCGCCGTAGCCATTATCTTTAGGTCACTGACTCCCTCGAGGAACAGTTATCAGGATGCGTGCTCCCTTGTAAACTTACTTTGTGCTCCTGTCCTCCACATCTGATCATTCCTACAACTTCTGAACTCCCATTATGTGCGCAGCTAAAGCTAGCGCAATGGTTAGCTGACTGCTGTGGTCAGTCCCTGGTGAGAGGAGGTGACCCATCTCGGAGGTAGTAGTCTAATTGTAGATGAAAGATCACCTGATGGTTTCTTTTCAGCACGGAACTCGTGGGTAGAGACGCTTCATAATCACTTCTTCTTCCACTGGATTTTCGTTTGTACAAAGCTCTGCACGCCGTGCGTTGAGCACTGTGACCGGCAGCCAATGTGCTTCCGTAGTCTAGATGAACATATTCATGAGGAGCGTTGAGGGAGAAGGACACAGAGGTGTAGGGGATGGGGAGGAGGAATGGGAAGGGTGGGAGAGCGTACGGTTGGGGGGGGGAGGGGTGGGGGAGATTAGCTGGGAGTGGAGGGGACAGTGAAGAGTAGGGAGTCACAAACCGCATACTTGTACATGTACGTCGACACACAACTCTGCTCGCAAACAACTAGCATTGTCATAATCACACGACGCTTCCTCTCACACACTCGCTCATTCACTAATTCACTCACAAGGAGAGGGGAGAAGGAGGCTGCTCATGCAGCAGAGTCATATGCCTGTGGCCCACATACCTGTTGCACAACCACAATACAGACTGGATATGTTTCCCATACATACAAAAAAAGTTAATAATTATCACGTAAATATACGTCATTATGGTCATGATGTGATTTCAACAACAGCCCCAAAGTCTGCTCTGTGAGCAATGTAAGAAATTTGTTATCGCATGGTTGCTGCGGGCCTCCTGGCATATTATCACTCTTTTAGTATTGACTCCCATCGACTAATACCAAAGCAGTTGTATTTTTCGCCGGCCGAGCGCAGCGAGATAGGCGAGAAATGATTTCTCGCGAAATATTTTCAGCTGCAAATATGGCATCTGGTGTGTTCTTTATTGTCGCTTCTTTTCCTGACTTCTTCAGTCAGTTTTGAGTCTCACCAGTGTCCCTGCCCTCCCACCCTTCATTTCTGTGCATTTTATCATTGCTTTTTATCACTGTTTGCCGTGATGTGCTTGCCATGCCTACATGATGCCTAATCGCCATTGGGGATATACACCCGGTTTTCTCCCTCACAAATGCGTCCGTCGGCGCGAGGGTTTTTTCCGGCTGGCTCGGTCCAGGAAAATTAATCTGACGGTCCCAAGTGGTTCTGCATCATGGCCTATTTCTCCTATCCACTGACACGCCTATTCTATCTGAGACACTCTGTTCTCAGTCCTTGCTTCCATACCTCGCTCGTTATCCGGTTCGCATCTGGCTGCGGCCAACTACCCTTCACCTTGGGTGTTGTCGCTATTGCTGTCTATGTCTCTGTGTATGCCAGTATATGTGGAGCGAACTGTGTACATTATAATTATGGATCCTGGTTGTGCATCTTTATCTTTCCTTGTTCTATGTAAATACACTTTAGTAAGTACTGTTGTTGTCTGCGACTTGTGGAGTGAAGTTTATCATTATTCTATGGAGTGCAGGAACTAACTTGATGTTCACTCAGGAACATCAGTGGCGGGTTTAGGGGGGGGGGGGGGGGGGGTAGGCCTTGACGGATTATGCTATTATTTTCGTGAAATTATGCTTTTCGCATTGCTGAAAAAATTGCAGAATTATGCTATTTTTATGCTAAAAGTTATCATATTATGCCGCATTATGCTCACATATGCTGCTAATGTATTATGTATATGATGGTTCTGTGCAAAATTGCAGGGGAATTTTTTTGTAGAGGGCGTTGTACTGTAGTAGCAGAAGTTCAACGGGGTCAACGCACCGTCCGACCTAGCTACGACCGTCACTGATTGTAGTGGACTGGACATGTTATCAAGGGAGTCGTAAACCTACGACTTCCTGGTGCATCTACTGTCTTGTAGAGCATGTACAACTGTATGGAATTTGATGCGAACAGGCGGATTATTCCAATTTTATGCGATTCGTATGCAATTTGCCTCGACTTATGCGATTATTCGATTTTGGTAGGAATTATGCGAAAAATTATGCTAGCATAATCCGTCAAGGCCTAGGGGGGGTGCGGGGGGTGGGGGGGGGGGTGCGGGGGGTGCCCCCCCCCCCTCAAAAGTTTCGACCTTGGTTTCGAAAAATAAAAGGCAGGGCGCCGGGGCTAGCTACATGTAGCTGTAGGCTAGGCTCGGGGCGCTCGCGGTTGCACGCGCGGTTCGGTGCGCGAGCTGGTGTTGATTGTACACACTACCAGGACTACAATCCAGAGTACTGTAAATATACAAAATTTCGGCGCTGCAAAATTTCGGCACTTCACGATTTTTGACATTTCGGCGTGGGGTAGAGGGCATGGTATTACGACAGATGCTGTGAAAAATTTCATCGTCGTTTTAATTTAGGCGTTTTGGGTCGGTGCCGAATATAGCCGAAATTAAATAGCTGCCGAAAATTTGTATATTACTGGTTACAGACTACAGTATGCGTACAGTAACTAGTAAGGCTCGTACATGTCTACAGTCTACAGGGATCGCGGGTCATGAATAATCTTGCGCACTGTACAAAATGTACGTGTACAGTAAGATCGGGCGCCGAAGAACACCCAGGCTGGAAAACCGGCAAAATTTAAGAACAGTCCAGGCTAGAATAGGGCTTGAAAGTGATGACGTCAAAACGGCCAGGGAGTAGTAAGTTGACATCAGATTTCTATTTTTGGATCCACTAAGGTGTGACTTTGCTATTGCCTAAGTATGTGGGTGCATAGCAACCCACTCATGTCGCATGCAGGTGTGACTTTTATTTCGCCACCAGTTGTAACCCCGCCCCCAGTAGCCAAATCAGTCAGTTTCACTGGCTACATCACCATGCTGTGGGTAAGACCGCTTGAAATGTGCTTGGATCCATACAAAAACTGGATCCAAGTGGATCCAGTTTTTGAATTTTTGAAATTGTTGCTATGCTGTGACGTAGCACTTTCAAGCCCTATTATCAGATTTAAGAACACTAGATCTACATTGTACGTAGATCTACATTGTACATGTATGGGAGGTGAGTACATGTCATGTACACGTGTAAACAGTAACTGCTACATGTACAGTCATTCCCATTTACGACACCCACTAGTTTAGAAGTACTACATTGCACTACATGCACATGTACATGACAAACGTAATGACGTCACTCGATTCGCCGCGCGCGTGTGAATAAGAACGGTCTGGCTAGAATCAAATTTTTTTTAAAGAGAGCATGTCTGAGAGTACCAAAGTATGTGTGCAAGTGGATCTCTCCGATTTCGCTCAAAATTTGCAGGTAGGTTCCCTTGGGGGTGTGGATCGATTGTGCAAAGCCCTTGAAAAAGTTTCTGAAGGGAACCTTGAAATTTGCATACCCCTCAAAAATGGCCGAAATATCACATTATTTATGGGTCTCGAAACGAGTCACGCCACAGCGTATACGAACAAGCTATGAACAAAACTCCATCAAGCCAACATTGCCTCACCTTAGAAGTGTTCCTGGAGCAGTACCGCTTAGCCACGCCAGCATCCCAGAAGACGAGGTCCATCACCCCCTGACGCCACAAATGATCGTCTTGAAAATAGCCAATTTACAAGCGCTGGCAAAACAGCCAGCTACGTCCTCAATTGGCCAGAACTATACACCGGCAGATAGTAGAACACCTCTTCTAGCGCTGAGGACATGTCCCCCATCTTCCTTTTGGGGTTTTCTTGAAATATACTTTTTTGAATTTTTCCACTCGACCATGCTGAAATATGGCCAAAGTCATACCTGCGCAGGAAAGCTCGCCACTCCGCGACGTCTCCTCAGCAATTTCTACTCCAACACTACTCCCAAGGCCGCAGAACAAAGTGTAGTGTTGACTCTGACAAGGAAAAGCAGCGGTGATCACTTGTCACTCCAACGACAAGCTTCTCCTTGCGCCACCAATACTTTTTTGTGCGACTGTTGATGCAAAAGTGACTGAAGGCCTGAGCGCAGTTTTTGAATTGTATTGCAAGATGCACGGTGAGATCGCGTGCTCTGTGACATAGGATGACGCTTTCTGCGTCACGATACGCGGCCATCGATCGCGAATGTGCCTGGAACGCTTAGCGCTCTGGAGCTCTACCTTGATGACAAAGGACTTCTCATGAACCCTGACAAGACGCAGTTCCTGGTCCTTCGGCGCCCACGCCAACCTGTGCCGCATCTACCAATCCCCCTAGTTTGTAAAGGCAAGCCCCTCACCCCTGCAGCCACCGTGAAGTATCTCGGACTACTCATCGACGAGCATCTCACCTTCCAGCCGCAAGTCGAGAAGGTCTGCGGTGCGGTGTTCGGCAAGATTGCCGCCTTCAGACATGGCCGAAAAAACCTAACACCTGAAGCGAAGAGGACGTTCTATTTATCCATTGTGCAATCGACTCTCGACTATGCCAGTAACGCTTATCTGCACTGTCTCAGCGCCACCCTGTTCAATAAAATCGTGACGGTCAGTCACATAGCAATGAAGAAAGTTTTTGGGTTTGACCGTATGATGTCTACTGAAATTGTTCTCCGCAAATATCATCTCTATTCTTTTGAACAGCGCACAAATCTTAAACTCTATGTTTTCGTGTACCGCTGCTTGACCCCACATCTTGCTAGTCCCCTTCTCCAATCCTTGTTCCAGCTTAGGGCTGCTTTGCCTGGACACCAGGCTCGCACGCGCGGCCAGGCACAGCGCGCATTAGTTCTTCCGCCTGTTTCTACGCAATATGGCATGCGTTCTATTTCTTTCCTGGCGGCAGACAGATGGAATGCTCTTCCCACTGACTGCCGTCAGGCCCCGTCTCTTACTCTGTATGTAAACATGGTAAAAATTCACCTAGGGTTCCCAGTAAAAAGGCAACGCCTGTTGGGACTCCCCTAGTAAAATAATAAAATCTACTACTACTACTACTACTACTACTACTACTACTACTACTACTACTACTACTACTACTACTACTACTACTACTACTACTACTACTACTTGGAAGCGTGTTTTTATTGACCACATAAAATGATGATGCAAAGAAACTACTACTACTACTACTACTACTACTACTACTACTACTACTACTACTACTACTACTACTACTACTACTACTACTACTACTACTACTACTACTACTACTACTACTACTACTACTACTACTACTACTACTACTACTACTACTACTACTACTACTACTACTACTAACGCTAATCGGATCAGACATGGCAGAGGTAAGATGAGCTTCATTTCCTGCTTGAACTGCTGAGAACCCCCACAAACTGTCCTAGGAGTGTTGCAATGGCAGCAAGCCGTTGAAATATGCCCCGTACAGCATGGAGAGTTATTCGTCTTTCACACTTACCTCCTGCAATCCCGAACATAGTCCAACAGTAAAAGTCCCTTGGTTTCATGTCGATGCTCGACAAAAGCGGCTAGCTCGGTCCCTAGCCCTTTGTGTTGACTGCACTGGCGCCATGGCGAGCAGCACTGGCTGCACGCACTTGTCGCGTGAACTGCATGAGAGATTTCTTACGTCATAAAGAATGTGATTTCATCATCATTTCACTGGTAGGCCTGTCCGAAAAATGTGTTTTAATTTGCGGAAAATGGAAATGCAAAATGCACGGTTTTCTAGCCAACATTCAAACAAGAAATCAAAGGGGAATGTAAAAAAAATCAAAAAATCAAAGCCAAACAACCCAAAGCGCAGAGAAAATGCATCCGTTGCCATGGCAACCAGAATCTTTAAGGCAAAAATTAAAATTTCACCAGTTGTAGTCTTCGGAGTGCTAAGTCGAATGGTCTTGGTCCGAGAAAGCTAAGACGCTCCCTTCCTACTTGAATCCCAATCGAACTCGCGCACTTCCACCGAAACTGGGTGACTGCGCCCTACTACATGTAGATGGGGATTTGTGTGTAAAATGTCACTAAAAGCGCCATTTCGTTCTTATAAAAGCACGGATGACCGCGATTGGCCCATATGTTGTAGTCTTTTGGACGCTGAGTCGACTGGTTTTGGTCCGAAAAGGCTGCGATGCAGCGTTCCTCCTTTATTCCCAATCGAACATGGTTGAACAAGCGGCCACGTGCTCCAGGGTGCCCAAATCACCTGGTCACCACGCCATGGCGCCAGCAGGCGACAACTTTCACACCAAGGTTCAACTCGAGTGACAGGACTGCACCCAAAAAAGGTCAAACAGGCTAGTAAGGTGTAGTCTGGCCCTCCGAGAACTCGATGACATCCAGGTCGGTAATGAGGAGCTAATATGGCTGAGTGTCAGAACTGTGGATAAGAAGTCAGTGGCTGTGTGTGCTGCATATCGCTCTGGCTCCTGCCACGACAATGACATCAGTACCCTTGAAGCCATCAGTGCTGGCATTGACCTGGCCCGTAAATCTTGTCAATATGTGGTATTGGCTGGAGATTTTAACGTACACAACGTGGATTGGTTCGGCAGCACCAAGACAACTCATGCAGGTGTGTACACTGAAGACATGTGTGCTTTTCACTGCTTGGAGCAGCACGTGCATGAGCCCACCAGGGGCCTTAACCCACTCGACTTAATAATGACTGACCTACCGGGAGATGCGACCGTCAATACCTTAGCACCTCTGGGAAACTCTGACCATGCCTGTGTCCTAGCTGACTTTCATGTAAGCACAGCAGAGGAACCACCAGTGACCAGAACTGTCTGGCGTTACCAACGCGCAGACTGGGACAGACTCCGCCACTTCTTTAGAACAACAGATTGGCAGTCCACTGTCAGTGATGATCCTGATGCAATGTGTATGCACTTGACCCAGAATATTCTGGAAGGAATGCGCCGATACATACCGTCTAAGCAGTTGTGCATGAAACCATCTAACCCCTCTTGGTGGACACCGGAATGCACTGAGGCTGTAGCACAGAAACAAAGAGCATGGAGGAGACTCTGCGCCGACCGGTCAAGTGCCCAGCTGCAAGCCCGTTACAATGTCGCCAAGCACTCGGCTAACCATTGCCTGGCAACTGCCAAGCAGGCATTCACAGCAAGCCTGGCGCAGAAGTTAGCCTCTGGGTGTATGGCGTCTGGTGAATGGTGGCGAACCATCAAGAAGGCCTCTGGCCACGGAAACAGCCCATCCATACCTACTCTCCGCAGCACCGATGGTACGGAGCACGACACCAACCGCAGCAAAGCAGAGTGCATGGCCGAACACTTCGCCAACAAATGCAGTCTAGGGGCAGACGACCTATCCGCTCCATTTCCTTACGTCCGACCACGTACTGACCGCAACCTCTGCACCGTCCGGTTTCGCGAAACCACAGTCGAGCGAACTCTCCGCCAGCTCAACCCCACCAAGGCCACTGGTCCAGATGGGATACCTGCCCGCGTCTTGAAAGCTTGCTCTGCAGAATTGGCACGGCCGCTTTCAAAACTATTTACATGCTGTCTTCGCTCCGGTATCCAGCCACAACAGTGGAAGGTTGCAAACGTAGTTCCAGTCCACAAGCGCAAGTCTAAATCGTCGCCATCAAACTATCGACCAGTGTTGTTACTGAGCATCCTCTCCAAGGTCATGGAGACCATAGTCAACAGGGCAATGAGCAACTTCATGGAGACGAATCACGTCCTGTCAGAACGGCAATTTGGATTCCGTCGCGGCCACAGTGCAGCAGACCTGCTGACTGCTCTGCATCACCAGTGGGTGCACACCGCCGGAGATAAAGGAGCTTCTCGAGTGCTGGCCATCGACATTGCTGGAGCATTTGACCGGGTGTCTCACACTGGTGTGTTGCACAAGGCTAGAGTGTATGGCATCTCGGGAGACCTGCATCGGTGGCTCCAAGACTACCTCTGCAACCGCACACTTCAAGTCCTCATCTCCGGCCAGACATCAACCAGACGCCCAGTTAAGGCTGGGGTGCCACAGGGCAGTATCCTGGGGCCCACCTTATTCTTGGTCTACGTCAACGACCTTGAAGACCACCTCCCAATCGGCTCCAACCTTGCCTCATTCGCCGATGACACAACCCTATACGCCGAAATTGCAACGCTCGCTGCTGTTCCTGACAACGCTAGAGTACTCCAGGCTGCTGTCGACCTAATATCCAGTTGGGGCTCGGATTGGAAAGTGCAGTTCGAGCCAGCCAAATCTCAGGCCCTTAAAATTTCCCACCATCGTCGGGACTGGCCAAAACCCCCCATTGTCTTCAATGGAACTCCTGTCGAGGAGCAGCCCTCCATCAAAGTACTCGGCGTCACGTTTGACCATCAGCTAAAATTCAGCCAGCATATCCGAACTGTTGTAGTCCGAGCAACGCAGAGACTTGGAGCCTTGCGCAAGGCATTTCACTTGCTGACTATTCCTGCCCGGCTTCGAGCCTACAAAGCCTTTGTCCGGCCGGTTATGGAGTACTGCCCAATCGTCTGGATGGGGGCAGCTCCTTCCCACTTGAATCGGCTGGACTGGGTGCAGGAGCGAGCCATCAAGGCAATACATCCGCAATGCTGGCTTCCTAGCCTCATAATTCGCCGCACCATCGCTGCCCTCTGCCTCCTGTATAAAGCCCTTTGCGATAATTCTCCCGCTCTTCTCTCGAGAATGGCTCCACCCCCGACACACCAACCCAGGACCACACGCCTCACCCGCCAGGCTGTACGACTGTCCACCGCGCATCCCCATCAGTTACAGAATGTTCTTCCTGCCAATTCCCGGAACAATGTGAGCCGAGCCTTTCCCCACTCCGTCATCCCAATTTGGAACCAGCTGCCTACCTCTATCATTCCCCACCCATTTCACCCAAAGAACATCCAAAAGTTCAAGACAGCAGCTTATCACCATCTCCTCAGAACGAACTGGAACTGGGCCACTCATAGCATACGCGAGTAAGAGGGTACAGTGTCCTACCCTGCTTGGACACACATGTAATCTCTCCTCACGGACAGTCTCCTCTTGAATTTAAAAGTCTAACAGCGTTCACATCAATATTCAACTTATTCTTTTGCTCACTGAGCAATACAATCTTTCCATTTTCTTTCTTCTGTTTTCTTTTTCAATTTAATCCTCCCCACCCAATATCCCTTTGGTGCGTCCATGGAGCTATGAAGCCGAGACCTCTGGTCGGCGGAGCTTAATGGGCCCCACCACCACACTCCATCATTCACCCCAGTGTCTGGAGATATGTGGATTTTGTAGAGAAAAAAGAAAAAAACCCTGCAGGCACGGTGACCAGCTGACTGGCGTACGCAGGAGCACGTGACCGCTTGTTCAACCATGTTCGATTGGGAATAAAGGAGGAACGCTGCATCGCAGCCTTTTCGGACCAAAACCAGTCGACTCAGCGTCCAAAAGACTACAACATATGGGCCAATCGTGGTCATCCGTGCTTTTATAAGAACGAAATGGCGCTTTTAGTGACATTTTGCATACAAATCCCCATCTAGTAGGGCGCAGTCACCCAGTTTCGGTGGAAGTGCGCGAGTTCGATTGGGATTCAAGTAGGAAGGGAGCGTCTCAGCTTCCTCGGACCAAGACCATTCGACTCAGCACCCCGAAACCTACAACTGGTGAAATTTTATTTTTTGCCTTAACTTCCCCTTTAATCACAAAATATAATAATTATTATTGGTTTTAAAAAGGCGACGTGGAGACAATAATCTTAATAATGCAATGAATATAACTAAATGCGCACTCATATCACAACCATGGGGACGAATCATGTATTCCAGAACGTTTTCTTGTCACAATTCCATTGATAATTGTGACAAGAAAACGTTCTGGAATACATGATTCGTCCCCATGGTTGTGATATGAGTGCGCATTTAGTTATATTCATTGCATTATTATTGGTTTTCCATGTGATTTTTCCGGATGTCACACTGTACATGTACAGGTACATTGTATATGTGGCAACATGTACCTCTAATCCTGTCACATGTACACGCACTGCATGATCATAATCTTGTCAAGGTGCACCCCTTTTGCTGACAAGCCTGCAAAGCTAATCATGTCTCATCAGTGCAAGTGTAATAGGTCGCCGAGTGGTATCAGGAGGCACACACAAGAAGACTGACTAATATTATGTTATTCGGCTCAATCTGCCTGAAGTTATGTATACAACTGCTCCGGCTCAATCTGCCTGGAGGGACTCGGAAAGGAATACAACTGCTCCGGCTCAATCTGCCAGGAGGGACTCTGTTCTGTTCTGTTCTGTTATGTTCTGAAGAAATGAGTAAAGTATGGCAGCTTTTATAGGGCGAAAAGGAAGGAGATCATCATAGAGTCTGCATGAGCTATGAGTCATGAAAAGGGGCAGAAGTCTGTTGTGCCAGTCCAAACAGAACTTGGGAAGGCATAGCAACAGTATCTAAAATTTAATGTATAAGGATGAAAGAAGCAAACGGAACTTTGGAGGAGAACAGAGGCCAGGGAGGGCATTAGCAAATGGATGCAAACAGGATCTAGAAAGGGTCATGACTGTCCTCATGACCTCAGTCAGGGTCCGGAAATGGTGAAAGCCATTCTGCCACCATCAGCAGCCGCACCGCAATGCCGCATGTCTACTCGTGAGACAACCAGATCTGCAACACATCATCCATCGCAACTCACCAGTATTCTTCCTCCTCAGGCACGAAACAACACGCTCCGCTCATTTCCCCACTCCCCCATCGGAACGTGGAATCAGCTCCCACCTACCCTTCTGCAGTCTCCCCCTTCCCGCAGAGGTATGCACACGTTCAAGAAAAACGTCAACGACCACTTGCAGCGCAGCAAGTGGGAGTGAGCCACAGACAGGCTATGATCTCTGCCAACACACCAGCCTAATTATACTGACCGCACTCCAGCTCCCTTCTACCCGTCTTTGATCCCCTTCGCTCAGCCTTAAAATCCGATTATCAGTTCACTCCATCTTCCTATGGTGCACTGCTTTTACTATTGTTTTGTCCTGTCCCAATCTCAAATTCTCCCCATTATCGTTTGCAAAGCCGCGTTTAAGCCGGTGCTCCCCTCTTGGATGCACATGTTTCTTTTCTCCTATGTATTGGCGCACAGGAGTAACGATGATTCCGAGACCTTTGGTCGGAGGAGTTACTTTTGCCCCGCCCCCACTTCCATCCAATATGCCACCGCCCCCGCTGTGCAGCATCTGATGGTACTGTGGTATTCAGTAAAAAAAAAAAAAAATAGGGTTGTACCGGTCAGCCATGTCAATGACGCTTTCTCCCATCGATGGCGTTGTGGTTGGCCCGCATCCTCTGGTGTCTCATATGCTACCCGGTGCATACCAGTTCCGTCCTTCTCAGCCGTGCTATGGCAGCATGTGGAATGTACAGGCAGTCCTGGATCGGTTCCGGAACATGTCCTTCACGCATCAGTCTCTCAAAGAACTGACTCTCAGGTTGACTCTGCTGCTGGCTCTGATGGGTGCCCGGCGTTGCTCTGAGCTGCAGAAGCTCGATGTTCGTTTTATGGACATTATTGTCAACGCTGCTTCATTTGGGATCCCCACTTTTACCCAGAATCAGCGCGTCGGTGATCCAGCCAAGCAGTTTGTCTTCCCTGCTTGCCCTCAGCGCCCTCCGTTGTGTGTGGATGCTCTAAGGCAGTATTCTGCTCGCACAGAGAGAGAGAGTTTGCCGCCCGCTGCCGCCGCGTCTGCCAACCCTCTGCTGCTGTCGCTCCGACGTCCTCACAAGCTGGTCTCACCGAGCACCGTTGCCGCTGAGGTGGCTCCTCACTTCCATGTCGGATGCTGGTGTGGACACCATCGTTTTTCACGGCGCATTCCACACGTAGTGCGGCCACCTCCGCTGCCTGTCGGAAGGGAGCCTCTGTACCCGACATCCTCTGGGCCACCGCCTGGGCGCAATCCTCTATATTCCAGAGGTTTTATTCTCGTGATGTTTCACCCTCCTCCTTCTGATGGCACCACCTTCGGTGCGACTGTCCTTGGCTGACAGTCTGTTATTTCGCCGCTCATGATTGCGGCCGATAGGGTCCACGGCTTCAGTCCGCCGTGTTCTTTTCTCCTACACATTTGGGTTTTTCTCAGACCTTTTCCTTTCCAAAGGTCCTGTATATACCTGGTGCACCAGTTTTTCCCAGGTGTTCCCACTCAGGAGTTTGCATTGTCCGTTAATTCTGCATAGTTGACAATGCTAAGTTGTATTCCATTTTGGTATGATCTACTCCACTCGCCGTTCCGTGCGTAAGTTTTATGATAATTCCATCTGTACTCAGTGATGGTCATTCGGTGGTCTGTGCCTGGCATAGTGTGGGCTGATTATGCTTGTTTATCATGCCACGCACCTTTTACTAGAACTTTCACTAAGTCCTTGTGTGGACAGTGTGATAGTTTCTTGTTTCCGCTCAGGGTGCGGAACCGACTTTAAACAAGACATAGTTATATCTCACCGGAAACTCCGACATGCAATTTCCCATTTCACAAGCAATGGAAAATTGTGTAGTGAAGTGGGAATTGTATAAGGAGTTGGAGGTGAGATATAACTATGTCCCACCCACCCACCCTGTTTGGGTTTGTTCTCCATGAAAATAGGCCTGAAGGGCCTTGGATGAGCTGCATCAAGTACAGCTTCATTAGAATATTGAACTTTAAAAAAAAAAACTTTAAAAAAATGCTTTAAAAAAATGCTGTGTTCGAGCATGAAATCGCGTAAATCGCGAGGGCTAGACAAAAAAGTCATAGGTTTACGACTCCCTTGATAACATGTCTAGTCCACTACAATCAGTGACGGTCGTAGCTAGGTCGGACGGTGCGTTGACCCCGTTGAACTTTTGCTACTACGGTACAACGCCCTCTACAAAAAATTCCCCTGTTATTTTGCACAGAATCATCATATACATTAGCAGCATATGTGAGCATGATGCGGCATGATACATGTATGATAACTTTTAGCATAAAAATAGCATAATTCTGCCATTTTTTCAGCAATGCGAAAAGCATAATTTCACGAAAATATTAGCATAATCCGTCAAGGCCTAGACTGCTCACTGAGTCCTACATATATATAATTATATTGGCTTTGGCTCGATTTTGGTGCGGGAGGGCCCGGGAATCTCTATTTTTTTTGGTCTCGCCTTATAAGAATTTATAACATCCCTATGCTTTTTGTCTAGGTCATCAAGGCGAAAAAGCATAGCGTAGGGCCCTGAGCTTCCAAGCTCTCTCGTTATTATTATTATTATTAGAAGCTTCTCCGCGTTGGCATCAATGCAATGTAGATTTACACAGCATGTATAGCTTTCGCATAAGCCGAAGCGACAACAGCCAAACAGGATATTGATGGCGATATAAAACATATGCGATATAAAACGCGTGACGAAAATAGAATACAATTAAAACAAGCAAACGAGCAAACGAGCAGCTCAATCGAGTTGAATTTGAATTTTTATTTTTTTATTTTTTATTTATTTTTTATTGGGAACACAGCCCTACATAGAGACATGTGGAGACAAACACAAGCCAAGACACAGGGGATGTAGGGACGACGTGCCGATGTACAGGGAGCAACTCGACCGACCAGGGGTCTCGGCGTTAGCGTTGCAACCTGGCATCGAAAAAAAGGGGGGGGTTGCATGGTCAGGTAGCAAAAATAATAATTTGGTGCGAGAAAGGGGCGCTAGTATTGCACCAAATAATGTAAATTAACCCTTTCACCACTGTCGACGTATATATACGTCATGACGTGTGCACCTGCCCCACTGACGACGTATATATACGTCCTCGGTGAACGTCGCGTTTGTACTGATGCCTCAACATCAGTGGGGCCCGGAACTGTTCCTCAGTGGGCTGAAGGACCTGATCGACGTGTACGCAGCGTATGTGGCCAGTCTGCACAGCAGAACAGCCGCGAGCATCGAGTTTGAAGTGCGTATTTTGGCATATCGTTCAAATAAATTGTTTTGCTCAAAGTTCGTTTTCGTCATCTTGCCCTGCTGTTTCTCGGCAAGGTAAGTAGCTCAACTACTCTGTGTCGATGGAAGGAGTCCTGTGAAGCAGTGTGAGGCGGGTAATGACTCTGAGGATGATTCTGGAGACAGCGAAATTGTGTCGGAGTCGTTTTCTGAGGATTACGAATTTGCTGCTATTCAAAAGATCGCAGCTGGCTCGGACGCAGGGGATGCTGGAGACCAAAGAGATTTGGAAAGCGATGCTGAAGTCTCTGACACCTAGGCATGGTGTTCTGAGCAGGAGCTATCTGTCGTGAGCCCGTTTGCTGAAGTTCCTCAAGTAAACTGCGATCAAATTTGAAGGTCAGATTTTTGAAAATATTTGAATTTGAAATCAAGTGTACTGGTCAGACATGCATGCAGATCACAATAGAGATGTGCATACATGTAAGTATTGTATGTTGAGTACAGAGCCAGGCACCTACAGGATGGTGATTGCTATCTAATATGAATCCAGAATAATCCCGAATAGTCAACAATTGTGCAATTTTGAACCACTATCAGAAATTGCACAGCCGATTGTTTCTTGAATTTTCATGCGTACGTACACCAGTACGTAGTATGCACTCGGCTGTTTAGGGAATGCTTCAGACTATTTTGGTAGCTGGATTGTCTTGCCAGTGAGTGTCCAAATCAGAGAATGAGCTGTATTGCATTCTCTATCAATATGACTTTACCTGTGCCGCGTACGTACGTACGCGTGCGGCCAGTGATGATTCACCCTGGGATGCGCCGAGCACAGTGAGCCAACCGCTGCCACTGCACCGGCTGCTATTATAGCCGATGCAGTTGCTGTGGTTGCTACTCCAGTTACTCGGCATCCTCACTGTCCATCATATGGTTTTGTCTTGAAGTAGGTAGGGCTGCTGGAGGATTCAAGCTTTACGAGGCGCCCAAGAAAAAGAAAGACCCATTCTGGATCGCGCAGTCGCATATGATTCAAGCGCCGTATAAAACGAGTTGCTGTACTCTAGTCTAGGTTGCCGTAGAACACCATGATCATATCAAGCTTGTTATATGACATTTCTCCATTCTGAAGTCAACACTGATCAGTTATAGCACTGCTTGCCATTGCTTGTCTGATCTTTGTCGTCAATTGCCTAAATTGAATGAATTTTGAGGAAAAATCGCCAAAAGTCGCATATCTAAATATGGTGTTATGAGTCTCGTACAATGAAATCCTACAAAAAATTTTTGGATTCACAGTGCATATGTCCATACCCAACATCTTCAATCAATTTTGGACCAGAATATGCATTTTCAAAAATTGCCATTTTTGGCCCAGTGGGAGGTGATTTTCCGGTCAGGGCTGAAAGGGTTAATACGTGTAGTGACTAAACCAGAAGGGAAAATGAAGAAAGAGGACAATAATCATAACAAGCAAGTAGTAGTAGAGAGGTAAATACTAAATGGGTCTCAAATCTCAATATCATCGTCACAGGTACTGTGTGGACCACAGCCATCTCTTTCGGATTAGATCCTTACAGACGTTGACCTTGAAGGTTTGGAGGCGTCTTGAATGAGGCTCGTGAAGCAGGAGGTCCGCAGGCAGGTTGTTCCAGGGTGTGATGGCGAAGAAGGGGAAGGATCGCAGGAGGTAGTCAGGGGCTGTGCGAGGGGGTGTCCACTTCAGCTGAAAGGCATGGTGCGTCTGACGTGTTTGCCGTGTGCACATGCTAGCTACGGCAGGGGGCTTGGTTGGTGGCAGCATGGCCTTTACCTGGGGAGGCCCTGGAATGTAGTGCAGCTTGAACAAGTATGACAGGGCTGCCACCATCCGACGAAGCTGAAGACTTTGGAGGATGGTTCCAGGTCCCAGGAAATGCAGGGCACGTTGCTGAACCTTGTCCAGCTGGGCCATGTTAGTTGCGGCTGCGCTCGACCAGGCCAGTGGGGCATATTCAAGTAGGGGTCGCACGAATCCCTTGTAGACCGTCACTCGACCATGGTCGTCCAGGATGGGTGCTGCCTTTCGTAGGAAACCCAGCCTTTGGGAGGCGCGCAGTGCAACACTGCGAGTGTGCGCTCTGTAGGAGAGAGTAGGGTCGAGCATGACTCCCAGCAGCTTCAGGGTATCTGTCTCCTGGAGTGCTTCACCTCCAAAGGTGACTGGTGGAGTGCAGGGGGGAACGTGCTTGCGATGTAGAGTCATGCGCTGTGTCTTGGCTGGCTCAAAACAGATACGCCACTTGCGGCCCCACTCCTCAAGACTGTTGAGGGACCCTTGGAGGGAGGCGGTGGACTGTTGGAGATCGTCAGTTTCTGATCATTACCAGGGTTCATCTGTGAGCAGCAACATATCTCTCCAGGATACGGCCGCTGAGGTAGCTCCACGCCCCGCGATTCTGGGCGATGCTCCTCAGCTCCTCAAGATCTGCCGAGGTCTTGAGGGTCCTCCCAACCAGCTCGAGATCGTGTTTGAGCACGACCGGCAGAGTTGTGCGCGGCCTGCCCCTCCAGGTAGGCTCAGTGGATGGCTTGAAGTAGGAGCACATAATTGACAGGTTCGCCGGTGCACTCTGGTCCAGCCGCAGCACGTGCCCAAACAGACGCCAGCGGGCTCCCAGGATCGAGATACCAAGTGGTGTTGACTTTGTCCTCTTGTGCAGGGTGTTATTCTTGATCTTTGCTGCACATCATAGCATCACAAATTGCATGTACATGTACATGTATATAACTGCTCCTTTGCAAACTTGCACACAACCAGGGCTCCATTTTAGGTCCCCTGCTCTTCCTCACATACGTTAATGACCTCCCCTATTCAATTCCCAATATTTCTTTGTTTGCAGATGATACCACTGTCCTTGCTTCCTCCCCATCTCACGCCACCCTGTACCCCAAAGTTCAGACCTGTATCAACGACATTGTTCACTGGATGAGCACTTGGTACCTTAAGCCAAATGTGAGCAAAACCGAGCTCCTCCTTTTTCCCCCTCCCACAGATACAGTGCCCATCTTCCACTTTCCTGATGATTCCGGTCACCCTATCTCTGTAGCGCCCCACCATAAACACCTTGGCATTGTCATAGATTCAAATTTTCAAATTTGAAATTTTGCAGCCCTCCACTGTGTTCGATAAAATCGCGAAAAATCGCCACATACTGGAGCTCACCAGGGCCAGGGCATATCTTATTCTGAAAATACTGTAACAGTTATTCACCAAATTCTCGGACATGGCCGATCTTCTATTGACGGTGAAAACTATTTTGACTTAAGTATAACTAGCGATGCTACTCAAAGTAATAATACCGTGGCTTGAACAAGTGAAAAAAGTCAATAAGAGACTCAACAGTAACTTTAGTCGATCTCATGTAATAAGGCAACACTGCCTGTTTGTTATTCGACGTTAAATAAACCAATCCAAAATCCAAAAAAACAGTCATAAACGTTCAGGGAAATTCCCTAAACTACAGTCAGTTCAACAAACAACCTTGATCCAGCATTGGATTGTTCAAACTGTTGCAAAAGAAGGATCCACAAGCGGGATTCGAACCCAGCATCCCTGTCTTTCCAGGACAGTGCCCCACCCATTAGGTGCTAAGTGCCTATGAACAGATCTTGCATTGACTCGGTCTCAGTTAGCGTTAAAGACTCTGTGACTTGGACTCATGTGCTGGTTGGATTGAGAAGAATTTGTAGATGTGTGCCAACAGAGACTTTGGCTAGGCATGTTGGCATGTTTGGAATACTGGGCTACAGTAGCAGCACTCTTGAGCAAGTGGAAATCATTTCCCTTTTCGGGGTTTCTGAATCACACACATATGTTCTTTGGCCGAGTCATTGACGAGGGCTGGCAATGTATATTATAATTTCTTCGTGATATTCCTGATGATGTGCTCTCCTTGAAGCAGACGCATGGATCCACTGCATTCTCGATGGCAATGATGCAGCAACAACAGCAGGAGCCGCAACAACAGCAGCAGCCGCAACAACATCAGCAGCTAGAACAACAGGAAAAGCCGCATCAACATCCCCTACCGACGGCAACGACTGGCAGCAGTCTACACCAGTATGGTAACACGCCAACGGCATCCTCCCTCAGTGGACCGAGTGGCACAGCGGTATACGCTTATAAGAGCTCTCCGTACTATCGCCCTGGCAACAGACTGATACAGCATGGTCAGGCATCTTACTCTGGAAATTCGGTGAAGGCTTTGCCGGGACACCAGGGCAGTGTGAGTAAACAGACACACACACGCACAGACACACAGACACACACCACACACATACACACACGCACTACGTCAGTCGCAAGAAGGGAAGGCATGGTTTGAAGAGTTTAAAAATGTTCATGTTGTCACCATGGAGAAAGCAATGTGCGGCACAATGTGCTTCAGTGTGACGATGAGCTCCTTAAGGTGGTTGCGCCCATTCTGTGGCTACATCTGCATGTCGCACCGGTCTTCTCACAGGTGGTAAAGTGTGGGCTAAAAGTACAACACCTCTTTGTGTGGACCCAGAAATCCTTTCATGGAACGTTTTTCTGGCAAACAGAGCAGACCAACGAGAACACCTGGTCTTGTCTGACAAAAGGCTGGTCTCGAGAAGACCACAGGAAGCCTGATCATTGCAGCAGAAGACAATGCCTTGGCTTCCTATCTGCTCCATGCCCAAATCTTTCATCAGGGCAGATGCCCGCTGTGTAGGATGTGTGGAAAGGCGGGCGAGTTGGTTGCGTTATCCAGTGCCATTGTTCAAAGCTCGCTGGATGGGATTACTTGGAGCGTCACACGGCTGGCCTCTTTGGTCCACTGGTTGCTTCCATTGTGTCCATGGGACACCTTGTGAAGACAAGTACTACAAGCATCACACTGATCCAGTGATAGAGCATACCAAAACCTGTAATGTTACAGTGGCGTGTCCAGGATTTGGCTGAGGGGGGGGGGGGGGGGGTTGCGGCCAGGATGGGGTGGGGGTAGACATCATGCTACTGTCCCAGGTCAGCCATTTTGAAAACCGATGTCAAGAAGCCGTAAATCTCACACACCACTTAGAGCAGTATTTCTGTACACGCAGTTACATTGTACATTGTAATCTTCAAATTACAATTCTTTTCAAATACATCCATTTTCAACCTCATATCTTATTAGGGGTTCCAGGATCTGGCCGACTGGGTTCGAGGACTTTCTCCACGCGCTACACACAAACGTTTGGTCGCGCGATGACGGCTCATTCTAGGCCAGTGCGCTGGGATATCGGAAGTTCTGGAGGATTTTTGAAGTCACATGTGGCTTCCTGAGGTTTTCAGCTGTCCAATGTGGGGTTTTTGATCGCCGTGCGGCGAAATTAGGCCATTGCGATCAGTCAAAGAAGAAATTGAAGGCGATTTTCAAGTCTAAAATGGCATCTTAGGGGATTCTTAAACCGATTTTCAGCTTCAGCACCCAAAAACCTTTCGGAATCACCCATGCCGGTGTTTTTCTCAAGCAAGGCAGAGCAGCGCAACAAAATTTGAGTGCGCCGAGTAGGACTAAAAGCACCTCCGACATGGCGATTTTCTCAAGAGCGAGGAAGAAGAGTAGATCTACACTAGAAACTAGGTGTTACCCCCAGCGCAGTCAGCTGATCGCGAGTATCAAGCAGCACGAAGACCAGGATTGCGCTGTGCCTAGTGAGCACGACGTAGTACACGATTCTGTACTATCTCCTGTTTGCGAGGAACAAGGAGAACAGGCGGCGGCTTGGATTTACGACCCGTGCGCTGGCGGAGAACAGTGAGCTGCCGTCATTACCGATCGAACTGGTTGGTGTTGGAGCTGATGCAGTATCTCTCACCATGATCAGCCTGATCCCAGCTCCCATCGACAGCGTCTTCTGGATTTGGTTCGCAACTTGCAAGCTCTGCAGAGGACGGCATCGACAACATCAACATTGGCGTGTTTGTGACTTGCCGTCCTTGTCGGCAATGGCCAAAGCCGTGCTGGTGACTTGACGTCCTTGTCGGCCAAAGCTGTGTGAAGAAGAGGGGTAGGCTCGCCGAATCGAAGCGTGCATATGTCCTCCGCTCAAGGCAAGGATAAGAGGCCGGCTGTAAACTGTGACAAAATTTCATCTGATTCGTGTGAAAATGTATGTAGCTAGGTGGTGGCTGTGCAGTAGTTTGACCATGTTTTGAGCCGATTTCCCATTTGATCGCCAGAGATAAATACACCCATTTCGCTGTAGAAAAATGGCTATAACTTTCGAATGCCTGGACCGATTTTGATAAAATTGGTACCATAGGATTTCTCATTTCCTCGGTGACATTGTCCAAGAACAAGCTAGCTTGAATTATGAATTTGAAATTTTGACTGGAATCCCTAATCTTATCCCTTTTTGATATCAATATTTCTCGTAGTGAACGCAGACCGAACAAGCATGTTTTCAACTCTCATGGGAAATTTTCATCTTCCCTTTTCTTACATAAAATCGGCAAATTATGGAATTGCCTTCCACCCAAAATTACCTCTATAGATTCTGTTTCAGAATTTCGGACACAATTTTGCGCTCATTATAAACAGCACAATGCCTGCACAAGTCGCTTCACTAGTATATAAATTGATGATCGTTCTCACCGCTCAAAGCATCCTTTACATAGGCAGCGGTACTATGTCCACTTGTCACTGTTCGCTGTTCTGGCTCCTCGCTGACAACAGGTGCTTCCACGTCTGGCGGACAGTTTGCACGTCTGCAAACTGTTGGAGAAATTCAAGAAGACTGTTGAAGAGTAGCCGAAGTATGAGTTGTGATTTGGCCATTCTCCAAGACAAGAAGAGTTCGACAAGTAGATTATGAGCCTGGTGGTAGCGATGTCAGAGTGCCGTGCCACGTGACCTCCACGCTTGTCGCTGGATTCCCTAGCAACCAGCTGAAATGATGGCACAAAAGGCCAGTACGGCAGAATGCCAGTCGCGGCCAGAGCGTGCAGTACTCATGGTACTTGGCACGCGGGATATTCAAATGTGACCTGAAGACGTCAGTGACAAGCTTGGTCGTGACTATTGCCACGAAAATAGAAGATGAACTTTCGTATCCGCGTTTGCATGGTTTGTGCGGGCATGTCTGAGAATACCAAAGTATGTGTGCAAGTGGATGTCTCCGATTTCGCTCAAAATTTGCAGGTAGGTTCCCTTTGGGGTGTGGATCGATTGTGCAAAGCCCTTGAAAAAGTTTCTGAAGGGAACCTTGAATTGAAATTTGCATACCCCTCAAAAATGGCCGAAATATCACATTATTTATGGATCTAGAAACGAGTCACGCCACAGCGTATGCGAACAAGCTATGAACAAAACTCCATCAAGCCAACATTGCCTCACCTTAGAAGAGTTCCTGGAGCAGTACCGCTTAGCCACGCCAGCATCCCAGAAGACGAGGTCCATCACCCCCTGACGCCACAAATGATCGTCTTGAAAATAGCCAACACAAGCGCTGGCAAAACAGCCAGCTACGCCGCAGAACAAAGTGTAGTGTTGACTCTGACAAGGAAAAGCAGCGGTGATCACTTGTCACTCCAAACGACAACCTGAGCGCAGTTTTTGAATTTTATTGCAAGATGCACGGTGAAATCACGTCCCTTGTGACGCAAGAATGCCAAGTCGCGTGGCCCACGGCTCACGAGATTTCGGAGTCACCTTTGTCAAGTGCGCTTTTTACTCGCCTTGAACGCCCGTTGGTCTGGAAGTGATCACACTTGTGTTGTGACTGCGCTCAAGAACACGCTGATCGTGCACGTTGTAGGCCTACGAACCGGGACTTTCCCTGACCATGTAGGTCGAAGAGACGAAGAGTCGAAGACCAGTGAAATGATGATGAAATCACATTCTTTATGACGTAAGAAATCTCTCATGCAGTTCACGCGACAAGTGCGTGCAGTAGGCCTGTCCGAAAAATGTTCTGAATTTTTTTGCATTTTGGGGTACATTTTGCATTTTTGCATTTTTTCTGAATTTTGCCCATTTTCGGTCGAATTCCAAGGTTTCAGCCAAGGTTTCAGCTCGACCAAGCCAAGTTCGGCTTGCTATTTCGGTGTCTTCTGTCCCTCTTGCCTTGGCTGAGACTCTAGCCTTACTTTGCACTGGCCTCCTAATCACACAAATGCGAACACATGGGTGTTTAGTTCTACATAACATTGTACAGTCATGTGCATGCAGGTGTGATGATGTAAAACTACAAAGATGTGTTCTAGTACAGGTACTGTAGAATCCAGCAAGCGTAAGGGAAACACAAGTGACTTGTGTAGTATCCCTGCCTTGCTAGTACTGAACTGTAGCTGACTACTACATCTACATCTACTGACCTCTAATCATGTCACATGTACACGTACATGCACTGCATGACTCTTGTCACTCCTTTGCTGACAAGCCTGCAAAGCTAATAATTATTAATTATATCACTTCTCACCACTTGTGTTTCTCTTGCGCTTGCTGGATTGCATACTACATATCCAGTGTCTGCTCCAGCGCCGGGTGAGCCGGGTAATCCACCCGGTTGGGCGGCGCTTGCACCCGGTTGTAAATAATACCGGGTCACCTGTGACCCGGTTGGTACTGACTTTACACTTTCGAACTTTGAAAGGACTGACTACATGGCTTGTGTGTGTGTCAGATACTTCTTCTTCTTTCGTAATTTTCTAATTCCTGTCCTCTCTTTTCTAAATGCGGCTTATCCATTCGCCTTTATATCATTGGGCCTAGTTCCCGTTTACTGTCCGAATTAAAATAAACCAACCAACCAGTTAAAGCATGTGACTCGGCTGGTGAGATAGCGCCAGGTACATGTGTACCCGGCTCCGACCCGGTTGAAATGGTTGCGCCAGGTACACGTGTACCCGGCTGTCCTACAGTCCTAGAGCAGACACTGATATCTTTGCTAGTTTAGATCATCACACCTATTTACATGACTGTAGAACTAACACCCACATGTTGTACTGTACCTCCCTGACCCTGACTGAGGTCATGAGGACAGTCATGACCCTTTCTAGATCCTGTTTGCATCCATTTGCTAATGCCCTCCCTGGCCTCTGTTCTCCTCCAAAGTTCCGTTTGCTTCTTTCATCCTTATACATTAAATTTTAGATACTGTTGCTATGCCTTCCCAAGTTCTGTTTGGACTGACACAACAGACTTCTGCCCCTTTTCATGACTCATGGCTCATGCAGACTCTATGATGATCTCCTTCCTTTTCGCCCTATAAAAGCTGCCATACTTTACTCATTTCTTCAGAACATAACAGAACAGAACAGAACAGAGTCCCTCCTGGCAGATTGAGCCGGAGCAGTTGTATTCCTTTCCGAGTCCCTCCAGGCAGATTGAGCCGGAGCAGTTGTATACATAACTTCAGGCAGATTGAGCCGAATAACATAATATTAGTCAGTCTTCTTGTGTGTGCCTCCTGATACCACTCGGCGACCTATTACACTGGTGGCAGCGGTGGTTCAATTTTATAATTGCTAGATTCGAACCCACCTAGTATCTGTATTACACTGGTGGCAGCGGTGCGCGATTTCGGCCCTGTACTGTAAATCTACTGTTTACGCAACTTCAGTCTTGTTGTTGCCGTCCTTAGTCAATCATTGTCGTCAGTCTCGTTATTAGTACCTACATGTATTACATTGATGGCAGCCTCGAACGATGAGCGGAAAGCACCGTTAATTGGCCCCAACCGCGTTTCTGAACCCATGACGATCTGAGATTGTGAGAACGATGCAGAATCCCGGTTCGCCAGTCCATCCGAACAGCAGATCGACGCTGCGACGCCCGCGTTCCGGCAAAGTGGATCACCATACTTCTCCGGCGAGCTCTCATGCCCTCCGGCATGTTCCTGTACTACCGGTATATGTACGACCCAAGCGACGTCGGCCCTTTCGTCTCCGTCCCTATTGCCGATCCTGCAAGAAAATTGGCCATGACATAGCGTATTGCTATCATCCTCGCGCCACACGACCCATCTTCACTTCAACCCAGGTATGTCACCCTACTTGCTGTACCGCAACTCTATCGCCAACCCTTTCAAATGCACCTGTTACTGACGTGAGTACATATGCCACCCCTACCATGCAAGCTCCGCCATCCCGTGATTGTTTCCATTCTGTGATCATGATCATTGCTGCCATATTCCTCTCACTAACTCGTTCTGCTGCCAAAGTTGTTCCCCTGCTAACATCTCTCACCTTTAGTTTGTTTGCTACACTACACGCGATACACAAGGCCCTCCACGTCCCTTCAGCAAATCCATCCCATAGACAATCCCACTCCCAGTCCCCATCCCACCATTCGATCAACAGCCTAGGACTCACAACCCTCCATGTACCTTCATGTACGTCAAGATACATGCAGTACACAGTTCTAGATCACCCAACATTTCGCCACACTGCAGCTTCCGTACGACCGCTTTCTCAAGTTTCTGACCGCAACGTTTCCTAGCCTTTTCATCACCCATCCCGATCATGTCCACCCCGTAACGACCAAGCAATCAGTTTCAGACCCAAAATACTGTATACCCTGCAAGCACGCACTCAAATAACCAGACCATGTTACAATGATTATACCGCCACATGATGCGCGAGTCTACTTTTCCCGTTGTACCGTCCCAGAGAGACGCGAATGAAGAACTGTTACCGTCCACAGTGACGCGATTTTACACATCCTTTTTTTACCGTCCAGTATTGAGACGCGAACACATACATCTTCCCGTTCCACAGAGAGACATGTCCTTCACACATTATACACACGGGGTCCCTACTTTATTATCAGTCTACCAAGCCTTAATTAATACTTTTGAAAAATCACGAGGGCGTGATTATCTGTAGGAAGGGAGGGTGTAGTATCCCGGCCTTGCTAGTACTGAACTGTAGCTGACTATGTACTAGTACTACATCTATATCTACTGACCTCTAATCATGTCACATGTACACGTACACGCACTGCATGACTCTTGTCACTCCTTTGCTGACAAGCCTGCAAAGCTAATAATTATATCACTTCTCACCACTTGTGTTTCTCTTGTGCTTGCTGGATTGCATACTACATATCTTTGCTAGTTTAGATCATCACACCTATAATATTATGTACATGACTGTAGAACTAACACCCACATGTTGTACTGTACCTCCCTGACCCTCCAAAAAGTGCAGCTTGTACAGAAAGCAGAGCCCTGCTACGGTACGGCGAATGTCGAGGCTCGGGAGGTATGATCCATCTCCAATTATGTGCAGGGCGGGCCGCTGGATGGCAGTGAGGCGGGCCAAGGTGGTGGGGGCTGCGCTCATCCACACCAGCATGCCATACTCTAACACAGGGCGGACAAAGCCACGGTACACGATTGCCCGGTACTTTGGGTCTAGCACAGCCGATGCCTTACGGAGGAAGCCGAGCCGCTGGGCTCCGCGTACTGCAAGCTGTCGGATATGGCTGCGGAATGCCAGCTGCCTGTCGAAGGTGACGCCAAGAAGCTTGAGCTCCTCTACTTCTGGCACGACTGCTCCTTGGAAGCGTATTGCGTTCGGGGGGTGTAATGTTCTGGGACATTATTATTATTACAGAACTGGTCAAACCAAAGCACTAACAAAGACAAAACTAAAGACCAAGAACTAGGAACATAAAGCACAGAGAAAGGGAACAAAACAGATACACATATAAATATCGTACAAGATACTATAATAGTACAATACTATAATAATAGTATTAACCAGGAGGCCTGCAACATCACATTCCTCCTTTTCTCGAAAGTCTACAACTACAGTCCATAGAAATACTGACCATAGCAAACTTCAACGTAGCATTTCAACAAACTAAATATACCAAAATAGGCTGTCCAAAACGCGACGAATAACCAAAAGCGTTCTATCAATCCATGTCATAAAATATGTAAATATACAGTATAATGTAAGCTCATACATTGTTAGCCGAACGACCAGTCAAACACAACTGTCACACAGCCTAGTCAATGCCGAACAGAACAAGGGCCGGACAGGTTCCTTAGCATTTCACGCTTAACCTGTCTGACCTGCGGGGCTCCGCACGATGCTGGGGTGCCTCCTGCACTTCGGGGCTAGGTTCAGCCGGATGCTGCTGCCGGAATGGTTTGGTGAACTGTACGTTCCTCCGCACAAGCTTCCCATCTGGTGCCTGAACCACTACTTGGTCCCCATTCCGACTAACCACCACATGAGGTTGGTGATGGAATGGTGTGTCGACCTTCGACCGTATCTCCGAACGCTTTAGCAGTACTGAGTCACCTATCTGCGTTGACTGGCTTGTGGCATGGTTGGCGTCATCTGCAGAGTCACGCATACTCTGCTTACGCTCGCTGTCACGATCTCTGACGGCCTCGTTTGTCGCTGGTTCACCGAGGGCTGGTAACTTGCAGTGCACTTTGCGCCCAAACAATAACTCAGCTGGAGCAACTCCGGTGGTGCTATGTGGCGTTGAGCGGTATGCCATCAAGAATCGTTGAACCTCCCGCTTCCACGTCTTTCCTTCCGCATATGCAGCACGGATCACTTTCATCAGGAATCGATTTTGTCGCTCAACTTCACCGTTAGCTCTCGGCCACAGTGGTGTAGTACGAAGCTGTTGAACACCACACTCATGTAGAAACTTCGCAAACCCTTCCGAGTTGAAAGGTGGGCCATTATCCGTACGCAAACTCGTCGGGATACCGTGTCGGCTGAACTGGGCTTCAATCATCGGAATCACAGCTTCAGCTGATGTTGACTTGACCACATCTACTTCGAAATATCGACTGTAGTAATCCACAAGCACCACAATGTGCTCGCCAGACGGTAGTGGACCCAGCAAGTCAACAGCCAAATGCTGCCATGGCGCATCTGGAAGAGGAGTGGACTTGACTGGCGGTGCATTGGCTGGCGCTGCAACCACTTGGCAGGCATGACACGACTTGCAGAGCTTCTCGGCCTCGCTGTCCATGCCTGGCCACCAAACCTTGGACCGTAGACGCTCTTTCGTCTTCACGATGCCCTGGTGTCCCTCATGTGCCAACTGCACGGTCTGGTGTCGCAACTCTGTAGGGATAACAATGCGTTGACCTCTGAGCACCACCTTGCCAACAACAGTCAATTCTCCTCGGACCTGACGGTATGCTGCTGGCAGACCATCCCAAGATCCGTCGTGAAGGCACTTGCGAACAGCAGATAGCTCTTCATCTTAAGCTGAGCTACGTTCAATCGTTCTGATACCGATAGCGATGGGTGCTGCTGTCTGAGTGATAAGTCTAACCGACTCTTCATCACTGCTGATTCCTGGATCCGCCGCTGCAACGGGCAGGCGAGATAAAGCGTCAGCGATGTTCGTCTTTCCAGGAATGTGCTTGACTCGATAGCTGTACGGCTGTAGGCGCAGAACCCATCTCTCGATCCTGGCACTGGGCTTGGATCTTGCCGAATAAATCACTTCCAGCGGCTTATGGTCGGTGCAGAGTGTAAACTCCCTGCCAAGCAGATAGGTGTGAAATCGTTCACACGCCCAGACAATACCAAGAGCCTCTCGCTCGGTCTGCGAGTACCTCCGCTCTACCGCTGACAGTGATCTGCTCGCATACGCAACTGGCCGCCAAACACCATCCTGCTTCTGGACAAGCACAGCTCCGAGCCCAACTGGACTGGCATCCGTCACTAACTCGATCGGCGCTTCAGAATCATAGTATGCCAGTGTTGAGCTGGACACCAGTAGTCGCTTCAGGTGGTCGAACGCTTGCTGTTGCTCTGTAGTCCACTTGAACTGAGCTCCCTTGACCGTGAGGCGACGCAGTGGCTCAGCAACTGTAGCAAAATCAGGGATGAATTTTGCACTGAAACCGGCTGTACCGAGGAAGCTTCTTACTTCCGACGCATTGCTCGGCCTGGATGCTTCCGCCAAGGATCGTATCCTTTCCGGAGTTGGCTGTATGCCCTTGTCAGATATCTGCAAGCCGAAGAACTCAATGGAGCTCTTAGCGAACTCACACTTTGCTGGGTTGACTGTGAGGTTGACCTGCTGCAAGCGATTCATCAATGCATGAACCCTCACATCATGCTGGTTCAGTGAGTCCGCATGTAGCAAGATATCATCAGCTCCGTTTCTGCAACCGGCCAAATCCTTGATCACATCGCTGATGATCTTCTGGTACAGCTCTGGTGCTGAACTTATACCAAATGGCAGTCGACGAAACCGGTACAACTTCCCATTTGCAGCAAAAGTTGTCAGGTAGCGGGACTCTTCTTCCAACTCTACTTGGTGAAATCCCCACTTCAGGTCAATCTTCGAAAACACCGTGCTGCCATTGACTTCATGCAGCAACTCCTCTGTTGTTGGCATCGGATGTCGTTCTCGGACGATGGCTTCATTGACCCGGCGTAAATCCACGCACAAACGGATGTCACCATGCTTCTTTGGTGCTATCACAATTGGGCTTACCCACGGCGTCGGGCCCACAGCTTCTTCAATAATTCCTGATTGCTGTAGCTCCTGAAGTTTTTCATCCACCTTGGTTTCATACGCATATGGTATCCTACGCTGGCATTGGGCCACAGGTGGAACTTCAGAGTCTACATGAAGGCGTGCTTGGTAGCCAATTAACTTGCCCACACCACTGAACACACCAGGATACTCATTCTTGATTTCATCGTTGGTACTGGGGCTAGCTGTGGCGCTGCCAACTTGATTCACGTCAGGAAGCACCAAGGCCTTCAACTTGAGTGCAGTACTACGTCCCAGCAAGAACTCTCCATCTCCTCTGACGACGATCACTTCGTCCTCAGTGCGTTCTGAGCCGCATTGGAAAATTGCAGTAAACTTGCCGACGACATTCAGCTGGTGTGCTCCATACGCGAAAAGCTTCCTGGTGCACTTCGTCAAAGTGACACCGAGGCCTTGCAATTGCAGCTGGCCCAAAGTCGATTCTCCTAACAAGTTGCATGATGCTCCAGAATCGACTAGCACTCGCGTCGACACACCATTGAGGCTGACATCGATAGAGGCCTGTGTCAAATAATTACTTCCTCGCACTCCAAACACAAAATCGTCTACATCTTGAATTTGATTTGCCGAGTGATTTTCTTTTCTGTACAAACTTGCCTTTCCCGACGACTTGGGAGCGTGACGCGTGTTGCCTGTACGCTGTTTGTCACCTCCGGCTCCGTTGCATTTGGATGCGAAGTGACCGTTTATGCCACACTTAGGGCCCTTACACACTACGTAGAAAACCGCTTTTTTGTTGCGTTCCTGTAAAAGTTGCCATGTCGACTGACGTCATATGGCACGAAATCTAAAAAGTTGCGTAAACGTTTTACTCAGATCTCGGACGGGTGTAGAAGGCTGCTTTTTAGCTTTTTAGCTTTTATGCCTTCCCGCGCTTTCGGACTTCAACTTCTTGTTGGTGTTTTTGCTGTTTGGTGCTGTGTGGATTTCCGTGTTTCAATTTCAGCTGTCCATTGGACTTTTCGCCTGCTTCTGAAATTCTCGTACCTGAACTCGTGTTGTTCAAGCCGTAGTAGACTCGATCTTGTTTGATTGCTGAGCGCGACACGATGCCGAAAATCCAGTGCACAGAAGAAATGGAGGCGAAGCTCATGGAGCTGTGGGCGATATATCAAAAAACAAGGCGTTCCAAACTCGTTCTCAGGGTGAGCTGTCCACAAGTTGCGACCAATTCTGTATTTGACGGTACCATTCCGCAACAGCATGTTGAGCATCGTCGTGACCATGAAATTTGAGCAACTGCGATCAGTCATCTAGAAAATATCAAGAGCAGGACCGCCATCAGACGACTTCACTAGCTTCTGCAGGTCCTGCAATATCATGGCGGCAACAATTTTACGTCGCCGCTTTCTCCTTGCCGGAGTCAACCTGAGCTCCATGGGCATGGCTCCAACACAAGATGCAGAACGAAATCGAAGAAGCACACACAGCACTCGTTCTGAGAGCAGAACATTTCATCCGAACTGCACTACATCAGTACAGTCATGTACGTAAAAAGCAGATCACCTGGCAGTGTGCAACTGCACTTGATCAGGCTGGCGCATACGCAACGTATGCTCAAGTTAGTTGCGTTTTACATGTACGTAGTGTGTAAGGGCCCTAAAAGGGGAAGTCCGGTGAAAAATTTAAATTTCAGGGTCGGTTGAGTTTCGGGCGCTGAGTCGAATGGTGTTGGTCCCACGTGTCTCCGACAAAGCGTTCTCGAGATATTTCCGTTTGAAAAACTGAGTTTCGGGGGCTGCGCCATGACGTCATGCGGCCGCGCCACACCCTCTGCAACGTCATAGCGTGCAGCTAGGTCAAAAGGAGTGCGTGAAAGCAATAGTGTCAGTGCTATTTCAAATGATTTGGCGACTGATATTAGGTGGTGCAAGCGACCCGAAGACCTGTAACTCCTTGTGAGAGTGAGGATGCAGCCATGGCTGACCTTCATGACTTCGGTCTGGGGCTGAGAACCTCGGTATTCAGCTGAAGAAATGGCCGCGCGGGCCGGTCAAGAGTGAGCGCTACAGAGTTTCCGACTGATGAAGAAGCAGCAGCTATTGCAGACGAGGCTGATGTCTGGAGAGCAGGGTCGCCAAAATGGAGAAGAGTGATGCGAGTGCTCTAAATGTTGTTCCATACCGATTAGATTCGCTTAGACTCCAGTAGCCTGCCACATGGTGATGTTTTGTTGCGAACTTGGAATATTTCGGACTACTCAATTGGAGAACAGTGCAGGCTCTTTGAACCACGGACACGACTCTTCGCTCGGAACGCTATGGAATCTGAAAGTTCTAGGTCCGGGAGCTGTTCGCTGTTTTGTCACTTGTCACGGTTGTGCACTCATCGTTGTAGCATAAAAATAATGTTTTCGTCTGTGATGAGTTGTGTTGACTGCAATAGTTTCGTCTGTGATGAGTTGTGTTGACTGCACTATACTACAGCTAGATAACACACTGCACGCACTGCATATGCACGCAGCGCAGAGCGCCGCGTAGAGGCTGACGGAAAAGTCCAACTCGGAAACGGCTAAAATACGGTATAACCTCCAAGTTTACCAAGCTGAAAATCACAGGGTACGTAGTGTTTGTAACACTGAATCGAATGGTCTTGGTCCGAAGAAGCTGCGACAAACGGTTCCCCAATCGAACGCGCTCCGAATATGGCCATTTTGTACACAACTAGATGGTGTGGCTACCTGGCTGCACGCTGTGACGTCATCACCTGGATCTGGGTGATGCCATCGCTGCTACATCCGCAACCTCCGTGCCACGATATCTCCCACAAACCCTCGCCTCCCGTCCCTCCCTGTGCTCATTCGTCAACTGCGAAATCCTACCAGCGCCCGGGTTATACCTTCGAAGATGGTGGGCCCCAATGGTCGAACAAGCACCTCTCCGGCATCCATTGGTAACTTATTGAACCGCCACTTCGTTAGTGCTGGCTTACAGGTTGACCCCGATGCTCCTATTCCCACTATTTCCTCGCTACCTCCACCAGCAACTACATTGCACTCCCTGATCATCACCTCATCGACTGTTCACAAGTATATTGCAAGACTGCCTCTGAACAAATCCCCCGGAGCTGATAGGATCACCAATGAGATCCTCAGGAAACTGAGCTACTCAATTGCCCGCCCACTCTCCATTCTTTTTAACCTTTCCCTCTCCTCCGGCACATTCCCGTCACGATGGAAGTCAGCCACTGTCATTCCAGTGTACAAAAATAAAGGCGACAAGAACAACCCGTCTAATTACCGACCAATCTCCCTCCTGTCCTGCGTCTCCAAACTGCTAGAGAGAATAGTGTACGACCGCTTGTACGACCATATCTCCCCTCTTCTTCACCCCGCACAATCTGGCTTCCGTCGTAAGGACAACACATCCCTGCAATTATCCCGCATAATCCAAGACCTCTGCTCCCTAAAAGACCAGCGGCAGGTCTCCTGCATCTGTTTCTTCGACCTCTCCAAGGCCTTCGACACCGTGTGGCACAAGGGCCTGATCGCCAAACTTCGTGCCCATGGTGTCTCCGGCTCCCTACTCGCCTGGATAACTAGCTACCTCTTGGACCGAAATCAGTGCGTCACAGTAAATGGAACCTTATCTGACCCCGAGTCTGTGACATCCGGAGTGCCCCAGGGCTCCATTTTAGGTCCCCTGCTCTTCCTCACATACGTTAATGACCTCCCCTATTCAATTCCCAATATTTCTTTGTTTGCAGATGATACCACTGTCCTTGCTTCCTCCCCATCTCACGCCACCCTGTACCCCAAAGTTCAGACCTGTATCAACGACATTGTTCACTGGATGAGCACTTGGTACCTTAAGCCAAATGTGACCAAAACCGAGCTCCTCCTGTTTCCCCCTCCCACAGATCCAGTGCCCATCTTCCACTTTCCCGATGATCCCGGTCACCCTATCTCTGTAGCGCCCCACCATAAACACCTTGGCATTGTCATAGATTCCGCCCTCTCCTGGTCTCACCATGCTGATCATGTGTCGTCCAAAGTATGCCGATCTGTCGGCATAATGTCAAGTCACTTGTCCCATTTGCCCAAAAATTGCCGGATTAATTTTTATAAATCATACATTCTTCCCCTCTTCACGTACGGCTTCCCTGCCTGGTCCACCATTAACAAAACCCACATAGGTAAATTAGAAGTTCTCCATCGCCGTATACTGCGAATCATATTCCGTACTGATCGTTATACCTCAAATCTAGACTTGTATGCTGCTGCATCCACTACCACTCTGCAACATTACCTTGATGCTTCCAAGTGCACCCTGGCGCATTCAATTTTCCTTGACCAGCACCCTGCTCATTTACAGTCCCTTAATTGGTTCAATTCAGGTGGCACCACCCGAAACTGCGTTCGTCTCCCCCTAGCTAGGTCTACCCTATTCGTAAATTCCCCTTTCTTTTCCTCCTACTCCACGTGGCTCCAACTGCCTCCCAGTGTCAGACAAGCTCCAGATATGCCCAAATTCCGTACCCTCGTCAGACAGCACTTCAGTATCTCCCAGTAAACAAAGTCACAGTCACCACTTCCGCTGCAAAGCTCGCTGAGCATCCCATTGCTTTGTAAGTTGCTAATCCCTTCCCACTTTGTGTACGTGCTCTTAATTTTCTTTTTTTCTCTTCTTCCGTGGTTGGTCTCACCCTCTCCTCAATTCAATTGGCTGTCTTGACATGCCACGAGGTGCAGAAATAAATAAATAAAATAAATAAATGCGCGCTCAAATTCGCACATGTTCGATTGGGCGTATCTGACGAACCATAAGCCGCAGCCTCCTCGGACAAAGACCATTCGACTCAGCGACCCGAACTCTACGGACTGTGAAATTTAAATTTTTCACCGGACTTCCCCTTTAAGTCTTTCTACACCTTTGGCCACGTGCAGGACAGTTCCGGTCGCGGGCGAAGTGGCCAACTTTTCCACAGTTGTGACACTCTTGCTGGGGTACGCCGTGCACAGCATTCACACTTCCTGGTGCAGCTTCACCCGTACCGTACGAACTGGACCCATGCCCATCATGGCTTGCACTGTGACTTGCACTTGTACTTGTCGATGTTGACATATCACGTGCGTGCTGCTCCGTTGTTTCATACTCGCGACCTTTTTTCAAGGCCACCGCCAAAGTGAGGTCGTCGACTTCTAACAATTTCTTTCTGAGGCGATTGTCCGATATCCCTATGAGGAGCTGGTCGCATACATGATCCTCCATGTCGGTGCCATAGTCACAGTATTTGCCTTGCCCAAGCAAACGGGTCGAAAACTGAGATACTGTTTCACCAGTCCGTTGTGACATCTGACGAAGCTTATACCGTTCGAACCTCTTGTTGGCCACGAACTCAAACGCCTTGTCCAAAGCACTCACAGCTCGCTCGAATAAATTGTCGGTGTCCTCATCTTCTGTTAGGCTGTACTCACACTACTTGAAAGTTTGACGCGAATGTCGCGTTCAAAACTAGACAAAAGTACTTGAAAAAGCCTTTCCAAGCACACTGCACTCCAGTGACGACTTGAAACATTTTTGTCAGCAAATTACCATGGAGAAACATGATTGTCATGTGGTAGTTTTGCAAATCCCGAGGCTAGCTACGTTCCTTCAATTTTTTTGCGCTCGATCAACTTATTTGAAATTTTCAGTTCATGAGAAAAATAGAAACAGTTATATCTTGCTTGGATCGTGGAGTTCATTCGCCATGCCTCGCGAAGAAGTAGCACATCGTCGACGTCGACGGATGAAGAGGTTTCTCTCCACAGCTCGATGAGCTTCTTCTCCAAGTCGTCAGAAAACACTACGAGAGGCATGATGTCGGTACAAAAGCAATGGTACAAAAGAAATGCGACAGAAACGGCAATCAAAACAACGGGAAGCAACTGGAAGAAAGAAGACGGAAAATACTCGGAAAAAACACCACAGAATTCAGAAATGACAGGCAAAAAAAGGAAACTACAAGTATATGTACAGGAGCAGTACGACCACGAGGAAACAAAGCATGAAAAATATTCTGGAGCCTTTCAACGTACAATAGTACTCCGGCCTCCTGACCTCACACAGCTTTCCAAACGGCTTGAAAGCAAAAAACCTCGTAGAAGAGGGTTCCGTTTCCGCTGAAACCTTTCAAGCGGCTTTCAAGGGCTTTTTTCATTTTCGCAACCGTCACCGTGGCAACATTCACACGTAAGTCACTTGTATGCGGTTTTTCAAGTAGTGTGAGTACAGCAGTTTCGAATTTCTCCTGTACTGGCATACCAGCCAAGTACAGCAACAGACTCCTCTGTCTCTTCGCGGATGTTATGTTCTGCCCATCCATATAGTACTGGAATGATCGTTTGTTTCCACCTGCGCCATCTTGCAGAAACTTCATGGGCAGGACCCTCGAGATCGAACGGCTCCAAAGCCGGGCCTACTCCTGTGAGCGCCATTGCCACTGAGGCCTACTCAGGTCATCTATGTGACTATAACTATTAAATCTAGTTCATCTTCGTCGCCAATGTAATGTTCTGGGACATTATTATTATTATTACAGAACTGGTCAAACCAAAGCACTAACAAAGACAAAACTAAAGACCAAGAACTAGGAACATAAAGCACAGAGAAAAGGAACAAAACAGATACACATATAAATATCGTACAAGATACTATAATAGTACAATACTATAATATAGTATTAACCAGGAGGCCTGCAACATCACAGGGGGGGGGGGGGGGGGGGGGTTGGCGAGCGGTGGTGGCTGATGGTCAATGCCTTCGACTTTGTGGGCTCGAACTTGATCCTCCACCTGCTTCCCCATGCTGCCAGTGAGTCTACTGCCTGCTGGAGGATTGCTGTCTCTTCTGGCAGTCTGAGTCGGGTGGTGATGCACTTGTAGAGAGTTGTGTCGTCGGCGTATACAGCCAGCTTCGCCCCATCAGGCAGGTGGTCTTCTGCGTCGTTGACGTACAGAAGGAAGAGGGTGGGGCCGAGGATGCTGCCCTGTGGCACGCCAGATTGGATTCGGTGGGTCGGTGAAGACTGACCACCTATGACGACACGGATGTGGCGGTCTGTCAGGTAACTCCGGAGCCAGGCAAGGAGGAGGCCACTTATGCCGCACCTCTCAGTCTTGTGGAGGACGCCGTTGTGCGAGACCTTGTCGAAGGCCCCGGCAATATCTCCTGCGAGTACCCTGAGGAGGCCTCCACTGGCAGCTGCAAGGCTCCACTCATGCTGAAGAGCAATCAGCAGATCAGAGGTTCCCAGTCCAGTGCGAAAGCCAAACTGCCTGTGAGAAAGGATGTCATTCTTCTTCAGGAAGTTGGACAGGCTGCGGTTCACGATGGACTCCATACACTTAGACATTATGGGCAGTAGTGATATCGGTCGGTAGTTTCTGGGGTTCGACTTGGGGCCTTTCTTGTGTACCGGTACGACGTTGGCAACTTTCCACATGGCAGGTTGATGACCACTGCAGAAGCACAGGGCAAACAGCTTGGATAGGGGCAGGGCCAGAGAGTCGGCACATTTTCTCAGCACTCTAGCAGGTACTGCATCAGGCCCTGTGGCTTTACTTGGGTTCAGGGCTCGGAGTGTCCGGCGTACGGTGGCTTGGCGGAAGTGGACTGTTGCAAGCGTATTTGCGGTGCGCTGGCGGACATGCGGGAACGGCCCCGACTGTTCTGCAAAGTCATCGTCTAGGCTGCACTTCTGGGCAAAGTACTTCCCTATGACGTTAGCCTTGTCGTGGCTTTTGGTGCATTCCATGCCATCGGGGTCAACCAGGACTGGGATGGAGCTGTCCCGGCCATGCCCTCCAACTCGTTTAATCACGCTCCACCACTCTCTGTCCTACTTCTACTTCCTGGTGCATCTACTTGTACTTGTACCAAGAGTATATGGGGGGTTATATACTCTTGCTTGTACTTGTAAAACATGTACAACTGTATGGAATTTGATGCGAACAGTCGGATTATTCCAATTTATGCGATTCGCATGCAAATTGCCTCGAATTATGCGCTTATTCGATTTTGGTAGGAATTATGCGGAAAATTATGCTAGCATAATCCGTCAAGGCCTAGACCAGTAACGTCTCGATGACCGATCACGATCCCCGTGACCAATAGGCCTTGACGGATTATGCTATTATTTTCGTGAAATTATGCTTTTCGCATTGCTGAAAAATTGCAGAATTATGCTATTTTTATGCTAAAAGTTATCATATTATTATGCCGCATTATGCTCACATATGCTGCTAATGTATTATGTATATGATGGTTCTGTGCAAAATAGCAGGGGAATTTTTTTGTAGAGGGCGTTGTACTGCAGTAGCAGAAGTTCAACGGGGTGAACGCACCGTCCGATCTAGCTACGACCGTCACTGATTGTAGTGGACTGGACATGTTATCAAGGGAGTCGTATACCTACGACTTCCTGGTGCATCTACTGTCTTGTAGAACATGTACAACTGTATGGAATTTGATGCGAACAGGCGGTGTTGTGAACCCTCTAAGATTCTCTAAATTGTCAGGATCGTACGACCACACGGCACGAGGACAACTCTTTTCCTTTAGACAGTATATTTCACTTCATCGAATAATTAACAATGAACACTAATAACACCAGCTATTTATAGCATGCAAAAACAGCGTACATGCAAAACATAAGCATATAAAACTGGACATAACAGCGTATACAGCAAAACGCACACAACGCATATAGCGTATGCCATGCAGCAACATCAGCCGTACGGCGGAGTTGAAATACAACATTTCAACGAATACAATGCCATAAGCGCGAAGGCCTTTCCCAATTGAGAACTGGTGGTTTACAACATTCTCCCCACCAAAGGGCTTCTCACCGCCGTACAACAATGCACACAAGTCAAAAACGATCCGGGGCTCTGACTACGCGCCCAGAACGCGTCATCTCCTGCTGCCGTGGTGGTGGTAACAGTGCTGACGGTTCATACGCTGGCTGCTGAGGGACGATAGCAGGTTGAGCGGTATCTGCAAGCCCAGAAGCCACGTCCTGTGACGATACTTCTAACGGCACTAACCTTTGGATCGGCCTCAACAGGGTACTGGTACTCAACTTAACCTTGGCAACACGACGCTTACCATCTCGACCAGGGAATAACTCGATGATCCGTCCCAAACGCCAGAACTGTTTGCGCTTGGTATCATCCAGAACAAAGACAACATCACCCATAGCTAAAGGGCGCGACATGGTCTGTTGGTGCTTGTTCAGCTGACTTAGGTACTCCACCTCCCAACGATTCTTGACATGCTCCAGTGTCCGACTGAGGTAACGCAATCTCGATGACATCTGCGCAGCGTCCAGGGTACCTGCTGGCTTCTCTGACGACATCCAGATGTTACCCATCATCATTGCAGGGGTTACTGGTGGCTCATCCAGGCTATCAGACACATAAGTTAGCGGACGACTATTCACCACTGCTTCAACCTCATACAAGAGGGTCTCAAGCTCCTGGACCTTCAGAAACGCTGTTCCCATTACCTTTTTCAAGGCACTCTTCACTGTACCAACCATTCGCTCATAGAAGCCTCCATGCCATGGTGCAGCTGGAGGATTGAACATCCATGGCACACTCAGTTTGTCAGATGCCGCCTTGAACGTTGTAGCGTTATCAGACCTGATCCGAGACGGCAAACTACGTCTCGCGACAAACTTCCGAAATGCCATCAAGAATGACTCGGTACTTAAACTATCGACCACCTCCAAGTGAACTGCTCTGGTGGTGGCACACACAAACAATGCTATCCATACCTTCGGAGATGACTCACCACGGCGCACGTACAACGGACCAGCATAGTCGATGCCGGTAGTTGCGAACGGCCTCTCGTGAACAACTCGGTCTTCTGGCAGCGGCGGGCAGACTTCTGAGGCAGCCTTAGCCTTGTAGCGGCGGCATGTAACACATCGCTGAGTAATGTTGCGTAGCGCTCGTCGACCACCGATAATCCAGAATTTCTGACGGATGAACGACAAGACTCCTTCTACACCTTGGTGCATCCTTTCAACATGCTTTTTCTCCAACAGCAACTCGGTCAGGTGATGTTTGCCTAACAGGACTGGGTGCTTGGCTCCATACGCCAACTCGCTGTGCTGAAGTCGTCCCCCGGCTCTGAGCACTCCATGCTCATCCAGAAACGGTGCAAGCTGATACACCTTCGACCCGGGCTTCACTGGTTGACCTTGCTTGATCAGCTCAAGATCCTCAGCGAAACACGCGGCTTGAACGAAGCGGTACAATACGTTGTCTGCTGCAAAATAGAGTTCAGCACGAGGCTCAGTGTGCTTCCACTGCAACATCCGAGTCACCATGCCTTGTGCCCTCGACCATTTACTGAATCGGAGCCACCATTCCTTATCAGATTCTCGACTACAGCTGGTGGCTGACACTCGTACTTCTACACTGGACTCATCTGTAGCTGCGGTTGAGGATGCGGTGGGCCAGTCATTGGGCTCCGTGATCCAGGTTGGTCCGCCCCTCCAGAACGGACTACGGATCTGCTATGCACTACTCCCACGCGACGGTAAATCTGCTGGGTTGTGAAGGCCCGGGCAATGGTTCCACACAATGCCGACCTTCTTCGATATCTCTTGGACTTGACTGACGCGGTTAGCCACAAATGTTTTCCATTTGTACGATGGATTACTGATCCAATGAACGGTAGTGAGACTGTCAGTCCAGCCATAGACTTGCGTGACGGTCACACGCAGCTCCTTCACCACAAACTCAGCGTAGCGAGCCGCTAGACATACTGCTTGTAACTCAAGGCGGGCTAACGTGGGCGGAGACACAGGTGCCACTTTGGCCTTGGCAAATACCAAGTGCGACTGTCCATTGACGACTGCATACAAACAACATCCAAACGCTTTCTCACTGGCATCGGCGAAGGCATGAAGCGCAATCGGCGTGTCAAGATTGCAGCAAATCCAACGTGGTATGTCAATGCTCACCACTTCGGCCAACTCTCCCCACCATTGCGCACATGCGGCTGCGATGCCATCAGGCAACATATCATCCCAGTCGCCTCCGACTTTCCAGGCTTGCTGTAGCAGTATCTTTCCCGGCACAACTGCCGGTGCTGCTAGACCTAGCGGATCAAACACTGATGCAACACACTTGAGGAGGGATCGCCGGGTCCAAACAGATGGCCTATCGGACTCGCCTAGCGCTGCTATGCTGAGCAAGTCATCACTGGTTTTCCATTTCAGACCGAGGACTTTATCTCCGGCCTCTGGATCGCACGGGATTTCGTTGCCTCGCCACTTGCGTAACTCCATGCCAGCATCCGTAAGCACACGCACGCTGAACTCTTGCATCTCCTTGGCTTCTGAGGCATTTGAGACACTAGAGACCAAATCGTCAACGTAGAAACTCGTGAGCAAGAGATCAATACGATCTCGCTCTTTGGGTGCAGACAACGCCCGTAGCTCCTTCAAGTGATGCTGAATCACCGCAGTAAGCATGTACGGCGAGCAGTTTACGCCAAATGGCAGTTTCGTTAGCCTCCAGGTTAACAGTTCATCGCTGTCGCTTCGACCGGGCCACAAGAAACGCAGGTACGGACGGTCTTCGGGATTAACCGCGACCATGAAGAAAGCCTTGCGGATGTCCGCTTGCAGCGCGCTCTTATATTCACGGAACCGTAATAGCATACCTGCGAGACTCGGCAATAGCGACGGTCCAGGGTCAACCATATCGTTCAACGACTTGCCATCTGGAGCCGTCGCCGAGGCATTGAACACCACTCTTAACTTCGTGGTTGCAGCGTGCTCGCGGAATACACCATGATGCGGTACATAGTACCCGGCATCGCTCTCACATGGCTCCAGCTCAATTGCTCCAAGCTCGCGGTACTCCCTGATCAGCACATCATCATAGAGCGCACGCTTCCCATTCCTCTTCAGCTTTTCAAGAAGCCGCGTTGCGATGACTCTAGCTTGAGCAAAGTTATCCGTTGGGCGACGCTCATTTCGCCACAAGAGACCCACTTGGTACCCGCTGCCCTGGCGACATAGCGGGAACGATGGCAGGTGCTGATGTTGTTCTGGAGGTTCATCCAACTGCCATAGTTGTTCAATGTGGGCTGTGACACATGACACGGTCATCGGCTGACTGTTTCGACTTGGTGCAGACGCTGGACCAGATAATACATTACCTATCTCTGTGTTCCACACCGTCTCACCATTAACTTCCTTCTTGCTGTGCAGTACCGCGTTGATATAGTCTGCACCAATCAGCATATGTATTTCGTCTGATGTCCCTTGTTCAGGCTTGTCACTCAGCTCTACTCCCCAACTGTGCCACTGCGCAATGGTCTGCGGACTTGCGCACTTCAGGTCCAGCTCAAGCGTTGGTTTCACGAACGCGCGTACCCGAATGCTAGCGGAGCTACCCTGGATCGTGATGGCGTACTTATCCATGCGCTGTTGGGTTGGTTCCGCGCCGAACGGCTTCACCTCTACATTTTCAACCCCAACGTGTGCTGCATCGATTGCTGACACCAACGCTGCAGTCACGAATGACGCCTCAGCACCCGAGTCCAGGAACACGCGAACCTTCGCGTTTCGAGTTCTTCCCTCAACTCGTGCCACTCCGGTCATCAGCCGCACACTTGGCGAGTGTAGACAGCACGACCCAACATTCTTCTCCGTAACTATCTCAGTCGGTTTCTCCCGGCTGTAACCTGCTCTATCCCACACATCATGTATTAGCAGGTGGTGTTTCCTCTGGCATTTCGTGCATCTCGAGCCTGACCGACATTCTCTGGCCATATGGCCATACTTAAGGCAGTTCCAGCAGAGTCTCTCTCGCTGCAGAAAACCCTTTCTCCCTTCCTGTGGCATCGACTTTAGCTGCTTCTCTGCATCTGCGACCGATATCGTAGTGTGTTTCTGTGGTATAGCGGACTGAAGAATAGTAAACGTGTTTTGCAATATATGTATGAAGCTATTTTGTATATAGTATGTTCCCATTCCGTTTTTGCTTTGGTGTAGCCCTGAGGTTGATTGCTTATTTATTTCTACCCTTCCTCTCTCCATACTTCTGTCCCCCTCCCCCCCCCTCTCTCATTCCTTCTGTCGTCCACATGTATCAAAGGAGGCAAAATCGCCTGTTTGTGGTGCGACGTTAAATAAACTTCTACAACAACATATCGCCATGCACTGTGCCGACGCTGTGGGCCTTGGCACGGATTGTTCTACTGGCTTCCTGGCAGTATCACCCTGTCGTCCGTGCGCGACCTGGTAAGACGCGCCGTGCTCCTGTACCTGGCGCAGTGACATTCCGTAGCACTGCCGTTCGACCAGGTACGTCTTCATCTCAGGTCTGCATTGCTCCAAGATTACCTGCTTTGCCATTGCTTGCAGCACCGGGGACATTTTTCCTATATCGGCGCTATACTTGGTGTCCACCTCGCCATCTTCTGTCATAGCGAGTGTGGCCCACACCTCTACCTCTCGGCAAACACGGACAACTTATTGATGAAACGACTCATCTGACCGCTGCTTGCCTGTCAGCAATGTCTTCCACGCTTTATCCGGAGTCTTTCCGAGCGAGGCAAGCAACTCTCGTTTTGCTTCCTCGTAATTATTGCATCCAATACATATCCTCTCCGCTTTGCTACCCGCTAGCGCGATGCGCAGTCGCAGCAGCCATTCGCTTTCTTCGAACTCGTTCTTGGAACAGATGTCCTCGAACAGGTCAAGATAACGCTCCAATGGCTGCGTTCCATCATATGAGGGGATTTTCATCAACGGTTGACGCCCACCGCTGTGACTGGGAGATTCCTCTGTACCTCCCATCGTGGCTTTACCCTCACCCTCCTGCGCATTGGCGATGCGCTCGTTAATCTCCTTTAGTGTTTTGGCAAACTCGGTGCGGAGCGCCTCCTCTCGCCGTCTGGCACTGCGCTCCTCACGCTCCGCGTACTGTTGGAGCCTCTGCTCCACATGTACCTTCAACAACTCGCCTTCTAATCCTAACCGCTCTCCATTGTCGATAAAGCTGGCTTCCAAATTGTTCCATAGTTCCTCTGCCATGCTCGCTCCTATCCTGGCGTGGTCGCCAAATGTTGTGAACCCTCTAAGATTCTCTAAATTGTCAGGATCGTACGACCACACGGCACGAGGACAACTCTTTTCCTTTAGACAGTATATTTCACTTCATCGAATAATTAACAATGAACACTAATAACACCAGCTATTTATAGCATGCAAAAACAGCGTACATGCAAAACATAAGCATATAAAACTGGACATAACAGCGTATACAGCAAAACGCACACAACGCATATAGCGTATGCCATGCAGCAACATCAGCCGTACGGCGGAGTTGAAATACAACATTTCAACGAATACAATGCCATAAGCGCGAAGGCCTTTCCCAATTGAGAACTGGTGGTTTACAACAGGCGGATTATTCCAATTTTATGCGATTCGTATGCAATTTGCCTCGACTTATGCGATTATTCGATTTTGGTAGGAATTATGCGAAAAATTATGCTAGCATAATCCGTCAAGGCCTAGTGACCAATCAAACAGTCACAAATCCCCGAAGAGCAGTCATAAAGTCACACACCAGTTTGAATCCCGATGACCAGTCAGAAACAGCCGCGACTTTCTCTGTGAACGGTCACAGGATCCACGTCAAAATATTACGACTCAACTGTAGGCATTCACGCGATCAGGATACTTTTTCCTTCACTGGCTTCAGAAGAAGTGAGCAAGAAAGATTTCGATCAACTCTCGATCTCCACGTAGTTTACTTGTAGCTCGAGTCTGGTGTGTGTGGGCTCCTTTCCAAAACGAAGGGTGGTCGAAAATCTTGCAGGCTTCAGATTGAATCTCTTTTGAGAGGACGTTCTGGCTAGTAGATTGTGCTATTCATCATAATTATTTGAAGAACAAACCTCGTCGTTCAGAAAAGCTATTTTCGGAATATTTTCAGTCAAGTAATTTTTTGCATGCCGATCTTGCTAGAACGGAGACTGATTTCAACTGATCCAGCATACAAGCAGCTGGTCTAGGTCGCCATTCTTATCGCAAACTGGTGTTTGACTTCAAGTCTTTATGACTGCTCTTCGGGGATTTGTGACTGTTTGATTGGTCACGGGGACCGTGATCGGTCATCGAGACGTGACTGCTCACTGAGTCCTACATTATACTTTAGTTGTTGTCTGCGACTTGTGGAGTGAAGTTTACCTATGTGTAGTATCCCTACCTAGTACCTAGTTGGCTAGTACCGTCCTTGCTTGTAGGCAATGTAGTACATGTATCCTGCATGTACATAAACGAAACTAACTATGATGCATGGACAGTCTTTTAGCACTCTGAGTCATACAGGTACGGTCATGCACATTGCACATTGTACATTCGGTTGACAGCTCTTATCACCCACATGCACACACTAACACGTTCACACCTACTGCGCTTACTTACATACACTGCACACTAGCTCATATTAATTTTTGTACATTTGCAATTCTCCCGTTTTACTCACATTACACCAATAGCTAGTTCTTCCATTCGTCTTGTCCCAAGTGTCTTCCTAGTATCTTCCCCAACACCCGTTAGTAGGCGTTACTTCTCAGAACTCTTATCGTTGGCTATAAAACCTTTTCCTTGCTCTATATTGTGTCAGTTCAGTTCCGTTCCGTTTAGTTGTTGTTCTTCAGTTGTTGTTCAGTTGTGGTTCGGTTGCAGTTCCGTTCCGTTTAGTTGTTATTCAGTTGTGTTTTTACATATTAAAAGTTGTACTTCAGGCAGGTTGAGCCGAAGAACCTATTTGTCCGTCAGTTTTCTTGTGTGTGCCTCCTAGACCACTCGGTGACGCATTACATATGGAGTGCAGGAACTAACTTGATGTTCACTCAGGAACATTACTGGTTCTGGTATGCTCTATCACTGGATCACAGTGGTGCTTGTAGTACTTGTCTTCACATGGCATCCCATGGACACAATGGAAGCAACCAGTGGACCAAAGAGGCCAGCCGTGTGACGCTCCAAGTGATCCCATCCAGCGAGCTTTGAACAATGGCACTGGATAACGCAACCAACTCGCCCGCCTTCCCACACATCCTACACAGCGGGCATCTGCCCTGATGAAAGATTTGGGCATGGAGCAGATAGGAAGCCAAGGCATTGTCTTCTTCTGCAATGATCAGGCTTCCTGTGGTCTTCTCGAGACCAGCCTTTTGTCAGACAAGACCAGGTGTTCTCGTTGGTCTGTTGTTCTGTTTGCCAGAAAAACGTTCCATGAAAGGATTTCTGGGTCCACACAAAGAAGTGTTGTACTTGTAGCCCACACTTTACCACCTGTGAGAAGACCGGTGCGACATGCAGATGTAGCCACAGAATTTACGCAACCACCTTAATTAAGGAGCTCATCGTCATACTGAAGCACATTGTGCCGCACATTGCTTTCTCCATGGTGACAACATGAAAATTTTTAAACTGTTCAAACCATGTCTTCCCTTCTTACGACTGACGTAGTGCGTGTGTGTGTATGTGTGTGGTGTGTGTCTGTGTGTCTGTGCGTGTGTGTGTGTCTGTTTACTCACACTGCTCTGGTGTCCCGGCAAAGCCTTCACCGAATATCCAGAGTAAGATGTCTGACCATGCTGTATCAGTCTGTTGCCAGGGCGATAGTACGGAGAGCTCTTATAAGCGTATACCGCTGTGCCACTCGGTCCACTGAGGGAGGATGCCGTTGGCGTGTTACCATACTGGTGTAGACTGCTGCCAGTCGTTGCCGTCGGTAGGAGATGTTGATGCGGCTTTTCCTGTTGTTCTAGCTGCTGATGTTGTTGCGGCTGCTGCTGTTGTTGCGGCTCCTGCTGTTGTTGCTGCATCATTGCCATCGAGAATGCAGTGGATCCATGTGTCTGCTTCAAGGAGAGCACATCATCAGGAATATCACGAAGAAATTTTAATATACATTGCCAGGCCTCGTCAATGACACGGCCAAAGAACACATGTGTGTGATTCAGAAACCCCGAAAAGGCAAATGATTTGCACTTGCTCAAGAGTACTGCTACTGTAGCCCAGTATTCCAAACATGCCAACATGCCTAGGCAAAGTCTCTGTTGGCACACATCTACAAATTCTTCTCAATGCAACCAGCACATGAGTCCAAGTCACAGAGTCTTTAACGCTAACTGAGACCGAGTCATTGCAAGATCTGTTCATAGGCACTTAGCACCTAATGGGTGGGGCACTGTCCTGGAAAGACAGGGATGCTGGGTTCGAATCCCGCTTGTGGATCCTTCTTTTGCAACAGTTTGAACAATCCAATGCTGGATCAAGGTTGTTTGTTGAACTGACTGTAGTTTAGGGAATTTCCCTGAACGTTTATGACTGTTTTTTTGGATTTTGGATTGCTTTATTTAACGTCGAATAACAAACAGGCAGTGTTGCCTTATTACATGAGATCGACTAAAGTTACTGTTGAGTCTCTTATTGACTTTTTTCACTTCTTCAAGCTATACAAAGTTATCCACAGTATTATTACTTTGAGTAGCATCGCTAGTTATACTTAAGTCAAAATAGTTTTCACCGTCAATAGAAGATCGGAAATGTCCGAGAATTTGGTGAATAACTGTTACAGTCCTTTCAGAATAAGATATGCCCTGGCCCTGGTGAGCTCCTGTATGTGGCGATTTTTTCGCGATTTTATCGAACACAGTGCAGGGCTGCAAAATTTGAAATTTGAAAATTTGAACCTATGACAATGCCAAGGTGTTTATGTTGGGGCGCTACAGAGATAGGGTGACCGAAATCATCAGGAAAGTGGAAGATGGGCACTGGATCTGTGGGAGGGGGAAAAAGGAGGAGCTCGGTTTTGCTCACATTTGGCTTAAGGTACCAAGTGCTCATCCAGTGAACAATGTCGTTGATACAGGTCTGAACTTTGGGGTACAGGGTGGCGTGAGATGGGGAGGAAGCAAGGACAGTGGTATCATCTGCAAACAAAGAAATATTGGGAATTGAATAGGGGAGGTCATTAACGTATGTGAGGAAGAGCAGGGGATCTAAAATGGAGCCCTGGTTGTGTGCAAGTTTGCAAAGGAGCAGTTATAGACATGTACATGTACATGCAATTTGTGATGCTGTGATGTGCAGCAAAGATCAAGAATAACACCCTGCACAAGAGGACAAACTCAACACCACTTGGTATCTCGATCCTGGGAGCCCACTGGCGTCTGTTTGGGCACGTGCTGCGGCTGGACCAGAGTGCACCGGCGAACCTGTCAATTATGTGCTCCTACTTCAAGCCATCCACTGAGCCTACCTGGAGGGGCAGGCCGCGCACAAATCTGCCGGTCGTGCTCAAACACGATCTCGAGCTGGTTGGGAGGACCCTCAAGACCTCGGCAGATCTTGAGGAGCTGAGGAGCATCGCCCAGAATCGCGGGGCGTGGAGCTACCTCAGCGGCCGTATCCTGGAGAGACATGTTGCTGCTCACAGATGAACCCTGGTAATGATCAGCAAATTCAAATTCAACTCGATTGAGCTGCTCGTTTGCTCGTTTGCTTGTTTTAATTGTATTCTATTTTCGTCACGCGTTTTATATCGCATATGTTTTATATCGCCATCAATATCCTGTTTGGCTGTTGTCGCTTCGGCTTATGCGAAAGCTATACATGCTGTGTAAATCTACATTGCATTGATGCCAACGCGGAGAAGCTTCTAATAATAATAATAATAACGAGAGAGCTTGGAAGCTCAGGGCCCTACGCTATGCTTTTTCGCCTCGATGACCTAGACAAAAAAGCATAGGGATGTTATAAATTCTTATAAGGCGAGACCAAAAAAAATAGAGATTCCCGGGCCCTCCCGCACCAAAATCGAGCCAAAGCCAATACATATATAGAGGTTATGCGAAAGGATCACGTGCAGGCGGCGTGTAGGCGGCCAAAGCGGCCGCGCTCCGCAGGGGTGGCAAAAGAGATGAAAAGTTCAAAAGAAGTACATGTGCCTGGAATAATTTCACGAAGGAAATTTCCTGTATCGCTGTTACGTTCCTCTTCTGTTCTTTACAAAGGACTATTGTACGAACGCTGAATCAGTGGCCATGACTTCTCCCGAGTTTTCAAAAGTGTATGACGAGTTAGATGACTCCAGCAAATGCCGGTACCGTGAAAAGCTCGAGCGCGTTGCACCAGACTCGAGTGATCCTTACCTGCCCAGAAGTATTTTTTTAGGGGAAGATAAATTTCCACTTGTGGACTATCCCGATATTTACAATTTCTTGGTCAACGCGCCCAGCCCCTACACCAAGGAGCAGCTCAAGGCCTACAAGAGCTTGGAAGGCTACAAATACCTTGTCAGTGGCTGGGTCGGCGATGTTCGTGCGTTTCCAGCGTCTGAATCTGACACATGTGACAGCAAGTTTGTCATCGCCAAAGTCCGCCATTCCCAGTCAGTTTCCGGCACCCATCTGCAACCCTGGATTGCTGCGCAAAACGACGGTAGCGTGATTTGTGCACACTGCACCTGCATGGCTGGTCTTGGTGAGTCTTGTTCTCACGTTGCTGCACTGTTGTTCAGCCTGTATTCTAGAACGCAGCTGATTCAGAACACAGGAAGCACTTCATTGCCGTGCCAATGGTCAACTCCTTCAATGAAGGAGGTGGAGTATGCCAGGATTCGTGACATAAACTTCACTGCACCCGACACTAAACAGCATGGGAGCAAGCGCCGTAGGTCGGAGGAGAAGGTCCCTGCTGATATTAAGCAACCCTCCAGTGCTGAGCTGGGTGAACTATATGGAAATTTATGTCAAGCCGGTAAACCGTCATTACTCTCCCTTGTTCCCGGGTTCTGCGATAGGTACGTACCTTCCAAGCCCGAGGGATATCCACCCATTTTGGATTTATTGTACGAACCAGACATGCTGGATGCTAGTTTTGGGGACCTGCTCGTTCGTTGCGAGGCAGTATTTCCAGCGGTCTGTGTTTCAGAGGAGGAAGCACGCGCTATGGAACAGGCTACGCGGAACCAGGCAGATTCCAAGGCCTGGTTTGAATTTCGCGCCGGCCGGATCACAGCTTCAAAGTTGAAGTCTGCTGTTCGCACGGATATTAGCCAGCCCTCTGCGTCCTTAGTCCGCTCTGTGTGTTACCCTGAGGCACACAAGTTTCGTAGCAAAGCCACACAATGGGGATGTGATCACGAGCAGAAGGCAATTGACAACTATAGTGAACATGCCAGTGCAACACATCAGAAGGTTGAAGTACTGCCCAGTGGCTTTGTAATTCATCCGGACTATCCATATCTTGGCGCTACTCCCGACTCCCTTGTGCAGTGCTCCTGCTGTGGCAACGGCGTGGTGGAAGTGAAGTGCCCGTACGGGTGCCGAGACAGTAGCCTGCATGATGCTGCCGATTCAGGGAAGTTCTGTCTAGTAAAGTCCGGCGGAGCACTCCATCTTAAGCAAGACCACATGTACTACTACCAAGTACAGCTACAGATGCTGGTGTGTAAGGTGCAGTACTGTGACTTTGTTGTGTGGAATGAAGGTCAGCTGTTTGTGGAGCGTATCTGTGCAGACACAGATTTCATCCGTGAAGCGGTAGCAGGTGCCAAGAAATTCTTCCAGTGTGCTGTTCTCCCAGAGCTTGTTGGGAAATGGTTCACTAAGACGTTCTCCACTCTTCCTGCCGATGCGTCTTCAGCGGCTACATCAGCCTCGGAACCACTTGGTGCTGCCAGTACAACATCTACTGCGGATCAAGAACGCCCTCCGGAGTTTTGCTACTGCAAGTCTGTGAAGGCTGGCGAGGTACTGCGATGTTCCAACAACGATTGCAGTATTCGTTTGTTCCACATGGCTTGTTTGCAGCTGAAGAGTAAGCCAAAGCGCAAGAACTGGACCTGCCCGGAGTGTCGCAAGATTAAATCTGCCACTAAATAATGATATGCATGTACAATTACAGTGGTAGCGACTTCGGCGACAAGTTTATAGGAATGTTGGTCGCTAAGCACAATGTTCGTCAGCCTACTCAAGCTCAACTGCATGAGGGGTGAATTCCCCGAAACACTGTGTATTGAGCAGGGAGTGGTGCTTTCTTGCAGGTTTGCCGGAAGGAGGGCTCGAGGGACTTCTTCTCTGCTCTAGATGGCAGTTGTGAGTCAGTCAAGTGTCTGGATGGAAGTCGTGAGTTTGTCAAGTTTCTAAATGGCAGTCGTGAGTCAGTCAAATGTCCAGTCAAGGCGGCAGGAAAGCTCGACCTCTAGTATGGGGTGCAACCAACTTTCCATGTACATAGTCATTTTTGTCGTAGCATTTGTAAATCCAAGTCTCAAGCATTTGAGAAGTGATTATATTCATGGAGCCTGCTATTCTGGTATTTCTAGAGTTGCATTTTCAACTTGTTCTGCTGTGCCTTCCACGGTACTTGCTGTTGCACTTGCCACGTGTGTGCATACAATCGGTGGCTGGGCTTTCACAACGATTTCCGTTACCTTTCTTGTATTTCTTTGCTTGCATGTATCTCTGAAGGACCATAATGCTGATTCGTATTTGTGGGTCCCAGGACATGCGTGAAGACCACTCACTGCTTATGCATGTGAGCAGAGGAACTCCATCATTACACATCAAACACTTCGCTCTTTACGTCTCTTCCGGGTGATGTTGGCATAAGTTGAGTTGTTCTTTGGTGCTGGGCATACTACATCTGATGGTACATCGCACACTACCCAGCACCCTAAGTTGGGTTTCAGGGCTATTCATATTATATTGTGTTGTCCCTATTTGGACCACGAGTCATTATATTGATGCAACAAGAAACGCAGGCATGTCGTGAGTGATGATAGAAGCCATTATTATTACTATTATTGTAAGTCTGTTGGTGTTGCCATGACCAAGCAAGCTTGGCTAGCCAGACAAAAGAAACTAGAAACAAGCGAGGTCAATGAGGTGAACACATGCGCATGCAACTGCAGAATAGGTAAAACAGAAATATAATTGCCGGTATATCCAGACAGTCCAAAAAGCACAAGGGGTTAATAATATAGCAATCATGACAGCTGACAAAGCGGCATGATGTAATTTACTCGAAAGGTACGACGGACTCACAACAGTTGCACAGAGCACAGCAGACGGTGACAACCTTGTCAATGAATGCACATGATGTAGCTTTATCGTCATGCATGAGGAAAGCAATGGGCAAAGTGCCAGAGAGGATCGTGTATTTCTGGCGAAGCATTCCAATCACTCGCTCCACATGGATACGGACGCGTGACACTTGTCGAGCACTGTCCAATTTCAGCCTGGAGAGTTGCTTCTTCCCCTTCGTAAATGGGGGCATCACCAACTCTGCGCAGAACATGCCAACGCTGTCTTCAACAGTGAAACCACGGTCAGCCAGCACCTGGTCACCCGGATTTAGGTGACTAAGCAGACCGCAGTGCTCTGTGATGAACTTGTCTGAGGCTCTCCCGCCCCATGCATGCGAAATAAATGTAATGACACCTTGTGGCGCTACGCCAATCAAAAACTTTGCAGTGTTATGGCTTTTATAGTGAGAGTACGTTTGAGCTCTTGCCATCAGATCAGAAGGTCGTTCACAAAAAACTTCAAAGCAGTCAATAATGACAGCACAGCCCGGGAAATGCTTACGAAATTCAAGTGGCAGAGTTTTGCGTAGTTCGTCTCTTTCCGGCCATTTGACAAGTGGTCCCAGCATCACATGCATCACCCGGATCCAGCGCTGGAAAATCCGGCACACGGTCGACTGGTGAATGCCGAATCTGTACGCCAAGTCTTGGTCCCGACAATTCAGCCGAAGCTTCATGAGAACAATCAAGAACTGCTGGAAGAGAGAGAGCGTGTGGCGGTGGTGCTGTGGAACTCTCTTCCTCACGTGTTCAAATATGCCCATCATGGTCCCAAAAGACTGCAAACCAGTGTAGAAGAGCACCTTCGCGTTGTCTTTCTCAAACGACTCGATTGACAAGGTGTCACCTTGTCCTGGAGCGTGTGGCATCCGTTTGCTTTCCAGGACCAAACAGTTGTTTGTCTCCTCCAGCCGCGTCAAGTGCTCCATATCCATGTCAGTCTGCGATGAGACACTGGAGACTGCTACAGGATCAGACTCTACCTCTGCACCATAGGCACCAGGCAAATCTGCCATTGCCTCTGTGAAGTCATTCCCGGAGGCGTCCACTTTCACTGGTGTCTGCGTCTTGCTCTCCTCGAACGTCAGCTTCCGCTTCGCTCGGCGTTCATATGCCACCAAATCCCTCTCCGCTTTACGCTTTACAGGAGTCCTGACATGTTCAAAAAGTTTCGGAACGTAAGCGGGAGATAGTGGATCGTTGCTCTTCTCTGCGCCTACGAAATGGTCTGAACAGATCCTGCTACTGTCAGTTGGCTTCCAATTCTCTCGTCTCATAGCCGCAACCCATAGTTTGCGCCGCTCGTCCGCTACAGGAAACTTGTAAAACTTCACAGCCGTTCCAGGATCGGCACGATTGCTACATCCGACGGCTGCACAACTCTTCGGCATGTTGAAGGCTAAAAACTTCAGCAAGCGAGACACCAGCGGAAATCAAAATAAAAGTGAGGAACGATATGTCGACAACCAACAACAAATTTTACTTTTCCTCTCAAAGACTAGTAAAAAATAGTTCAAGCAGAAACGACTTCATTTTGCCACCCCTGCCACTCGCAGCCGCCTTGGCGCTCCTCGTGACGTCATTCGCATAACCTCTATATGTAGGACTCAGTGAGCAGTCTAGGCCTTGACGGATTATGCTAATATTTTCGTGAAATTATGCTTTTCGCATTGCTGAAAAAATGGCAGAATTATGCTATTTTTATGCTAAAAGTTATCATATTATGCCGCATCATGCTCACATATGCTGCTAATGTATATGATGATTCTGTTCAAAATAACAGGGGAAATTTTTGTAGAGGGCGTTGTACCGTAGTAGCAAAAGTTCAACGGGGTCAACGCACCGTCCGACACTGATTGTAGTGGACTAGATATGTTATCAAGGGAGTCGTAAACCTACGACTTTTTTTCTTTTTTTACTGAATACCACAGTACCATCAGATGCTGCACAGCGGGGGCGGTGGCATATTGGATGGAAGTGGGGGCGGGGCAAAAGTAACTCCTCCGACCAAAGGTCTCGGAATCATTGTTACTCCTGTGCGCCGATACATAGGAGAAAAGAAACATGTGCATCCAAGAGGGGAGCACCGGCTTAAACGCGGCTTTGCAAACGATAATGGGGAGAATTTGAGACTGAGATAGGACAAAACAATAGTAAAAGCAGTGCACCATAGGAAGATGGAGTGAACTGATAATCGGATTTTAAGGCTGAGCGAAGGGGATCAAAGAGGGGTAGAAGGGAGCTGGAATGCGGTCAGTATAATTAGGCTGGTGTGTTGGCAGAGATCATAGCCTGTCTGTGGCCCACTCCCACTTGCTGCGCTGCAAGTGGTCGTTGACGTTTTTCTTGAACGTGCGCATACCTCTGCGGGAAGGGGGAGACTGCAGAAGGGTAGGTGGGAGCTGATTCCACGTTCCGATGGGGGAGTGGGGAAATGAGCGGAGCGTGTTGTTTCGTGCCTGAGGAGGAAGAATACTGGTGAGTTGCGATGGATGATGTGTTGCAGATCTGGTTGTCTCACGAGTAGACATGCGGCATTGCGGTGCGGCTGCTGATGGTGGCAGAATGGCTTTCACCATTTCCGGACCCTCCACAAAGTGCAGCTTGTACAGAAAGCAGAGCCCTGCTACGGTACGGCGAATGTCGAGGCTCGGGAGGTATGATCCATCTCCAATTATGTGCAGGGCACGGCGCTGGATGGCAGTGAGGCGGGCCAAGGTGGTGGGGGCTGCGCTCATCCACACCAGCATGCCATACTCTAACACAGGGCGGACAAAGCCACGGTACACGATTGCCCGGTGCTTTGGGTCTAGCACAGCCGATGCCTTACGGAGGAAGCCGAGCCGCTGGGCTCCGCGTACTACAAGCTGTCGAATATGGCTGCCGAATGCCAGCTGCCTGTCGAAGGTGACGCTAAGAAGCTTGAGCTCCTCTACTTCTGGCACGACTGCTCCTTGGAAGCGTATTGCGTTCGGGGGGGGGGGGGGGTTGGCGAGCGGTGGTGGCTGATGGTCAATGCCTGCGACTTTGTGGGCTCGAACTTGATCCTCCACCTGCTTCCCCATGCTGCCAGTGAGTCTACTGCCTGCTGGAGGATTGCTGTCTCTTCTGGCAGTCTGAGTCGGGTGGTGATGCACTTGTAGAGAGTTGTGTCGTCGGCGTATACAGCCAGCTTCGCCCCATCAGGCAGGTGGTCTTCTGCGTCGTTGACGTACAGAAGGAAGAGGGTGGGGCCGAGGATGCTGCCCTGTGGCACGCCAGATTGGATTCGGTGGGTCGGTGAAGACTGGCCACCTATGACGACACGGATGTGGCGGTCTGTCAGGTAACTCCGGAGCCAGGCAAGAAGGAGGAGGCCACTTATGCCGCACCGCTCAGCCTTGTGGAGGACGCCGTTGTGCGAGACCTTGTCGAAGGCCCTGACAATATCTACTGCGAGTACCCTGACGAGGCCTCCACTGGCAGCTGCAAGGCTCCACTCATGCTGAAGAGCAATCAGCAGATCAGAGGTTCCCAGTCCAGTGCGAAAGCCAAACTGCCTGTGAGAAAGGATGTCATTCTTCTTCAGGAAGTTGGACAGGCTGCGGTTCACGATGGACTCCATACACTTAGACATTATGGGCAGTAGTGATATCGGTCGGTAGTTTCTGGGGTTCGACTTGGGGCCTTTCTTGTGTACCGGTACGACGTTGGCAACTTTCGACATGGCAGGTTGATGACCACTGCAGAAGCACAGGGCAAACAGCTTGGATAGGGGCAGGGCCAGAGAGTCGGCACATTTTCTCAGCACTCTAGCAGGTACTGCATCAGGCCCTGTGGCTTTACTTGGGTTCAGGGCTCGGAGTGTCCGGCGTACGATGGCTTGGCGGAAGTGGACTGTTGCAAGCGTATTTGCGGTGCGCTGGCGGACATGCGGGAACGGCCCCGACTGTTCTGCAAAGTCATCGTCTAGGCTGCACTTCTGGGCAAAGTACTTCCCTATGACGTTAGCCTTGTCGTGGCTTTTGGTGCATTCCATGCCATCGGGGTCAACCAGGACTGGGATGGAGCTGTCCCGGCCATGCCCTCCAACTCGTTTAATCACGCTCCACCACTCTCTGTCCTACTTCTACTTCCTGGTGCATCTACTTGTACTTGTACCAAGAGTATATGGGGGGTTATATACTCTTGCTTGTACTTGTAAAACACGTACAACTGATGCGAACAGTCGGATTATTCCAATTTATGCGATTCGCATGCAAATTGCCTCGAATTACGCGCTTATTCGATTTTGGTAGGAATTATGCGGAAAATTATGCTAGCATAATCCGTCAAGGACTAGACCAGTCACGTCTCGATGACCGATCACGATCCCCGTGACCAATAGGCCTTGACGGATTATGCTATTATTTTCGTGAAATTATGCTTTTCGCATTGCTGAAAAAATTGCAGAATTATGCTATTTTTATGCTAAAAGTTATCATATTATTATGCCGCATTATGCTCACATATGCTGCTAATGTATTATGTATATGATGGTTCTATGCAAAATTGCAGGGGAATTTTTTTGTAGAGGGCGTTGTACTGTAGTAGCAGAAGTTCAACGGGGTCAACGCACCGTCCGACCTAGCTACGATGCGATGCGAACAGGCGGATTATTCCAATTTTATGCGATTCGTATGCAATTTGCCTCGACTTATGCGATTATTCGATTTTGGTAGGAACTATGCGAAAAATTATGCTAGCATAATCCGTCAAGGCCTAGTGACCAATCAAACAGTCACAAATCCCCGAAGAGCAGTCATAAAGTCACACACCAGTTTGAATCCCGATGACCAGTCAGAAACAGCTGCGACTTTCTCTGTGAACGGTCACAGGATCCACGTCAAAATATTACGACTCAACTGTAGGCATTCACGCGATCAGGATACTTTTTCCTTCACAGGTTTCCATGGTTTCAGAAGTGAGCAAGAAAGATTTCGATCAACTCTCGATCTCCGCGTAGTTTACTTGTAGCTCGAGTCTGGTGTGTGTGGGCTCCTTTCCAAAACGAAGGGTGGTCGAAAATCTTGCAGGCTTCAGATTGAATCTCTTTTGAGAGGACGTTCTGGCTAGTAGATTGTGCTATTCAACATATTTGAAGAACAAACTTCGTCGTTCAGAAAAGTTATTTCGGAATATTTTCAGTCATGTAAATGTTTGCATGCCGATCTTGCAAGAACGGAAACTGACTTCAACTCATCCAGCGTACAAGCAGCACTCGCTTTGTATTTTTGGAGAGGATGGGTGACAAGATTACGGAGTCAGAAGTGGACATCGCCGACGATGCAGAGACGAAAATATAATGAAGATGGAAATGAAAATATGTTCATCTCCAAGAAGGTACTGAGTACATCAAGCACCTTCGTGTGTGTAGCTCTGTCTTTCTTGTGGAAGACTCCACAGAAAACAATGTCCAGCTTGTTGAAACTGAAACTGCCTCTCAGTTGAAGTCGTTCAGGGAAGACGTCTATTCAAGACATCATTGATCCATTCTCAAGAACCATCGTAAGAAATTAAATCAAGTCATGTTAGCGATAAGAATGGCGACCTAGACCAGAGAAGTGTGAGTGTCTTGTTTTGACTACAGGAAACTGTATTTCAATATTGTGGAACAACGTAGTGCTTACGCAGTTTATTGCTTCGAACACATCTTCATTCCTACTCCCACAATTTATTGATGTAACATTATGGTACATGGTCTTTCTCGTTGTGCTCCTATAACGTGTATTATAAGTACATGCATACGAGTACTGTGTACCGTTTACTGTCTCCTTGTCAGCGTTTTTGGGCCATCCTCCACACCTTCATTTGTCCATTACGTATTTTCCTTCTAAGGCGAGACCAAAATAAAATAATCGAGATTCCCGGGCAGGACCCATGTGAAATTGGTGCGGGCGGGCGAATTTTTATTTTTTTCTCCTATGGCTACCGGCTGTGTGTATGCGCATATGCGCATGCCATGCCGAGCTTTTTTTTTACAGTATTTTCCATGCAGTCATATTTATTTATTTTTATTCAATTTTCACAAAAAACAGGCACGCGGTTTACCCGTTCGATTTTTCTGTATTTCGGCCAACGATGGTCCTGATCTGTACATCAGGGAGTCGTACAAGCAAAGCTCGGGTTTGTGTGACTCCACGTCACAGATCTACTCACACGATTAGTACTGTACATGTATTATGAACTGTTCAAAAACAATTGGCCTTGGCTCGATTTTGGTGCGGGAGGGCCCGGGAATCACTAATTTTTTTGGTCTCGCCTAATTATTAATTTTATAGAAATATTCACTCACTACAACTTCTTGTGATTGCTGGTGCGAACTATGATGTAGCCTGCGATGCCTGCTTTTTAGTGAGAGTGCACCAGACATGTATCGATACGTATGTCTGACGAGATGTTCTTGAACTGGCATGCTGATTGACAAGAACTTTGGTTAGATAAGGTTTAGAATTGGGTGCTCAATGGCCTGGAGGAATTAATCGTGTTTGTGATCAGTATCACCAAGGGTACGGTTCTTCCGTCTACGCATCCCTTCTTGTCTGGTGGATAGGTTGAAAAGAGATAAAATAATAATACAGAAATACTTGTGTCCAAGTGTCGTCATGAAAACAAGTTCTACCTCCGTAACTTTGTCCGCAAGGTCCCGTCAATCTAGCTGGTAGTCCCGCTGCCTATTTGTGTGTGTGTGTGCGTCCGCGTGAGTGTGTGTGTGTGTGTGTGCTCATGTGTGAGTGTGCGTGCTCATGTGTGAGTGTGCGTGCTCATGTGTGAGTGTGTGTGTGTGTGTGTGTGTGTGTGTGTGTGTGTGTGTGTGTGTGTGTGTGTGTGTGTGAGTAGCAAGTATTACCTTCACTGGGGGCAGGGGTAACTGCAGTTGGATCCCAGGACGGATACCCTGATGCCGTCAATCCTTTTTCTGCACCTTGTCCTCACCCACTTACTGAGGTGTGGTGAGCCCATAAGTGGGATCATTTTCAAGTCCACCCAGAGTTTTGGGGATTTCAGGGGGTGTCGGCCGTTGGGCGGTTCAATAGCCAGTTGAGTCATCTTTCCAAGATTCCTTTTGAGTCTCTCTCCCCTCTCCCGGGGAGACCCACGTGACCAGTTTTGGCAGTGAGCAACAAGTACAAGTACAAGTGTGTGTGAGAGAGAGAGAGAATGTGTGTGTGTGTGTGTGTGTGTGTGTGTGTGAGAGAGAGAGAGAGAGAGAGAGAGAGAGAGAGAGAGAGAGAATGTGGTGTGTGTGTGTGTGTGTGTGTGCGTGCGTGGATGTGTGTGGATGTGTGTGTGTGCGCTCAGAGCTTAGCTCGCAGCATGCACCAGCCGCTCGGAGATTGTCGAAGGAAGGAGTGTGTGTGTGTGTGTGTGTGTGTGTGTGTGTGTGTGTGTGTGTGTGTGTGTGTGTGTGTGTGTGTGTGTGTGTGTGTGGAGTGTGTGTGTGGTGCAATCCCAGCACAAGTTGCTATGGCTTCTGCCGTAGCATTGCTATCATCGCCTCCGGCGATTGGCGTCAAAGGTCAGGTCAGGTGTGTATGTGTGTGTGTTTTGATTTAGAGAATGAATGTGTGTGTGTGAGAGAGAGATTTAGACAATGAGTGTGTGTGTGTGTGTGTGCGCGTATACGCGCGTGTGAGTGTATGTGTATGTGAGAAAAGGGAGAGAGTGTGGGTGTATGTGTGTGCAATGGTGTGTGCATGTGTGGATTTGGCACTTAAGTCCCCAGCTCTATTCTATGTCACTCACGCTGGAACTGCTGCTGCATAGCCCCAAGTCTGAAGACTTGGCAACTTCACGCCTGCACCTGACTCTTGCGCTATGATACGCGTCGCCTATGATACCCCTCAGAATTTCCCACCTTATTCCCCCTTATGTTCAGGCTGCCCGTTTAGGAGCCATCAGTTGCCTGGCGATCGTAGTAATACGTGAAACTCAGAGTTGTGACAAAGCTTCCAATCTCTTGTAATACAGAAAAACCTATATTCTGCCTGTGACTACTAACAGAGAAAGAGTGGTCGCAACTGTACATTCCGCATGTAACTGTTCGCATGGAATTTTAGTGGTCAAAACTGTATTCTCTGACCGCTCATAGGCAATTATAGTTTCCACAACAAATCCTGCAGTACGAATCACTCCGCGAGCAGTCACGAACTGTGTGCTTTACACATGTACATGTATGGTGATTTGTGACTGGTCATGGGGCATTGTGACTGGTAAACTAATAATTGTGACTGGTCATGGGGGGGGGGGGGGGGTTGTGACTGTTTGACTGGCCACGGGGACCTTGATTGGTCATGGGGCCTTGACTGGTCACTGCAGTCAAAACAAGACACTCACACTTCCCTGGTCTAGGTCGCCATTCTTATCGCTCACATGACTTGATTTAATTTCTTACGATGGTTCTTGAGAATGGATCAATGATGTCTTGAATAGACGTCTTCCCTGAACGACTTCAACTGAGAGGCAGTTTCAGTTTCAACAAGCTGGACATTGTTTTCTGTGGAGTCTTCCACAAGAAAGACAGAGCTACACACACGAAGGTGCTTGATTGATGTGCTCAGTACCTTCTTGGAGATGAACATATTTTCATTTCCATCTTCATTACATTTTTTCGTCTCTGCATCGTCGACGATGTCCACTTCTGACTCCGTAATCTTGTCACCCATCCTCTCCAAAAACACAACGCGAGTGCTGCTTGTATGCTGGATCAGTTGAAATCAGTCTCCGTTCTAGCAAGATCGGCATGCAAAAAATTACTTGACTGAAAATATTCCGAAAATAGCTTTTCTGAACGACGAGGTTTGTTCTTCAAATAATTATGATGAATAGCACAATCTACTAGCCAGAACGTCCTCTCAAAAGAGATTCAATCTGAAACCTGCAAGATTTTCGACCACCCTTCGTTTTGGAAAGGAGCCCACACACACCAGACTCGAGCTACAAGTAAACTACGCGGAGATCGAGAGTTGATCGAAATCTTTCTTGCTCACTTCTTCTGAAACCAGTGAAGGAAAAAAGTATGCTGATCGATCGCGTGAATGCCTACAGTTGAGTCGTAATATTTTGACGTGGATCCTGTGACCGTTCACAGAGAAAGTCGCGGCTGTTTGTGACTGGTCATCGGGATTCAAACTGGTGTGTGACTTCAAGTCTTTATGACTGCTCTTCGGGGATTTGTGACTGTTTGATTGGTCACGGGGACCGTGATCGGTCATCGAGACGTGACTGCTCACTGAGTCCTATTATTAGTTGTTGTCTGCGACTTGTGGAGTAAAGTTTATCTATGTGTAGTATCCCTACCTAGTACCTAGTACCTTGCTAGTAGACAATGTAGTACATGACTGTATCCTGTATGTACGTACACGAAACTAACTATGATGCATGGACAGTCTTTTAGCACTCTGAGTCATACAGGTACAGGCATGCACATTGCACATTGTACATTCGGTTGACAGCTCTTATCACCCACACACTAACACGTTCACACCTACTGCGCTTACTTACATACACTGCACACTAGCTCGTATTTTGCACATTACAATTCTCCCATTTTACTCACATTACACCAATAGCTAGTTCTTCCATTCGTCTTGTCCCAAGTGTCTTCCTAGTATCTTCCCCAACACCCGTTAGTAGGCGTTACTTCTCAGAACTCTTATCGTTGGCTATCCTTTTCCTTGCTCTATATTGTGTCAGTTCAGTTCCGTTCCGTTTAGTTGTTGTTCTTCAGTTGTTGTTCAGTTGTGGTTCGGTTGCAGTTCCGTTCCGTTTGGTTGTTATTCAGTTGTGTTTTTACATAATATTGTTATTAAAAATTGTACTTCAGGCAGGTTGAGCCGAAGAACCTATTTGTCCGTCAGTTTTCTTGTGTGTGCCTTCTAGACCACTCGGTGACGCATTACATATGGAGTGCAGGAACTAACTTGATGTTCACTCAGGAACATTACTGGTTTTGGTATGCTCTATCACTGGATCACAGTGGTGCTTGTAGTACTTGTCTTCACATGGTATCCCATGGACACAATGGAAGCAACCAGTGGACCAAAGAGGCCAGCCGTGTGACGCTCCAAGTAATCCCATCCAGCGAGCTTTGAACAATGGCACTGGATAACGCAACCAACTCGCCCGCCTTCCCACACATCCTACACAGCGGGCATCTGCCCTGATGAAAGATTTGGGCATGGAGCAGATAGGAAGCCAAGGCATTGTCTTCTTCTGCAATGATCAGGCTTCCTGTGGTCTTCTCGAGACCAGCCTTTTGTCAGACAAGACCAGGTGTTCTCGTTGGTCTGTTGTTCTGTTTGCCAGAAAAACGTTCCATGAAAGGATTTCTGGGTCCACACAAAGAAGTGTTGTACTTGTAGCCCACACTTTACCACCTGTGAGAAGACCGGTGCGACATGCAGATGTAGCCACAGAATTGACGCAACCACCTTAATTAAGGAGCTCATCGTCATACTGAAGCACATTGTGACGCAAATTGCTTTCTCCATGGTGACAACATGAACATTTTTAAACTCTTCAAACCATGTCTTCCCTTCTTGCGACTGACGTAGTGCGTGTGTGTGTATGTGTGTGGTGTGTGTCTGTGTGTCCGTGCGTGTGTGTGTCTGTATACTCACACTGCTCTGATGTCCCGGCAGTGCCTTCACCGAAGATCCAGAGTAAGATGTGTGACCATGCTGCCCAAGTCTGTTGCCAGGGCGATAGTACGGAGAGCTCATATCAGCGTATACCGCTGTGCCACTCGGTCCACTGAGGGAGGATGCTGTTGGCGTGTTACCATACTGGTGTAGACTGCTGCCAGTCGTTGCCGTCCGTAGGGGAGGTTGATGCGGCTTTTCCTGTTGTACTAGCTGCTGCTGTTGTTGCCTCAGCTGCTGTTGTTGCTGCATCATTGCCATCGAGAATGCAGTGGATCCATGTGTCTGCTTCAAGGAGAGCACATCATCAGGAATATCACGAAGAAATTATAATATACATTGCCAGCCCTCGTCAATGACTCGGCCAAAGAACACATGTGTGTGATTCAGAAATCCCGAAAAGGGAAATGATTTCCACTTGCTCAAGAGTGCTGCTACTGTAGCCCAGTATTCCAAACATGCCAACATGCCTAGCCAAAGTCTCTGTTGGAACACATCTACAAATTCTACTCAATCCAACAAGCACATGAGTCCAAGTCACAGAGTCTTTAACGCTAACTGAGACGGAGTCAATGCAAGATCTGTTCATAGGCACTTGGCACCTAATGGGTGGGGCACTGTCCCGGAAAGACAGGGATGCTGGGTTCGAATCCCGCTTGTGGACCCTTCTTTTGCAACAGTTTGAACAATCCAATGCTGGATCAAGGTTGTTTGTTGAACTGACTGTAGTTTAGGGAATTTCCCTGAACGTTTATGACCGTTGAGTCTCTTATTGACTTTTTTCACTTGTTCAAGCTATACAAAGTTATCCACAGTATTATTACTTTGAGTAGCATCGCTAGTTATACTTAAGTCAAAATAGTTTTCACCGTCAATAGAAGATCGGCCATGGCCGAGAATTTGGTGAATAACTGTTACAGTCCTTTCAGAATAAGATATGCCCTGGCCCTGGTGAGCTCCAGTATGTGGCGATTTGTTCGCGATTTTATCAAACACCGTGCAGGGATGCAAAATTTGAAAATTGAAAAGGGTCCAAAAAGGGTACCTGAACTGGGGTTTGAACCACGCAGCGCACTGTTGTAGGCGATGTCAAACGGCCTGGATTTTGGTGGTTTTTCCCAATCCAGTGCTTTGGGGCAAAACCTGGCCGAAATCCTATTCGTGGTAGGGCTTCCTCTTTGGAGAAATAGGCTTCAGCAACCATTGGAAGAGGGTTCCAAAGGGGATTCCGGAAAAAACTCAAAGTTTGATCCATTTATGGCCAAAAGCTAGAAGTCCATCTTTTTATGAATGGACTGTAGTTTGCGTTTTGTACGAGAAACCACGGACCTCAAGAACAGAATACTGCATGATAGAGGTGGCTAGTAGTTAGTGCGGGGCGGGTTCTGGTGCACATTTTGACCTTTGACCTTTGGGCCAAATAAGGCACACTGTGTCGGGCTCGTTTGGTCTGGCTCGGGGACTCCCCCAGGGTTTGACCTTTGACCTTTGGGTTAAATAAGGCACACTGTGTCGGGCGCGCTTGGTCTGGCCCCGGGACTCCCCCAGGGTTCGACCTTTGGCCCTGCCATGCCATAAATGTCATCATGTTCTTTTCCGTGGCGACCGTGCACTTGTGCACGTTCGGTGCATTCGCACCAGGGAGTAGTAAAATACGTACTACTCCCTGATTTGCACATCGTAGATGTGCAGTGAATGACATATTGCGCATGCGCGCATAAGTACGCGGAGCGTGCGACCTTCAGTGGCCCTGCGTGTGGAAAAGACGTATACACCAGGTGTACACGTGTCATTGTAGGGTGATATAGCCGACCTCATATACGCTGTACGGGGAGATTATTTCCTCAGTATGTTGTAGGCAGTGCTGGAGGTGACGTGACGATGGCGGAGCCAAGTGCAAAACGATCTAGGCAGCCCAGACAGCCCACCTCGAGTGCCGTGCGTGGGTTTTTGAAAAAGTTTTCTTTGCCAGGTTCAGGCACTGATCCTCTCGTCTTTTTCAGCAGCCATCATGACGAGCTCCGACAGGTTCTGCTCGAGGAGCTTCAGTCTCACCCTTTCAAGGTGGTTTTAGTTTTGAGGGTGGAGATGACACGAGAGTCGGCCACGGGTAGTACGTCTGCCGTCCCGTTTTTTAGAAGTAGACCGGCTCGGATCCTCAGCGAAGGGGACATTGATAGTGCAGTCAAGACGATGGTGGCGAGGATCACTGGTCTTATTGATAAGTGGATGCAGAACGGATCCAACTGGACCGTTTCTCGAGTGAGACAGCTGGATGTGTCGACAGCAAAGTACACTCCTCTTCGAGGTGAGTTTCTGTTCATCCGGCAGTGTTTGTTCGAAGCCTGTCGAATTTCTTGTGGAAAGTTGTAGATGTATGTTTTGTACCAGATGTACAGTTTTTCGTGATTGTCGAGAGGGTGTAGTTGTGATGTGGTGTTACTCTGAGCAAAGCCTTCGTTGTATTTTTGTGGTGTTCTGTAGGTGGTGCAGCTGCTATCCCGCCGAAATTAGAAAAAAAGAAGGCCATCATTAACGTAAAGAACAACGATGACAGGTGTTTGATGTGGGCGTTGTTGTCAGCGCTGCACCCCGTCGAACAGAATGCTGAGCGTGCATCCAAGTACACCCAGTATGTTGATGAGCTGCGGTTCGATGGTGTGATGTTCCCTGCAACGCTCCGTGATGTACCCAAAGTGGAGTTACAGAATGGTCTTGCAATCAATGTGTTTGGCTACGAGGGGAATCTGTACCCACTCTATCTCAGCGAGCGACAGGAGACTCCAATCAACCTCCTTCTTCATGACAACCACTTCACATGGATAAAAAACTTCAGTCGTGCATGTGAGAATAAGAACAAGCGGGCAACACACTACTGCTTGCGATGCCTCTCCGCACACAAAACAGCAGACTCCCTGCAGCATCACAGCGAGAGATGTCAGGTGATGAAGCCCGTGCCAGTCGTCATGCCCACAGCAAAGGACAGAATCCTCAAATATACAAATTTGAAGCACAGGATGGTGGCTCCATACATCATTTACGCTGATACGGAGGCCATCATTGAGCCGATGGAGGAACAGCATGGCAGCAGCACTGTACGCACAGCCCGTCATGTACCATGCAGCATCAGGTATGTTTTGTTGTTGGTGTTGTTTTTGACTAATGTTTGCTGTACTCATGCCTGCACAGTGCTTCCTGTTATTCCTTCTTGTCTTGTTCTCCCCTAATTGTGTTCGTGTTGTAGTATGTGCATTTTGTGTGATTCCATTTTTTTTTTAAATCACTCATTCTTACTTTCCTTCTTCTTTTATGCTCTTGTAGATATGCTGCCATCCGATCCAACGGTGAAGTCCGTGGCGAGTTTGACGACTGCAGTGAGAATGCCATTCACAACTTTTTCGACAGTCTCAAAGAGTTGGAAGGCAGTATCCAGGAGGATTTGGCTGATATCAAGCCAATTCGCATGACGGCAGAACTGGAGCTTGAGTTTCAGAATGCAGTCAACTGCTGGATATGTGATGAAGTACTTGGAGAAGATCGTGTTCGTGATCATGATCATCTCACTGGTAAGTATTATAATTTTTTGTTTATTTTTGTTGTTTTGCAGTTGTGTGTAGATATGCGCATGATGTGTATAGTGCATTTTCATGTCTTTGTAGCTGTTTGCATCTGTGTTTTATCATGGTGTATTGAATTGTATTGTCTGTGGTATCACCTTCACTGTAGATGTTTACCATGTTTGTGTATTCCCCTCTTTCTGAATATCTGCACAGGCAACTACCGCGGTGCTGCACACTACCAGTGTAATATTCAGCTAAGTATCTACCCAGATCGCCAGATCATTCCGGTTGTGTTTCACAACCTGAAAGGGTACGATGCTCACCACCTCATCGCCCACATTGGTATGACCGAGGTTGAAGAGGTGGAGTACGAGGACTCTAACCAGCGTAAGCGGATTAAGAAGGTTGGTGAGATCAGTGTCATCGCCAACAACATGGAGAAATATATTTCATTCAAGTGGCGTCAGTACCGCTTCATCGACTCCATGGCCTTCTTGAACTCCTCTCTTGACTCGTTGGTGAGCAACACCCCGGAAGATGCGCTCAAGCTTACTCGTACATTGGCCCATCATGACCTTCTCCTGCGTAAGGGTGTCTACCCCTACGAGTACATGGACTCCTTTGCTCGGTTTGATGAGACACAGCTGCCACCTAAATCAGCATTTGAGTCTAGTTTGACTGGAGAAGGTATCAGTGATGCCGACTATGCCCATGCTCAGAACGTATGGCAGGTAAGCAGCTTGTGCCTTCTGTATTGTGCTCTACTTATGATTTTGAATGCTGTTGTGATGTGCTCTACTCATTTTTTTGTACTCATTGCTCTCTATCTGTGGATGCTTGTGTGCATGTGTGTATGGATGCTTGCGTGTGTGTGTGTGTGTGTGTGTGCGTTGTTGTTTTGTTTTTCGTTTTGCAGACATTTGAGTGCAGTACAATGGAGACCTATCATGACCTCTATTTGCAAACAGATGTCTATCTTCTAGCAGATGTCTTTGAGCATTTCCGCAAGACGGCATACAAGACGTATGGGTTGGATCCAGCCCATTACCTTACTCTCCCAGGTATGTTCATCAGTCTTTGTTGTTGTCCAATGTATTCTCTCCTTTAGATGGTGTTCTCTGTTAGTATTCTTGTGCTTTCTTGTCGGTGTATTTATATACTTTTTGCATGGTGTATTGACTTTCGTGTTTGTGTTCTGGTGTGTTGTATGGTGTTATGTAGGATATGCATGGGATGCTCTACTACGGTTCACCCAGATTGAACTGCAGCTGCTCACGGATGTAGACATGCATCTGTTTGTCGAAGCCGGTCTACGTGGGGGCATCTCAATGGCGTCGCAGCGGTACGGCAAGGCCAACAACCCAACGATGGATCAGTACAATTCTGCCGAGCCCACATCATACCTGCTATACCTTGATGCCAACAACCTGTATGGCTGGGCTATGTGCCAGAGTATGCCGACATCCGAGTTTGCCTGGTGTGACAAGAACCTGTCCGAGATACTGGCACACCCTGTAGATTCGAGCACTGGGTTCATTGTGGAGTGTGATCTTGAGGTACCCTCTTCGCTGCACCACTACTTCAATGATTATCCACTCGCACCGGAAGTGATGAGAACATTCTCAGATAAGCTATCACCATACCAACAAGCACTTGTGGAGGAGCTCAAAGTGTCAGCCGTAGATGGAGTCAAGTTGACACCCAGTCTCCTACCCAAGTCCAAGTATGTGTTACACTACCGTACACTGCAGCTGTATTCGCGTCTGGGCATGGTGGTGACCGCTGTTCACAAGGTGTTGGGATTTCAGCAGAGTGCCTGGATGGCTCCCTACATCAATCTGAACACTGCACTTCGCACGAGGGCTACAACCGACTTTGAGAAGAGCTTTTACAAGGTAAATGCAACCGTTGTGTGCAGTCTTGTATGTTGTTGTTGTTGTTGTTGTTGTTGTTTTTGTCGCATGTATGGTGCAAGTGTGACGTGGAGTATGCTAATTGAAAAATATGCTGATGTGAAGGAATGGCATGATATGATTCTCATGTGTCATGTTTGCCTGTTTGTGTGCTGCAGCTGATGAACAACTCAGTCTTTGGCAAGACGATGGAGAACGTTCGTAATCGAATACGCATCGATCTCTTGCGAGAAGAAAGTGAGGAGCAGGTACTGAGGGCAGTGAGCAAGCCTACATATGTGCGGCACGACATTTTCCCGAACGGGCTTGTCGGAATAGAAAAGCAGCACACTGAGATCAAGCTCAACAAGCCGGTCTATGTGGGTATGTCGATACTAGACCTGTCAAAGGTACACATGTACTCCTTCTACTACGATGTGCTGAAGGAGCAGTATGGTAGCAGAATCCGGCTGTTGTACACCGACACCAACTCTGTTATTGTGCACATCACCACCGGTGATGTTTATGCAGAGATGGATCTGTCTCTGTATGACACCAGCAACTTTCCCACTGACCATCCTCAGTACACTTCTGCCAATAAGAAAGTGGTTGGCAAATTCAAAGATGAGCTTGGTGGGAAATCCATGGTGGAGTTTGTAGGTCTAAGATCGAAGATGTACTCCTACATCGGACAGGAATCGGCCAAACGGGCCAAGGGTGTGCGAAAGGCAGTCCTGGCAAATACCATCACCCACAAGGACTATGTAGATGCACTGCTCAGTCATCGTGTGTCTTCCAGGCCTATGACGGGTCTCCGATCACATTGCCACACAGTGTATGAGGAGGTAACCACCAAGGTGGCATTGTCTCCATTCGACTGCAAGCGGTACATACTGGATGATGGTATGGCCACACTTGCATATGGTCACAAGGACATTTAATGGACAGGACCCCACATTGAACATGTTTCATCATTTTCATACAAAAACTCCCCGCCGTTCTTCTGTCATTAATTCCTCCTATCTTGGCGTGTCGGGCCGGCTCCAACAATATACATTTTTTGTTAAATATTTCAGGCTTGTGCCTCAATCATATTGCAGGATATAGTGCATCGTGCGGTATAATAATCTTCATTGTATCATCAAATATTACCCTACACACTTTGGTTTGCAGTGTGTGCACAGCATAGTCCATATATCATCAAATTGATCAAGTTCAGTATCTGCGGGCATACATTTCCCCAGCTTGAGAAAATGCTTATATACTTGCGTAAATTTATGCTCACAATGATTACATTAAAATGAGATTAACTCTGCCACACATTATATTACCAGACACTGTTGTTGTTGTTGTCGTCGTCGTTGTTGTTGTTGTTGTTGTTGTTGTTGTTGGTTGTTGTTGGCTGTTGTTGGCTGTTGTTGGCTGTTGTCGGTTGTTGTTGGTTGTTGTTGTTGGTTGTTGTTGTTGGTTGTTGTTGTTGGTTGTTGTTGTTGTTGGTTGTTGTTGGTTGTTGTTGGTTGTTGTTGGTTGTTGTTGGTTGTTGTTGGTTGTTGTCGGTTGTTGTCGGTTGTTGTCAGTTGTTGTCGGTTGTTGATTGTTGTTGGTGGTTGTTGTTGGTTGTTGTTGTTGGTTGTTGTTGGTTGTTGTTGGTTGTTGTTGGCTGTTGTCGGTTGTTGTCGGTTGTTGTTGGTTGTTGTTGGCTGTTGTTGTTGGTTGTTGGTTGTTGTCGGTTGTTGTTGTTGGTTGTTGTTGTTGGTTGTTGTTGGTTGTTGTTGGTTGTTGTTGTTTGTTGTTGGTTGTTGTTGGTTGTTGTTGGTTGTTGTTGGTTGTTGTTGGTTGTTGTTGGTTGTTGTTGGTTGTTGTTGGTTGTTGTTGGTTGTTGTTGGTTGTTGTTGGTTGTTGTTGGTTGTTGTTGGTTGTTGTTGGTTGTTGTTGGTTGTTGTTGTTTGTTGTCCCATGGGACAATGAAACTACAAAGGAAAGTGGCTACTGACGAGGCACCTGTGACCACGCCAATGCCTGAAACTGATGAAGCTGAGGAACGGAGGATCCTTGAGTTGGCCCTTAGCCGACTTGAGCGTGATTAACGCAGTGTTTACACTCTCCTCAGCAAATCCCATCAAATCGGAGCACATGTTGACGGGAGCTTAGAGTTGGCACTGCTCAGTAATGGCAAAATAATTTAAATGGCCGCCAAGACCTTGCTCAATAGGCGGAAGAGTCACCTGTATGCAATACGTTGTATATGTCGTGTGTGTGTGTATTGTATATGCATTGGGCTCGAGTAACTCAACAGCATTCGCTCAGTAACACTCAACACTCCCACCATCAAATGGGAATACACGTGTTGAAGCAAGCTTAGAATGAGCGTTACTTGGTAATAACAGAATGAACCCGATGACCTACATGTACGTAAACAGGTGGCTAAATCACTGGTACACAAATGCATTCGGCATGAGATAAGCATTAACTCACTCATCAACTGTAATATGTTCCATGCGGTCGCCAGGTGTGTGTCTCTGCTAGGTAAATGGACGGGATAAGGTATTATGTTCAGTTCATGTTCGAGTCCGTTGTAGTTTTGACAGAGATCGAGATGTCACGCTGGCTGCTGAATTGGATGACGGCAACGCAACCCAATAGTGGTCAGGAAGTTGGTCCACGAGCTGCTGTTGTCCAACGGAAAGATGATACTAGTGATAGTGACGAAGATGAACGCAGAAGAAAGTGTTAAATTTGTTCTCAGGAAGAGGAAGAGAGTGACGATATCATCCTTGCTCCTACCTGTCATGTTGAATCCAGGATTTCTGGGTTTTGTAGGATCGTTGCCACGCAAGCGTCGGTTCTGGTCGGCTCATGCTGATGGCGACGATGATGGTGTTTGGGAAAAAGAGATCTTGGGGATATGGAGTAGACTTGGACAAGACTTCCAAGGTGTCGAAGATGAGAGGTTCATCGAAAAGTTTCGAGTGACCAAATGCACATTTCTGGCTGTGCACGATTTGGTCAAAGATACCATTGATTGTCAGACGACGCACTTGCGCAAGTGATCTCTGGGAAAAAACGTCTTGCAATATTCCTCCAATGGATGGCTCATGCCGAGGAATTCCAGCAGTTGGCAAAAGAGTATCGCATTGATACTTCTACAGTCCATAGCATCGTGGAAGCGTGTGTATCTACATTCCGGCAACTTGCCCCTAAGTTCATTGTCTTTCCCCAAGACCAGCTCAATGTAGCTGACGTTGTCTCCGGCTTTAAATCTCTGTGCCACCTACCTGGCTGTGCTGGTGCCATTGACGGCACTTTCATGATTTTCATGAAACATGAAAATCATGAAAGTGCCGTCAATGGCACCAGCACAGCCAGGTAGGTGGCACAGAGATTTAAAGCCGGAGACAACGTCAGCTACATTGAGCTGGTCTTGGGGAAAGACAATGAACTTAGGGGCAAGTTGCCGGAATGTAGATACACACGCTTGCACGATGCTATGGACTGTAGAAGTATCAATGCGATACTCTTTTGCCAACTGCTGGAATTCCTCGGCATGAGCCATCCATTGGAGGAATATTGCAAGACGTTTTTTCCCAGAGATCACTTGCGCAAGTGCGTCGTCTGACAATCAATGGTATCTTTGACCAAATCGTGCACAGCCAGAAATGTGCATTTGGTCACTCGAAACTTTTCGATGAACCTCTCATCTTCGACACCTTGGAAGTCTTGTCCAAGTCTACTCCATATCCCCAAGATCTCTTTTTCCCAAACACCATCATCGTCGCCATCAGCATGAGCCGACCAGAACCGACGCTTGCGTGGCAACGATCCTACAAAACCCAGAAATCCTGGATTCAACATGACAGGTAGGAGCAAGGATGATATCGTCACTCTCTTCCTCTTCCTGAGAACAAATTTAACACTTTCTTCTGCGTTCATCTTCGTCACTATCACTAGTATCATCTTTCCGTTGGACAACAGCAGCTCGTGGACCAACTTCCTGACCACTATTGGGTTGCGTTGCCGTCATCCAATTCAGCAGCCAGCGTGACATCTCGATCTCTGTCAAAACTACAACGGACTCGAACATGAACTGAACATAATACCTTATCCCGTCCATTTACCTAGCAGAGACACACACCTGGCGACCGCATGGAACATATTACAGTTGATGAGTGAGTTAATGCTTATCTCATGCCGAATGCATTTGTGTACCAGTGATTTAGCCACCTGTTTACGTACATGTAGGTCATCGGGTTCATTCTGTTATTACCAAGTAACGCTCATTCTAAGCTTGCTTCAACACGTGTATTCCCATTTGATGGTGGGAGTGTTGAGTGTTACTGAGCGAATGCTGTTGAGTTACTCGAGCCCAATGCATATACAATACACACACACGACATATACAACGTATTGCATACAGGTGACTCTTCCGCCTATTGAGCAAGGTCTTGGCGGCCATTTAAATTATTTTGCCATTACTGAGCAGTGCCAACTCTAAGCTCCCGTCAACATGTGCTCCGATTTGATGGGATTTGCTGAGGAGAGTGTAAACACTGCGTTAATCACGCTCAAGTCGGCTAAGGGCCAACTCAAGGATCCTCCGTTCCTCAGCTTCATCAGTTTCAGGCATTGGCGTGGTCACAGGTGCCTCGTCAGTAGCCACTTTCCTTTGTAGTTTCATTGTCCCATGGGACAACAAACAACAACAACCAACAACAACCAACAACAACCAACAACAACCAACAACAACCAACAACAACCAACAACAACCAACAACAACCAACAACAACCAACAACAACCAACAACAACCAACAACAACCAACAACAAACAACAACAACCAACAACAACCAACAACAACCAACAACAACAACCAACAACAACAACCAACAACAACAACCGACAACAACCAACAACAACAGCCAACAACAACCAACAACAACCGACAACAACCGACAACAGCCAACAACAACCAACAACAACCAACAACAACCAACAACAACAACCAACAACAACCACCAACAACAATCAACAACCGACAACAACTGACAACAACCGACAACAACCGACAACAACCAACAACAACCAACAACAACCAACAACAACCAACAACAACCAACAACAACAACCAACAACAACAACCAACAACAACAACCAACAACAACAACCAACAACAACAACCAACAACAACCGACAACAGCCAACAACAGCCAACAACAGCCAACAACAACCAACAACAACAACAACAACAACAACAACAACGACGACGACAACAACAACAACAGTGTCTGGTAATATAATGTGTGGCAGAGTTAATCTCATTTTAATGTAATCATTGTGAGCATAAATTTACGCAAGTATATAAGCATTTTCTCAAGCTGGGGAAATGTATGCCCGCAGATACTGAACTTGATCAATTTGATGATATATGGACTATGCTGTGCACACACTGCAAACCAAAGTGTGTAGGGTAATATTTGATGATACAATGAAGATTATTATACCGCACGATGCACTATATCCTGCAATATGATTGAGGCACAAGCCTGAAATATTTAACAAAAAATGTATATTGTTGGAGCCGGCCCGACACGCCAAGATAGGAGGAATTAATGACAGAAGAACGGCGGGGAGTTTTTGTATGAAAATGATGAAACATGTTCAATGTGGGGTCCTGTCCATTAAATGTCCTTGTGACCATATGCAAGTGTGGCCATACCATCATCCAGTATGTACCGCTTGCAGTCGAATGGAGACAATGCCACCTTGGTGGTTACCTCCTCATACACTGTGTGGCAATGTGATCGGAGACCCGTCATAGGCCTGGAAGACACACGATGACTGAGCAGTGCATCTACATAGTCCTTGTGGGTGATGGTATTTGCCAGGACTGCCTTTCGCACACCCTTGGCCCGTTTGGCCGATTCCTGTCCGATGTAGGAGTACATCTTCGATCTTAGACCTACAAACTCCACCATGGATTTCCCACCAAGCTCATCTTTGAATTTGCCAACCACTTTCTTATTGGCAGAAGTGTACTGAGGATGGTCAGTGGGAAAGTTGCTGGTGTCATACAGAGACAGATCCATCTCTGCATAAACATCACCGGTGGTGATGTGCACAATAACAGAGTCGGTGTCGGTGTACAACAGCCGGATTCTGCTACCATACTGCTCCTTCAGCACATCGTAGTAGAAGGAGTACATGTGTACCTTTGACAGGTCTAGTATCGACATACCCACATAGACCGGCTTGTTGAGCTTGATCTCAGTGTGCTGCTTTTCTATTCCGACAAGCCCGTTCGGGAAAATGTCGTGCCGCACATATGTAGGCTTGCTCACTGCCCTCAGTACCTGCTCCTCACTTTCTTCTCGCAAGAGATCGATGCGTATTCGATTACGAACGTTCTCCATCGTCTTGCCAAAGACTGAGTTGTTCATCAGCTGCAGCACACAAACAGGCAAACATGACACATGAGAATCATATCATGCCATTCCTTCACATCAGCATATTTTTCAATTAGCATACTCCACGTCACACTTGCACCATACATGCGACAAAAACAACAACAACAACAACAACAACAACATACAAGACTGCACACAACGGTTGCATTTACCTTGTAAAAGCTCTTCTCAAAGTCGGTTGTAGCCCTCGTGCGAAGTGCAGTGTTCAGATTGATGTAGGGAGCCATCCAGGCACTCTGCTGAAATCCCAACACCTTGTGAACAGCGGTCACCACCATGCCCAGACGCGAATACAGCTGCAGTGTACGGTAGTGTAACACATACTTGGACTTGGGTAGGAGACTGGGTGTCAACTTGACTCCATCTACGGCTGACACTTTGAGCTCCTCCACAAGTGCTTGTTGGTATGGTGATAGCTTATCTGAGAATGTTCTCATCACTTCCGGTGCGAGTGGATAATCATTGAAGTAGTGGTGCAGCGAAGAGGGTACCTCAAGATCACACTCCACAATGAACCCAGTGCTCGAATCTACAGGGTGTGCCAGTATCTCGGACAGGTTCTTGTCACACCAGGCAAACTCGGATGTCGGCATACTCTGGCACATAGCCCAGCCATACAGGTTGTTGGCATCAAGGTATAGCAGGTATGATGTGGGCTCGGCAGAATTGTACTGATCCATCGTTGGGTTGTTGGCCTTGCCGTACCGCTGCGACGCCATTGAGATGCCCCCACGTAGACCGGCTTCGACAAACAGATGCATGTCTACATCCGTGAGCAGCTGCAGTTCAATCTGGGTGAACCGTAGTAGAGCATCCCATGCATATCCTACATAACACCATACAACACACCAGAACACAAACACGAAAGTCAATACACCATGCAAAAAGTATATAAATACACCGACAAGAAAGCACAAGAATACTAACAGAGAACACCATCTAAAGGAGAGAATACATTGGACAACAACAAAGACTGATGAACATACCTGGGAGAGTAAGGTAATGGGCTGGATCCAACCCATACGTCTTGTATGCCGTCTTGCGGAAATGCTCAAAGACATCTGCTAGAAGATAGACATCTGTTTGCAAATAGAGGTCATGATAGGTCTCCATTGTACTGCACTCAAATGTCTGCAAAACGAAAAACAAAACAACAACGCACACACACACACACACACACACACACGCAAGCATCCATACACACATGCACACAAGCATCCACTGATAGAGAGCAATGAGTACAAAAAAATGAGTAGAGCACATCACAACAGCATTCAAAGTCATAAGTAGAGCACAATACAGAAGGCACAAGCTGCTTACCTGCCATACGTTCTGAGCATGGGCATAGTCGGCATCACTGATACCTTCTCCAGTCAAACTAGACTCAAATGCTGATTTAGGTGGCAGCTGTGTCTCATCAAACCGAGCAAAGGAGTCCATGTACTCGTAGGGGTAGACACCCTTACGCAGGAGAAGGTCATGATGGGCCAATGTACGAGTAAGCTTGAGCGCATCTTCCGGGGTGTTGCTCACCAACGAGTCAAGAGAGGAGTTCAAGAAGGCCATGGAGTCGATGAAGCGGTACTGACGCCACTTGAATGAAATATATTTCTCCATGTTGTTGGCGATGACACTGATCTCACCAACCTTCTTAATCCGCTTACGCTGGTTAGAGTCCTCGTACTCCACCTCTTCAACCTCGGTCATACCAATGTGGGCGATGAGGTGGTGAGCATCGTACCCTTTCAGGTTGTGAAACACAACCGGAATGATCTGGCGATCTGGGTAGATACTTAGCTGAATATTACACTGGTAGTGTGCAGCACCGCGGTAGTTGCCTGTGCAGATATTCAGAAAGAGGGGAATACACAAACATGGTAAACATCTACAGTGAAGGTGATACCACAGACAATACAATTCAATACACCATGATAAAACACAGATGCAAACAGCTACAAAGACATGAAAATGCACTATACACATCATGCGCATATCTACACACAACTGCAAAACAACAAAAATAAACAAAAAATTATAATACTTACCAGTGAGATGATCATGATCACGAACACGATCTTCTCCAAGTACTTCATCACATATCCAGCAGTTGACTGCGTTCTGAAACTCAAGCTCCAGTTCTGCCGTCATGCGAATTGGCTTGATATCAGCCAAATCCTCCTGGATACTGCCTTCCAACTCTTTGAGACTGTCGAAAAAGTTGTGAATGGCATTCTCACTGCAGTCGTCAAACTCGCCACGGACTTCACCGTTGGATCGGATGGCAGCATATCTACAAGAGCATAAAAGAAGAAGGAAAGTAAGAATGAGTGATTTAAAAAAAAAAATGGAATCACACAAAATGCACATACTACAACACGAACACAATTAGGGGAGAACAAGACAAGAAGGAATAACAGGAAGCACTGTGCAGGCATGAGTACAGCAAACATTAGTCAAAAACAACACCAACAACAAAACATACCTGATGCTGCATGGTACATGACGGGCTGTGCGTACAGTGCTGCTGCCATGCTGTTCCTCCATCGGCTCAATGATGGCCTCCGTATCAGCGTAAATGATGTATGGAGCCACCATCCTGTGCTTCAAATTTGTATATTTGAGGATTCTGTCCTTTGCTGTGGGCATGACGACTGGCACGGGCTTCATCACCTGACATCTCTCGCTGTGATGCTGCAGGGAGTCTGCTGTTTTGTGTGCGGAGAGGCATCGCAAGCAGTAGTGTGTTGCCCGCTTGTTCTTATTCTCACATGCACGACTGAAGTTTTTTATCCATGTGAAGTGGTTGTCATGAAGAAGGAGGTTGATTGGAGTCTCCTGTCGCTCGCTGAGATAGAGTGGGTACAGATTCCCCTCGTAGCCAAACACATTGATTGCAAGACCATTCTGTAACTCCACTTTGGGTACATCACGGAGCGTTGCAGGGAACATCACACCATCGAACCGCAGCTCATCAACATACTGGGTGTACTTGGATGCACGCTCAGCATTCTGTTCGACGGGGTGCAGCGCTGACAACAACGCCCACATCAAACACCTGTCATCGTTGTTCTTTACGTTAATGATGGCCTTCTTTTTTTCTAATTTCGGCGGGATAGCAGCTGCACCACCTACAGAACACCACAAAAATACAACGAAGGCTTTGCTCAGAGTAACACCACATCACAACTACACCCTCTCGACAATCACGAAAAACTGTACATCTGGTACAAAACATACATCTACAACTTTCCACAAGAAATTCGACAGGCTTCGAACAAACACTGCCGGATGAACAGAAACTCACCTCGAAGAGGAGTGTACTTTGCTGTCGACACATCCAGCTGTCTCACTCGAGAAACGGTCCAGTTGGATCCGTTCTGCATCCACTTATCAATAAGACCAGTGATCCTCGCCACCATCGTCTTGACTGCACTATCAATGTCCCCTTCGCTGAGGATCCGAGCCGGTCTACTTCTAAAAAACGGGACGGCAGACGTACTACCCGTGGCCGACTCTCGTGTCATCTCCACCCTCAAAACTAAAACCACCTTGAAAGGGTGAGACTGAAGCTCCTCGAGCAGAACCTGTCGGAGCTCGTCATGATGGCTGCTGAAAAAGACGAGAGGATCAGTGCCTGAACCTGGCAAAGAAAACTTTTTCAAAAACCCACGCACGGCACTCGAGGTGGGCTGTCTGGGCTGCCTAGATCGTTTTGCACTTGGCTCCGCCATCGTCACGTCACCTCCAGCACTGCCTACAACATACTGAGGAAATAATCTCCCCGTACAGCGTATATGAGGTCGGCTATATCACCCTACAATGACACGTGTACACCTGGTGTATACGTCTTTTCCACACGCAGGGCCACTGAAGGTCGCACGCTCCGCGTACTTATGCGCGCATGCGCAATATGTCATTCACTGCACATCTACGATGTGCAAATCAGGGAGTAGTACGTATTTTACTACTCCCTGGTGCGAATGCACCGAACGTGCACAAGTGCACGGTCGCCACGGAAAAGAACATGATGACATTTATGGCATGGCAGGGCCAAAGGTCGAACCCTGGGGGAGTCCCGGGGCCAGACCAAGCGCGCCCGACACAGTGTGCCTTATTTAACCCAAAGGTCAAAGGTCAAACCCTGGGGGAGTCCCCGAGCCAGACCAAACGAGCCCGACACAGTGTGCCTTATTTGGCCCAAAGGTCAAAGGTCAAAAAGTGCACCAGAACCCGCCCCGCACTAACTACTGTGGCTGCAGACGCAACTGTGGTGGTGAAACTGGAGCATCTCCGGCGACCTAAGGTCTCGCCTTCAGCGACACTTCAGCACCAAAAAGTGGGGAAGAGAACGCACAAGGGGGGGGGGGGGGGGAGTACATTTGTATTATTATTATTATTATTGGAAACTCGGATGTTGAGCCATAAATAAATGTGGAAAGGAAAAGGACATATGGATACGAGTTAAGAGTAACTCTCCATCACTGTAACTGGATACTATATGCAGTCAGAAAGTGCAATAACTAGGCACAAAACTGACAAGAGAACTGAGACATTCGACGTCCTGACACCTAGCTTCAACACATCTCCGCAGCGCTAACCGACAGCCTTCCAACTTGGAAGGTTCAAGGTTATGGAAATACCAAAGAGGGAAAGGCAAGCGCAACGAAAACGCGCAACGAAAACGAGTAAAAGCCATAGTCCCAACGCTGCGGAGATGTGTTGAAGCTAGGTGTCAGGACGTCGAATGTCTCAGTTCTCTAGTTATTGCACTTTCTGACTGTATATACCGGTAGTATCCAGTTACAGTGATGGAGAGTTACTCTTAACTCGTATCCATATGTCCTTTTCCTTTCCACATTATTATTATTATTATTATTATTATTATTATTACGAAGTAGTGGTTGCGACTTCGGCGATGATTTGTAAGAAAGGTTTGCTCCCCACACCGGAGCTCGCGCTATTCCGCCGACTTTACTTGACACTTGACTGACTCACGACTGCCATCCAGAGCACACGAGAAGTCCATCGAATCTTCGACTCGGCAAACCTGCAAGTCCCTTACAAATCCCTTTCTTACAAATCATCGCCGAAGTCGCAACCACTACTTCGTACTATAATTATTATTGCAAATAACGCTGAGTAATTAGCTTCTATTGTCAAGTTGGAGTGGCAATGTCAGAAAGACGGTAGACTGTGTGTGTGTCTGTGTACATTTGTATAGAGGGTGAAAATGGAAAGATGACGGATGTGATGGAGTAAAATTGGGGTAGCCAGGGTCAAGCAGAGAGGGTTCAGAGGGCATCTGTGGCTGAGTGTCAGTCTCGACTTCGGAGAGACTTGTAGGCGGCTTCCTTGAATGCCTGCATTCCCTTCTGCGTGGGAAGATTGTGAAGCAGGGCAGATTTATTTATTTATTTCTGCACCTCGTGGCATGTCAAGACAGCCAATTGAATTGAGGAGAGGGTGAGACCAACCACGGAAGAAGAGAAAAAGGAAAATGAACAGCACGTACACAAAGTGGGAAGGGATTAGCAACTTACAAAGCAATGGGATGCTCAGCGAGCTATGCAGCGGAAGTGTCGACTGTGATTTTGTTTACTGGGAGATACTGAAGTGCTGTCTGACGAGGGTACGGAATTTGGACATATCTGGAGCTTGTCTAACACTGGGAGGCAGTTGGAGCCACGTGGAGTAGGAGGAAAAGAAAGGGGAATTTACGAATAGGGTAGACCTAGCTATGGGGAGACAAACTCAGCTTCGGGTGGTGCCACCTGAATTGAACCAATTATTGGACTGTAAATGAGCAGGATGCTGGTCAAGAATAATTGAATGTGCCAGGGTGCACTTGGAAGCATCAATGTAGTGTTGCAGATGGGAGACGCGTATGCAGCAAAGAGACATTTTTAAGTGTTTGAGCTGAGGTAACTGTTGCAAAGGAAGGATCCAAGGGCGAGATTCAAACCCAGCACCCCTGTCTATCCGGGACAGTGCCCTACCAATTAGGCTAACAGAGAAAACACACACCCATGTGTAATGTTCTGGGACATTATTATTATTACAGTACTGGTCAAACCAAAGCACTAAGAAAGACCAAACTAAAGACCAAGAACCAGGAACATAAAGTACAGAGAAAAGGAACAAAACAGATACACATATAAATATCGTACAAGATACTATAATAGTGTTGAGTTCGAAACAGGACGACTGACGACATATCCAGACATTACAACGGGAACAGGTTAGTGGGAACGACATTTATTATACTAGTAGACGACGAGACAAGAGACCAAGACGAACGAAACGACTACATTGAAGAGTGAGAAAAGAGAGAGAGAGAGAGAGAGAGAGCGGAGAGATCAAGTCTCAACGGCAAGATAAAGGGCCTGGGTAGCTATGGCAAATATGGGCGCGCAAGTAGCTACCCAGGCCAACGGAACAAAAGGAGACAAAAGGTGAGTACGTAAGTGCATGCAGGCCATGCCATGGCGCCAGCTAGAAAAGGTACGGGAGGAGGTACCTAACATACCACCCCTCCATGAAAAAAAATCCCGCGTCCTCGCGGAGAGAAAAAAGAGGAAATATTAAAAAAAAAATGAACTGGAGGAGAAGAAAACACACACCCACACATACTGCACGCGCGCACGGATCTCACGAAAGTGTGTACTAAATGCACTACAGATCATTCCTGTACTACTTATAGTGTGTAATAACTATTGGAGTTTGACGAGGAACATGAATTACTAGTATTTTGCACGGCTAATACAGCCTAGTTACACTTTTGCTAAACATCCAAAAATTAGAGCGTGGCTCACCATGATCGGACCCCTAACTTGGTAATGTTTTACTAACACACGCGCGCGCACACACTACAAAAAAAATTCACGAAAATAAATTTGACAAAGAAGGATACAAAAGAAAGAAAGAGAGAAAGGTAGCTGACCTGCATGGCTTGAATTGAACGAGACTAGACGAGGTTGGCGTAGGAGAGACGAGGTTGATAGAGACGAGACGAGGTTGGCGTAGGAGAGACGAGACTGACATGGACGAGACGAGGTTGACATAGACGAGACGAATGGCGGTTGAGGACGACTGGGCATGGGATGATCTCAGGGTCGTGGGTCGATCAATAATCGGGCGCCAATGTTGAGTTCGAAACAGGACGACTGACGACATATCCAGACATTACAACGGGAACAGGTTAGTGGGAACGACATTTATTATACTAGTAGACGACGAGACAAGAGACCAAGACGAACGAAACGACTACATTGAAGAGTGAGAAAAGAGAGAGAGAGAGAGAGAGAGAGAGAGAGAGAGAGATCAAGTCTCAACGGCAAGATAAAGGGCCTGGGTAGCTATGGCAAATATGGGCGCGCAAGTAGCTACCCAGGCCAACGGAACAAAAGGAGACAAAAGGTGAGTACGTAAGTGCATGCAGGCCATGCCATGGCGCCAGCTAGAAAAGGTACGGGAGGAGGTACCTAACATACCACCCCTCCATGAAAAAAAATCCCGCGTCCTCGCGGAGAGAAAAAAAGAGGAAATATTTAAAAAAAAATGAACTGGAGGAGAAGAAAACACACACACACACACATACTGCACGCGCGCACGGATCTCACGAAAGTGTGTACTAAATGCACTACAGATCATTCCTGTACTACTTATAGTGTGTAATAACTATTGGAGTTTGACGAGGAACATGAATTACTAGTATTTTGCACGGCTAATACAGCCTAGTTACACTTTTGCTAAACATCCAAAAATTAGAGCGTGGCTCACCATGATCGGACCCCTAACTTGGTAATGTTTTACTAACACACGCGCGCGCACACACTACAAAAAAAATTCACGAAAATAAATTTGACAAAGAAGGATACAAAAGAAAGAAAGAGAGAAAGGTAGCTGACCTGCATGGCTTGAATTGAACGAGACTAGACGAGGTTGGCGTAGGAGAGACGAGGTTGATAGAGACGAGACGAGGTTGGCGTAGGAGAGACGAGACTGACATGGACGAGACGAGGTTGACATAGACGAGACGAATGGCGGTTGAGGACGACTGGGCATGGGATGATCTCAGGGTCGTGGGTCGATCAATAATCGGGCGCCAATGTTGAGTTCGAAACAGGACGACTGACGACATATCCAGACATTACAACGGGAACAGGTTAGTGGGAACGACATTTATTATACTAGTAGACGACGAGACAAGAGACCAAGACGAACGAAACGACTACATTGAAGAGTGAGAAAAGAGAGAGAGAGAGAGAGAGAGAGAGAGAGAGAGAGAGAGAGAGATCAAGTCTCAACGGCAAGATAAAGGGCCTGGGTAGCTATGGCAAATATGGGCGCGCAAGTAGCTACCCAGGCCAACGGAACAAAAGGAGACAAAAGGTGAGTACGTAAGTGCATGCAGGCCATGCCATGGCGCCAGCTAGAAAAGGTACGGGAGGAGGTACCTAACAATAGTACAATACTATAATAATATTAACCAGGAGGCCTGCAACATCACATTCCTCCTTTTCTCGAAAGTCTACAACTACAGTGCATAGAAATACTGACCACAGCAAACTTCAACGTAGCATTTCAACAAACTAAATAAACCAAAATAGGCTGTCCAAAACGCGACGAATAACCAAAAGCGTTCTATCAATCCATGTCATAAAATATGTAAATATACAGTATCATGCAAGCTCATACATTGTTAGCCGAACGACCAGTCGAACACAACTGTCACACAGCCTAGTCAATGCAGAACAGAACAAGGGCCGGATAGGTTCCTTAGCATTTCACGCTTAACCTGTCTGACCTGCGGGGCTCCACACGATGCTGGGGTGCCTCTTGCACTTCAGGGCTAGGTTCAGCTGGATGCTGCTTCCGGAATGGTTTGGTGAACTGTACGTTCCTCCGCACAAGCTTCCAATCTGGTGCCTGGACCACTACTTGGTCCCCATTCCGACTAACCACCACATGAGGTTGGTGATGGAATGGTGTGTCGACCTTCGACCGTGTCTCCGAACGCTTTAGCAGTACTGAGTCACCTATCTGCGTTGACTGGCTGGTGGCATGGTTGGCGTCATCTGCAGAGTCACGAAAAATCTCTGCTTACGCTCGCTGTCACGATCTCTGACGGCCTCGTTTGTCGCTGGTTCACCGAGGGCTGGTAACTTGCAGTGCACTTTGGGCCCAAACAATAACTCGGCTAGAGCAACTCCGGTGGTGCTATGTGGCGTTGAGCGGTATGCCATCAAGAATCGTTGAACCTCCCACTTCCACGTCTTTCCTTCCGCATATGCAGCACGGATCACTTTCATCAGGGATCGATTTTGTCGCTCAACTTCACCGTTAGCTCTCAGCCACAGTGTTGTAGTACGAAGCTGTTGAACACCACACTCATGTAGAAACTTCGCAAACCCTTCCGAGTTGAAACGTGGGCCATTATCCACACGCAAACTCGTCGGGATACCGTGTCGGCTGAACTGGGCTTTAATCATCGGAATCACAGCTTCAGCTGAGGTTGACTTGACCACATCTACTTCGAAATATCGACTGTAGTAATCCACAAGCACCACTATGTGCTCGCCAGACGGTAGTGGACCCAGCAAGTCAACAGCCAAATGCTGCCACGGCGCATCTGGAAGAGGAGTGGACTTGACTGGCGATGCATTGGCTGGCGCTGCGACCACTTGGCAGGCATGACACGACTTGCAGAGCTTCTCGGCCTCGCTATCCATGCCTGGCCACCAAACCTTGGACCGTAGATGCTCTTTCGTCTTCACGATGCCCTGGTGGCCCTCATGTGCCAACTGCACGGTCTGGTGTCGCAACTCTGTAGGGATAACAATGCGTTGACCTCTGAGCACCACCTTGCCAACAACAGTCAATTCTCCTCGGACCTGACGGTATGCTGCTGGCAGACCATCCCAAGATCCGTCGTGAAGGCACTTGCGAACAGCAGATAGCTCTGCATCTTCAGCTGAGCTACGTTCAATCGTTTTGATACCGATAGCGATGGGTGCTGCTGTCTGAGTGAGAAGTCTAACCGACTCTTCATCACTGCTGATTCCTGGATCCGCCGCTGCAACGGGCAGGCGAGATAAAGCGTCAGCGATGTTCGTCTTTCCAGGAATGTGCTCGACTCCATAGCTGTACGGCTGTAGGCGCAGGACCCATCTCTCGATCCTGGCACTGGGCTTGGATCTTGCCGAATAAATCACTTCCAGCGGCTTATGGTCGGTGCCGAGTGTAAACTCCCTGCCTAGCAGGTAGGTGTGAAATCGTTCACACGCCCAGACAATACCAAGAGCCTCTCGCTCGGTCTGCGAGTACCTCCGCTCTACCGCTGACAGTGATCTGCTCGCATACGCAACTGGCCGCCAAACACCATCCTGCTTCTGGACAAGCACAGCTCCGAGCCCAACTGGACTGGCATCCGTCACTAACTCGATCGGCGCTTCAGCATCATAGTATGCCAGTGTTGAGCTGGACACCAGTAGTCGTTTCAGGTGGTCGAATGCTTGCTGTTGCTCTGTAGTCCACTTGAACTGAGCTCCCTTGACCGTGAGGCGACGCAGTGGCTCAGCAACTGTAGCAAAATCAGGGATGAATTTTGCACTGAAACCGGCTGTACCGAGGAAGCTTCTTACTTCCGACGCATTGCTCGGCCTGGATGCTTCCGCCAAGGATCGTATCCTTTCCGGAGTTGGCTGTATGCCCTTATCAGATATCTGCAAGCCGAAGAACTCAATGGAGCTCTTAGCGAACTCACACTTTGCTGGGTTGACTGTGAGGTTGACCTGCTGCAAGCGATTCATCAATGCATGAACCCTCACATCATGCTGGTTCAGTGAGTCCGCATGTAGCAAGATATCATCAGCTCCGTTTCCGCACCCGGCCAAATCCTTGATCACATCGCTGATGATCTTCTGGTAAAGCTCTGGTGCTGAACTTATACCAAATGGCAGTCGACGAAACCGGTACAACTTCCCATTTCCAGCAAAAGTTGTCAGATAGCAGGACTCTTCTTCCAACTCTACTTGGTGAAATCCCCGGGCCACTTCAGGTCAATCTTCGAAAACACCGTGCTGCCATTGACTTCATGCAGCAGCTCCTCTATTGTTGGCATCGGATGTCGTTCTCGGACGATGGCTTCATTGACCCGGCGCAAATCCACGCAAAAACGGATGTCGCCATGCTTCTTTGGTGCTATCACAATTGGGCTCACCCACGGCGTCGGGCCCACAGCTTCTTCAATAATTCCTGATTGCTGTAGCTCCTGAAGTTTTTCCGATGATCCACCTTGGTTTCATATGCATAATTATGGTATCCTACGCTGGCGTTGGGCCACAGGTGGAACTTCAGAGTCTACATGAAGACGTGCTTGGTAGCCAATTAACTTGTCCACACCACTGAACACACCAGGATACTCATTCTTGATTTCATCGTTGATACTGGGGCTAGCTGTGGCGCTGCCAACTTGATTCACGTCAGGTAGCACCAAGGCCTTCAACTTGAGTGCAGTACTACGTCCCAGCAAGAACTCTCCATCTCCTCTGACGACGATCACTTCGTCCTCAGTGCGCTCTGAGCCGCATTGGAAAATTGCAGTTAACTTGCCGACGACATTCAGCTGGTACATGGTGTGCTCCATAGATCTACGCGAAAAGCTTCCTGGTGCACTTCGTCAAAGTGACACCGAAGCCTTGCAATTGCAGCTGGCCCAAAGTCGATTCTCCCAACAAGTTGCATGACGCTCCAGAATCGACTAGCACTCGCGTCGACACACCATTGAGGCTGACATCGATAGAGGCCTGTGTCAAATTACTTCCTCGCACTCCAAACACAAAATCGTCTACATCTTGAATTTGATTTGCCGAGTGATTTGTAAAATAGCAATGAAAAATATCAATTGTGCACTCATAATCATGTATAAACAATTAAAATGAAACAATTCCAGAACGTTTTCGTGTGACCATCATCAGTGGAACATCGTCACATAGTAAGAATCACTAAAACAACCAGTTATATAGCTAGAGTAACATGAAAAGAAGCGTGAGAATGCAGCACAGCTAGCGGTTATGCATAACGCGTGTAGTGTGAACCTTTGCAGTGTATCTGAGAATGGTAGCAGTAGATGAATGTGGCAGCTGTGAGTGCGTGTGAACAAAAACTGGTGAGTGCGTATTATTTAAAAAGTGTGAGTGCTACAACATTTTCTTTTTGCTTGCATAGAACAGGGTCACGTGTGCGAATATATACAGCTTCCAACACCTGCAACTGCTTAAAGAAACGCGCGCGACAAATAACACTAAACCAGGAATCGTCAAACAACTTACGACAATCCGGACTGGACACCAAATGCTTGTAGATGGCAGACTTGCTCTTGTCGATGTCGAACTCCTCCTCGTCCGTATCACTCTCATCCTCCACTTCCCGTTCCTGCTCACCCTTACTTTCCTCCTGACCATCCTGTTCATCCCCATCATCATCCTCCATCTCCATCTCCTCATGCCATCGCTTCTTTCTCCTTGACGTGTTCACTGCTGCGCCCGTACTTTCACCTGCCACTACTGGTTCCGCCTTCTCCATTTTTCTCAGTCGTGTCTCCGCTAGTCTCTGGCTTCTCCTCAGATTCGTTTTTCCTCCATTTTCATTTCGTTCTCCTGGTGATCTTTCCGTTACCGCCATCGGGTTTGTTAATGAACGGTCGTCCGGTGGTCTCCCATGCCGTGTTGTTGTCGTCAAGAGTGACACCAGATTCGTGTGTTGCGCTACTGTTGAGTCCGGTGTTGTATCCGTTTCTGGTTGTGTTGTAATACTGACAGGCGTAGTAGTAGGCAACGGGTGTTTTCTCGGCCTCCCACGCTTTGGCCTGCCTGCCCTGGCCGCTTTTGACAACAAGGACAATGGGACGTGTTGTTTGATACGTTCGGACAAGTGTTGAAGCGTCCTGCCAACATACCGACTACCGCACTGTCGGCATTCAAAATGATAAATGAGGTGACTCAAATGATGGGTCGGCAGGACGTCCTTCAACACCGTGAACGAACGTATCGTGGTGAAGACAGTTACTACATTCACTGCATAGTACGTCTTCTGGACAATAGACTTGACAATACGACTGACCTTTGTCGACTCCTTTGTCGACTGACCTTTGTCGCACTCACCAGTTTTTGTTCACACGCACTCACAGCTGCCACATTCATCTACTGCTACCATTCTCAGATACACTGCAAAGGTTCACACTACACGCGTTATGCATAACCGCTAGCTGTGCTGCATTCTCACGCTTCTTTTCATGTTACTCTAGCTATATAACTGGTTGTTTTAGTGATTCTTACTATGTGACGATGTTCCACTGATGATGGTCACACGAAAACGTTCTGGAATTGTTTCATTTTAATTGTTTATACATGATTATGAGTGCACAATTGATATTTTTCATTGCTATTTTACGACTGTTGTCTCCTCGTCGGTTATTTAAATACTTTAAACGAGTGATTTGTATTTGTATTTGTATTTATATCATTATCTCATGGCACATCATGATGACGGCCAATAAAACTGAGACAAGGGTGAAAGCCAACCACAGCAGTAAAACAGATAAAAGAATACAAATAAGAGGCAAAGAAGGCAAAGGAGGAGACAAACCAGCAGGATATACATGAAACCTATAATTGAGCAGAGATTTTAGCAACAAAATTATCCATCGACGTGCTGGTCTTGGCCTGCGTTGGGTTCTTTTCTGTACAAACTTGCCTTTCCCGACGACTTGGGAGCGTGACGCGTGTGTACGCTGTTTGTCACCTCCGTTGCATTTGGATGCGAATAATTATTCGTTGCATTTGGATGCGAATAATAATAATAATAATATTCGCGGGATCCGCGTCGGCATCGCTTGAATGTTCAGAAACACACGAACTAGCCTTCGCATCCGCAGGCCATCACTATGCCTTTTCACCTTAGTGGCGAATGCAGACCTCACAACTTACTTTGACACAAGCGCTTTGGTCGTTTGGATGCGAAGTGACCGTTTATACCACACTTACACCTTTGGCCACGTGCAGGACAGTTCCGGTCGCGGGCGAAGTGGCCAACTATTATTACTTTTCCACAGTTGTGACACTCTTGCCGGGGTTGGCCGTGCACAGCATTCACACTAAATCAGCCCTCACCAACGCTGTCCAAAGCGTCACTGGCCCGTTTAAGTTTGTCAACGGTCGCGCTAATCACACACACAAGCTTCACGCTGATTGGTCAATCAGCGTGAAGCTTGTGTACCAAAATTCTCAAACTTACCGTAATTCCTTGGGCTTGGTTCATACGGTGTCGTTTCCAAAGATTTTTTATGGACCAACGTCTTCTTTCGATAGATACCAACAGATCGTCCGCTTCGAATTTTTCGATTTGATTGCCGTTTGGCCGAAAATTACCTCCGAAACCGGCCTCCACTCGTTTCACTTCAAGGCTTTCCAGGTGGACGGCATCGCAATTCGGAAGCGGAGAAAGGATAGCCAGTGAAAAAAGAAAAACAGTGACGTATTGGTTGTCAAAATTGACCAAGAAATGAATTCAATAGACCCGTTTAATTCCGTGCTGCGCCCTCACGGCCCGCACGAGTGCGAAAGGGATTCTTTCTCGACAAAACAAACAACAACTACGCGGAGTGCATGCAGGTGCTTTTTGCAGTGCAGTACACTGACATCACTGCACTGGCTGTACATACCTTAGGAATATCCTGTTCTTTTCCTAGGCATGATTGTGGCTAGTGGGAGAACTCAGCCACCTGAAGCTTTCATAAAGGAAGAAGGCGTAGGTGAATGAGTTCGCCAGAAAATGGAACGCGGACAAGAAAATAGATACTGTTGCTTTCGGGCGCTCATGAGACGACGGCAAGATAGGACTGAAACGATCGACAGTCTGTCTCGATGCAAAAGAAACTCTTCCAGGAGAAGCTCGACGCGCTGTAGAGTTTGCAGTATTCTGCTGGAAGAAGACAAGAGAACTAAACTCAGACCACAGCGTGGAGCTGAAGCAAAAGCTGCGAGTTCGGGGAACACAGGAAAATGAGTGGGCGACATGATCATGCATGATGATCTGTAGCTCGAAGCTCGCGCTAAGACACGTGGGGGGCACGTGCGCCTACGGGTAGCGCGGCTAGCCACCATGTTTTCAAAATGGAGGTCGACGCTTTTGAAATCCGTGTAGACGATGGTGAGCAGGGAGTCGTAAAAAAAAAAGGTATTAAAATTTTTACGACTCCCTGATGGTGAGCATGAGGGCTGCACTTTCTGGTGCAGCTTCACCCGTACCCGTACCCGCACCGTGCGAACTGGACCCATGCCCATCATGGCTTGCACTGTGACTTGCACTTGTCGATGTTGACATAATACTAATATTAATAGACCCTTTGCACAATAACGGTCACGTGATCCGAGACGGGGCATCCTCTTCGATTTTTGTGCAAAGTATCAGTTGTTGAGCATGGCGGAACACTGTATTTTTCCATTTTGGAGATGGAGGGGAGAGTGTCGAGTGGTTTGCCATCGATGGCTGTGGAACCCGTGGACGAACTGTCAATGAAGAATGGTCTGTGAAGGAACTGAACAGTTTTCTGCTGAATGAGGGTGCGTATCTGTCTGGAAAAAGAAGGAGTCGTCGTTGCAGCGGTAAGTTTTCCGCATTCAGTGGATATTTCGGATTACTGTACTGCAGATTGAAATATTTTTCGCTTCTCTACCTTCTCTCCTCTGTCGATGTAGAGAACACACGCACACTTCTCTATGCAGAACCCTGATGCTCCTAGAACTAAGAAGGGCACCACTTCCTCGAGTGTACCTTCATCATGCCCAACATTTCATGCGTCCGACTCCCAGTGGATGAGTGATGAACCTCTGTTTCCCAGAGTGAGTGCCGCACCGTGCGTGCTCGTCTCCAACGCAGGGGCAAGTCGCCGACGACAGTGAAGAGGGAGCTGATGGAGTAGTACTAGTGAACAAGCCCGTGGATAGTGTCCATGAGTTTTACTTTGGTGGCTATGTGCATAATGTGAAAGTCAGTCATATCGTGCACGCAGCCACAGCTCGAACTCAGATGACTTTATCCGCACACTTGAGCGATGAGGCTGCGTCTCTCTCCACTTCAACATCAGCAGCTCGAGCAGCGCCAGCAAGCAGTCGATCTTCCAATAGCGAAGACAGGGATGGGTCATGCCTTTTTCTCAAGCTCCAGAGTCTCTTGGCAGGGCGTTCTTTATCTTAGCAAAAGCAAGGATGAAAGTCGTCATGGACAAAGTGTTCCGAGCACAACACTGTGAACGATATCGCAGCACTGCGGCCCTCTTCGCCAGGATTCCAGAGTGCGGAATGCCAGCATCACCAGGGAACGCATGGAAAGACAAGTGGGTTCCTTAGACTAACGTTAGGGATGACGGTTGCTGCAAACAAGAACCCAACAGTGGTCCTTGGAAAGCATTTCGAAACTTCTTCCTTCAAAACTAAAAAAACTTCAAATGAAAAAAGGCTGGGGAGTACATACATGAACATCGCGTCGGGACCGTGAAAACACAGCCTGTCACAGGAAACTTGATCACGTCCTGCAGCAAACCATGCATGCTGGTTGCATGCCAAGTGTGCAGCGGGTGCACAGCATGCCCCGTCTCGACCCCTCTCGCTTATTGTGCAAAGGGTCTATTATTAAAGGGAAACTGAACGCCAAAAATAAGTATGGCTTATCCGAAGGAGAATTGGGCACTGATTCCGATGGGCTATGTCTCGAGCCGATCAGAGAAGAGGAACTGTGTCAAATTTCATAATTAACACCTCCCATATTTGGAAATTGGCCTTGATGACGTGCGTACTGCTTAGCTGTCACCATGCTGTGCATGTTCAGCAGTGTAATTGAATGGAAGAAAACAATTACTTTGGTGTTTTGCAGCTCTGTTTCGTTCCCTGACGGTAACCAAATCTAGATGTAGGAATCTGTTGAGCAGGAGAGTGACACATGTCTTCCCGAAGGCTGTCCAGGCTGCAGTGGTGATGAAGAAGACACGATCATCACCCCGAGATCGATCGTAGCGAATTGGAAAACTCATGGTGAATTTGCTTCCACTCCAAGGCAATGTCGAGGTATGAAGGGTGCTTGTACTGCCTTCCAAAGTGAAGAGGAGATGAACATGGCTTTGCATAGCTGTTGTTCTATGCCAACTTACCTACTCTTGCTGGTACCGTAGTGGCATATTGCAAATTTCGTGGACGAACAACTCTAGTCACTAGTGGCTAGTGAGCAACACTAACAGGTGAGATTTTTCAATTCGACAAAAATTGTTTTTGTTTGAGAACTGACAGTGGCAGTCATTAGACTCAGTAGGTGTCTCTCTGCTGCTTCTTTCCCTTCATCGGTAGGGTTGTGCTTGAAGTAAAAATAAATAGAAAATGTGGAACAAAAATCTGATCATGTAATTCGAATTTGAACTTCAAAGTATGTGTACATCAAATCACAAAGATGACTGTCAAGGTGGTGCTGTGCATTGAAAAAAACTGGGAGCAGGCAGCAATGGAAAGGGTAGAAACGAAACCAGTAATGCAGAGTATTCATAAGGTAGAGGGAGATGAAAACGGGAGAGGAGTAGTGAGCACTTCAGTTTGAAGTAGTGTCAATAGACAGCATCGTGTTGCATACGTTGTGAATATTGTGTGAATCTAATAATTGTCACGAAATTGATATCCAAAATTATTATCCCCTGAGTAGTATTATGGTGTTCTCCTGTGTTTACATGCAGAGCCTTGACGTTGCTGGACGAGCGACAATATAAATTACATAAACATGTAGCTCGTGATGTGGGATGACTGCCGTATCGCATTGCCAACGCAAACCCATCCTGTGTCAGTGCAGCCATCCAGCAACTTGAACTCCCCGGACCAGATGCCGCTGCAGCTGAACACCATGCCGATGGAAAGCCAGGAGTTGATAGCGAAGCATTCTGGTCTGCACAGTACAAGGCAAAGAACAATTATGAATTATAATGCATTGTAATCTTTCCCACACTTCTTTGTAAAAACAAACAAACAGTGCCATTATCACAACACTTGATCAAGCATCTTGATGGAGGTATTTTCCATTGTGCTGGCTCAGCATCTGCACCAGGAAGACCATGTACACTTACACGTATCTTGTGTGTGTGTGTGTTCGTGCGTGTGTGTTTGTGTATCTGTATGTGCACACGTGTGTGTGTGGGGGGGGGGGGGGACGCACATGTGTATGGGTAGGAATGTGTGTGTGTGTGGGGGGGGGGGGGGGTACACGCACATGTGTATGGATGTGCGCGCTGCATGCGTGTGTCTGTGGGATGGGGTGGGGCTGCACGCATATGTGTACATGTGTGTGCGCAATACAGCATGTGTGTATGTGTTCGTTGAACACAGGGTGTACTCCTGATTACATAAACTTCGTGATCATTGTGATTTCATGTGCTTTGAAGTTGAAATTCGCAATACATGTACTGATGCTTGATTAGATTTATGTTCCACATGTTCTATTTATTTTATTTTACTTCAAGCACTTGTACTATTCAAGCACAACCCTACCAATGAAGGGAAAGAAGCAGCAAAGACACCTACTGAGTCTAATTGTCCCTGAACATCTCACCAAGTATAATTGGTTTACTTTCGCACGGGACACTCGCAATGGCATAGTACTTCCCAGAGCTTTGTCAACTATGTTTACCAAATCTCCTATCTTCTCTGCATACTCGTATTGGCTCAAGCTGCCCATGGAAATGAAGACAATATCCAATATTAGACAGTTCATAGACCATGTTAAATGTCATGCCACGTTGTAGGCTCGCTCGCCTCTTTTGCTAGCTTATCTCGCCGCTCTCCACCATGGTCAACATAGTGATACATTTCACCCCGCTGATGCATTATTTTCTTCCGATTATCATCTTCTTTCCTTCATTCTTTTTTTTTTCTTCTTCTTCTCTTGCCATGGCTGGCTAACGCCCCCTCCTTTGCATTGGCTTCTGCCATTGGACGGTGAAATAATAATAAAAATAATAATAAAAAATAATGACTGCCACTGCCAGTTCTCAAACAAAAACAATTTTTGTCGAATTGAAAAATCTCACCTGTTAGTGTTGCTCACTAGCCACTAGTGACTAGAGTTGTTCGTCCACGAAATTTGCAATATGCCACTACGGTACCAGCAAGAGTAGGTAAGTTGGCATAGAACAACAGCTATGCAAAGCCATGTTCATCTCCTCTTCACTTTGGAAGGCAGTACAAGCACCCTTCATACCTCGACATTGCCTTGGAGTGGAAGCAAATTCACCATGAGTTTTCCAATTCGCTACGATCGATCTCGGGGTGATGATCGTGTCTTCTTCATCACCACTGCAGCCTGGACAGCCTTCGGGAAGACATGTGTCACTCTCCTGCTCAACAGATTCCTACATCTAGATTTGGTTACCGTCAGGGAACGAAACAGAGCTGCAAAACACCAAAGTAATTGTTTTCTTCCATTCAATTACACTGCTGAACATGCACAGCACGGTGACAGCTAAGCAGTACGCACGTCATCAAGGCCAATTTCCAAATATGGGAGGTGTTAATTATGAAATTTGACACAGTTCCTCTTCTCTGATCGGCTCGAGACATAGCTCATCGGAATCAGTGCCCAATTCTCCTTCGGATAAGCCATACTTATTTTTGGCGTTCAGTTTCCCTTTAAAAAACACGTGCGTGCTGCTCCGTTGTTTCATACTCGCGACCTTTTTTCAAGGCCACCGCCAGAGTGAGGTCGTCGACTTCCAACAATTTCTTTCTGAGGCGATTGTCCGATATCCCTATGAGCAGCTGGTCGCATACGTGATCCTCCATGTCGGTGCCATAGTCACAGTATTTGCCTTGCCCAAGCAAACGGGTCGAAAACTGAGATACTGTTTCACCAGTCCGTTGTGACATCTGACGAAGCTTATAACGTTCGAACCTCTTGTTGGCCACGAACTCAAAAGCCTTGTCCAAAGCACTCACAGCTCGCTCGAATAAATTGTCGGTGTCCTCATCTTCTGCTGTTGTTGTTGTAGAAGTTTATTTAACGTCGCACCACAAACAGGCGATTTCGCCTCCTTTGATACATTTTATTTATTTTTTTACTGAATACCACAGTACCACCAGATGCTGCACAGCGGGGGCGGTGGCATATTGGATGGAAGTGGGGGCGGGGCAAAAGTAACTCCTCCGACCAAAGGTCTCGGAATCATTGTTACTCCTGTGCGCCGATACATAGGAGAAAAGAAACATGTGCATCCAAGAGGGGAGCACTGGCTTTGCAAACGATAATGGGGAGAATTTGAGATTGGGATAGGACAAAACAATAGTAAAAGCAGTGCACCGTAGGAAGATGGAGTGAACTGATAATCGGGTTTTAAGGCTGAGCTAAGGGGATCAAAGAGGGGTAGAAGGGAGCTGGAGTGCGGTCAGTATAATTAGGCTGGTGTGTTGGCAGAGATCATAGCCTGTCTGTGGCCCACTCCCACTTGCTGCGCCGCAAGTGGTCGTTGACGTTTTTCTTGAACGTGTGCATGCCTCTGCGAGAAGGGGGAGACTGCAGAAGGGTAGGTGGGAGCTGATTCCACGTTTCGATGAGGGAGTGGGGAAATGAGCGGAGCGTGTTGTTTCGTGCCTGAGGGGGAAGGATACTGGTGAGTTGCGATGGATGATGTGTTGCAGATCTGGTTGTCGCTCGAGTAGGCATGCGGTGTTGCGGTGCGGCTGCTGATGGTGGCAGAATGGCTTTCACCATTTCCGGACCCTCCACAAAGTGCAGCTTGTACAGAAAGCAGAGCCCTGCTACGGTACGGCGAATGTCGAGGCTCGGGAGGTATGCTCCATCTCCAATTATGTGCAGGGCACGGCGCTGGATGGCAGTGAGGCGGGCCAAGGTGGTGGGGGCTGCGCTCATCCACACCAGCATGCCATACTCTAGCACAGGGCGGACAAAGCCACGGTACATGATTGCCCGGTGCTTTGGGTCTAGCACAGCCGATGCCTTACGGAGGAAGCCGAGCCGCTGGGCTCCGCGTACTGCAAGCTGTCGGATATGGCAGCGGAATGCCAGCTGCCTGTCGAAGGTGACGCCAAGAAGCTTGAGCTCCTCCACTTCTGGCACGACTGCTCCTTGGAAGCGTATTGCGTTCGGGGGGGTTGGCGAGCGGTGGTGGCTGATGGTCAATGCCTGCGACTTTGTGGGCTCGAACTTGATCCTCCACCTGCTTCCCCATGCTGCCAGTGAGTCTACTGCCTGCTGGAGGATTGCTGTCTCTTCTGGCAGTCTGAGTCGGGTGGTGATGCACTTGTAGAGAGTTGTGTCGTCGGCGTATACAGCCAGCTTTGCCCCATCAGGCAGGTGGTCTTCTGCGTCGTTGACGTACAGAAGGAAGAGGGTGGGGCCGAGGATGCTGCCCTGTGGCACGCCAGATTGGATTCGGTGGGTCGGTGAAGACTGGCCACCTATGACGACCCGGATGTGGCATGTGGACGACAGAAGGAATGAGAGGGGGGGACAGAAGTATGGAGAGAGGAAGGGTAGAAATAAATAAGTAATCAACCTCAGGGCTACACCAAAGCAAAAACGGAATGGGAACATACTATATACAAAATAGCTTCATACATATATTGCAAAACACGTTTACTACTCTTCAGTCCGCTATACCACAGAAACACACTAGCCGAAAAGCATTTAAACGGAGCCATGATGCGCTTTTAGCAGGGCACAGAACTGAAGGTGGCTGGGCTCGGAACGGAGATCAGGCGGGAGCTGGTTCCACAGGACTGCGCCGATGAACTGCATGGTCGCTCGACCCGCAGGACCGAGCCAAAATGGTACTGGAACGAGGTGATGTGCCGCTCCCCGAGTGTGGTCAACAGTAACTCTCACGAAGAAGCTGGTGAAGAGGGAGCTAGCTCGGGAGAACAGACAACGACGGACAAAGATAAGGAGCTTAATGTTAAACATGTCCTCCAGGGTGGTGATGCGGAGCTGTTCAAAGATCGGGCTCGTGCGCGACCACGGTGGCAGACCGAAGAAGCCGCGGATAGCGCACTTCGTTAGATGTGTGAGGGGCTCCATGTTGCCAATTTGAAGTGACGGATAAAAGGCGTTGGAAGCGTGCGACAACTTACCCTGGATCATCGTTAGCGTTTCGAATTTCTCCTGTACTGGCATACCAGCCAAGTACAGCAACAGACTCCTCTGTCTCTTCGCGGATGTTATGTTCTGCCCATCCATATAGTACTGGAATGATCGTTTGTTTCCACCTGCGCCATCTTGCAGAAACTTCATGGGCAGGACCCTCGAGATCGAACGGCTCCAAAGCCGGGCCTACTCCTGTGAGCGCCATTGCCACTGAGGCCTACTCAGGTCATCTATATGACTATAACTACTTGTATTAAATCTAGTTCATCTTCGTCGCCAATGTAATGTTCTGGGACATTATTATTATTACAGTACTGGTCAAACCAAAGCACTAACAAAGACCAAACTAAAGACCAAGAACCAGGAACATAAAGCACAGAGAAAGGGAACAAAACAGATACACATATAAATATCGTACAAGATACTATAATAGTACAATACTATAATTATAGTATTAACCAGGAGGCCTGCAACATCACACCATGGGTCCTTCTTGCAACAAAAACTCACCGGCGTTGACATCGAGGATTGCTTTCCAGCAAGAAATTCGTGAGTAGAGACATTTTAAAATCACTTTTTCTTCTAACGGATGTTCGTTTGTACTAAGCTCTGTATGCCGTGTATTGATAGGCACTGTGACCCGTTGTCAAGGTTCTTCTGTAGTCTAGAATAAGATGAACATATTCATGAGAGGTGTTAAGGGAAAAGGACACAGAGGTGTAGGGGATGGGGAGCAGGAATGGGGAGAGTGCGGGGTAGGGGGGGGGGGGGCGTAGAGGAGAGGGGACGGTGAAGAGTAGGGAGTCAAAAACCTCATAACGGTACATGTACTTCGAAGTAGGTCGACACACAACTCGCTGCTCGCAAACAACTAGCATTGTCATAATCACACGACGCTGCCTCTTACAAACTCGCTTGTTCATTAATTCACTCGCAAGGAGAGGCGAGTAGGAGGCTGCTCATGCCGCAGAGTCATATGCCTGTGGCCCACACACCTGTTTAGCCCTTGGCCGACAGTTATTATTATTATTATTATTATTATTATTATTATTATTATTATTATTATTATTATTATTATTATTCTCGTATCCGTCCCGAATGGGACTCACGACGGCAGAATTAACTGTGAGCATGTGTGTGTGAGAGTGGGAGAACGAAATGAAAAAGAAAAGAAGAGTCTTGTAATAAAGGTCAAATTTAAGAAGAGCAGTACTAGACTAAATGGCTGAGCAGATTTTACTCCATTGGCGGACAGTGCCGGCAGGAAAATGTGCAGAATTTGGTACATTTTCTGGTCTGTTTCATGCATGTTTGGTATGTGGATAAAGAAATGGAGCAGAATTCAAGGAAGTGCCTTCCATAAGATTGGCATGGTTCTGCCAATTTCACTGCATTTCGAGCAAAATTTGCCAATTTCTCGAGCATTATGCGCCTCGGGCTACACCTGTTGCGCAACCACAATGTATGTATGTATGTATGTATGTATGTATGTATGTATGTATGTATGTATGTATGTATGTATGTATGTATGTATGTATAACCCATAACAATTCTGGTCGTAGGGGCGTCATGTGCATGTGTGTCATAAGGCAGCAGCATATAAAAAATAAATAAATAAACTACCCTGATAAACAAGCTGCCTATACCTATCACAATCAGCAGCAACGAGAGAGAGAGAATTGCAAGATTCATTGGTCCAGTCTTTGATGTTCGTGAACCAATTGTGACCGGGGCGAACACGGGGTCGTGATTCAGGCACCATTCCATACAAGCAATAGTGGGAGTATACATGTAGCTATCCTGATGCCTTGCTACATGTCCAAACCACTTCAACTTGATGTGTTTAGCAGTTGAATCAAGGCGAGTGAACGAGCCAATAGCATTCTTGACTTCCTGCAGTACTGACTTATTTGTGCGATGATGATGGTATTTGATGTCAAGCAGCTTACGGAGATACCTGAGCTCAAAAGCTCTAATTCGATTAAGGCCGATTCCACACTACACCAAATCCTGCCTAAAAAGCCATTTTTCAGGCACTTTTCAGGCAAGTTGCCATGGCGATCACTTTGAGGAACGCGCGAAAGTGAAAAGTGCTTGTTGTCTACAAAGCAACACCAGCACCCTCTTTCAAGGCAACTTTTTACCTTTTCAGGACACTTTTCTGCCTTTTCTTCAGCCTTTCGATTTTTTTCCGAATGTGTTCCCTGTCGTATCTTTCAGTTGTGGTGAGTTGTGGGCTGTCAACAATGCCTAGGGTCATGTTTAGCCAGGAGCTTGAGGGCAAGCTGATCGAGCTTTGGAGCGCACGTTTGAGGCGACCTCCGGGCGGTACAGTTCGCAGGAGCTACGCCGGAGGAGATCGCCATCAAGCTGAATTTGTTTGCTGAACAGCTCCGGGAGGAGGCAATCTATACTGCGTCGATCGTCCATTCCAAAATTGACAACATGAAAACGAAGGCGAAAGGACTGTACGAGACATACACAACGAAAACTGCCACCGGAATGCCTGTTGGCGAGGTTGACAAATATTCGACCTATGATCTGGAATCCGCCTACACAGCGCGCGCTAGCGTGGTCAAATTTCAAGATTGGGCACGCGAAAATGGGTGATATTCGAGGATTTGGACCAACAAAGAGCCTCTCCACTACCGCCGGTGCTACATCAAGCACAGGAAAGCCTCACAGTCTACCTTCAAAGCAAAGTCCCGTGATCGACACTTGTAGGTGTGAATGCAGCTTCACTTTATAAGCCACTTTATGCCTTCAAGGCAAAGCCACTTTCGGCGTAGTGTGGAATCGGCCTTAGGCTAGCTTGTGAGATGGTCCAGGTCTGACTGCCATAGAGCTGCACAGTAGCACATGTATTGTAGTTCGGCAAGTCCAGAGCGTCTTCAGCTCTTGAAGCTTTGATGTTGCCATCGCCAGTCGTTTCTTGACTTCGACGTCAGATGTTCCATCTGCAGGGATGGTCGCTCCGAGGTGAATTGTTGCACCCGCTCCAATGCAACGCCGTCCACACGCACTGCAGGATCACCAGCCAGGGGTCACCATGATTTTTGTTTTATTTCCATTTATTTCCATTGAGACACACAACCAGCCTAGGAAGTATGTTTCGCATGTGCCAGGCCACCACCATGCCTGTCATACCTCGGTGGCAGATGCAGCTCCTAACCGCGAGGGTGAGATGGTTAGTCTCACATCCGTTTTGAACCAATGACCGGCAAGGGGGCGAATCTCGCTGCCTTCGTACTAAGTCATTTAAGAAATAGAACCTGGTAAAAGACCCCGGCTCTACCTCCATCTTTTACTCTGCTTTTTCCTATGTTGACATCGTAGATCCACGTACTCAGTCAAACAAAACTCGCAACCATGCGATAACATTAGAATAACATGTATCATTATTATTATTGTTGGTAGTGATGAGCTTTGTGTTGAGCTGCCCCTACTGTACCGACCAGTGTTATGTGGTTTGATTTCGTCCCGCGTGCTTGTCTACAATTAGCGACAACAAGCGCTGTCTGACATAGCTGGTGACATGCATCTTGAGTCTTGGGCATGGCACTTCATTTGATCCACCCATGACCATGATGATTATCATGATTATAATGTCCATGGAGATCTACCACCGGAACTGGTTACTCCTGCATCCCCTGGCTTGGTCGACGTCACCGCAAGACAGTATAAGGGCGCGTTCGAATTGTCTCTCTTTGACTTTTCAAGGAGTTTCGTTTTTCTGAAGAGGTGGCCTTATTGGCCTCTTCAGAAAAACGAAGCTCCTCGAAACTCATCCGATGGGAAGGTGGATGAGGGCGCGTTCGAATTGTCACTCTTTGACTTTTCGAGGAGCTTCGTTTTTCCTTATTGGCCTCTTCAGAAAAACGAAGCTCCTCGAAACTCATCCGATGGGAAGGTGGATTAGTTTCGAAGAGTTTGGAATAGCTACGTCACGTAGTGCGTGGAGACTGTTGATCTGATTGGACGTCATCATAGCCATGACAATTCCACTGAAAACCTCTAAAATGATAGAAACCATTCCAATGGGACACTTCAACTAATCTCTTTGTTCAATTTGTTTGAACAGTTGATGAAGACAATTCGAATGCGCCCTAAGTTCCGAAGAGTTTGGAATAGCTACGTCACGTAGTACGTGGAGATGGTCGATCTGATCGGACGTCATCATCGCCATGACAACTCCACTGAAAAACTCTAAAAATGATAGAAAACGTTCTAATGGGACACTTCAACTAATCTCTTTAATATAAACATTTGTTTGAACAGTTGATGAAGACAATTCGAACGCGCCCTAAATCCTGTACAGTTATGCATTATCGTTTTTACAGTCTGTAGTGTAGAGTAGAGTAGGTTCTCGCGTTTTATGCTTCTATTCGTGGAAGCGCTAGCTTCTTGGAAATACGATGCCAGGCTTTGTGCAAAAGCAGGCCACTACATTTCTACATGCTTCCATGATACCTCACTGTCCTCAGTGCAGGCTCTTTGTGTAACGAAATAATGCCTGGTTCACACTAGGCCGATTTCCCGGCCGACATGGATTCGTACCAAAAATCCTCAAGATCGGGGCGAAAATTGCCTGGTGTGATCGGTGTTGTCGTACAGGTTTCCGACAGATCTGCGGCGATTTTCTTGTCGAAATGTCGTAGATCTACTAGTTTTCGGCCAAGAATCGACTGGTCGATAATACTTAAGGCAAAAATTAAAATTTCACCAGTTGTAGTCTTCGGGGTGCTGAGTCGAATGGTCTTGGTCCGAGAAAGCTGAGACGCTCCCTTCCTACTTGAATCCCAGCGTTCCTCCTTTATTCCCAATCGAACATGGTTGAACAAGTGGTCACGTGCTCCTGGGTGCCCAAATCACTTGGTCACCACGCCAGCAGGCGACAACTTTCACACCAAGGTTCAACTCGAGTGACAGGACTGCACCCAAAAAAGGTCAAACAGGCTAGTAAGTAAGTTGTACCCTGCAGGCACGGTGACCAGGTGACTGGTGTACGCAGGAGCACGTGACCACTTGTTCAACCATGTTCGATTGGGAATAAAGGAGGAACGCTGCATCGCAGCCTTTTCGGACCAAAACCAATCGACTCAGCGTCCAAAAGACTACAACATATGGGCCAATCGCGGTCATCCATGCTTTTATAAGAACGAAATGGCGCTTTTAGTGACATTTTGCATACAAATCCCCATCTAGTAGGGCGCAGTCACCCAGTTTCGGTGGAAGTGCGCGAGTTCGATTGGGATTCAAGTAGGAAGGGAACGTCTCAGCTTTCTCGGACCAAGACCATTCGACTCAGCACCCCGAAGACTACAACTGGTGAAACTTTAATTTTTGCCTTAACTTCCCCTATATTGACCGCTTATATATGACTCCTTTTTAGCGATTGAACACAGGCTTTTGGCTAGTCGTGATATGTCAAATATTGACTTCGTACTTGGTCAGTATAGGAAATAAAAGACCTCGTAAAAGACCTCGGCTTCGTCTCGGTCTTTTATTCGGCTTTTATTTCTAATATTGATCTCATACTCAGTCAAAACTTGATACTGATTAGTATGAAGGCAGCGAGGTTCGCCCCCTTGCCGGTCACTGGGGCCTAGCAAAACTTCCTAAGCTGGTGGTGTTTTTCAATACAATTGAATTGCATAGCCGGTGGTAACGCGGAAGTGCGAACTTCACAATACTAGATTGTTGTCAAGACAACCCAAACCATGTCTTTTGATCCCTAAAAAGGAGTCAAATACAAACAGCCCATATAGCCCTAGCATGAGGAGTGAAATATGAAGAAATATTTACAGGGCACATTTCTTGATAGCAGCAGCAGCAATAGGAAGATGCCAGCTTTGGGAACAAGTATCGCTGGAGCACACACGCACTGGACAAAACACTGGACAAAACACTGGAGAAACACTGGACAAAACACTGGACAAACACTGGACAAAACACATCACAAAAATCAAGTCTGAAAGTGCAGAGATTTAAAGGTCCAAACTTCTCGCATTATACTTTGAAGGTGCCTTAGTGAGAGAATGTGACAAACTCGATGGTGCTGAGTCTTGACTAAGTCTGTAGGCCATTGAACAGCATTCTCCCAGTATTGCTGCACGCGATTTTGAGAACCGCTGAGAATGTAATGTAGTCGACAACTCAATGAGCCCATCTTGTTCATAGTATCGACATTCACATCATGCCCGCGCATCTGCAGCCAGGAGCCCAGATGTTCTTACTCAGTCTGAGGCACAGCAGCCTGTCGGTGAGACCGACTCACGATGCCAGCAGACACACTGTCATGGCACGTACCTCGAAGTCATTGCATTCATATCGTTGTATTCCCGCACCCTGTCCACCGCCGGAACGGTCATCGTCGTGGGAGTCCTCAAAATGATCATTTCCGCCAGAGGCAGAGCTAATTCCCTGATCAACCCCACCAGAGGCTGAGCTAATACCCTGATCAGACCCAACAGAGGCAGAGCTAAATCCTAGATCAGACCCAACAGAGGCAGAGCTAATTCCCCGGTTCTTGGCCTTCTCTTCCTTACACCGCTTCACGCTCAGCCCTAGATCATTTGCTTTTTCCTGGAGAGAGAGAGACAGACAGAAAGACAGACAGACAGACAGTGAGAGAAAGAGAGAGAACAATGAGATGAGTCACAGACAGAGAGTGAGACAAAAGAGAGAGAGAACAATGAGATGAGACGGTCACAAACAGACAGAAGGAAAACAAGAGAAAGCGGAGCTTGCACACCCGGAATGCAACAAGCCGAGAAGTACGGCAACAAAGCTAGCAATCTGATCCACACCCATACCCATACCCATGACACATTTTGTCCACACCGCAAAAAAACCCTTCCAACTGGGGAAGGCTCAGGTGCGGAATGTTCCAATGAGGGGAAGGGATGCGCCACAAAGATGTGCACGAGCTATGTCCCTCGGCAACAAAGAATGACGAACATTACGGGATGATGATGATGATGATAATGATGAGACTTGTAAGACCATTGGACAAGCCGGTCTAACTACAACTCGAAAACGCAAGGCAACAGACCAGCCAACTTGGGAGGCTAAAAGGTATGTAAAAACACATAAAGAGGGTAATGATCTGTTTGTATATTTTCTCCTTAGGCCATGGTAAAAAATAAAGTTGATTCTCAGGTCATGAGCCTGTGAAAATCGGTGCGAGCGAGCGATTTTTTATTTTATTTCCCACAATTTTTTATATTTCCAAAGATAGGGTCACACATATGTACATGGTCACATGTTCATATATTCAGGCCAGGGAGTAGAAAATAGGGAGGGCCCAAATATGCTCAAATATTTCGCATATTATGCTTTTCGCATATTGGCCACTTGCTTCAAAATATGCTTCGAAATCACACAAAAAGCAGAAAAATATGCTCGAAATATGTTCGAAATATGCTCGAAATATGAACTGATATCAGTGATAATAATGCGAATTCTTTGCTCCTTGTAGCAAAATATGCTAGATTTGCTACTTTATGCGACCGTGAGTCGTGGACGCTCTCTTCTCGGGTCAAAATTTCGCCTCGTGTATGGATGAGCATTTTTCCTTCCGGGCTACGTTTGGGAGTGTTCCCTGACCGAGCGTGCCGTGGTAAGTTTCCTTATCCGTTTCCGCAAAGTCTGCCCTATGATTACCGTATTATCTCTGATATAAGCACGGTCCTTTATTTTTTCAATGTACCTCCGCCCCGTGCTATTAATGGAGACGTTCCTTTATTGGAGACTGTTCCATCATTATTTCAACCTCATTTCAGAGGCATGTTGCCATGCCAAATTTATGTATGACACACACATTTCAGGTTTTTTTTCGCCGGTACAGATAATGAATTTACACAGTGTGCTTATAATGGAGACTGAGCACTTTATTTTTTGAATGCCGCCCCAAGGTGTTCTATTATTGGAGACGTGCTATTATTGGACTGTGCTTATATTAGAGATTATCGCCCCTCCCCCCGAGACACACACATCATAGCACCATAGAATGGGGTTGCATTTTTGTTGTTTTTGCCATGTGATTAAGCAATTACGATTGAAACGAGGGTTGCCTGCTGCTCCTCGTTGCTAGTCTTGAAGAAAAAAAAAGAAAAAATCACGCCCATCTGCTGCTGCTGCTAGCTGCCAATATTGATGCTGTCCCTGCGTTCGCCACCTCCAACTGCTGAGGTGCCTCGTGCTGTGGCACTACCACACCTTGGTCCGCCCTGCGTTGATCCGGCCTCGTACTCTCGTACTCTGCTCATGCTGCCGTACTCTCGCGTTGTGGCCTCGTGGGTACGTCTTACGCTATTTGCGCTTGCCACGTGCTTATGTGGCCCGCCTTACCTGGTGGGCTCTCGCGCCTTATTTCCCATATAAGCATGGTGGTGTCTGTCATTGTGGGCCGGGCGGCATCCGGGGACTTCGCCTCTTCCATACGTGGTATGTTTGCTCCGCCACACCGCCTGTTCTATCTTGCGTACTCGATTAGTACTGTACCTTGGCTGAGGCTTAGTACGCGCGCTGGAGTCCTTTCGTGCCATAAAAGGAACTGCTTCCTAATATAGAGATTAGGCGCCATGAGCCCTGCTTGTAGTAAACATTGCATTAGTAGCGCTGATACCTTTATGCAAATATGGGGTAGTCTCGCCCGCGCATATGGGCGTACTCGTACTGCGGCCTGGGCTTTCCCCAGTACGGCTGCCCGCCATTGCATGCCAGACACCCCCATTGTTGCGCGCCTAGCCACGCGCGTGGCTTTTGCCTGCTGCTCGGTTGTCAGCGATAACTACGGTTTGCCGTACGCTGCAAACCTACATTAATACGGCATGGGAATCCTTTGCTCCTTGTAGCAAAATATGCTACATTAGGTACAATAATGCTAGATTTGCTACTTTATGCGACCTTGGGTCAAAAGGACCAAAATATGCGAAAATATGCGCAAGCATATTCGGGCCCTCCCTAGTAGAAAAATACCGGTATTTTACTACTCCCTGATTCATCCCTTTCGCATTGACCGTTTTCATGCGCGCATATGCATGCATAGACTATCCCTGCGGCAATTTGCGGAAAACTCTCGAAAACTTGCGCAAGAAATTGCGGCAGAAAACAACAAAAAATGCGACGAAAAGTGCAGAATGATGCAGAACTTGCCAGGAATTCGCGGAATTATTTACAGAAAAGTGCGGATTTGGGCCAAATCACGAAATTTGTTGCATCATATATCTACTTGGGAGTAGTACGAGTCGTACTTTGCAAATAACCTACAGGATCATGGAAAGCACTGCGTGAAAAGTGCATAAAAAAGTGAGATATAGTGCAGAAAATAACAAAAAAACGTGGGAAATAACAAAAAACGTGGGAAATCGCGGATTTTCCTGAAAATCGCGGGTTTGGGCGAAAATCGCGAAATTTGTTGCATCCGTGGAATCGCGATTTCCTGGAGGGACAGCATAGAAATATAAAAAATCGTCGGTGCGCCCCCATAAATCGGTGCGCGCGTACTTGAGAATCAAAGATAATTTTTACCATGGCCTTACCTTGGTGTAAAAAAAAGAAAAAAGTAAATTATCGTGTCCGTTCCCGAAGGGAACTCACGACGGCCGCTAACACCCGATAAACCCGATTACCTTGGTGTGCTATTAGCCATAACTAATAACTTATAGGTCCTTTTCTCTTTACATATTACTTAACCCTTACATATCACAATCAGTCACCAATACCATAACAAGGAGCCTCCGTGTTCTAAAAAACGTTAACGCTTACCGTACATAATAGTATTGCTTCCTACCTGTAAACAATTCTGGCAATCATGAAGATACGCAATCAATATCTATATAGTTTGGCCTCCACCAGCCCCATCTCTATCCTGTCGCAGAGACAGTCATGCGTTCTGGTCCATCGTATTAAACTGAACATTGTCTCTGAACATCTCACCAAATATAATTGGTTTACTTTCGCACGGGACACTCGCAATGGCATAGTACTTTCCAGAGCTTTGTCAACTATGTTCACCAAATCTCCTATCTTCTCTGCATACTCGTATTGGCTCAAGCTGCCCATGGAAATGAAGACAATATCCAATATTAGACAGTTCATAGACCATGTTAAATGTCATGCCACGTTGTAGGCTCGCTCGCCTCATTTGCTAGCTTATCTCGCCGCTCTCCACCATGGTCAACATAGTGATACATTTCACCCCGCTGATGCATTATTTTCTTCCGATTATCATCTTCTTTCCTTCATTTTTTCTTTCTTCTCTTGCCATGGCTGGTTAACGCCCCCTCCTTTGCATTGGCTTCTGCCATTGGATGCAGAAATAATAATAATATCCACCATATATTTGGTTTTATTTCACCAATTTGAAGATCTTGGACACATTGGGAAGCTCTTGGTGGGAGGACTACAAGAAGTTCCAACTACAGTCCATATCAAAAATATATAGACGCACGGTATTTTTGAAATATTTCATATTTGACTGGAGCTTCTTGAGGACTTCTTTTTCAGAATATGCCTCAGGTCCTTCCCCCAATTACTCTCATATAATATGTTGTAGTGATCAGATAACAAACGCCCAATTTCGGATTGTTTATGCACAAAATGATCACAGGTTTTATGTGGTATCGATGCTGGTCTAACGGGTTTTTGAAATCACGCATCTATATTTTTGAAATGCACTGTAGTATAGTAGTCAAGAGCACTACTCATTGTCCGCCACGACGCGATCCAAACGTGACTGCAGTTCCAGATACGAAATGACATCGGTCTCCTCCAGCCATTTCACTGTACCTAGCTTGAAACTAATTAAATCTTTTCGTGCCCGGCTTGGCACATGCTGCGTGCCCTGAAGTTGGGTAAATCCAATTTCCATGAACTGTCGACTCTCAGCACAAATCGCAGAAAATGCAAAAATGTTCAATCGATTGCCGTTCTCTCAAAATTCATACCAGGACCGGAGCCAGCGCTTGGAGGGTGGTGCGACCCCAGGTCGGCTACAGGACCGACTATTTCCCCATGCCCAATTTCAACTTCCTGGGAGGATACATCTCTACCTCTGGAGGGTGGTACGGCCCCAGGTCGGCTACAGGACCGACTATTTCCCCATGCCCAATTTCAAATTCCTGGAAGGATACATCTCTACCTCTATGCATTATCTGTTTGTTTCAGCTGGACATTCCTCTAGCAACAGATATGGCAGTTAGCAGAGTAGACTTCACTGGAGGTGAGAGCAGATACAGGCATGCTGGAACTTGCCTCATTCTCTACTTGTTGTTGCAGGAATGCATGTAGTTTGCCTTGAAGGAGAGGAAACAACTATTGCAGACGTTGCAGTGAGCAACGCAGCACCTTCGAGCAGCAGTATCAGGGGCGGCACTAGCAGCTGAAGCTTTCTGTTTTTCACAAACACACACACATACACACGCACACGCACACACACACACACACACACACACACACACACACACACACACACACACACATACACACACACACACACACACACACACACACACACACACAGCATGCCACTGTGTTGAGAAGACAAGCGAACGCAAAGTAGAAAGACACACTACAGGTTTTTTCCGGAATATAAGCTTGTACTCTACATAATCCACATAAAAAAGTCAGTACCGCTTACACGACAATGGTCAAATGAACCATGAGAAACAGAGTAGAAGTCTGTATTTCGTGACAAAAAAGTGGGTGCGGCTTATACTCCAGTGCAAATTCCAATGCAGTATCCAACTTTAGCCTGGTACTGCCCCCCCCCCCCGAAAAATACCCACGTTATAAGCGCAATAAAGAATATACAGTCGTTACTTTGCATATAACGACACTCGGCGCGGCGTCAGTAAAGTGTCCTTATTCGCGAAGTGTCGTTGTATGTATTACAGTTAGATGGGACTTTGCTCTGGGCATGGAAATTCTGTCGTTATTCGCGAATTGTCATTATATCCGCAGTCGCTATTAGCAAAGTTGACTGTAATTGATGCAGACGTGGCCAGACAATATCGAGTTTAACCCCAGGACGGCCACCACTTTCAGTACTCCTAGAATGGCCAAACGGTGTCATTTGACACCTCCATACATTTCCATGTTCATGATCAATATTATAGTTTTTTTTTCAGTAAAGGCTATCACTAGTGGCATTTATGATGTAGACAACACATTACGATTTGCCCAGACAATATTGTTCAGCTATTGGCAACCAAAATACAATGTACGCGTATCATCAGTTGCGAACGATGGTCTCAAATACAGGCAAAATTTCATTTGCTGCCATAAGATTATCTTCCAATCACAGAGATACTATAAAATGCAATACGTACACGTCACTTGGCATATGAGGAACTATTTTTGGGAATGTGTGTTTCGGTATAACGTTCTTCCTCGACCCGTACCGATAAATAACACACAGTAACAAGCACAATCATAGACTGACTGCGTGCATCCCTTTTTCACCAGGCAGTTGCATATGCTGCTAGGCCTGGGTGCAAGATTAGGCTTGCAATGACTGTGTTTTAGCCTCTTTCAAAGAGGTGTACCCTATTCTTCTCCTTGGCTGTCACTTGGCAACCAAGTGCCATGATCTACGAGCTTATGACCAATGCGGGAAATCCTTCCTCGACGTACTTGTTGAGAAAACCGAATTTGGTAGCGTAACATCGGTGTATCGTAAACCGACATTCACCGGACAATACATTTCCTATGACTCGTACTGTTCATCTAATTATAAAGTCAACTTAGTAAAGAATCTCGTGGATCGCGCCAAACGGATCTGTTCACCTTGTAAACTCAGTGGTGAGCTCGAACATGTTGGCAAAACTGTTGTCTACAGCCCCCACGCCGAAACATGAATTGATAGTGCCTGCTCGTTGTCCTGTCCTTTTATGCTTACCATGGAAGGGCAAGAAGTCTGACAATGTGAGTCGTGAAGTTCGTTCGATCATCAAACAAACCTACTATGCGGTTCACTTCATACCCGTCTAACGATGCATTCGTTCACGGTGTTGAATGATGTCCTACCAACCCATCATTTAAGTCATGTGATCTATAACTTTGAATGCCGGAATTGTGCTAGCCGGTATGTTGGTAGGACTGTTGAGCACCTGAGTGAACGCATCAAGCAACACACTCCTTTACACATTATCCCACGTAGCGCACAACTGGAGCGCCCCACTCGGGGAAGACCCCGTAAACAACCACTACCTCCGCCAACACAGGACCTAGCGTCCCACTCGGCCATTCCACCATTGGCCCCCGTGGCCATGACCAAGTCACTTCCTCCACCAGCGGAGGTAGATGTGGCTTTGGCGACGCCACGTGTGTTGCATACAGACATGTTTGCGTCATCATCGCTTGCTGCATCACCGGCAGAGACGACAACAATACCTACCTCAATATCAACGAGACCCAGAAGAGCAACTGCACTCCATTTTTCTTTATTTGTATCTTTCTGGAATGTTTTTCATGAGTACAACGTAGCTTCCTGAGGAGTGTTGTGCGAAAACTAGTTCGAAGTAAGATTTTTGTTCATCATTTCTTCCATGTCACGGTTTTTCTTCTTCCATATTCTTCAGTGCCTTCGTATCCACTCGTTTTTTGAATACAATAAAAGCCTTTGTGAAATGTCGGTTCAGCTCGTTCTGTTGATCGCAATTCTAAAATAACTGATAACTTCATCATAACTTGTCATAACTACTGATGCAGAAATTCTCGGAGAAGAAAGAGTTGCAATAAGAACCAGTGTGGTACGTGGAAGTGAACTACCATCTGAATTCATTGCCAGGAATCGTGGATTGCATTTTGTTTTTCAAGGCTGCATTGTAGGATGCAAATGAGGTAGACGGAGAAGGTAGAAGGTGGCAATAATAATCAATGGTTCATCGATTGTAGGCCACCTGGAGCAAGATACTTTACATGGTTAGAGTGGGAATCCCCGCATAGTCTACTTCTAGGAAAAGACGAGATATGTCCTTGATCGCTTCGATCGAATGTGGTGGATCTACCCAACAAAGACTATTCCAGAAGATGTCCCCTGCAAGCCTCTTACATAAATGAATAGATGTGACATGCATCAACAACTTCGCAATATCCAAGAACTTTCCTAGCTCATAGACACCCAGGAGAAAGTTCTTTCCCGCATTGGTCATAAGCTCGTAGATCATGGCACTTGGTTGCCAAGTGATAGCCAAGGAGAAGAAAAGGGTACACCTCTTTGAAAGAGGCTAAAACACAGTCATTGCAAGCCTAATCTTGCACCCAGGCCTTGCAGCATATGCAACTGCGTGGTGAAAAAGGGATGCACGCAGTCAGTCCATGATTATACTTGTTACATTATGAATGTACAGGCGCTCAGTTGCCATTGTTGTGACCCAAAGTTACACCATCATATGACAGAACAGATCCACCCCTGCCAATGGTCACGACACTTGAAGATGCATCAGATGAAGATGTTGTGGTAAATTTTGCTCAAATTGCATATCGTTCGCCGTCAGACTCCGATGGCTCCTCTAGGACAATTTGCAGGAAAATGAAAGGGAACGAGCAGTATCAAGGACATGAGCAGATAGGGTTTCAAGGCCTGGTTTTGTGCTGCAATGATCAGGTTTGCTGTGGTCTTCTTGAGACCAGCCTTTGTCAGACAACCTCTAGGTGTTATCGTTGGTCAGTTGGTCTGTTTGCCAGAAAAACTTTCAGTGCAAGGATTTCTGGGTCCACGTCAAGAGGTGTTCTTCTTGAAACCCAAACAGTGAGAAGTCCGGTGGGATATCCAGATGTGGCCACAGAATTGACCCCGCCACCTCCAGGAGCTCATCCTCTGACTAAAGCACATAGCGCCGCTAATTGCATTTCTCCATGGTGAAAACATCTTGATTTATTCTGCAAGCCACGTCCACCTTTCTTGCGACTGACGTGCATACGGGCTACATCAGCGCGTTGATGGAGAGCTCCTTGTTGTATAATATACAACAAGGAGCTCTCTATATTATTGTGTGTGTGAGTGAGTGTGTGTGCGTGCGTGCGTGCGTGCGCGTGTGTGTGTATGTGTGCGTGCGTTTGTGTGTGCATGTGTGTGTGTGTGTGTGTGTGTGCGTGCCAGCTAGTTCGGTTGGTGGGTACACTTATGCCAGATAATATTGGGTCTGTTGCCAACGGGCTTGGCTGCTTGAAGGTGTATTGTTGTACCTACCACCTTTGTTGGTTTCAGGATTCATATACTTTCTATTTGAAGTACATCAAGTATACATACTTGTTAACCATGGACTGCTTCTGGCTAGATTAACTCTAGTGTAATCAATGGTGCTAGTGAAGCTTATACCAGATCCACTCTGATTTAGCCACCCACACTAGTAGCAAGTACCTTCGCAAGTACCTTCGCTGGGGGCAGGGGCAAATGCAGTTGGATCCCGGGACGGATACCCTGATGCCGTCAATCCTTCTGCACCTTGTCCTCACCCACTTACTGAGGTGTGGCGATCCCATAAAAGGAATCATTTCCAGTCCACCCTAGTCTGGGGATTTCAGGGGGTGTCGGCCATTGGGCGGTTCAATAGCCAATTGAGTCATCTTTCCAAGATTCCTTTTGATTATATTTCCCCTCTCCCGGGGAGACCCACGTGACCAACCTTGGCAGTGAACAAGCACAGTGTGTGTGTGTGTACGCGTGCGCGCGCGCGCGTTGATATGTGTCTCTGTCTACTCACACTGCTCTGGTGTTCCGACAGTGCCTTCACTGAAGATCCAGAGTATGATGTGTGACCTTGCTGCACCGGTCTGTTGCCAAGATGATAGTACGAAGAGCTTGTATCAGCGTAAACTGCTGCGCCACTCGATCCACTGGCGGAGGATGCCGTTGGCGTGTTACCATACTGCGACTGGTACAGATTACTGCTAATCGCTGCCGGCGGTAAGGGAGGTTGCCACGGCTGCTGCTGTTGTGGCGGCTGCTGTTGTGGCGGCTGCTGCTGTTGTGGCGGCTGCTGCTGTTGTGACGGTTGATGTTGTTGCGGCTGCTGCTGTTGTTGCGGCTGCTGCTGCTGCTGTATCATTACCATCGAGAATGCAGTGGAGAGCACATCATCACGAATATCACGAAGAAATCACATTATACATTGCCAGCCCTCGTCACTGACATGTGCACGGCAAAAGAGCGCAGTGATTCAGAAACCCCGAAAAGGGAAATGATCTGCACTTACACAAGAGTGCTGCTACTGTAGCGCAGTATTGCAAACACGCAAACATGCTTAGCCAAAGTGTCTATTGGCAAACATCTACAAATTTTGGTCAATCTACCCAGCACATCAGTCCAAGTCACAAAGTCTTTAACACTGAAAGACAGAATCAATGCAATATCTGTTCATATGCATTTAGCACCTAATGGGTAGGGCACTGTCCTGTCAAGACTATAGTTTAGGGAATTCCCTGAACGTGTATGACCCTCGAGTCTCTTTTCGACCTTATCACTCAAATCCAAGGAATAAAAACGTCATCCACAGTAATATTACTGGTAGTAGTATGGCTAGTTATACTTAAGTCCAAACGGCTTTCACCCTGAAGGTCGGCCATGCCCGGAAATTTGGTGAATAACTGTTAGTTTGCGTATGCAACAAAGAGACCGTTCTACTTAAGTTGTTGAGTTGAGGTAACAATAATAAGAATAAGAATAACAGCTGGTATGTACCCCATGGGTGAGATCTGCCATGGGCTAACGCATCTGTCGGTAAAAGAGTTAGAGAAATATAAACGAGAAATACATGGGTTGCTATCGCTGTCGGGTGCCTTTCGCGCTGCTACGTTCCGCTGTGTTGTGTGTCAGGGGTGCTCGGCCGGCCCGTCACCGTCCAGTTCACATGCTTCGTGAGTTGGCGATGGTGGAGGGTCGGGTTCCCCTGCCGTGATTGGTGCTGCACCGAGCTTGTTTTGTGTGAAAGTATAACTATTATTATTATTATTATTATTATTGTTCAAACAGTAGTTTGGAGGCGGTGGGAAAACAGTTTCGTAATAAGTATTCGCATGCAACGACGCAAATCCACACAATTCAGTAGACACTTCTTTTCTATCAAACGTTTTCTTTCCCTTCTCTTCAGGATAGTACAGGGAATGTTGGAAATTTGGAAAAACACATAACTATAATTATAGAAAAATAGAGAAAAAGTCAACACTTCAACATAGGCGATAAAATGACTAAAGTGTGAAAAAAAACTTGAAAACAAAAGCAGCAAGTTGTAGACAAACACGTTGAACACATCAAGAAGCACTTGTCACACTTTCACGGGGTCATTTGTCGGGAAGTGCTAATTGTCGTGAGTTGTATAGTGATGATGTCTTTTCGGTTTTAACTCGTGGAAGGTCTAAGTTACATCTTGCTGTGTTAGAAGCTCTGTATATTCGTAAACTAGATCCAGAACTATGTGTACAGAAGGAGAATGTGTTATCGTTGCAGTTGTTTGGTGTCACACCTCGTGAAAGTGTGACAAGTGCTTCTTGATGTGTTCAACGTGTTTGTCTACAACTTGCTGCTTTTGTTTTCGAGTTTTTTTTCACACTTTAGTCATTTTATCGCCTATGTTGAAGTGTTGACTTTTTCTCTATTTTTCTATATAGTTATGTGTTTTTCCAAATTTCCAACATTCCCTGTACTATCCTGAAGAGAAGGGAAAGAAAACGTTTGATAGAAAAGAAGTGTCTACTGAATTGTGTGGATTTGCGTCGTTGCATGCGAATACTTATTACGAAATTATTATTGTTATTATTATTATTTGAAACTCGGGTATTGAGCCAATAATAAAAGTGGAAAGGAAAAGGACATATGGAAACGAGTTAAGAGTAACTCTCCACCACTGTAGCTAGATACTATATACAGTCAGAAAGTGCAACAACTAGGCACAAATCTGACAGTACTGAGATATTCGACGTCCTGACACCTAGCTTCAACACATTTCCGTAGCGCTAACCGACAGCCTTCCAACTTGGAAGGTTCAAGGTTATTGAAAGACCAAAGAGGGGACGGCAATTATTGCACACATGATGAGCCGTCACGAACCATATGGCGAAACGTACGTCGTGTGAAACAACTTGTTTTGTAGTCAACTAGTCCATCACAATGTCATGCATGAGGAGTACTGTAGGAGTTTAGATTTCGGCTTGTACAATTTGTTCTCGCAAAGCTTCCCCCTTCTTAACTTATCTTTGATATTTTTGACTCACCCAAGTTGGGTGGTGTGCTGCTTTGCTGCTTCGAATTGTAGTTAGACCGCTTTGTCAAATCGCCGACTGGTCTCGTCATCGTCCAGTGACAATCGACATTCTTTGTTCCGTTGGGACTGTAGCTTGTGCTCGTTTTCGTTGCGCTTGCCTTCCCCTCTTTGGTCTTTCCATAACCTTGAACCTTCCAAGTTGGAAGGCTGTCGGTTAGCGCTACGGAAATGTGTTGAAGCTAGGTGTCAGGACATCGAATGTCTCAGTACTCTGTCAGTTTTGTGCCTAGTTGTTGCACTTTCTGACTGTATATAGTATCTAGCTACAGTGGTGGAGAGTTACTCTTAACTCGTTTCCATATGTCCTTTTCCTTTCTACTATTATTATTATTACTATTATTATTTTCACTAGTTAGAGGGAAAGAGACAAACGGGAAAAGTCTGAAGAAAAAATTGACTGTCACCACCAGGACTCGAACCAGGGACCCTCGCTTGTAGCTAGCGATGCTCTAACCACTGAGCTATGGTGTAGTCGTCATCCCAGCAGAGACTGTTCAACATTTTCTTCAGACTTCGTATTATTATTATTATTATTATTATACTTCAAAGTATTACAAAATAATTGAGAGGCTTTGAATCGTTTTTATCAAAATCTAAATATTTGCCGGGTTGGAAGGTGGGAATCAAAAAATAAATAAAATAAATGGCATACAGTCAACTTGGCTTATAACGGCTGCGGATATAACGACAATTCCCGAATAACGACAGAATTTCCATGCCCAGAGCAAAGTCCCATCCAACTGTAATACATAATAATGAGACTTCGGGTGTAACGACATTTTGCAAATACGGACACTTTTTTGACGCCCGCCGAGTGTCATTATAAGCAAAGTTGACTGTACACACCCTCTCCATTCTGTTATTCCAGGGAAACCTTCTTCAATTCCACCATGAGCCTAGCCATGAGGAACAAAATACTAGGTACAGAATATTTTTTACCAAAAAGATATTCGAGTAAGTGCAGATATTTTTAGCATGATAAGCTAGTACATTGATTCACAATGCCGAAATACCTTCCGTTTCGGCAATGGAAACTTTCATTTGAGTCGAGGTACCCTAAGGTCAAGAAGAGACTCAAGGGCCATAAACGTTCAGGGAAACTCCCTAAGCTATAATCTAGACGGGTAATTGTCAAACTTAGAAGTTGCGACTTCGGCGGTAATAGTCATTAAGTTGATTGTTCCAACTAGGAGCGTGTGTTCCTAGTTGGAACAATCAACTTCATGGGTAATTGTCAGTTCAACAAACAGCCTTGATCCAGCATTGGATTGTTCAAACTGTTGCAAAAGAAGGATCCACAAGCGAAATTCGAACCCAGCACCCCTGTCCTTCCGGGAAAGTCAGGGCTCACCACGACCATACAGAATTCAAAAAGGGTCGACCACCATTTTGAAAAAAATGGCGAAGGTGATTGGTCAAATCCAAATAACCGTTATTGACGCTTTGTACGGTCGTGGTGAGACCTGACAGTGGCCTACCGATTAGGCTACCGGGGATCACACACACCCTTGGGTCCTTCTTGCTACAAAACTCACTGGTGTTGTCATTGAGCCACGACCAGTGATATCTTTAGCGGACTGTGTGAAAGCACCAGCAGAAGTGCCACCGGTCCCAAAGATGCCAAGCAGAACTTGAATGGCGCTAACTATTTCCCGGAAAGTCCGTTGCTGCTGTTGCCGCTGATGGCGTTGCTGGGGCGCTGGCTGTGGCTGCTCTTGGGGTTGCTCCCGCAATACATGTGATGCTTGCGAGCCCAAGAGACTGGAACCGGTAGACGTGGTGATTGGACTTGGGACTAGCGACGCTTGCGACTGCGCTGGCGGATCACCAGACTGCGGCGGCGGACTCTACAAGGAACGGAAAGATCGCCAACAACTGAATTCAACACAATAAATATAAATAACGTATTTCTCGCCAGCCGAGCGTAGCGAGGTAGATGAGAATTGATTTCCCGCGAAACAATTTGTTGTTGTTGTTGTTGTTGTTGTTGTTGTTGTTGTTGTTGTTGTTTGGCCTTATTTAAAGTGGAGTTCCAAAACAGGCCTAAACCTAATGACAATGGTCCCACTGATAATAAGAGAAAAGAAAAATATATAAAAATAAGCGGACAAACAGAACCGAGAAGAAGATAGTTAGATCACTAATATGAGCACGGCAGCAGGGGACAAGAAGTCACAAGCACGGCAACTGGGAAGAAAGGAGTGACTGAGTGAGAGAGAGAGAGAGAGAGAGAGAGAGAGAGATAGATAGAGAGAGAGAGAGAGAGAGAGAGAGAGAGAGAGAGAGAGAGAGAGAGAGAGAGAGAGGTAGTGAAGCAGATGAGTTCATCCTAGTTGACGGTACTAATTTCAGTTGCAAATATGGCATCTGGTGTGTTCTTTATTGTCGTTTCTTTTCCTGATTTCTTCAGTCAGTTTTGAGTCTCACCAGTGTCCCTGCCTTCCCACCCTTCATTTCTGTGCATCTCATTATTGTTTTTCATCGCTTTTTGCCGTGATGTGCTTGCTATGCCTACATGATGCCTAATTGCCATTGGGGATATACACCCGATTTTTTCCCTCACTACTGCGTCCGTCGGCGCTTGCACGCCTATTCTATCTGAGACACTCTGTTCTCAGTCCTTGCTTTCATGCCTCACTTGTTATCCGGTTCGCATCTGGCTGCGGCCAACTACCCTTCGCTTTGTGTATTGTCGTTACTGCTGTCTATGTCCCCATGTGTGCCAGTATATGTGAAGCGAGAAGGTATTGTTCTCGCAGCTTGTTATCAGATGTGAACTTAGTGTTATTTTCTACTGTATCACCCAATGCTTTGTGTTTGCACTCAGTATATTGTTTAGCACCATGTCTGACTGCTATTATGCAATAAAATTCTTTATAATAAGCTGAGACTCTCCCTTCCTCCTGTACTCCCAATCGAACTCTCCACTTCCACCGAAACTGGGTGACTGCGCTCTACTAGATGGGAATTTGTATGCACAATGTCACTAAAAGCGCCGTTTCGCTCATATAAAAGCTCGGATGCCCGCGATTGGCCCATATGTTGTAGTCTTTTGGATGCTGAGTCGACTGGTCTTGGTCCGGAATGGCTGCGATGCAGCGTTCGGCTCTTATTCCCAATTGAACGCGGGTGAATAAACGGTCATGTTCTCATGCATACACCAGTCACCTGGTAACCGTGCCAACAGGCTACAACTAAGCCTGTTTGGGCGCTTTCCTGTCGCTCGAGTTGAACATTTGAAACTTTGAGTTGAATTTTGGTGTGAAAATCGTAGCCTGCAGGCACGTTGACCAGGCGACTGGTGTACGAACGAGTACGTGACCGCTTACTCAGCCATGTTCGATTGGGAATACTGAGGGCTGAACGCAGCATCGCAGCCTTTCCAGACCAAAACCATTCGACTCCGCATCCAAAAGACTACAACATATGGGCCAATCGCGGTCATCTGTGCTTTTGTAAGAGCAAAGTGGCACTTTTAGTGACATTGTGCATAAATATTCTCTCAGGTACAAGATGGCCATTTTGCATGCAAATCCCCATCTAGTAGAGTGTAGTCACCCAGTTTCAGTGGAAGTGGTGAGTTTGATTGGGAATAAAGAAGGAAGAGAGCGTCTCAGCTTCCTTGGACCAAGACAATGCGACTCAGCACCCTGAAGACTATAAAATTAATAGAGAGAATTTGATTTAACACAAGCATCTGCATGCTGCACTCACACAACGAGCAACCAGTTTTGGGAATAGGAGGGTTTGTCAATTGCTTTGCCAGGCTCCGGGTGAGTGATAACTTAAAGCTGTGCGAATGTGTGTGTATGGCAGCTGGGCAGGGCCCTGCTACGGAGGCTGAGTGAGCCGTATGGAGGCAGCCGGGCAGGGCCCGGCTGCGGAGACTGAGTGAGCCGTATTGAGAGGCTGGGTGAGCCAAGGCTGAGTGAGCCATCTGAGTGTGGGAGGCTGAATGAGCCATATGAGGAGCCTGGTAAGCAAGGTTGACTTCCCTCCGTGTATTTACAGAGTTTCGCCGGTAGACGGCATCGGTGTAGTTATTGTAGACCGGTATGATAATGGATACGGACAGGAGAGAACTAGAACAGGAAACAGGATGATGACAATAGTGGAGTGGGTGGGTGGGTTGAGAAAGAAATCCACTGCCAATGCGGACACAGCAAGAACTGAAATCAGGAACAGTGAACTTCGAAGGACAATGAGCGCGTGAGAGTTTGTTGGGAACAGAGCATGCGCCTTCTGTGTTACCCCTTTGGTGCCCGACTGAATTTTAGATTTTTCGTAGTTTTGGCTCAATGTTTTGGAAAGCCTATATCTCCGCAACCGTTTAGATGATGTAGAGACAAAAATATGTATTCTGAATGGCAAGACACAACAAAATCTGATTTTTGAATTTTCAAGTCAGAAAAATCTACACTTAGGGTCAGGGTACTGAGCTGGTCCAAGAACATCTTGGTCGCCAACACCACTCAGCACGCCGAATCCACTACCTCGTCCACGACCTCCGCCACGCGCGCCATGGCGCCACGCACGCCACGATCAGCTGTTCCATCAGCTGGCTCAGCTTGACCAGCGCCGCGAGAAATTCTTCCGCGCAGCATGAGCGGAGCACGTCCACGAACTGGCTGCGCTCGCCCTCGCCCTACAGCTTCTTGAAGCTCATCATTGGAAAATGTGTCCTCATCTGAAGAGCTGCCGTTCTCAATAAATTCACAGAAAACCAAATCATCGTTGAGTCGGTCTTCCTCATCTGATGACAGCAGGTTTCCGTCAGAGAAAAGAGCGTCAGATTATTCACCATCGTCGTCTTCTGATTCCTCTTCTACAGGGGCATCATCGGCCTCCAGCTCTTCAAACAACTCAAGCGCTCCCGCAGCATCCATGACGGAGGTCAACTGTAGTAGCCATGAACTGTGCTAATCGAAAAGTCAGAAAACGAAGCGAAACAGCAACGTTTTGTTCGTGTCGCGCAACGCGTGCGCAGGCTGCCATGCTCGATTGACTTCCGCTGATCTACGCGATCACGTTGATCACGACTCGACCTTTTCAAATGCAACCCCCTACTTTCTCTGTTGCAGCACTGAAGGGTTTCTGTACAAAAAATCAGGCACCTGCGATGTACGTGAGCAGCTCTGTGCTCGATTTTAGTATGCACTGTCAGCATAGGTCGAAATCGACCTACCGGCACCTAAGGGTTAACATATTTTTCGTGCGTGCCCAAAAATCATTTTAGGGTATACTTTCCCTTTAAATCCAATGTTGTCCGGCCATCTCTGCGTCAATTACATTCTTTATTGCACTTATAAAATTTCTTTCTTCACGCTGACTCTTCAATGCCCACGTTGGCAAACATTTTGAATAATGGACGCGGATGGCGAGCCAAGGATTAATTCATAGAAAGGAAAAAGGAAGTACAATTTACGCTATAATGTCCACTAACAATGTTATCGCATGAGCTGATTGTTAAGTAACGGGTAAAAATAGAAGGAGAAAGGGTGGGGGTTGACGTACAACCAGGTTTCGACTTATAACCGGGAACTATCAGTATCTTACAAAAAATGACCTGCACTGCATGCACGAGTGTACCATGTGTACACATTTGTGCCTGTTTACTTGCCTTTTTCAAGGATTGGGAAGTTATACCCTCCAGTAAAGAATGTTTACATGATTTGTTGATGTGTTACTAGCAGGGAGTGCTTTGTAGTGCTTCGATGGGTGAAAACTTTAAAAAGCAGAATTGAGATCTCCAGATACGGGGGTCGACCTATAACCGGGGTCGACTTACAACCGGTAAAATTCGGTACTTCCTTGGTCCTTTTTATTTTTCTACAAATTTTGCAATAACTATATACAGGACAGAACAAGGACAATCAAGGCTTGTTTGCTGCGACTTCAAGTTTCATGCTATCCGAGGTTGACGCACCTTGGGGTGTCCATTGTTAGGGTAGCACAGCTAAGGTAAGAGTGCTCTACCACGGAAAGTGGGAGCTAATACACCGGAGGGTGTACCCAGTGTGCTGACAGTGCAACACCGCGGGGCAATAACTATAATTATACATAACTTCCCAGCAACATGCCACAAGGAGAAGGAAGTAAAAAGAACCCTGATGCACATACCCAAACCCATATCTAGGACAAACACCTAGAAACTGTATACATTCAGTTTACCTGTGATGCTACTCCACTTTCTGCTGTAGCGCTGTTGTTGTTAAGGCCCAGCGGAATATCGCCAAAACCCAGAATGCTGGAAGCCTGTAAAAAGCAATGGAAAACCCGGATTATATAGTCATTATGGATCACAGGTTAATTTTTAAACATTTCGTCGCCCGTACACATTTCAGATGTGCGTTTCACAGTCACACTTTGACTCGCATTCACTCACCGATGATTGCGATTGCTTGCGATCCACGTCACTGTCTGCTCTCTGGTACACGTTGGCAGCCCGTACTTCACGTTTCAACGCCTCCCACATTTCATCAGCCTCCTGGTATTCGTCCAGCGGGTAGTCTTGTTCCGTGTTGAGAAGAAATTCTAAATCTACTGCATTCAGTGAATCCTGCATCACGTGACCAAACAACAAATGAGGCAGAGTACAGCAAGGATATGACAATAAAGTACAGAGTACAGAGTACAGGGAGTACAGAGTACAGAGTACAGGGAGTACAGAGTACAGAGTACCAGAGAGTATGGCAAGGGTACAGGCAAACCACGTATAGGATATTACCCAAGTACGAGGGTGTTACCTCCCGAATATCATCCCGACTGCGTAGCAGGAGGGATGATATGAGGGTACGGTAACACCCGAGTACGCGGGTTAATATCCTACTTATCCCAGGTACATCTACGCATTTTGGGGATCGACGCAACTGCGTTCTGAATACAATTACCAAGGTACAGCTATACCAAAAACAAAATGCTGCCTTTCTTTTCAATCCAGTCAAGGTTTGAGAGCGATGGAGCTCGGGAGACAAGTTGCATTTTAGTAGTTGGACGAGAGAATTGACGAAGATTGCACTGTTATGATACATAGTCATTTGGTTCGAAGTAAGGGCCATACTTCAAGTCACGGCGAGATACAACGTCATTATGGATGCTGGTGCTGACTTCCTTGTCATTGGATCGGCGTGGAACTAATTACTTTCAACGGTTTGGGATCCTTGCTGAACACTGTCCGTGCAGGCAGTAACCACATTGTACATATCGTCGGACATTGGCACCAGTGAGTAAAGTGCATTTCGTTGTATCAAGACTCTTGGTTGTGTCACTATCGGCCACTATGCAATCAGAAGACCGTTGATCTTGTTATAATTATTATAGGCATAGATGTACTGGATTTGTAGCAGCATCTACGTTTTAGATTGTTCTTGTGGTAAATTACTAATCGTACTGGATACAATATCATGATAATCACTGCGGGTCGCATCTTGCATCCATATCTTATCGACATCACACATGGATTGCTGCGCTCTTCTTCTTTCACACTGTTGAATATTCTGTACAAGATTTTTCCTCTCACTTTCACGTCGTGTACTTTTCGTGTTGTTTCGGTATCTCTCCTTGCAATTAGTAATTTTCACTCGGATGGTGATACTTTGTGTAGTTTTCGAGTTCACAAAGAGTGAATGAGAACTGATGCACCTCGAAGTCTCCTTTGTGCCGTAGTGTTGAGTTGAATAGTGATTGGAGTTCGTTGTTTGTTTGTGTGGAATCTGGTTTTGGACGTAGTCGCGGAGGTAAGTTCTCTCCGTTCACTTTTACTGTACCGACGGTGCACTCTGCATTGGCATGCTCCCACCCTCTCACAGTTCTGTGTAGTGCATTTTGTCGCTGGGTTCTGATCGAAAGGACTCCAGTGGCAAGATGCATTGCATCGAATCGAGAGGGGGTGGGGGCATGCCAATGCAGGGTGCACCGTAGTAGGTACGGTAAAAGTGAACCAAGTTAATAATGAATATCATCCCTCGCGGGATTGTATTGGCTATTATTTCCCGGTCAGCAAGGCTCCTGATTGGCTGAAACAGGCCTATAGTACCGTACCATGGGATAACGTGTATTTTTTTAATTATTATTATTATTATTATTTATTCATATTTTACTAGGGCAGTCCCCACAGACCTATGGTCTTCTTACAGGGTGCCCTAGCCACGTGAAGATAGCGGAGCGAAATGCAGCAGGTAGGGATATGGTGCGAATCGCGTATCACTGTATATTGACTAGAACAGCAGCACCATCAGGACTGATAGAATGACCTGTACACATTTCAGATGTACGTTGCATGGTCGCACTTTGACATGCATTCACTCACCGATGCTTGCGATGGCAGGCCTGTATCTGCTGTCGCCGATAGATCAGCTGCTCTCATCTGAGCCACTGCGGTCAACACAAGAGAAGCACCACCAGTACTTGTACTTGGTAATGTAATTTCACAATTTGCAGACAGTCAGCTTGTGCACACCAGCATGCCAGCAGCATTCCTACGTCCAAATTCACGTTGTCAAAATCATATTCCACCACAACCCTGGACAACAGCAGCATACATCAAACTGCCTTACTTCCTGTGCTGCCCGGATCAGACTGTGCTGTGTCGCCGGAGTAGAGAGTGCCAGTGGCACCCATTTCCGGTAGCATGTCGTCACCAAACATCTGAACAGAAGACCAGCAGTAAAACACACCCAGTTAGTGAGACCAAGCTGTGTAAATGTGTCAAGGTCTCGCAAAGGTGAGAAAGACAGAACGGAGAAGACAACTGATTCAATATATTGATCCCGGACGAGAAGCGATTGCCTCCATGGAAGCGAGTTCCCCAACGCTGTACAAGCCTGTATATACATGTTTATACTGTAGTTCCGCACTTGAATTGAATGAGTGCTCGAAATCAAAATGGGTACACTTTTGCAAACGGTACCTGCAATTATCACGCCACATTCACATTATACAAGGACCTTCCTTGATATTCCAACACTAACTGTCTTATACAGGGTCTGATCCAGAGATCTCTGCAGGGGGTTGCAGTTTATCTAAAGCTGAATAGCTGATACATGTATAGTACATGCATATGGATTCCAGTAGGAGATTTGTAAATTTAGGGGGTTCCGCTGAACCCCCGGAACCCCCTGGACCCGTCCCTGTTATAGCCTTCAGCACTTTACCTGGGTGAGTTGCTCCTTTTTCTTTTTCTCATGAGCTGCTTTGTGTTGCGCTCTTTCCTTCAGTGGCTTTGAAAACGTTTGCTTGTCGATGTCTGCTCTCTGGTTCACTTTGGCAGCCTGTATCTGCGGCTCTTTACGTTCCAGGTCGTTTAATAATTCAGTCACTTCTTCGCTATCCAGCCAGTCTTGATCCATAATTTCAAAACCTGCTGCATTCAGTGAAGCCTGCATCACGTGACCAAACAACAAGTGAGGCAGAGTCCAGCAAGGGTGATGACAATAAAGTACAGAGTACAGAGTACAGAGAGTATGGTAAGGGTAAAGGTGAACCAACGTGTATCACTGGACTGGGTTCGACTTATTAAAATATGCGCTTCACTTCAAAACGTTTAAAAGCATTCATACAAATGAGCACCAGTACAGTTTAAATCAACCAAGAGACGGTAGATAGACTGTATCGTTTCTTGGCCTGACCGTCTAGTTTTCATCGCTGCTGGTGTCTCCGGGCGCATCTGCAAATGTGTCTCCCTGCAAAACGTCGACATTTTTCTCATCTCCTCCAAGCTATGCTGCTCTTGCTTGATTTTTTCACTCCATAGGCACGATTTAGACGATCGCTTTCACCTCTTCCTCGTCCTTCATGCAGTCAGACGCGCGGCCATTTCTTCACCTGAATACAGAGGTTCTCAGCCCCAGACCGAACTCATGAAGGTCAGGCATGTCTGCATCCTCACTCTCACAAGGAGTTACGTCTTCGGGGTGGCTTGCACCACCTACTATTGGTCGCCAAATCATTTGAAATAGCACTGACACTATTGCTTCCACGCACTCCTTTTGACCTAGCTGCATGCTATGACGTTGCGGAGGGTGTGGCGCGGCCGCATGACGTCATGGCAAAGCCCCGGAAACTCACTTTTTCAAACTGAAATATCTCGAGAACGCTTTGTCGGAGAAGCGTGGGACCAACACCATTCAACTCAGCGCCCGAAACTCTACCGACCCTGAAATTTAAATTTTTCACCGGACTTCCCCTCTAAGTAAAACTTCGTTGCGTTTGTAGTGTTCTTGTCATCATAATTCTTTCAGCACTAGATATACATGTCAGTGATGTATCCCCTACAAAGGGTAGCCGAGGTGTCGGCCATTGTTCTGACAGGCCTTTGAACCTCTGAAAAGCATTGAGTCCTTCGAAAAAATCGGCGAAGCAGGACCGTTTGTCGACAGGATGTCACCAGAACACAACCCCAGGCGCGCGCACATGACACCAAAGTGCGAAACTGAGAAACAGTTTGAAGGACCGCGTGGCTCGAAGAAGTGATCAGAAGCCGGCCAGCGCTCAGCCACCGCTGTACCAGCACGAGTCGACAGTGCGTATCCGCACACAGCCAAAATCAATGCACTTGTGTTTGCAGTGCAGGGGGAATCAAAAGTGTTAGACATTCAGGTTGCCGGTCCGCCGGCGCAATGTCCTGATCTCAACGTCGACGACTTGCCATTCTTCCACAGCCTGTAGTCTGTGGACAGACGTGTCACTCGTGACGAAGTAAACCAAAAAGGAACTTCTTCAGGCTGTGGAAACGTGCTGGCACGAGCACACCGCTGCGAAGTTGAGGAGCATTTGGTTTGGCCTCCTTGGGTCCAATTTTTGAATTTTTGAATTTTTTCTATGCTGTGACGTAGCACTTTCAAGCCCTATTCAAACCCAGCACCCCTGTCTTTCCGGGACAGGGGTGCCACCGTGGAGGTCGTCAGGCTCACAGTTCGAGTGAAGAACTTGGCAATCTCCACGATCGAATCGAGTCTTGGCAACTTGTAAAGGCTGCAGAACAAAAGCTGGCAGCGCTGGAGGCGAAAGTCAGTGAGGATGCAGATTCGATGTCATTGAGAGAGCGAGCCGTCATCAGATTCAGACCAAGAGTGAAGCTGGATTGTGTTGAAACGAGCTATGTGACATCTGTAAATAAATATTATATCATATGCTGCTTTGTTATCCACTTTTGCAAAGCATGTTTGTAGCCGTAGGATGATTCGGACTGAACTGTAAAAATGCAACAAAGTTTTGCTTAACGGAGGAAGTAAAAACCCAGCGTGTATCACTGTATACTTCGCTGAAAACATGAAGAGCACAGCAAATTCATGTCGGGGCAACCTGTGGGAGCAAACACGAAGAGTCCGTATGAGGCGTAATCTGTGCATTTCCCTGGGAAAAAAAACATGAAGAGCCCCGCGAATCCATTTCGGGCGCATTCTGAAAATTCCAAGAATGCGCAAGCATTCCTGCGCAAACTGCAGATTGCTTCCGCATTGTGGGAAATCTCAGATTGCGCAAATTCTCTGCAAGCTGCAGCAAGCTGTTTCGGCCATAAAGGCCTCAAAGGAGGCACCACAGACATTAAGATAGCTCGTCGCTCTAGCGCCAGAGTGCTCTACCCACGAAAGGTACCAGGCAATGCGTATGGCAGCAGCACTACGGCAGCCTGTGTGTGTGTGTGTGTGTGTGTGTGTGTGAAATTTTCACGGAGAGGAAGCAGATTTGTTAGCTCCTGGTTTTCTCTTTGTTGGCCTCCACGGGGCGGCCTTGGCCTTCTGGTCAGGGTCGTCCCTGGGTATTGAGTGGCAGTAGGCTTTTCATGCCGTGCAGCCGGTTTCGCTCGCGCGGAAGGACATTCAGTGAGCTGACGACCAGGGCGGGTAATTATTTGTTGCCGTCACCGTCTTCTTGCGTCCTTTCCGCATCCTCCGCAGTGGCGTGGCGAGCCCTCGGATCGATCCCCAGCCTGAAACAATGCAGTGGCGTTCGGCAAAGCACGTGGATTCCTGGATGAGAAAGGAAACAGGTCACACTCGCAGCAATTTATTCCTGCGCGGTGTATCGCTGGAATTGTGGATTTGTCGTGTTGTTTGGACCTGAGTGGCCAGTTGTCGTGCGGCGATGGTGTAGTGATGTTAGCTTGCCGTGCACACTCCTCGTCGTTTCGTGAAAGTTCGTCTTGTGGAGCCCTTGTGGGACGTTCGGTGCCCACCCTCCAGTTCAAGATTGTGCTTTCCTGGTTTATGAAGGCCGAAGCAGTACGCGTACAGACGTTGAACAGAACATCATGTTCCTTTTTCAGTCGTTGCATGTTATACTTATAGTGGACCTACAGCAGACTGTTCATCTGGTTTGTGATATTTCTTTCCTCTGTTTGTGCGTCCTTTTCCATCAATATGGCAGCTTGTTTCGATTTTCTTTTTTTTCAATTCATTTTGCTGTACTTCCTGTTTTGTTTTGCGCCACTGCCCCTCACCTTGCGCTCAGTTCTCTGAGTGGAGGGCGGCGTGACCCCACGGGGTAGCTGATTGATAGTAGTAGTAGTAGTAGTGTGTGTGTGTGTGTGTGTGTGTGTGTGTGTGTAAATGTGTGTCTGTGTGTCTGTGTGTGTGTGTATCTGTGTGTGTCTGTCTGTCTGTATCTGTTTACTCACACTATTCTGTTGTCCAGAGATTGCCTTCACCGAAGATCCAGAGTAAGATGTGCGACCTTGCTGCACAGGTCTGCTGCCAGGGCGAGCGAACGGTGATCTCATATCAGAGTATACTGCTGCGCCACTCGGTCCACTGAGGGAGGATGCTGTTGGCGTGTTACCATATTGTGACTGGTGTAGACTGCTGCCAGTCTTTGCTGGCGGTAGAGGAGGTTGTTGCGGCTGCTGCTGTTGTTGCAGCATCCCTGCCTTCCAGGAACCAGTGAACCCATCGGTCTGCTTCAAGGAGATCACATCATAAAGAACATAGCAAAGAAATTAAAGAACACATTGCCATCCCTCGTCAATGACATGGCGAAAGAGCACAGTGATTCAGAGACCCGAAAAGGGAAAAGATTTTCACTTGCACAAGAGTACTGCTACTGTAGCCCAGTATTCCAAACACACAAGCATGCCTAGCCAAATTCTGCATTGGCACACATCTACAATTTCTGCTGAATCCAACCTGCACAAGCCTGCATATGGAATCAATGCAAGATTGTTTATATGCACATATGCACATTTATCACTCTTCTATATCGACCTCCAACATATATTGACCTTTGATAACTACCCACACTCATTAGTGATCACACCATCAACAGTATCAAATTCAAATATATTTTCTTTGACTCATAGCAGACTCAGCGGAGGACGTTCAGGTTGGTTGCAACCAACCTGAACGTCCTCCGCTGAGGATTTATTTTTTCTTTAACTCAATAAATACCACCGCACTTTTCCATGTAGCACTGCACAAGGAGTATTTTATAAACAGTATTTATTCGCCTTTAATAGTCGTTTCTCAAAAATGCGAAGACTCCACTGTAGTCATCCACTATATCCATACATCTTCACAACACTCTCCAAACAGCCTCTGGGCTACTGCAGACAAAACAGAGATTATATAAGTAACAAATACAAACATTTTGGCCAAAACAAATGTTTGTATATTTGGTCACGTATATATACTAGTAATCTCTGTATGGTCTGCAGTAACTACTTTCCTGCAGATGGGCCTTGCCCAAAAAATCAAATAATTTTAATATCTCTTTTTCTTTTAGTGATTGGTGTAGCCCAGAGACCGTTTGGAGAGTGTTGTGAAGATGTTTAATAGTGGCATTTCATAAACAGTATTTATTGGCTTTGAAATGCTCTGCCCTTTGAAATGAAGTCTTGTAATAGGTCTTCTGCATTTAACGTCCATCTTGCCTGCCTTCTTAATGACGGGCCAGAATGTTCCCGGTTAAAACAGCTCCTTTTTGAAAATGTTTTCAATGGATGATGTGTCGCTTTGTTTTGCTTTAATCGGTGCTTTTCTCCGATGTCATGCAGTCGCTTTTATTTCTTGTGTACTTGCATACTGGTAGTAGTTTAGTCCCACAATCTGCGATAAAATGATCAGCTGTAGCACCTACTCCACTTTTATGTTTACGTATCTATGCCATTCGGATCTTGCCAAGTTGTACATTGTACTGAAGTACTATTGAGATACCGAATTCAAATAAATCAATACCAAAAATATGAGGTCTATCTCGATGTCTAGGAAACGACTTATCAGCGATATTCCCACCAAGGGCCTTAGCACAGTTTAAAGCCAGCTCAGTCGTAATTTTACTACTCTTGAAGACGCGTCGAGGGCCTTGGATTAGTTTACTGCCCGCTGAATATGCTCTTAACATGTGAGTACAAATTCCTGTATGCATTATAGTACGGCGCAGATAATGAATTCTGCATGAAATGTACGGTGTACTACAAAAAGCCACGCACTTCAGAAATGTGTACGGGTTTTGCCTCCCGTACTTTTTCATCTGTACGACTTTACTTTGTCTAGAGAATGAAGCTCGCAGTAACAGCCCAGCATTTCATTTGCCTCTATACTCCTTTTAGTAGTCCTCAGATGGTACTGAGTCACTAGAAGAAAATAATCATACCACACCAATTCTCTCTGCACACAAAACACAAAACTACCCAACAATTACAAGCATAAACAAGCACAATGCAAGTGGGATAATACACGTACAGTGAACTTTGCTTATAGCGACACTCGGCGGGGCATCAGAAAAGTGTCCTTACTCGCGAATTGTCGTTATGCCCAAAGTCCCATTATATGTATCACAGTTGGATGGGACTTTGCTCTGGGCATGGAAATTTCTGTCGTTATTCGCGAATTGTCGTTATATCCGCAGTCGTTATTAGCGAAGTTGACTGTATCCTCGTTCTAAAATAGTTGGTGCATGGCAAGGTGGGCCTTGTGGCTTGTTTGTGCCATTCAGGTTACCCCTCGGGCCTACAGGCCTAAGGCTAACCTGTCGGGCACTAACAAACCCTAAGGCCCTCCCTGCAATGCACTAACCTATATTAATAATAGCATGGCTAGTTGTACTAAAGTCAAAACTGTTTTCAACCCGAATGTTGTACATTTCGCTGCGCTTGTGGCTCTTCGCCGACCCTGAGATGAAGAGTCTCGTGCTCTACATAACTGCATTACGACGAGCGAAACTCAAAATCAAACCGAGAAAGTGCCATCTCTTGCTTGCAGGTTCCATTGATAGTTGCACAGTTTTGCGGGGCTCCCGACTGGTGTTAACTGTTAACCCTCCTGGCCTACTAGTCATGTGTTCAACAGTTGTGGCCCCGTACACTTTGTGTTTTGTTGTCGCCTTTTTAGGTTGCTTCACATTTAAATTCCCAAATCTTTCTCAGCAGTCTTCTTCCGTTTTTTATATAACTTCAATTTTGCTTGCTTCCATCAACAGGAGTGGATGTCTTTTTTTCGGTGGGGGATAGTGTTGTACATGAGGCTGTGCTTGTAGCTCTTTGTTGTACACGTGGCTGCGCGTGTAGCTCTTTGTTGTACATGCTGCTGCGTTTGCGTCTCTTTGTCGTACATGCTGCTGAACCGTGGTACACGCTGCTGCGCTGTCTTCGAATGATCTGTACATGCGGCTGCACCGTCTTCTGCCCCCTCCGCATGCACTCTTTCTCGTCTTGTCCCCGTTGTATACGCATTTGCTTGTCTTGTCTCCGTTGTATTCGTCCGGTTTCCGTCTTGTCTCCGTCGTCTTTGATCGTCTGCCGTCTTTGTCTCCCTTTTCAGTTCAGGACTGGTTGTATTACGCACAGGCACCATTTTCACTTCCACCGCCCCACTTTTCCTCGCGTCTTCACAATATATTCCTTTGTCTTGTCTCGTCTCAGTGTCAGTTGTCTCGTCGTCTCTTGAACACAAGAAGAGAAAACTCGCTCTATAAACAAAAGTAACTTGGCCTTTTGTTGTGAGGCGCGATCTCATTGAGGAGAATACTTAGTCCCATAAGCTAGACGTATAAGCATCGCCCAAGTTGACGACATGAACAACGGACATGCCTGAAAATTTGTTGAATAATTGTTAGTTTGCGTATGCAGCGAAGAGACAGTATTTTAAAGGGGATGTTTCCGTAATCTCGTGCATATAAGACCATGGTCTTTATTATAATCGAGAGGTCTGCATTTTTGTTTTGATTTCAAGACCATGGTCATATAATTATGCGAGAGACAAACATCGCATCGACACAAACATGTGCAACAGTGAAAGTACGCATATCAATGCCAGTACAATGGAATTGTTCAGGAGGTCGCACGTGTCACTGACATGCACTCTCGTTTTGTGTTACATGTAGCTGTGACTTTCGTTAGGGTTCACACATTTAGGTCACAGGCTTTGTCTTCACCTTCTTTCGCGCCTGCTGATGGAGTTGTTGGCATGCAAGTGTTATAAGCTAGACGTTTTCACTGCAGTAGTGAGTTGGCTAGAGTAGGCTTTAGTGCTTACGAGTTCGGTGAAAGGTTTCAAGCAATTGCGGCTTGGAGCCAGAGTTTTCTAACAGAGTTCTCTTGGTAGTCGCGAGTTGGTCCTTTGTGTGGTTTGGGTGTGTGCCGAGGTAGGAGCACGCCTCTACAGAACATATTGGTAGCAGAGGATGGTTAATTAAGTCGAGTCGACCTCGTAAGTATTGAACGTTCCACCTAAGCGCGGCTATGGAGTCTCCAGTCGAAGAGGACAAGGAGAAAGACAGCCAAGCCGCGGAGGACGGGACCGCCAGCACCGAGGAAGCAAACCATTGAGAAGAACCAGCGGCAGTAGAGAACAAGCGCGAGAAGCTTAGCAAGCTGCTTAGAGAAAAGATGGTGGCTAAAAAACACTTCACCAACGCGCGGCGGACACTTCTCGTGCGCTCCATGAATGGCGGAGTGCGAGGAGAGCAAGCTAACGACGAGCTAGCCGAGCTAAGCTCACATTATGACAACGCCACCAGTGCTATCATGAACCTCGTCAGTCTGTACAGCTCAACCAACGAAGAGAAGCGTATGGAAGTAACGCTGCGGGAAGCGGAATTGCTCGAGGAACAATTCACCACCGCAACCGAGAGCATTTTGGAGGACGTACGTGGGCAGGTACGTAGTTACGCGGAGGAAACTGACTACCTGGGCGTCTCACAGCGGCCCCACCCAGTCCAGGCTCGACGCAAACTAGCTTCGGAGGTCGGGTACGGGTACAGCGGACCTGCCGCAAGCACTATGCCCAGTTGGGCTGGAGCCCGGAGCTACCTGCACGCGCACGGCAGAAGTTCAGTTGAGACCTCGGAGTCTACTGCTGCACGTGGTCTAGCGTACGACTACGGCTACCATGGCTACACGTACGAGCCGACGAGCCGGTCAGCCGGCGTAGAGCAAGCAACAGTTGCAGACCAGCACCGGGGAACGGAGTACGGTCTTGCTGAAGTCAGCGAAAACAAGTACAAGTACAAGGCGGTCAGCGAAAGCGGACCGAAAGTCACCATGGGCACGGATGAGTTGCGACCAGAGACGCCGTTGGTTCACAGAGCGCACACTCCGTCTAAGACCCAGGTCAGCGCGAGCAGAGCGGTAAGCGGCTCGCCTTTGTCCGCGGCTGCGGCGCAGGTTGGAGGGAGCGGCGCGCCAGCTGCTGCCGCTTTAGAGTCTGGCGCCACCGGGCACTTGGACAGCGCGAACAGAGCGACAAGCGGTCCGCCTTTGTCCGCAGCTGTTCCCCAGATGAGCGCGAGCAGCGCACCACATGCGTCAGATCCAGAGTCTGCACCAGTGCCTGCAACGCTATTCAGCGCAACAGGCAGGCCGCCTGGATCCGAGCCTGCAACGCTATTCAGCGCAACCGGCAGGCCGCCTGGATCCGAGCCTGCAACGCTATTTAGCGCAATTGGCAGGCCGCCTGGATCCGGGCCTGTGCACGCGTCGGAAATTCAGACCAGCGCGGACAGCGCACAACCTGTGACCTCTGCGCTAGCTGCAGGATCAGCGCCTTGGGGATTGATCAGCGCAAACAGCGCGAACGGCACTGGAGCGATCAGCATGACCAGCAACCTACCTGTGTCACCGGCTGAAACGTTAGCACTCCAGATTGCCAGCGCCAACAGCACAAACAGAATGAGGCCAGAGATGCCTGCATCCCAGCAGACAGTCAGCGGAAGCAGCGCAATCGACAGACTGCCTGGATCATCCGTACCTGCAACGCTATTCAGCGCAATCGGCAGGCCGCCTGGATCCGCTTCTGCCACGCTATTCCAGCAATCCGTTGACACCCGTCACACCACTACTCAGTCGCCAGTAATTACATCTGCATCTCGGCAGTGGGCTGGCGCCAGTGGTGTGGTCGGCGTGCACACTGTGCCAGCAGCAAGTCTGTGAAGCCCGCCTGCTCCACAGGCCATGGGTTTGCAACCAGCAGGGTCGACTGCCGCACCAGTACCGGTGCCATCATTAGCACCAGGCCAAACGCGGCATCAGCAGTCATCGGACGAGATATTCCGGCGGCTGAAACCCATACAAATTCCAACGTTCACAGGCAACAAGAGAGCCTATCGTGCCTGGAGAGCAGCCTTCATGGCTTGTGTTTGGCAGACAAGCTCAAGTCCGGAGGTGAAGCTGCTGCACCTGAAGCAGTATTTAGGTGGAGAGGCATTGGTCGCCATCGAGAGCCTAGGCTACTCGGCCCATGCCTACGAAGCTGCCGTAAACCGTTTAGACAGGAAATTTGGTGGCGAGCAGAGGCAGACAAACCTCCAATTTGAGGAAGTAGAGTCGTTCCCCGCCCTCCGGACAGGCCGGCCTGGAGACCTGCAGAGATTCGCCGATTTGCTGGATGTGCTGATAGTGAACATGGCGGATGCAGGCACGGAATATGAGCTGGGCGATGGTCTTCTGTTCCGACAGCTGCAAAACAAGCTGCCCATGCCCATGCTGACCCAGTTTAACCGTTGGCGTCACAACAACACGAAACCCAGCAGTGTACAAACGCTATTGGAATGGGTGACTCTCGAGGCAGAATTCGCTACTGGAGCAGCGGAGATGGCCCACGGAGTCAGTTCTGCGGATGGTCATCATGCAGCGGCGCTGCCGACTAAACCAGGCCCTGCAAGAAGTCGACCAGCGTTCGGTGGCAGTTCCGGAGCCCACGCGTCATCATTCCTGGTCTCTGGTCAGAGCGCTGCCAAAATCCAGTGTGCAGTATGTGATGCGCCCCATCACACATGGAGTTGTGATATCTTCAAGAGCGAGTCGCCCAGCAGGCGGTGGGAAACAGCAAAGAAGAAAGGCCTCTGCTATAGGTGCCTTGGCACTGGACATCGAGGGACATCCTGTACCAGAAACAGGAAATGCGGTGTCAGTGGCTGCAGTCAGACACATCACCAGCTGCTTCATGATCGTCAACCGCAGCAGAAACGGAACCTGCCTGAAGCAGCCATGAGCAGTGATGTAGCATCGTCAAGCGCTCCCACAGCTTCGATCAGCACAAGAGGGGCAACAACACCTGCAATAGAGCCAGCCTCTATTAATTGCTCGATCCAAGCATGCAACATCACGGAAGGGGAACCGGATCTGGGAGAAGATCGGCCACGTGGAGTACCTTCGGTCTCGTTACGCATCCTCCCGGTGTCGCTTGTGCATGAAGGAGAATGGATACAGGTTAACGCTATGTTGGACGATTGCAGCACTACCATCTACATAACCACTGCAGCTGCCGGGCAGTTGAGGGTGGCAGGAAGACCGCAGCAGGCATCAGTTTCTCTTCTGAGCGGGTTGACAGAAACATTCGTCACGACGCCGGTCAACATTACAGTGGAAAGCGCTGACGGAACATTCCAGTCCAAATTAACGGCGCTAACTATTGAAAGCATCGCAAGCAACTTGAAGGCTGTTGACTGGGCGAATGCGGCAGCGCAATGGGACCACCTGCGAGATGTTCCCTTCACGGCTCTCACCGAGGAATCAGTGGACCTTCTAATTGGCAGTGATCATAGTGAATTGCATTCTTGCTGGGAGGAAGTCAATGGTAAGCCGGGAGAACCGCTAGCTCGCAGAACGCCATAAGGTTGGACATGTATCGGAGCAGTATTAAACAATGATGATCGACCAACCCGCGCCAACAGCACCTACTGTAGCGTACAGCTGAACCGGCAACGGGAAGTTGATCAAGGCGGTATCAGCCCTGAGCCCTCCTGGCACATGAAGGACCGCAGTGTGAAGCCTGAAGTTGAGCAGTCAATGCGGCAACTCGACGGGGCTGGGAACGAGATTCACCTTCAATGGAATGGCCAGAAATCAAAACTGCCCGACAATTACAGCATGGTATTCAGCGACTGCGTAGAGCCGGGCCCTAGGCTGCAGCGAGAGATACTGGAAGTGCTGCTCGGATTCCGGCGCAACTCGGTAACCATCGTTTGTGATATTCGGGAGATGTACCTTCAGATTCGAAATCACTCCGAGGACCAACCGTACTTGCGTTTCTTGTGGCGACCACCGGAGAGAAATACTCAACCAGACGTTCTTCATCCCGACACGCCACGAGGGCACTAACGTTGGGAAGAATTACGGCAGTCTTTCCTGGTCCAGATGGACATGTACGAGTGGCTAAGGTGCTTGTGGGCGGCAAGGAGAAGACACGCCCTATCACGCGACTATGTCCGCTTGGCTTGTGCTAAAGCCCCTGGTGTCACATTGGCTAGGTGACAACAACCAGCCGGAGGCGTTTGTGAAACTGATTTCATGGAAAGTTTGATTCACTATTTCTTGAATGTGTTCACATTGTTCATTTGCTGTATTTCTTCAACAGCTTTTCGGAATAATGCTTTTGTCGCATTGGAAATTTGTTTGTTGAGTTGCGATATGCTTTTCGATGTTACTTTTCAACATATCGGGAAGGGGAGAATGTTCAGGAGGTCGCACGTGTCACTGACATGCACTCTCCTTTTGTGTTACATGTAGCGGTGACTTTCGTTAGGGTTCACACATTTAAGTCACAGGCTTTGTCTTCACCTTCCTTCGCGCCTGCTGATGGAGTTGTTGGCATGCAAGTGTTATAAGCTAGACGTTTTCACTGCAGTAGTGAGTTGGCTAGAGTAGGCTTTAGTGCTTACGAGTTCGGTGAAAGGTTTCAAGCAATTGCGGCTTGGAGCCAGAGTTTTCTAACAGAGTTCTCTTGGTAGTCGCGAGCTGGTCCTTTGTGTGGTTTGGGTGTGTGCCGAGGTAGGAGCACGCCTCTACAGAACAGGAATTTTGATGAACCACGTGTGGTTCTATGATTTTCATTCACTTATATGTGCAGGTTCTTATAAGCGAGAGTGCTATTATATTCGAAAATAAGAACATGTCCTTAAATGCATGAGATTACGGTAAGCCTAAAATCAAATTTACACCAGCTGCAGTCTTCAGGGTGCCGAGTCGAATGGTAAGGGGTACGATGGGCCATTTCCTGGCGCCAATGTTGCAAAAGAAGGATCCACGGGCGGAATAGGGCTTGAAAGTGATGACGTCGAAACGGTCGGGGAGTAGTAAGTTCACATCAGATTTCTACTTTTGGATCCTGTGAAGTGGAACTTTTCTATTACCTCAGTGTGTGGGTGCATAGCAATCCTCTCATGTCGTATGCAGGTGTGACTTTTCTTCGTCACCAATTGTCATCCGACGCCCATTAGACAACCCAGTCAATTTTACAGGCTATATCCCCTTTGATATAGCCTGGATGCATGGATGCAGTGAATGGGATTTTCGGTCGTTGACCACTTCCTGGTGAGCTGATCTACTCACCTCCAACCGCTTTATGAGCTGCATCTGCGCCTTGATCCTTGAAGGGTGGTGGTGTTCCTACGGATGTGGAAAGCCCGGCTTCCAGCCGAGTCTCAAGCGCACCGTGACATTTAAAAAAAGAATATCCCCTTGCTGTGAGTATGACCGCTTGTAGCCATACAAGAACTCGATCCATGTGGGTCCTATTTTTGAATTTTTGAAATTGTTTCTATGCTGTGACGTAGCACTTTCAAGCCCTATTCGAACCCAGCACCCCTGTCTTTCCGGGACAGGGGTGCCACCGTGGAGGTCGTCAGGCTCACAGTTCCAGTGAAGAACTTGGCGATCTCCACTATCAAATCGTGTCTTGGCAACTTGTAAAGGCTGCGGAACAAAAGCTGGCAGCGCTGGAGGCGAAAGTCAGTGAGGATGCAGACTCAATGTCATTGAGAGAGCGAGTCGTCATCAGATTCAGACCAAGAGTGAAGCTGGACTGCTTTGAAACGAGCTATGTGACATCTGTAAATAAATAATTATTATATCATATGCTGCTTTGTTATCCACTTTTGCAAAGCATGTTTGTAGCCGTAGGATGATTCGGACTGAACTGTAAAAATGCAACAAAGTTTTGCATAACGGAGGAAGTAAAAACCCAGCGTGTATCACTGTATACTTCGCTGAAAACATGAAGAGCACAGCAAATTCATGTCGGGGCAACCTGTGGGAGCAAAACGAAGAGTCCGTATGAGGCGTAATCTGTGCATTTCCCTGGAAAAAAAACATGAAGAGCCCCGCGAATCCATTTCGGGCGCATTCTGAAAATTCCAAGAATGCGCAAGCATTCCAGCGCAAACTGCAGATTGCTTCCGCATTGTGGGAAATCTCAGATTGCGCAAATTCTCTGCAAGCTGCAGCAAGCTGTTTCGGCCATAAAGGCCTCAAAGGAGGCACCACAGACATAAAGATAGCTCGTCGCTCTAGCGCCAGAGTGCTCTACCCACGAAAGGTACCAAGCAATGCGTATGGCAGCAGCACTACGGCAGCCTGTGTCTGTGTGTGTGTGTGTGTGTGTGAAATTTTCGCGGAGAGGAAGCGGATTTGTTAGCTCCTGGTTTTCTCTTTGTTGGCCTCCTCCACGGGGCGGCCTTGGCCTTCTGGTCAGGGTCGTCCCTGGGTATTGAGTGGCAGTAGGCTTTTCATGCCGTGCAGCCGGTTTCGCTCGCGCGGAAGGACATTCAGTGAGCTGACGACCAGGGCGGGTAATTATTTGTTGCCGTCACCGTCTTCTTGCGTCCTTTCCGCATCCTCCGCAGGGCCGTGGCGAGCCCTCGGATCGATCCCCAGCCTGAAACAATGCAGTGGCGTTCGGCAAAGCACGTGGATTCCTGGATGAGAAAGGAAACAGGTCACACTCGCAGCAATTTATTCCTGCTCGGTGTATCGCTGGAATTGTGGATTTGTCGTGTTGTTTGGACCTGAGTGGCCAGTTGTCGTGCGACGATGGTGTAGTGATGTTAGCTTGCCGTGCACACTCCTCGTCGTTTCGTGAAAGTTCGTCTTGTGGAGCCCTTGTGGGACGTTCGGTGCCCACCCTCCAGTTCAAGATTGTGCTTTCCTGGTTTATGAAGGCCGAAGCAGTACGCGTACAGACGTTGAACAGAACATCATGTTCCTTTTTCAGTCGTTGCATGTTATACTTATAGTGGACCTACAGCAGACTGTTCATCTGGTTTGTGATATTTCTTTCCTCTGTTTGTGCGTCCTTTTCCATCAATATGGCAGCTTGTTTTGATTTTCTTTTTTTTCAATTCATTTTGCTGTACTTCCTGTTTTGTTTTGCGCCACTGCCCCTCACCTTGCGCTCAGTTCTCTGAGTGGAGGGCGGCGTGACCCCACGGGGTAGCTGATTGATAGTAGTAGTAGTAGTAGTGTGTGCGTGTGTGTGTGTGTGTGTGTGTGTGTGTGTGTGTGTGTAAATGTGTGTCTGTGTGTCTGTGTGTGTGTATCTGTGTGTGTCTGTCTGTCTGTATCTGTTTACTCACACTATTCTGTTGTCCAGAGATTGCCTTCACCGAAGATCCAGAGTAAGATGTGCGACCTTGCTGCACAGGTCTGCTGCCAGGGCGAGCGAACGGTGATCTCATATCAGAGTATACTGCTGCGCCACTCGGTCCACTAAGGGAGGATGCTGTTGGCGTGTTACCATATTGTGACTGGTGTAGACTGCTGCCAGTCTTTGCTGGCGGTAGAGGAGGTTGTTGCGGCTGCTGCTGTTGTTGCAGCATCCCTGCCTTCCAGGAACCAGTGAACCCATCGGTCTGCTTCAAGGAGATCACATCATAAAGAACATAGCAAAGAAATTAAAGAACACATTGCCATCCCTCGTCAATGACATGGCGAAAGAGCACAGTGATTCAGAGACCCGAAAAGGGAAAAGATTTTCACTTGCACAAGAGTACTGCTACTGTAGCCCAGTATTCCAAACACACAAGCATGCCTAGCCAAATTCTGCATTGGCACACATCTACAATTTCTGCTGAATCCAACCTGCACAAGCCTGCATATGGAATCAATGCAAGATTGTTTATATGCACATATGCACATTTATCACTCTTCTATATCGACCTCCAACATAATTATATTGACCTTTGATAACTACCCACACTCATTAGTGATCACACCATCAACAGTATCAAATTCAAATATATTTTCTTTGACTCATAGCAGACTCAGCGGGGGACGTTCAGGTTGGTTGCAACCAACCTGAACGTCCTCCGCTGAGGATTTATTTTTTCTTTAACTCAATAAATACCACCGCACTTTTCCATGTAGCACTGCACAAGGAGTATTTTATAAACAGTATTTATTCGCCTTTAATAGTCGTTTCTCAAAAATGCGAAGACTCCACTGTAGTCATCCACTATATCCATACATCTTCCCAACACTCTCCAAACAGCCTCTGGGCTACTGCAGACAAAACACAGATTATATAAGTAACAAATACAAACATTTTGGCCAAAACAAATGTTTGTATATTTGGTCACGTATATATACTAGTAATCTCTGTATGGTCTGCAGTAACTACATTCCTGCAGATGGGCCTTGCCCAAAAATCAAATAATTTTAATATCTAAAGAGTCGGCGTGGAGAAAGCAATTTTATTAGTGCAATTAGGAGTATAATTGATGCAGACATGGCCAGACAACAACGAGTTCATGGAATTTTTAAGGATTTTTATGTTATTCAAAATCGATTTTCGTGTTCCGCTCATCAGTGAATAGTATCGGAACTGAGCGTACTGTGTACAAAAATAGAACATTTTATAACAGCATAATTAAAAGTGTGAACAAAAAAAAGGAAGTGCTACAGCATTACATAATAGGTGTCAAACATAGTGCTAACATATTATAACTGAGTGCAGGCACAAAGCATGAGGTGATACAGTGCAACATGACACAACATTTACATCTGATAACCAGCTACTCAGTTATAATATGTTAGCACTATGTTTGACACCTATTATGTAATGCTGTAGCACTTCCTTTTTTTTTGTTCACACTTTTAATTATGCTGTTATAAAATGTTCTATTTTTGTACACAGTACGCTCAGTTCCGATACTATTCACTGATGAGCGGAACACGAAAATCGATTTTGAATAACATAAAAACCCTTAAAAATTCCATGAACTCGTTGTTGTCTGGCCATGTCTGCATCTATTATACTCCTAATTTTAATATCTCTTTTTCTTTTAGTGATTGGTGTAGCCCAGAGACCGTTTGGAGAGTGTTGTGAAGATGTTTAATAGTGGTATTTCATAAACAGTATTTATTGGCTTTGAAATGCTCTGCCCTTTGAAATGAAGTCTTGTAATAGGTCTTCTGGATATAACGTCCATCTTGCCTGCCTTCTTAATGACGGGCCAGAATGTTCCCGGTTAAAACAGCTCCTTTTTGAAAATGTTTTCAATGGATGATGTGTCGCTTTGTTTTGCTTTAATCGGTGCTTTTCTCCGATGTCATGCAGTCGCTTTTATTTCTTGTGTACTTGCATACTGGTAGTAGTTTAGTCCCACAATCTGCGATAAAATGATCAGCTGTAGCACCTACTCCACTTTTATGTTTACGTATCTATGCCATTTGGATCTTGCCAAGTTGTACATTGTACTGAAGTACTATTGAGATACCGAATTCAAATAAATCAATACCAAAAATATGAGGTCTATCTCGATGTCTAGGAAACGACTTATCAGCGATATTCCCACCAAGGGCCTTAGCACAGTTTAAAGCCAGCTCAGTCGTAATTTTACTACTCTTGAAGACGCGTCGAGGGCCTTGGATTAGTTTACTGCCCGCTGAATATGCTCTTAACATGTGAGTACAAATTCCTGTATGCATTATAGTACGGCGCAGATAATGAATTCTGCATGAAATGTACGGTGTACTACAAAAAGCCACGCACTTCAGAAATGTGTACGGGTTTTGCCTCCCGTACTCTTTCATCTGTACGACTTTACTTTGTCTAGAGAATGAAGCTCGCAGTAACAGCCCAGCATTTCATTTGCCTCTATACTCCTTTTAGTAGTCCTCAGATGGTACTGAGTCACTAGAAGAAAATAATCATACCACACCAATTCTCTCTGCACACAAAACACAAAACTACGCAATAATTATAAGCATATTAAAACAAGCACAATGCAAGTGGGATAATACACGTACAGTCAACTTTGCTTATAGCGACACTCGGCGGGGCATCAGAAAAGTGTTCTTACTCGCGAATTGTCGTTATGCCCAAAGTCCCATTATATGTATCACAGTTGGATGGGACTTTGCTCTGGGCATGGAAATTTCTGTCGTTATTCGCGAATTGTCGTTATATCCGCAGTCGTTATTAGCGAAGTTGACTGTATCCTCGTTCTAAAATAGTTGGTGCATGGCAAGGAGGGCCTTGTGGCTTGTTTGTGCCATTCAGGTTAGCCCTCGGACCTACAGCCCTAAGGCTAACCTGTCGGGCACTAACAAACCCTAAGGCCCTCCCTGCAATGCACTAACCTATATTAATAATAGCATGGCTAGTTGTACTAAAGTCAAAACTGTTTTCAACCCGAATGTTGTACATTTAGCTGCGCTTGTGGCTCTTCGCCGACCCTGAGATGAAGAGTCTCGTGCTCTACATAACTGCATTACGACGAGCGAAACTCAAAATCAAACCGAGAAAGTGCCATCTCTTGCTTGCAGGTTCCATTGATAGTTGCACAGTTTTGCGGGGCTCCCGACTGGTGTTACTGTTAACCCTCCTGGCCTACTAGTCATGTGTTCAACAGTTGTGGCCCCGTACACTTTGTGTTTTGTTGTCGCCTTTTTAGGTTGCTTCACATTTAAATTCCCAAATCTTTCTCAGCAGTCTTCTTCCGTTTTTTATATAACTTCAATTTTACTTGCTTCCATCAACAGGAGTGGATGTCTTTTTTTCGGTGGGGGATAGTGTTGTACATGTGGCTGTGCTTGTAGCTCTTTGTTGTACACGTGGCTGCGCGTGTAGCTCTTTGTTATACATGCTGCTGCGTTTGTGTCTCTTTGTTGTACATGCTGCTGAACCGTGGTACACGCTGCTGCGCTGTCTTCGAATGATCTGTACATGCGGCTGCACCGTCTTCTGCCCCCTCCGCATGCACTCTCTCGTCTTGTCCCCGTTGTATACGCATTTGCTTGTCTTGTCTCCGTTGTATTCGTCCGGTTTCCGTCTTGTCTCCGTCGTCTTTGATCGTCTGCCGTCTTTGTCTCCCTTTTCAGTTCAGGACTGGTTGTATTACGCACAGGCACCAATTTCACTTCCACCGCCCCACTTTTCCTCGCATCTTCACAATATATTCCTTTGTCTTGTCTCGTCTCAGTGTCAGTTGTCTCGTCGTCTCTTGAAAACAAGAAGAGAAAACTCGCTCTATAAACTAAAGTAACTTGGCCTTTTGTTGTGTGGCGCGATCTCATCGAGGAGAATACTTAGTTCCATAAGCTAGACGTATAAGCATCGCCCAAGTTGACGACATGAACATCGGACATGCCTGAAAATTTGTTGAATAACTGTTAGTTTGCGTATGCAGCGAAGAGACAGTATTTTAAAGGGGATGTTTCCGTAATCTCGTGCATATAAGACCATGGTCTTTATTATAAGGGAGAGGTCTGCATTTTTGTTTTGATTTCAAGACCATGGTCACATAATTATGCGAGAGACAAACATCGCATCGACACAAACATGTGCAACAGTGAAAGTACGCATATCAATGCCAGTACAATGGAATTGTTCAGGAGGTCGCACGTGTCACTGACATGCACTCTCGTTTTGTGTTACATGTAGCTGTGACTTTCGTTAGGGTTCACACATTTAGGTCACAGGCTTTGTCTTCACCTTCTTTCGCGCCTGCTGATGGAGTTGTTGGCATGCAAGTGTTATAAGCTAGACGTTTTCACTGCAGTAGTGAGTTGGCTAGAGTAGGCTTTAGTGCTTACGAGTTCGGTGAAAGGTTTCAAGCAATTGCGGCTTGGAGCCAGAGTTTTCTAACAGAGTTCTCTTGGTAGTCGCGAGTTGGTCCTTTGTGTGGTTTGGGTGTGTGCCGAGGCAGAAGCACGCCTCTACAGAACATATTGGTAGCAGAGGATGGTTAATTAAGTCGAGTCGACCTCGTAAGTACTGAACGTTCCACCTAAGCGCGGCTATGGAGTCTCCAGTCGAAGAGGACAAGGAGAAAGACAGCCAAGCCGCGGAGGACGGGACCGCCAGCACCGAGGAAGCAAACCATTGAGAAGAACCAGCGGCAGTAGAGAACAAGCGCGAGAAGCTTAGCAAGCTGCTTAGAGAAAAGATGGTGGCTAAAAAACACTTCACCAACGCGCGGCGGACACTTCTTGTGCGCTCCATGAATGGCGGAGTGCGAGGAGAGCAAGCTAACGACGAGCTAGCCGAGCTAAGCTCACATTATGACAACGCCACCAGTGCTATCATGAACCTCGTCAGTCTGTACAGCTCAACACACGAAGAGAAGCGTATGGAAGTAACGCTGCGGGAAGCGGAATTGCTCGAGGAACAATTCACCACCGCAACCGAGAGCATTTTGGAGGACGTACGTGGGCAGGTACGTAGTTACGCGGAGGAAACTGACTACCTGGGCGTCTCACAGCGGCCCCACCCAGTCCAGGCTCGACGCAAACTAGCTTCGGAGGTCGGGTACGGGTACAGCGGACCTGCCGCAAGCACTATGCCCAGTTGGGCTGGAGCCCGGAGCTACCTGCACGCGCACGGCAGAAGTTCAGTTGAGACCTCGGAGTCTACTGCTGCACGTGGTCTAGCGTACGACTACGGCTACCATGGCTACACGTACGAGCCGACGAGCCGGTCAGCCGGCGTAGAGCAAGCAACAGTTGCAGACCAGCACCGGGGAACGGAGTACGGTCTTGCTGAAGTCAGCGAAAACAAGTACAAGTACAAGGCGGTCAGCGAAAGCGGACCGAAAGTCACCATGGGCACGGATGAGTTGCGACCAGAGACGCCGTTGGTTCACAGAGCGCTCACTCCGTCTAAGACCCAGGTCAGCGCGAGCAGAGCGGTAAGCGGCTCGCCTTTGTCCGCGGCTGTGGCGCAGGTTGGAGGGAGCGGCGCGCCAGCTGCTGCCACTTTAGAGTCTGGCGCCACCGGGCACTTCGACAGCGCGAACAGAGCGACAAGCGGTCCGCCTTTGTCCGCGGCTGTTCCCCAGATGAGCGCGAGCAGCGCACCACATGCGTCAGATCCAGAGTCTGCACCAGTGCCTGCAACGCTATTCAGCGCAACCGGCAGGCCGCCTGGATCCGAGCCTGCAACGCTATTTAGCGCAATTGGCAGGCCGCCTGGATCCGGGCCTGTGCACGCGTCGGAAATTCAGACCAGCGCGGACAGCGCACAACCTGTGACCTCTGCGCTAGCTGCAGGATCAGCGCCTTGGGGATTGATCAGCGCAAACAGCGCGAACGGTACTGGAGCGATCAGCATGACCAGCAACCTACCTGTGTCACCGGCTGAAACGTTAGCACTCCAGATTGCCAGCGCCAACAGCGCAAACAGAATGAGGCCAGAGATGCCTGCATCCCAGCAGACAGTCAGCGGAAGCAGCGCAATCGACAGACTGCCTGGATCATTCGTACCTGCAACGCTATTCAGCGCAATCGGCAGGCCGCCTGGATCCGCTTCTGCCACGCTATTCCAGCAATCCGTTGACACCCGTCACACCACTACTCGGTCGCCAGTAATTACATCTGCATCTCGGCAGTGGGCTGGCGCCAGTGGTGTGGTCGGCGTGCACACTGTGCCAGCAGCAAGTCTGTGGAGCCCGCCCGCTCCACAGGCCATGGGTTTGCAACCAGCAGGGTCGACTGCCGCACCAGTACCGGTGCCATCATTAGCACCAGGCCAAACGCGGCATCAGCAGTCATCGGACGAGATATTCCGGCGGCTGAAAACCATACAAATTCCAACGTTCACAGGCAACAAGAGAGCCTATCGTGCCTGGAGAGCAGCCTTCATGGCTTGTGTTGGGCAGACAAGCTCAAGTCCGGAGGTGAAGCTGCTGCACCTGAAGCAGTATTTAGGTGGAGAGGCATTGGTCGCCATCGAGAGCCTAGGCTACTCGGCCCATGCCTACGAAGCTGCCGTAAACCGTTTAGACAGGAAATTTGGTGGCGAGCAGAGGCAGACAAACCTCCAATTTGAGGAAGTAGAGTCGTTCCCCGCCCTCCGGACAGGCCGGCCTGGAGACCTGCAGAGATTCGCCGATTTGCTGGATGTGCTGATAGTGAACATGGCGGATGCAGGCACGGAATATGAGCTGGGCGATGGTCTTCTGTTCCGACAGCTGCAAAACAAGCTGCCCATGCCCATGCTGACCCACTTTAACCGTTGGCGTCACAACAACACGAAACCCAGCAGTGTACCAACGCTATTGGAATGGGTGACTCTCGAGGCAGAATTCGCTACTGGAGCAGCGGAGATGGCCCACGGAGTCAGTTCTGTGGATGGTCATCATGCAGCGGCGCTGCCGACTAAACCAGCCCCTGCAAGAAGTCGACCAGCTTTCGGTGGCAGTTCCGGAGCCCACGCGTCATCATTCCTGGTCTCTGGTCAGAGCGCTGCCAAAATCCAGTGTGCAGTATGTGATGCGCCCCATCACACATGGAGTTGTGATATCTTCAAGAGCGAGTCGCCCAGCAGGCGGTGGGAAACAGCAAAGAAGAAAGGCCTCTGCTATAGGTGCCTTGGCACTGGACATCGAGGGACATCCTGTACCAGAAACAGGAAGTGCGGTGTCAGTGGCTGCAGTCAGACACATCACCAGCTGCTTCATGATCGTCAACCGCAGCAGAAACGGAACCTGCCTGAAGCAGCCATGAGCAGTGATGTAGCATCGTCAAGCGCTCCCACAGCTTCGATCAGCACAAGAGGGGCAACAACACCTGCAATAGAGCCAGCCTCTATTAATTGCTCGATCCAAGCATGCAACATCACGGAAGGGGAGCCGGATCTGGGAGAAGATCGGCCACGTGGAGTTCCTTCGGTCTCGTTACGCATCCTCCCGGTGTCGCTTGTGCATGAAGGAGAACGGATACAGGTTAACGCTATGTTGGACGATTGCAGCACTACCATCTACATAACCACTGCAGCTGCCGGGCAGTTGAGGGTGGCAGGAAGACCGCAGCAGGCATCAGTTTCTCTTCTGAGCGGGTTGACGGAAACATTCGTCACGACGCCGGTCAACATCACAGTGGAAAGCGCTGACGGAACATTCCAGTCCAAATTAACGGCGCTAACTATTGAAAGCATCGCAAGCAACTTGAAGGCTTTTGACTGGGCGAATGCGGCAGCGCAATGGGACCACCTGCGAGATGTTCCCTTCACGGCTCTCACCGAGGAATCAGTGGACCTTCTAATTGGCAGTGATCATAGTGAATTGCATTCTTGCTGGGAGGAAGTCATTGGCAAGCCGGGAGAACCGCTAGCTCGCAGAACGCCATAAGGTTGGACATGTATCGGAGCAGTATTAAACAATGATGATCGACCAACCCGCGCCAACAGCACCTACTGTAGCGTACAGCTGAACCGGCAACGGGAAGTTGATCAAGGCGGTATCAGCCCTGAGCCCTCCTGGCACATGAAGGACCGCAGTGTGAAGCCTGAAGTTGAGCAGTCAATGCGGCAACTCGACGGGGCTGGGAACGAGATTCACCTTCAATGGAATGGCCAGAAATCAAAACTGCCCGACAATTACAGCATGGTATTCAGCGACTGCGTAGAGCCGGGCCCTAGACTGCAGCGAGAGATACTGGAAGTGCTGCTCGGATTCCGGCGCAACTCGGTAACCATCGTTTGTGATATTCGGGAGATGTACCTTCAGATTCGAAATCACTCCGAGGACCAACCGTACTTGCGTTTCTTGTGGCGACCACCGGAGAGAAATACTCAACCAGACGTTCTTCATCCCGACACGCCACGAGGGCACTAACGTTGGGAAGAATTACGGCAGTCTTTCCTGGTCCAGATGGACATGTACGAGTGGCTAAGGTGCTTGTGGGCGGCAAGGAGAAGACACGCCCTATCACGCGACTATGTCCGCTTGGCATGTGCTAAAGCCCCTGGTGTCACATTGGCTAGGTGACAACAACCAGCCGGAGGCATTTGTGAAACTGATTTCAAGGAAAGTTTGATTCACTATTTCTTGAATGTGTTCACATTGTTCATTTGCTGTATTTCTTCAACAGCTTTTCGGAATAATGCTTTTGTCGCATTGGAAATTTGTTTGTTGAGTTGCGATATGCTTTTCGATGTTACTTTTCAACATATCGGGAAGGGGAGAATGTTCAGGAGGTCGCACGTGTCACTGACATGCACTCTCGTTTTGTGTTACATGTAGCTGTGACTTTCGTTAGGGTTCACACATTTAAGTCACAGGCTTTGTCTTCACCTTCTTTCGCGCCTGCTGATGGAGTTGTTGGCATGCAAGTGTTATAAGCTAGACGTTTTCACTGCAGTAGTGAGTTGGCTAGAGTAGGCTTTAGTGCTTACGAGTTCGGTGAAAGGTTTCAAGCAATTGCGGCTTGGAGCCAGAGTTTTCTAACAGAGTTCTCTTGGTAGTCGCGAGCTGGTCCTTTGTGTGGTTTGGGTGTGTGCCGAGGTAGGAGCACACCTCTACAGAACAGGAATCATGATGAACCGCGTGTGGTTCTAAGATTTTCATTCACTTATATGTGCAGGTTCTTATAAGCGAGAGTGCTATTATATTCGAAAATAAGAACATGTCCTTAAATGCATGAGATTACGGTAAGCCTAAAATCAAATTTACACCAGCTGCAGTCTTCAGGGTGCTGAGTCGAATGGTAAGGGGTACGATGGGCCATTTCCTGGCGCCAATGTTGCAAAAGAAGGATCCACGAGCGGAATAGGGCTTGAAAGTGATGACGTCGAAACGGTCGGGGAGTAGTAAGTTCACATCAGATTTCTACTTTTGGATCCTCTGAAGTGGAACCTTTCTATTACCTCAGTGTGTGGGTGCATAGCAATCCTCTCATGTCGTATGCAGGTGTGACTTTTCTTCGTCACCAATTGTCATCCGACGCCCATTAGACTACCCAGTCAATTTCACAGGCTATATCCCCTTTGATATAGCCTGGATGCATGGATGCAGTGAATGGGATTTTCAGTCGTTGACCACTTCCTGGTGAGCTGATCTACTCACCTCCAACCGCTTTAGGAGCTGCATCTGCGCCTTGATCCTTGAAGGGTGGTGGTGTTCCTACGGATGTGGAAAGCCCGGCTTCCAGCCGAGTCTCAAGCGAACCGTGAAATTTAAAAAAAGAATATCCCCTTGCTGTGAGTATGACCGTTTGTAGGCATACAAGAACTCGATCCATGTGGGTCCAATTTTTTGAATTTTTGAAATTGTTTCTATGCTGTGACGTAGCACTTTCAAGCCCTATTCGAACCCAGCACCCCTGTCTTTCCGGGACAGGGGTGCCACCGTGGAGGTCGTCAGGCTCACGGTTCGAGTGAAGAACTGGGCGATCTCCACTATCAAATCGTGTCTTGGCAACTTGTAAAGGCTGCGGAACAAAAGCTGGCAGCGCTGGAGGCGAAGGTCAGTGAGGATGCAGACTCAATGTCATTGAGAGAGCGAGTCGTCATCAGATTCAGACCAAGAGTGAAGCTGGACTGCTTTGAAACGAGCTATGTGACATCTGTAAATAAATAATTATTATATCATATGCTGCTTTGTTATCCACTTTTGCAAAGCATGTTTGTAGCCGTAGGATGATTCGGACTGAACTGTAAAAATGCAACAAAGTTTTGCTTAACGGAGGAAGTAAAAACCCAGCGTGTATCACTGTATACTTCGCTGAAAACATGAAGAGCACAGCAAATTCATGTCGGGGCAACCTGTGGGAGCAAAAACGAAGAGTCCGTATGAGGCGTAATCTGTGCATTTCCCTGGAAAAAAAACATGAAGAGCCCCGCGAATCCATTTCGGGCGCATTCTGAAAATTCCCAGAATGCGCAAGCATTCCTGCGCAAACTGCAGATTGCTTCCGCATTGTGGGAAATCTCAGATTGCGCAAATTCTCTGCAAGCTGCAGCAAGCTGTTTCGGCCATAAAGGCCTCAAAGGAGGCACCACAGACATTAAGATAGCTCGTCGCTCTAGCGCCAGAGTGCTTTACCCACGAAAGGTACCAGGCAATGCGTATGGCAGCAGCACTATGGCAGCCTGTGTGTGTGTATGTGTGTGTGTGAAATTTTCGCGGAGAGGAAGCAGATTTGTTAGCTCCTGGTTTTCTCTTTGTTGGCCTCCTCCATGGGGCGGCCTTGGCCTTCTGGTCAGGGTCGTCCCTGGGTATTGAGTGGCAGTAGGCTTTTCATGCCGTGCAGCCGGTTTCGCTCGCGCGGAAGGACATTCAGTGAGCTGACGACCAGGGCGGGTAATTATTTGTTGTCGTCACCGTCTTCTTGCGTCCTTTCCGCATCCTCCGCAGTGGCGTGGCGAGCCCTCGGATCGATCCCCAGCCTGAAACAATGCAGTGGCGTTCGGCAAAGCACGTGGATTCCTGGATGAGAAAGGAAACAGGTCACACTCGCAGCAATTTATTCCTGCGCGGTGTATCGCTGGAATTGTGGATTTGTCGTGTTGTTTGGACCCGAGTGGCCAGTTGTCGTGCGGCGATGGTGTAGTGATGTTAGCTTGCCGTGCACACTCCTCGTCGTTTCGTGAAAGTTCGTCTTGTGGAGCCCTTGTGGGACATTCGGTGCCCACCCTCCAGTTCAAGATTGTGCTTTCCTGGTTTATGAAGGCCGAAGCAGTAAGCGTACAGACGTTGAACTGAACATCATGTTCCTTTTTCAGTCGTTGCATGTTATACTTATAGTGGACCTACAGCAGACTGTTCATCTGGTTTGTGATATTTCTTCCCTCTGTTTGTGAGTCCTTTTCCATCAATATGGCAGCTTGTTTTGATTTTCTTTTTTTTCAATTCATTTTGCTGTACTTCCTGTTTTGTTTTGCGCCACTGCCCCTCACCTTGCGCTCAGTTCTCTGAGTGGAGGGCGGCGTGACCCCACGGGGTAGCTGATTGATAGTAGTAGTAGTAGTAGTGTGTGCGTGTGTGTGTGTGTGTGTGTGTGTGTGCATATGTGTGCATGTGTATCTGTGTCTGTGTGTGTGTATCTGTGTGTGTCTGTCTGTCTGTATCTGTTTACTCACACTGCTCTGTTGTCCAGAGATTGCCTTCACCGAAGATCCAGAGTAAGATGTGTGACCTTGCTGCACAGGTCTGCTGCCAGGGCGAGCGTACGGTGATCTCATATCAGAGTGTACTGCTGCGCCACTCGGTCCACTGAGGGAGGATGCTGTTGGCGTGTTACCATATTGTGACTGGTGTAGACTGCTGCCAGTCTTTGCTGGCGGTAGAGGAGGTTGTTGCGGCTGCTGCTGTTGTTGCAGCATCCCTGCCTTCCAGGAACCAGTGAACCCATCGGTCTGCTTCAAGGAGATCACATCATAAAGAACATAGCAAAGAAATTAAAGAACACATTGCCATCCCTCGTCAACTTGATGACATGGCGAAAGAGCACAGTGATTCAGAGACCCGAAAAGGGAAAAGATTTTCACTTGCACAAGAGTACTGCTACTGTAGCCCAGTATTCCAAACACACAAGCATGCCTAGCCAAATTCTGCATTGGCACACATCTACAATTTCTGCTGAATCCAACCAGCACTAGCCTGCATATGGAATCAATGCAAGATTGTTTATATGCACATATGCACATTTATCACTCTTCTATATCGACCTCCAACATATATTGACCTTTGATAACTACCCACACTCATTAGTGATCACACCATCAACAGTATCAAATTCAAATATATTTTCTTTGACTCATAGCAGACTCAGCGGAGGACGTTCAGGTTGGTTGCAACCAACCTGAACGTCCTCCGCTGAGGATTTATTTTTTCTTTAACTCAATAAATACCACCGCACTTTTCCATGTAGCACTGCACAAGGAGTATTTTATAAACAGTATTTATTCGCCTTTAATAGTCGTTTCTCAAAAATGCGAAGACTCCACTGTAGTCATCCACTATATCCATACATTGTTAAAACAACACTCTCCAAACGGTCTCTGGGCTACTGCAGACAAAACACAGATTATACAAGTAACAAATACAAACATTTTGGCCAAAACAAATGTTTGTATATTTGGTCACGTACTAGTAATCTCTGTATGGTCTGCAGTAACTACATTCCTGCAGATGGGCCTTGCCCAAAAAATCAAATAATTTTAATATCTCTTTTTCTTTTAGTGACTGGTGTAGCCCAGAGACCGTTTGGAGAGTGTTGTGAAGATGTTTAATAGTGGTATTTCATAAACAGTCTTTATTGGCTTTGGAATGCTCTGCCCTTTGAAATGAAGTCTTGTAATAGGTCTTCTGCATTTAACGTCCATCTTGCCTGCCTTCTTAATGACGGGCCAGAATGTTCCCGGTTAAAACAGCTCCTTTTGAATTTCAATGAATGATGTGTCGCTTTGTTTTGCTTTAATCGGTGCTTTTCTCCGATGTCATGCAGTCGTACTTATTCAGCTTTTATTTCTTGTGTACTTGCATACTGGTATTAGTTTAGTCCCACAACCTGCGATAAAATGATCAGCTGTAGCACCTACTCCACTTTTATGTTTACGTATCTATGCCATTCGGATCTTGCCAAGTTGTACATTGTACTGAAGTACTATTGAGATACCGAATTCAAATAAATCAATACCAAAAATATGAGGTCTATCTCGATGTCTAGGAAACGACTTATCAGCGATATTCCCACCAAGGGCCTTAGCACAGTTTAAAGCCAGCTCAGTCGTAATTTTACTACTCTGGAAGACGCGTCGAGGGCCTTGGATTAGTTTACTGCCCGCTGAATATGCTCTTAACATGTGAGTACAAATTCCTGTATGCATTATAGTACGGCGCAGATAATGAACTCTGCATGAAATGTACGGTGTACTACAAAAAGCCACGCACTTCAGAAATGTGTACGGGTTTTGCCTCCCGTACTTTTTCATCTGTACGACTTTACTTTGTCAAGAGAATTAAGCTCGCAATAACAGCCCAGCATTTCATTTGCCTCTATTTTCCTGTTAGTAGTCCTCAGATGGTAATGAGTCACTAGAAGAAAATAATCATACCACACCAATTCTCTCTGCACACAAAACACAAAACTACCCAACAATTATAAGCGTAAACAAGCACAATGCAAGTGGGATAATACACGTACAGTCAACTTTGCTTATAGCGACACTCGGCGGGGCATCAGAAAAGTGTCCTTACTCGCGAATTGTCGTTATGCCCAAAGTCCTATTATATGTATTACAGTTGGATGGGACTTTGCTCTGGGCATGGAAATTTCTGTCGTTATTCGTGAATTGTCGTTATATCCGCAGTCGTTATTAGCGAAGTTGACTGTATCCTCGTTCTAAAATAGTTGGTGCATGGCAAGGAGGGCCTTGTGGCTTGTTTGTGCCATTCAGGTTAGCCCTCGGGCCTACAGCCCTAAGGCTAACCTGTCGGGCACTAACAAACCCTAAGGCCCTCCCTGCAATGCACTAACCTATATTAATAATAGCATGGCTAGTTGTACTAAAGTCAAAACTGTTTTCAACCCGAATGTTGTACATTTAGCTGCGCTTGTGGCTCTTCGCCGACCCTGAGATGAAGAGTCTCGTGCTCTACATAACTGCATTACGACGAGCGAAACTCAAAATCAAACCGAGAAAGTGCCATCTCTTGCTTGCAGGTTCCATTGATAGTTGCACAGTTTTGCGGGGCTCCCGACTGGTGTTAACTGTTAACCCTCCTGCCTACTAGTCATGTGTTCAACAGTTGTGGCCCCGTACACTTTGTGTTTTGTTGTCGCCTTTTTAGGTTGCTTCACATTTAAATTCCCAAATCTTTCTCAGCAGTCTTCTTCCGTTTTTTATATAACTTCAATTTTGCTTGCTTCCATCAACAGGAGTGGATGTCTTTTTTTCGGTGGGGGATAGTGTTGTACATGTGGCTGTGCTTGTAGCTCTTTGTTGTACACGTGGCTGCGCGTGTAGCTCTTTGTTGTACATGCTGCTGCGTTTGCGTCTCTTTGTCGTACATGCTGCTGAACCGTGGTACACGCTGCTGCTCTGTCTTCGAATGATCTGTACATGCGGCTGCACCGTCTTCTGCCCCCTCCGCATGCACTCTTTCTCGTCTTGTCCCCGTTGTATACGCATTTGCTTGTCTTGTCTCCGTTGTATTCGTCCGGTTTCCGTCTTGTCTCCGTCGTCTTTGATCGTCTGCCGTCTTTGTCTCCCTTTTCAGTTCGGGACTGGTTGTATTACGCACAGGCACCAATTTCACTTCCACCGCCCCACTTTTCCTCGCGTCTTCACAATATATTCCTTTGTCTTGTCTCGTCTCAGTGTCAGTTGTCTCGTCGTCTCTTGAAAACAAGAAGAGAACTCGCTCTATAAACAAAAGTAACTTGGCCTTTAGTTGTGTGGCGCAATCTCATTGAGGAGCATACTTCGTCCCATAAGCTAGACGTATAAGCATCGCCCAAGTTGACGACATGAACATCGGACATGCCTGAAAATTTGGTGAATAACTGTTAGTTTGCGTATGCAGCGAAGAGACAGTATTTTAAAGGGGATGTTTCCGTAATCTCGTGCATATAAGACCATGGTCTTTATTATAATCGAGAGGTCTGCATTTTTGTTTTGATTTCAAGACCATGGTCATATAATTATGCGAGAGACAAACATCGCATCGACACAAACATGTGCAACAGTGAAAGTACGCATATCAATGCCAGTACAATGGAATTGTTCAGGAGGTCGCACGTGTCACCGACATGCACTCTCGTTTTGTGTTACATGTAACTGTGACTTTCGTTAGGGTTCACACATTTAAGTCACAGGCTTTGTCTTCACCTTCTTTCGCACCTGCTGATGGAGTTGTTGGCATGCAAGTGTTATAAGCTAGACGTTTTCACTGCAGTAGTGAGTTGGCTAGAGTAGGCTTTAGTGCTTACGAGTTCGGTGAAAGGTTTCAATCAATTGCGGCTTGGAGCCAGAATTTTCTAACAGAGTTCTCTTGGTAGTCGCGAGCTTGTCCTTTGTGTGGTTTGGGTGTGTGCCGAGGTAGGAGCACGCCTCTACAGAACAGGAATCATGATGAACCGCGTGTGGTTCTATGATTTTCATTCACTTATATGTGCAGGTTCTTATAAGCGAGAGTGCAATTATATTCGAAAATAAGAACATGTCCTTAAATGCATGAGATTACGGTAAGCCTAAAATCAAATTTACACCAGCTGCAGTCTTCAGGGTGCCGAGTCGAATGGTAAGGGGTACGATGGGCCATTTCCTGGCGCCAATGTTGCAAAAGAAGGATCCACGGGCGGAATAGGGCTTGAAAGTGATGACGTCAAAACGGTCGGGGAGTAGTAAGTTCACATCAGATTTCTACTTTTGGATCCTCTGAAGTGGAACTTTTCTATTACCTCAGTGTGTGGGTGCATAGCAATCCTCTCATGTCATATGCAGGTGTGACTTTTCTTCGTCACCAATTGTCATCCGACGCCCATTAGACTACCCAGTCAATTTCACAGGCTATATCCCCTTTGATATAGCCTGGATGCATGGATGCAGTGAATGGGATTTTCAGTCGTTGACCACTTCCTGGTGAGCTGATCTACTCACCTCCAACCGCTTTAGGAGCTGCATCTGCGCCTTGATCCTTGAAGGGTGGTGGTGTTCCTACGGATGTGGAAAGCCCGGCTTCCAGCCGAGTCTCAAGCGAACCGTGAAATTTAAAAAAAGAATATCCCCTTGCTGTTAGTATGACCCCTTGTAGCCATACAAGAACTCGATCCATGTGGGTCCAATTTTTGAATTTTTGAAATTGTTTCTATGCTGTGACGTAGCACTTTCAAGCCCTATTCGAACCCAGCACCCCTGTCTTTCCGGGACAGGGGTACCACCGTGGAGGTCGTCAGGCTCACAGTTCGAGTGAAGAACTTGGCGATCTCCACTATCAAATCGTGTCTTGGCAACTTGTAAAGGCTGCGGAACAAAAGCTGGCAGCGCTGGAGGCGAAAGTCAGTGAGGATGCAGACTCAATGTCATTGAGAGAGCGAGTCGTCATCAGATTCAGACCAAGAGTGAAGCTGGACTGCTTTGAAACGAGCTATGTGACATCTGTAAATAAATAATTATTATATCATATGCTGCTTTGTTATCCACTTTTGCAAAGCATGTTTGTAGCCGTAGGATGATTCGGACTGCACTGTAAAAATGCAACAAAGTTTTGCTTAACGGAGGAAGTAAAAACCCAGCGTGTATCACTGTATACTTCGCTGAAAACATGAAGAGCACAGCAAATTCATGTCGGGGCAACCTGTGGGAGCAAAAACGAAGAGTCCGTATGAGGCGTAATCTGTGCATTTCCCTGGGAAAAAAAACATGAAGAGCCCCGCGAATCCATTTCGGGCGCATTCTGAAAATTCCAAGAATGCGCAAGCATTCCTGCGCAAACTGCAGATTGCTTCCGCATTGTGGGAAATCTCAGATTGCGCAAATTCTCTGCAAGCTGCAGCAAGCTGTTTCGGCCATAAAGGCCTCAAAGGAGGCACCACAGACATTAAGATAGCTCGTCGCTCTAGCGCCAGAGTGCTCTACCCACGAAAGGTACCAGGCAATGCGTATGGCAGCAGCACTACGGCAGCCTGTGTGTGTGTATGTGTGTGTGTGAAATTTTCGCGGAGAGGAAGCAGATTTGTTAGCTCCTGGTTTTCTCTTTGTTGGCCTCCTCCACGGGGCGGCCTTGGCCTTCTGGTCAGGGTCGTCCCTGGGTATTGAGTGGCAGTAGGCTTTTCATGCCGTGCAGCCGGTTTCGCTCGCGCGGAAGGACATTCAGTGAGCTGACGACCAGGGCGGGTAATTATTTGTTGCCGTCACCGTCTTCTTGCGTCCTTTCCGCATCCTCCGCAGTGGCGTGGCGAGCCCTCGGATCGATCCCCAGCCTGAAACAATGCAGTGGCGTTCGGCAAAGCACGTGAATTCCTGGATGAGAAAGGAAACAGGTCACACTCGCAGCAATTTATTCCTGCGCGGTGTATCGCTGGAATTGTGGATTTGTCGTGTTGTTTGGACCTGAGTGGCCAGTTGTCGTGCGGCGATGGTGTAGTGATGTTAGCTTGCCGTGCACACTCCTCGTCGTTTCGTGAAAGTTCGTCTTGTGGAGCCCTTGTGGGACGTTCGGTGCCCACCCTCCAGTTCAAGATTGTGCTTTCCTGGTTTATGAAGGCCGAAGCAGTAAGCGTACAGACGTTGAACTGAACATCATGTTCCTTTTTCAGTCGTTGCATGTTATACTTATAGTGGACCTACAGCAGACTGTTCATCTGGTTTGTGATATTTCTTCCCTCTGTTTGTGAGTCCTTTTCCATCAATATGGCAGCTTGTTTTGATTTTCTTTTTTTTCAATTCATTTTGCTGTACTTCCTGTTTTGTTTTGCGCCACTGCCCCTCACCTTGCGCTCAGTTCTCTGAGTGGAGGGCGGCGTGACCCCACGGGGTAGCTGATTGATAGTAGTAGTAGTAGTAGTGTGTGCGTGTGTGTGTGTGTGTGTGTGTGTGTGTGTGTGTGCATATGTGTGCATGTGTATCTGTGTCTGTCTGTCTGTATCTGTTTACTCACACTGCTCTGTTGTCCAGAGATTGCCTTCACCGAAGATCCAGAGTAAGATGTGTGACCTTGCTGCACAGGTCTGCTGCCAGGGCGAGCGTACGGTGATCTCATATCAGAGTGTACTGCTGCGCCACTCGGTCCACTGAGGGAGGATGCTGTTGGCGTGTTACCATATTGTGACTGGTGTAGACTGCTGCCAGTCTTTGCTGGCGGTAGAGGAGGTTGTTGCGGCTGCTGCTGTTGTTGCAGCATCCCTGCCTTCCAGGAACCAGTGAACCCATCGGTCTGCTTCAAGGAGATCACATCATAAAGAACATAGCAAAGAAATTAAAGAACACATTGCCATCCCTCGTCAACTTGATGACATGGCGAAAGAGCACAGTGATTCAGAGACCCGAAAAGGGAAAAGATTTTCACTTGCACAAGAGTACTGCTACTGTAGCCCAGTATTCCAAACACACAAGCATGCCTAGCCAAATTCTGCATTGGCACACATCTACAATTTCTGCTGAATCCAACCAGCACAAGCCTGCATATGGAATCAATGCAAGATTGTTTATATGCACATATGCACATTTATCACTCTTCTATATCGACCTCCAACATATATTGACCTTTGATAACTACCCACACTCATTAGTGATCACACCATCAACAGTATCAAATTCAAATATATTTTCTTTGACTCATAGCAGACTCAGCGGAGGACGTTCAGGTTGGTTGCAACCAACCTGAACGTCCTCCGCTGAGGATTTATTTTTTCTTTAACTCAATAAATACCACCGCACTTTTCCATGTAGCACTGCACAAGGAGTATTTTATAAACAGTATTTATTCGCCTTTAATAGTCGTTTCTCAAAAATGCGAAGACTCCACTGTAGTCATCCACTATATCCATACATTGTTAAAACAACACTCTCCAAACGGTCTCTGGGCTACTGCAGACAAAACACAGATTATACAAGTAACAAATACAAACATTTTGGCCAAAACAAATGTTTGTATATTTGGTCACGTACTAGTAATCTCTGTATGGTCTGCAGTAACTACATTCCTGCAGATGGGCCTTGCCCAAAAAATCAAATAATTTTAATATCTCTTTTTCTTTTAGTGACTGGTGTAGCCCAGAGACCGTTTGGAGAGTGTTGTGAAGATGTTTAATAGTGGTATTTCATAAACAGTCTTTATTGGCTTTGGAATGCTCTGCCCTTTGAAATGAAGTCTTGTAATAGGTCTTCTGCATTTAACGTCCATCTTGCCTGCCTTCTTAATGACGGGCCAGAATGTTCCCGGTTAAAACAGCTCCTTTTGAATTTCAATGAATGATGTGTCGCTTTGTTTTGCTTTAATCGGTGCTTTTCTCCGATGTCATGCAGTCGTACTTATTCAGCTTTTATTTCTTGTGTACTTGCATACTGGTATTAGTTTAGTCCCACAACCTGCGATAAAATGATCAGCTGTAGCACCTACTCCACTTTTATGTTTACGTATCTATGCCATTCGGATCTTGCCAAGTTGTACATTGTACTGAAGTACTATTGAGATACCGAATTCAAATAAATCAATACCAAAAATATGAGGTCTATCTCGATGTCTAGGAAACGACTTATCAGCGATATTCCCACCAAGGGCCTTAGCACAGTTTAAAGCCAGCTCAGTCGTAATTTTACTACTCTGGAAGACGCGTCGAGGGCCTTGGATTAGTTTACTGCCCGCTGAATATGCTCTTAACATGTGAGTACAAATTCCTGTATGCATTATAGTACGGCGCAGATAATGAACTCTGCATGAAATGTACGGTGTACTACAAAAAGCCACGCACTTCAGAAATGTGTACGGGTTTTGCCTCCCGTACTTTTTCATCTGTACGACTTTACTTTGTCAAGAGAATTAAGCTCGCAATAACAGCCCAGCATTTCATTTGCCTCTATTTTCCTGTTAGTAGTCCTCAGATGGTAATGAGTCACTAGAAGAAAATAATCATACCACACCAATTCTCTCTGCACACAAAACACAAAACTACCCAACAATTATAAGCGTAAACAAGCACAATGCAAGTGGGATAATACACGTACAGTCAACTTTGCTTATAGCGACACTCGGCGGGGCATCAGAAAAGTGTCCTTACTCGCGAATTGTCGTTATGCCCAAAGTCCTATTATATGTATTACAGTTGGATGGGACTTTGCTCTGGGCATGGAAATTTCTGTCGTTATTCGTGAATTGTCGTTATATCCGCAGTCGTTATTAGCGAAGTTGACTGTATCCTCGTTCTAAAATAGTTGGTGCATGGCAAGGAGGGCCTTGTGGCTTGTTTGTGCCATTCAGGTTAGCCCTCGGGCCTACAGCCCTAAGGCTAACCTGTCGGGCACTAACAAACCCTAAGGCCCTCCCTGCAATGCACTAACCTATATTAATAATAGCATGGCTAGTTGTACTAAAGTCAAAACTGTTTTCAACCCGAATGTTGTACATTTAGCTGCGCTTGTGGCTCTTCGCCGACCCTGAGATGAAGAGTCTCGTGCTCTACATAACTGCATTACGACGAGCGAAACTCAAAATCAAACCGAGAAAGTGCCATCTCTTGCTTGCAGGTTCCATTGATAGTTGCACAGTTTTGCGGGGCTCCCGACTGGTGTTAACTGTTAACCCTCCTGCCTACTAGTCATGTGTTCAACAGTTGTGGCCCCGTACACTTTGTGTTTTGTTGTCGCCTTTTTAGGTTGCTTCACATTTAAATTCCCAAATCTTTCTCAGCAGTCTTCTTCCGTTTTTTATATAACTTCAATTTTGCTTGCTTCCATCAACAGGAGTGGATGTCTTTTTTTCGGTGGGGGATAGTGTTGTACATGTGGCTGTGCTTGTAGCTCTTTGTTGTACACGTGGCTGCGCGTGTAGCTCTTTGTTGTACATGCTGCTGCGTTTGCGTCTCTTTGTCGTACATGCTGCTGAACCGTGGTACACGCTGCTGCTCTGTCTTCGAATGATCTGTACATGCGGCTGCACCGTCTTCTGCCCCCTCCGCATGCACTCTTTCTCGTCTTGTCCCCGTTGTATACGCATTTGCTTGTCTTGTCTCCGTTGTATTCGTCCGGTTTCCGTCTTGTCTCCGTCGTCTTTGATCGTCTGCCGTCTTTGTCTCCCTTTTCAGTTCGGGACTGGTTGTATTACGCACAGGCACCAATTTCACTTCCACCGCCCCACTTTTCCTCGCGTCTTCACAATATATTCCTTTGTCTTGTCTCGTCTCAGTGTCAGTTGTCTCGTCGTCTCTTGAAAACAAGAAGAGAACTCGCTCTATAAACAAAAGTAACTTGGCCTTTAGTTGTGTGGCGCAATCTCATTGAGGAGCATACTTCGTCCCATAAGCTAGACGTATAAGCATCGCCCAAGTTGACGACATGAACATCGGACATGCCTGAAAATTTGGTGAATAACTGTTAGTTTGCGTATGCAGCGAAGAGACAGTATTTTAAAGGGGATGTTTCCGTAATCTCGTGCATATAAGACCATGGTCTTTATTATAATCGAGAGGTCTGCATTTTTGTTTTGATTTCAAGACCATGGTCATATAATTATGCGAGAGACAAACATCGCATCGACACAAACATGTGCAACAGTGAAAGTACGCATATCAATGCCAGTACAATGGAATTGTTCAGGAGGTCGCACGTGTCACCGACATGCACTCTCGTTTTGTGTTACATGTAACTGTGACTTTCGTTAGGGTTCACACATTTAAGTCACAGGCTTTGTCTTCACCTTCTTTCGCACCTGCTGATGGAGTTGTTGGCATGCAAGTGTTATAAGCTAGACGTTTTCACTGCAGTAGTGAGTTGGCTAGAGTAGGCTTTAGTGCTTACGAGTTCGGTGAAAGGTTTCAATCAATTGCGGCTTGGAGCCAGAATTTTCTAACAGAGTTCTCTTGGTAGTCGCGAGCTTGTCCTTTGTGTGGTTTGGGTGTGTGCCGAGGTAGGAGCACGCCTCTACAGAACAGGAATCATGATGAACCGCGTGTGGTTCTATGATTTTCATTCACTTATATGTGCAGGTTCTTATAAGCGAGAGTGCAATTATATTCGAAAATAAGAACATGTCCTTAAATGCATGAGATTACGGTAAGCCTAAAATCAAATTTACACCAGCTGCAGTCTTCAGGGTGCCGAGTCGAATGGTAAGGGGTACGATGGGCCATTTCCTGGCGCCAATGTTGCAAAAGAAGGATCCACGGGCGGAATAGGGCTTGAAAGTGATGACGTCAAAACGGTCGGGGAGTAGTAAGTTCACATCAGATTTCTACTTTTGGATCCTCTGAAGTGGAACTTTTCTATTACCTCAGTGTGTGGGTGCATAGCAATCCTCTCATGTCATATGCAGGTGTGACTTTTCTTCGTCACCAATTGTCATCCGACGCCCATTAGACTACCCAGTCAATTTCACAGGCTATATCCCCTTTGATATAGCCTGGATGCATGGATGCAGTGAATGGGATTTTCAGTCGTTGACCACTTCCTGGTGAGCTGATCTACTCACCTCCAACCGCTTTAGGAGCTGCATCTGCGCCTTGATCCTTGAAGGGTGGTGGTGTTCCTACGGATGTGGAAAGCCCGGCTTCCAGCCGAGTCTCAAGCGAACCGTGAAATTTAAAAAAAGAATATCCCCTTGCTGTTAGTATGACCCCTTGTAGCCATACAAGAACTCGATCCATGTGGGTCCAATTTTTGAATTTTTGAAATTGTTTCTATGCTGTGACGTAGCACTTTCAAGCCCTATTCGAACCCAGCACCCCTGTCTTTCCGGGACAGGGGTACCACCGTGGAGGTCGTCAGGCTCACAGTTCGAGTGAAGAACTTGGCGATCTCCACTATCAAATCGTGTCTTGGCAACTTGTAAAGGCTGCGGAACAAAAGCTGGCAGCGCTGGAGGCGAAAGTCAGTGAGGATGCAGACTCAATGTCATTGAGAGAGCGAGTCGTCATCAGATTCAGACCAAGAGTGAAGCTGGACTGCTTTGAAACGAGCTATGTGACATCTGTAAATAAATAATTATTATATCATATGCTGCTTTGTTATCCACTTTTGCAAAGCATGTTTGTAGCCGTAGGATGATTCGGACTGCACTGTAAAAATGCAACAAAGTTTTGCTTAACGGAGGAAGTAAAAACCCAGCGTGTATCACTGTATACTTCGCTGAAAACATGAAGAGCACAGCAAATTCATGTCGGGGCAACCTGTGGGAGCAAAAACGAAGAGTCCGTATGAGGCGTAATCTGTGCATTTCCCTGGGAAAAAAAACATGAAGAGCCCCGCGAATCCATTTCGGGCGCATTCTGAAAATTCCAAGAATGCGCAAGCATTCCTGCGCAAACTGCAGATTGCTTCCGCATTGTGGGAAATCTCAGATTGCGCAAATTCTCTGCAAGCTGCAGCAAGCTGTTTCGGCCATAAAGGCCTCAAAGGAGGCACCACAGACATTAAGATAGCTCGTCGCTCTAGCGCCAGAGTGCTCTACCCACGAAAGGTACCAGGCAATGCGTATGGCAGCAGCACTACGGCAGCCTGTGTGTGTGTATGTGTGTGTGTGAAATTTTCGCGGAGAGGAAGCAGATTTGTTAGCTCCTGGTTTTCTCTTTGTTGGCCTCCTCCACGGGGCGGCCTTGGCCTTCTGGTCAGGGTCGTCCCTGGGTATTGAGTGGCAGTAGGCTTTTCATGCCGTGCAGCCGGTTTCGCTCGCGCGGAAGGACATTCAGTGAGCTGACGACCAGGGCGGGTAATTATTTGTTGCCGTCACCGTCTTCTTGCGTCCTTTCCGCATCCTCCGCAGTGGCGTGGCGAGCCCTCGGATCGATCCCCAGCCTGAAACAATGCAGTGGCGTTCGGCAAAGCACGTGAATTCCTGGATGAGAAAGGAAACAGGTCACACTCGCAGCAATTTATTCCTGCGCGGTGTATCGCTGGAATTGTGGATTTGTCGTGTTGTTTGGACCTGAGTGGCCAGTTGTCGTGCGGCGATGGTGTAGTGATGTTAGCTTGCCGTGCACACTCCTCGTCGTTTCGTGAAAGTTCGTCTTGTGGAGCCCTTGTGGGACGTTCGGTGCCCACCCTCCAGTTCAAGATTGTGCTTTCCTGGTTTATGAAGGCCGAAGCAGTAAGCGTACAGACGTTGAACTGAACATCATGTTCCTTTTTCAGTCGTTGCATGTTATACTTATAGTGGACCTACAGCAGACTGTTCATCTGGTTTGTGATATTTCTTCCCTCTGTTTGTGAGTCCTTTTCCATCAATATGGCAGCTTGTTTTGATTTTCTTTTTTTTCAATTCATTTTGCTGTACTTCCTGTTTTGTTTTGCGCCACTGCCCCTCACCTTGCGCTCAGTTCTCTGAGTGGAGGGCGGCGTGACCCCACGGGGTAGCTGATTGATAGTAGTAGTAGTAGTAGTGTGTGCGTGTGTGTGTGTGTGTGTGTGTGTGTGTGTGTGTGTGTGTGTGCATATGTGTGCATGTGTATCTGTGTCTGTCTGTCTGTATCTGTTTACTCACACTGCTCTGTTGTCCAGAGATTGCCTTCACCGAAGATCCAGAGTAAGATGTGTGACCTTGCTGCACAGGTCTGCTGCCAGGGCGAGCGTACGGTGATCTCATATCAGAGTGTACTGCTGCGCCACTCGGTCCACTGAGGGAGGATGCTGTTGGCGTGTTACCATATTGTGACTGGTGTAGACTGCTGCCAGTCTTTGCTGGCGGTAGAGGAGGTTGTTGCGGCTGCTGCTGTTGTTGCAGCATCCCTGCCTTCCAGGAACCAGTGAACCCATCGGTCTGCTTCAAGGAGATCACATCATAAAGAACATAGCAAAGAAATTAAAGAACACATTGCCATCCCTCGTCAATGACATGGCGAAAGAGCACAGTGATTCAGAGACCCGAAAAGGGAAAAGATTTTCACTTGCACAAGAGTACTGCTACTGTAGCCCAGTATTCCAAACACACAAGCATGCCTAGCCAAATTCTGCATTGGCACACATCTACAATTTCTGCTGAATCCAACCAGCACAAGCCTGCATATGGAATCAATGCAAGATTGTTTATATGCACATATCAGGGGCGGATCCAGGAATTTTTCAGGGGGGGTTCAAATTTTTTTGAGTGCACAGAATTAAATTCGCTTCAAACTGTTTTCGGTTCGTTCACTACACCGGGAGTTGCAAAACTTTATTGTCACGGTAGCCCTTGCATTGCTTGGCCAATAAGACAAGGGTAATAATGCGTTTAGAGCCTTACAAAGTACAAAGCTACAGCACAGGCAGAAACTAAGGCCGTGACTGCAGCATTTTCCGAACTGACGGAAGGCGAAGTTCTCTGACTGTCCTCCGGCTGGGACTGCGTGTCGTCACATTCGCGTCGTACACGGCGGAACGAAGCCAAGATCAATGGCAACTGATCGGCCGCTCGCCTCTTTGGCAGACGTCGCGACATGGCAAACCACACGACAAACACAAACATGATCTTCGTACTGCGACGGAGAAAACCTACAGTCCAGCCAGCGCGAAATAAAACAAAACGACAAGGAAGGTAAGGAGGACAAGTGGCAGTTTCTCCACCTTTGCCTCCACCGCGACATGGCAAACTACACGACAAACACAAACATGATCTTCGTACTGCGACGGAGGAAACCTACAGTCCAGCCAGCGCGAAATAAAACAAAACGACAAGGAAGCTCGAAGGAGGACAAGTGGCAGTTTTTCCACCTTTTGCTCCACCACTTGAACTGTCGATCGTTTCAAGTCACATGATACGCGTACAGACCCTTCGATTCGAACGGTACGCGTACAACAGTCCCGACCACTGCATGCATGCAGTGACCTAGTACCTGCACTGCCTGTACGTGACTACTGCATGCAGGATGCATGCCAGTGAAGTCTACTGCCTGTACTGGCTACGCTGCATGTACGCTACACTTCGCTGGTTGCGCACGTGGATATCACAAAAGAATCGACTGGACCCATGGTCGAAATTATTTTAGGGGGTTCGTCCGAACCCCCTGAACCCCCCCTGTATCCGCCCCTGCATATGCACATTTATCACTCTTCTATATCGACCTCCAACATATATTGACCTTTGATAACTACCCACACTCATTAGTGATCACACCATCAACAGTATCAAATTCAAATATATTTTCTTTGACTCATAGCAGACTCAGCGGAGGACGTTCAGGTTGGTTGCAACCAACCTGAACGTCCTCCGCTGAGGATTTATTTTTTCTTTAACTCAATAAATACCACCGCACTTTTCCATGTAGCACTGCACAAGGAGTATTTTATAAACAGTATTTATTCGCCTTTAATAGTCGTTTCTCAAAAATGCGAAGACTCCACTGTAGTCATCCACTATATCCATACATTGTTAAAACAACACTCTCCAAACGGTCTCTGGGCTACTGCAGACAAAACACAGATTATATAAGTAACAAATACAAACATTTTGGCCAAAACAAATGTTTGTATATTTGGTCACGTACTAGTAATCTCTGTATGGTCTGCAGTAACTACATTCCTGCAGATGGGCCTTGCCCAAAAAATCAAATAATTTTAATATCTCTTTTTCTTTTAGTGACTGGTGTAGCCCAGAGACCGTTTGGAGAGTGTTGTGAAGATGTTTAATAGTGGTATTTCATAAACAGTCTTTATTGGCTTTGGAATGCTCTGCCCTTTGAAATGAAGTCTTGTAATAGGTCTTCTGCATTTAACGTCCATCTTGCCTGCCTTCTTAATGACGGGCCAGAATGTTCCCGGTTAAAACAGCTCCTTTTTGAAAATGTTTTCAATGAATGATGTGTCGCTTTGTTTTGCTTTAATCGGTGCTTTTCTCCGATGTCATGCAGTCGTACTTATTCAGCTTTTATTTCTTGTGTACTTGCATACTGGTATTAGTTTAGTCCCACAACCTGCGATAAAATGATCAGCTGTAGCACCTACTCCACTCTTATGTTTACGTATCTATGCCATTCGGATCTTGCCAAGTTGTACATTGTACTGAAGCACTATTGAGATACCGAATTCAAATAAATCAATACCAAAAATATGAGGTCTATCTCGATGTCTAGGAAACGACTTATCAGCGATATTCCCACCAAGGGCCTTAGCACAGTTTAAAGCCAGCTCAGTCGTAATTTTACTACTCTTGAAGACGCGTCGAGGGCCTTGGATTAGTTTACTGCCCGCTGAATATGCTCTTAACATGTGAGTACAAATTCCTGTATGCATTATAGTACGGCGCAGATAATGAATTCTGCATGAAATGTACGGTGTACTACAAAAAGCCACGCACTTCAGAAATGTGTACGGGTTTTGCCTCCCGTACTCTTTCATCTGTACGACTTTACTTTGTCTAGAGAATGAAGCTCGCAGTAACAGCCCAGCATTTCATTTGCCTCTATACTCCTTTTAGTAGTCCTCAGATGGTACTGAGTCACTAGAAGAAAATAATCATACCACACCAATTCTCTCTGCACACAAAACACAAAACTACCCAACAATTATAAGCATAAACAAGCACAATGCAAGTGGGATAATACACGTACAGTGAACTTTGCTTATAGCGACACTCGGCGAGGCATCAGAAAAGTGTCCTTACTCGCGAATTGTCGTTATGCCCAAAGTCCCATTATATGTATTACAGTTGGATGGGACTTTGCTCTGGGCATGGAAATTTCTGTCGTTATTCGCGAATTGTCGTTATATCCGCAGTCGTTATTAGCGAAGTTGACTGTATCCTCGTTCTAAAATAGTTGGTGCATGGCAAGGAGGGCCTTGTGGCTTGTTTGTGCCATTCAGGTTAGCCCTCGGGCCTACAGCCCTAAGGCTAACCTGTCGGGCACTAACAAACCCTAAGGCCCTCCCTGAAATGCACTAACCTATATTAATAATAGCATGGCTAGTTGTACTAAAGTCAAAACTGTTTTCAACCCGAATGTTGTACATTTAGCTGCGCTTGTGGCTCTTCGCCGACCCTGAGATGAAGAGTCTCGTGCTCTACATAACTGCATTACGACGAGCGAAACTCAAAATCAAACCGAGAAAGTGCCATCTCTTGCTTGCAGGTTCCATTGATAGTTGCACAGTTTTGCGGGGCTCCCGACTGGTGTTAACTGTTAACCCTCCTGGCCTACTAGTCATGTGTTCAACAGTTGTGGCCCCGTACACTTTGTGCTTTGTTGTCGCCTTTTAATGTTGCTTCACATTTAAATTCCCAAATCTTTCTCAGCAGTCTTCTTCCGTTTTTTATATAACTTCAATTTTGCTTGCTTCCATCAACAGGAGTGGATGTCTTTTTTTCGGTGGGGGATAGTGTTGTACATGTGGCTGTGCTTGTAGCTCTTTGTTGTACACGTGGCTGCGCGTGTAGCTCTTTGTTGTACATGCTGCTGCGTTTGCGTCTCTTTGTCGTACATGCTGCTGAACCGTGGTACACGCTGCTGCTCTGTCTTCGAATGATCTGTACATGCGGCTGCACCGTCTTCTGTCCCCTCCGCATGCACTCTTTCTCGTCTTGTCCCCGTTGTATACGCATTTTCTTGTCTTGTCTCCGTTGTATTCGTCCGGTTTCCGTCTTGTCTCCGTCGTCTTTGATCGTCTGCCGTCTCCCTTTTCAGTTCGGGACTGGTTGTATTACGCACAGGCACCAATTTCACTTCCACCGCCCCACTTTTCCTCGCGTCTTCACAATATGTTCCTTTGTCTTGTCTCGTCTCAGTGTCAGTTGTCTCGTCGTCTCTTGAAAACAAGAAGAGAAAACTCGCTCTATAAACTAAAGTAACTTGGCCTTTTGTTGTGTGGCGCGATCTCATTGAGGAGAATACTTCGTCCCATAACCTAGACGTATAAGCATCGCCCAAGTTGACGACATGAACATCGGACATGCCTGAAAATTTGGTGAATAACTGTTAGTTTGCGTATGCAGCGAAGAGACAGTATTTTAAAGGGGATGTTTCCGTAATCTCGTGCATATAAGACCATTGTCTTTATTAGAATCGAGAGGTCTGCATTTTTGTTTTGATTACAAGACCATGGTCATATAATTATGCGAGAGACAAACATCGCATCGACACAAACATGTGCAACAGTGAAAGTACGCATATCAATGCCAGTACAATGGAATCATGATGAACCGCGTGTGGTTCTATGATTTTCATTCACTTATATGTGCAGGTTCTTATAAGCGAGAGTGCTATTATATTCGAAAATAAGAACATGTCCTCAAATGCATGAGATTACGGTAAGCCTAAAATCAAATTTACACCAGTTGCAGTCTTCAGGGTGCCGAGTCGAATGGTAAGGGGTACGATGGGCCATTTCCTGGCGCCAATGTTGCAAAAGAAGGATCCACGGGCGGAATAGGGCTTGAAAGTGATGACGTCAAAACGGTCGGGGAGTAGTAAGTTCACATCAGATTTCTACTTTTGGATCCTCTAAAGTGTAACTTTTCTATTACCTCAGTGTGTGGGTGCATAGCAATCCACTCATGTCGTATGCAGGTGTGACTTTTCTTCGTCACCAATTGTCATCCGACGCCCATTAGAAAACCCAGTCAATTTCACAGACTATATCCCCTTTGATATAGCCTGGATGCATGGATGCAGTGAATGGGAGTTTCGGTCTTTGGCCACTTGCTGGTGAGCTGATCTACTCACCTCCCACCGCTTTAGGAGCTGCATCTGCGCCTTGATCCTTGAAGGGTGGGGGTGTTCCTACGGATGTGGAAAGTCCGGCTTCCAGCCGAGTCTCAAGCGAACCGTGAAATTTAAAAAAAGAATATCCCCTTGCTGTGAGTATGACCGCTTGTATCCATACAAGAACTCGATCCATGTGGGTCCAATTTTTGAATTTTTGAAATTGCTTCTATGCTGTGACGTAGCACTTTCAAGCCCTATTCGAACCCAGCACCCCTGTCTAAGTTTCCGGGACAGGGGTGCCACCGTGGAGGTCGTCAGGCTCACAGTTCCAGTGAAGAACTTGGCGATCTCCACTATCAAATCGTGTCTTGGCAACTTGTAAAGGCTGCGGAACAAAAGCTGGCAGCGCTGGAGGCAAAAGTCAGTGAGGATGCAGACTCGATGTCATTGAGAGAGTGAGTCGTCATCAGATTCAGACCAAGAGTGAAGCTGGACTGTTTTGAAACGAGCTGTGTGACATCTGTAAATAAATATCATATGCTGCTTTGTTATCCACTTTTGCAAAGCATGTTTGTAGCCGTAGGATGATTCGGACTGAACTGTAAAAATGCAACAAAGTTTTGCTTAACGGAGGAAGTAAAAACCCAGCGTGTATCACTGTATACTTCGCTGAAAACATGAAGAGCACAGCAAATTCATGTCGGGGCAACCTGTGGGAGCAAACACGAAAAGAGTCCGTATAAGGCGTAATCTGTGCATTTCCCTGAAAAAAAAACATGAAAAGCCCCGCGAATCCATTTCGGGCGCATTCTGAAAATTCCCAGAATGCGCAAGCATGCCTGCGCAAACTGCAGATTGCTTCCGCATTGTGGGAAATCTCAGATTTCGCAAATTCTCTGCAAGCTGCAGCAAGCTGTTTCGGCCATAAAGGCCTCAAAGGAGGCACCACAGACATTAAGATAGCTCGTCGCTCTAGCGCCAGAGTGCTCTACCCAAGAAAGGTACCAGGCAATGCGTAATGCAGCAGCACTACGGAAGCCTGTGTGTGTGTGTGTGTGTGTAAATGTGTATGTGTATCTGTGTCTGTGTGTGTGTGTAAACGTGTGTATGCGTATCTGTGTCTCTGTGTGTCTGTCTGTGTGTGTCTGTCTGTCTGTATCTGTTTACTCACACTATTCTGTTGTCCAGACAGTGCCTTCACCGGAGATCCAGAGTAAGATGTGTGACCTTGCTGCACAGGTCTGCTGCCAGGGCGAGCGTACGGCGATCTCATATCAGAGTATACTGCTGCGCCACTCGGTCCACTGAGGGAGGATGCTGTTGGCGTGTTACCATATTGTGACTGGTGTAGACTGCTGCCAGTCCTTGCTGGCGGTAGAGGAGGTTGTTGCTGCTGCTGCTGTTGTTGCGGCTGCTGCTGTTGTTGCGGCTGCTGCTGTTGTTGCAACATCCCTGTCATCCAGGAACCAGTGAACCCATGGGCCTGCTTCAAGGAGATCACATTATAAAGAACGTAGCAAAGAAATTAAAGAACACATTGCCAGCCCTCGTCAATGACATGGCGAAAGAACACAGTGATTCAGAGACCCGAAAAGGGAAATGATTTTCACTTGCACAAGAGTACTGCTACTGTAGCCCAGTATTCCAAACACACAAACATGCCTAGCTATAGTCTCCTTTCGAACACATCTACAATTTCTGCTCAATCCAACCATCACAAGCCTCCATATGGAATCAATGCAAGATTGTGTATATGCACATATGCACATATAGTTAGTGCATGGCAGGGCTTCGCCGACCCTGAGATGAAGAGCCTCATGCTCTACATAACTGCATTACGACGAGCTAAACTCAAAATCAAACCGAGAAAGTGCCATCTCTTGCTTGCAGGTTCCATTGATAGTTGCACAGTTTTGCGGGGCTCCCGACTGGTGTTAACTGTTAACCCTCCTGGACTACTAGTCATGTGTTCAACAGTTGTGGCCCCGTACACTTTGTCTTTTGTTGTCGCCCTTTTATGTTGCTTCACATTTAAATTCCCACGTCTTTCTCAGCAGTCTTCTTCCGTTTTGTTTAATAACTTCAATTTTGTTTGCTTCCATCTACAGGAGTGGATATCTTTTTTTCGATATGGGATAGTGTTGTACATGTGGCTGCGCTTGTAGCTCTTCGTTGTGCACGTGGCTGCGCGTGTAGCTCTTTGTTGTACATGCTGCTGCGTTTGTGTCTCTTTGTTGTACATGCTGCTGACCTGTGGTACACGCTGCTGGCTGTCTTCGAATAATCTGTACATGCGGCTGCACCGTCCGTATGCACTCTTTCTCGTCTTGTCCCCGTTGTATACGCATTTTCTCGTCTTGTCTCCGTTGTATTCGTCCGGTTTCCGTCTTGTCTCTTGTCTCTTAATCGTCTGCCGTCTTTGTCTCCCTTTTCAGTTCGGGACTGGTTGTATTACGCACAGGCACCAATTTCACTCCCACCGCCCCACTTTTCCTCGCGTCTTCACAATAATATTCCCTTGTCTTGCCTTGTCTCAGTGTCAGTTGTCTCGTCGTCTCATCAAAGCAAGAAGAGAAATCTCGCTCTATAAACTAAAGTAACTTGGCCTTTTGTTGTATGGCGCGGTCTCGTTGAGCAGAATACTTCGTCCCATAAGCTAGACGTATAAGCATCGCCCAAGTTGACGATATGAACATCGGACATGCCTGAAAATTTGGTGAATAACTGTTAGTTTGCGTATGCAGCGAAGAGACAGTATTATAAAGGAGACTTTACCGTAATCTCGTGCATATAAGACCATGGTCTTTATTAGAATCGAGAGGTCTGCATTTTTGTTTTGATTACAAGACCATGGTCATATAATTATGAGAGAGACAAACATCGCATCGACACAAACATGTGCAACAGTGAAAGTACGCATATCAATGCCCGTACAATGGAATCATGATGAACCACGTGTGGTTCTGTGATTTTCATTCATGTATATGTGCACGTTCTTATAAGCGAAAGTGCTCTTATCCCTTAATTTGCTGGCCAAAAATCCTATATATAGGATTTGGAAATGTGTGCCTTTTATGCCTTTGTTATTGGTCATTACAACCAATAATAACGGCATAATGGTTTTCATAGAAGTTGTAAATGGGCCAGTGCATGCGAAAACGTGTCTTCGGGGAAACCTATTTCTTTCAGAAGTTTGAGAAAATCGCTCGGAAAGAAGAGTTATATTTTTTTGTGGCTCGATCGCGGATCTTGTCTACATTACATCCGTAATCGATCTCAAGACGACAAGAGAAGCGACAAGCGATCGACTTGCAGCAATCATCATGGACGTGGCGGCGCAGGAGGATTTGGAAGTAGTACTTGAGGAAGGGCCTCTCAGTAGACACACTCGTGGCAAACGCCGAGCAGCACGTCAGTTGAGCTGTACCGCTCGCGTGACTATCGTCGGCGCGTCCTAAGAGATCGACAAGGTTTACTATCGAGGAGGAAGACGACAATTTATTTGGCGAGTCGAGAGTCGGAGCAGTCGGCAACTAGCAGCTGTACTGCTCACACTGACTCTGACGAAGCCCCAACTACGCGTCCGGGAGTGAAAGACTCCCGCGTTGAGGTTGAAGGCGAGTCGAGAGCGGATGAATTAGGTGGAGATTCTGTCGACTCTGCAAGCGACGATGAGCAGGAAGCGCTTCAGAGCATTGCCGCTGTGAACTCGCTGATTCTTGAAGGCTTTGGCTGCATTCGGAACTACCATTTCAGAAGCTTCACGTCGAGCGCAATCCTCCATTACGACGACTAAATCTCGGCGATGAAATCGAAGGACCTCGTCATTTTTTATATTGGTGTGCTGGCTGCGCTGCACGCATGACGATCCTGTCGACTGTCGTGCATCAGTCGACAGCTTCCGCAACGGAACGGACGTGCATCACGTTTGGATAAACTGTTATGGGATACATCGTGTGTGGAACCGCGTTTATGCAGCTCCATGTGGTTGGCAGAACATGAGTGTGTACAAGTGGACAAGAAGAACAATAGCTGTCACCCTGGTGCACATGAAAATCTGGCAATGTGCCTTGGAATAATTTAGTGCAGAAGTGGGAGACAGAGCGCAGCAGTTTATTCTGAACTACAGCTTAGTGTTCAGTCTCCCTCTGTCTGCTGCACCAAGAGGGAGATGTGAGGAATCTCCCATAAACTTACCTACATCTGTCGCCTACAAATTTGTCCTTTCGGAACATGCAGTCTGGTGAAGCGCAAACCCTGGGTTACCGTATATTTGTTGTATCTGTGGACTAAGAAGTTCAAGTCCATCGAGTTCATGACGCGACGAATGGATGTGTGCAACAAGTGTGAGCTGCTCCGGGACGATATTCGTTCTCCTCGTGCATAGGATGAAAAGAATTCTGCAACAGAACCACTCCGTGACCATTGTTGTCTTTGCACAAAAATAACGCGAGTTCTTGTTAGCTCAACGCCGCAAGAACTTGCTGGACAATGTTGCCCGGTTTTGACCGGAGAACAAGGCAGCCTTCATTGAATGTCTTGGCCAATGCTAGAGGCTGATACGCAAAACTGTTGCTGCTTTCAGCGACACTGTAGATGATACATTATACAAGGCATATTCTAACTGAGTTGGACAATGCCATAGAAATCATGTTCTCTATGTACATTCAAATGTGATATCCAACTTTATCTTCCACAGAGGTGTTCTCTAGACCCCTGTGATTGATTTTCAAGAAAGAAAAAAATTTCCAAAAATTTGCCCTTAGACACGGTATTGCATGCACTGGCCCAAATATGTTTGAGGCATGAATGTTTACATTTTAGATTCATAGGGCGAAAATATTTCTGATGAATACCCATTTTCAGCAAGAATTGGAAATTTGAGCATAATTGTTCAGCTGCTGTCATGGATAGGACTGAAGCAGTGAATGTGCAGAAGAACATTGCAGGGGTGGCACGGGGTGGTTTCATGACGACATATCGCACATGCCGTCATGAAACTACCAGTTTTAAGGATAAAACAAGGTCCAATAAAATCTCAAATCCTAGATATGGGATTCGAAAAATAGGGCACAGGCCTTAGTAATATTGGGCAAGGAGATGAGCCTGAGATGTTAGTATTTGAAAAAACTATCTTATTCAACTCTCGATATATACTAAGACCTAGCAAGAAAGAATTGGTCACATACTTTTTGCTATTCTCATGCCACACCCATTTTGAGTTGAAAAATATGACCAAAATCCTATATATAGGATTTAGCAAATTAAGAGATATTCGAAAATAAGAACATGTCCTTAAATGCATGAGATTACGGTAAGCCTAAAATCAAATTTCACCAGTTGCAGTCTTCAAGGTGCTGAGTCGAATGGTAAGGGGTACGATAGGCCATTTCCTGGCGCCAATGTTGCAAAAGAAAGATCCACGGGCGGAATAGGGCTTGAAAGTGATGACGTCAAAACGGTCAGGGAGTAGTAAGTTCACGTCAGATTTCTACTTTTGGATCCTCTAAAGTGTAACTTTTCTATAACCTCAGTGTGTGGGTGTATAGTAACCCACTCATGTCGTATGCAGGTGTGACTCTTCTTCGTCACCAATTGTCATCCGACGCCCATTAGACAACCCAGTCAATTTCACAGGCTATATCTCTTTGCTGTGAGTATGACCGCTTGTATCCATACAAGAACTCGATCCATGTGGGTCCAATTTTTGAAATTGTTTCTATGCTGTGACGTAGCACTTTCAAGCCCTATTCGAACCCAGCCCCCCTGTCTTTCCGGGACAGTGCCCTACCGATTAGGCTTTAGACTAAGAGGATCACACACACCCGTGGGTCCTTCTTGCTACAAAACTCACCGGTGTTGTCATTGAGCCACTGCCAGTGATATTATTAGTGGGCTGCGTTAAAGCATCGGCAGAATTACCACCACTCGCCAACGTGCCAACCAGAGCTTGACTTGGGTCCATGCTTGTCCGGGAAGGCCATTGCTGCTGTTGCTGCTGATGGCGTTGCTGGTTCGCTGGCTGTGGCTGCTCCTGGGGTTGCTCCCGGGATTCAGGCTGGGACAGCAGCGAGTCGAAGACACTGGAGACGGGGGACTGGAGCGTTGACGTGGCGATTTGACTTTGGTCTTGCGACACCTTCGAACACAGCGGCGGATCGCTAGGCCGGGCCGGAAGTCTCTACAAGGAACAGAGAGATCACCAATAACAGGATTCAACACAATAAATGATGCTAGTTGAGCATTCATATCATCATGCACATATTTTGCAAGAGTTAAATGAAAGAATATTTTCAGAAAAATATTCACCATGCACATAGAGACCTGGAGTACATATTTAAACGGTTCCAACTAGTGGATATTTAGGTAACACTTACCGTATCATTATTATCAGACATATCACAAAAATCATTTAGGTCCTTGCAATTAAGGATAACAAGACATCACAACTTGGAATTTTTTGCCCAGCTGGCAACCAAAAGGTGACTAAAAAGATAGAAAATGCCTGCAGTATCCCATTTTATACAGTAAACTGGTCCAGTATGGCGCCAGGCCTAAGCAGCAAGTTACTAAACGTGAACAGGTAGGTGAGAACCTAGGCCAGGGGTGGGGGGATCGGTGCTAGCTTGTGAATGCATCTGCTGGTATGGTGCTACTCAAAAGTGTTAAAATAATTGGTGTAAAATGGAGGGTAGTAGAGGAGGCGCAGGTTACACAGCTAGGTTGTGCGAGCACACGCTTACTTTCACCTTTTACTGCTAGCTTACAATGTGCTGCAACATGTGATGATACTGAAGTGTGATAGCAGCAGCACTTTGCTCATGTGGAAACATTTGGAGACAAGCTCTATCTTACTACTGGTGATATTATGCCTGTTGTGCTCGCACCCCCCCCTTCTCCTCCTCTCCCTGACTGTGGTATCTGCGCCTCTTTCTAACTCTCCAGTTAGCACCAATTATTTTAGCACTTCTGAGCAGTGAAAGATAGAGATCTGATTTTCTGTAGCATGTGCTGCAGAGAGTTCGTGTTTATTCATTATTCGTTCATCACTTCGACTAGCCTGCATCCAGTAGTTACTGACTTACTTCTGTGGCTTTCAGGTTCACCCATCGCTATGTCTTCCACGTACTCTGGTTTGCTCAAAGTGTAAGGCCAGACTTACAGTACTTTGACGTAATTTCCGTAAATGTATCACCATGGCATCCTCTGCTAGTCAACAATCGTTCCATTCCTTTTTCCTCATACTATAGTCATAGTAAAATATTACACTGCTAGCCGTAAAAATCTCAGGACACATAGACGCCTGTTTCTGATGCGACTTTGGAATAAAAGTACGACGACAACAACAATAACTTGAGAGAGAGGCAAGGGAATTTGCCGAAATGCGAAAAGGGAAAGGCAGCAGGGGGGGGGGGGGGGAGCCAGATTCTCAATCTTTTGCCTTTTCTGCGACACGCCATGCAGAGCAACGACTGCGTGCTCGCTCTTCCATGTACGTGCTTGCTGAGTCTTACACAAAGCGCCTGAGGACAGTGGCTGAGTCAGTGAGTGAGGTATCGAAGCAAGTACTATTATACTAGTAGCTAGTCTGTAGTCACATGGAAAGCCACTAGTAGGTCTACTAGTAGTACAGTGGCCTGCTTTTGCGCAAAGCCTACATCACATTTCCAGGAAGCTAGCGCTTACAGTGCTTGCAAGTGAAATCCGACCCCCTACCGTCTATTACGAATCGCTAACGCGGCTAGCGCACCGCTAGCGGGGGGGGGGGGGTCGGATTTCAGTTGACAGCACTGTAGGACCTTGGCAGGACGCAGGACGTCTCTCAAATCTGGACTGTCCAGACAAGGTCGGGACGGTTCCCGGGTACCGGGTTGGACAGTATTCTGGAACTATTAGTATTACTACTAGTGAGTATTACTCCGTTTTACTCGGGTGCTACTACTCTAGATTGGCAGCGTTCGGATGGAGATTTTGTTCCTCCGCAGTTTTTCTAATTCTTTTATCCACTATCCCAGTCAACCGGTTACAGTCGTCCCTCTCTAATCCGGCACTTGTTTATCCGGAACCCTTGCCAACCGGCGCACTTCCTGACGAAACCGATTTTTTTCGTTCAATTCCTACATCTTAATCCGGCACTTGAATTCCGCCTCCGGCAGTGACTTTTTGAAACGAATCGCTCAAACTGCACGTAGTTTGATTTCATAATCCGGCAGTCGTAAATCGCGTACCGTACAGATGCACTCCTTGCCAGGCCAGGCTAGGCCAGTCTGGTCAATGTTGTCCAGGACTCCAGGAGACAACGGCAGTCAACCATACTTTCTTTTAGCAAGGAGTAGATGCCTACGACTCGTAGTGTCCTGCCAATTTTCAGGTGTGTGTGTGTGTGTGTGTGTGTGTGTGTGTGTGTGTGTGTGTGTGTGTGTGTGTGTGTGTGTGTGTGCGTGTGTGTGCAAGAGTACATGTGAACATGTTCTCTGTTTTACTTTATCACTTTATCACTGTGTATATTTCCGGAGAACAATTGAGAATATAAAGCCGTGCACCAAATACTTGGGTCGACACGGAAAAACCCTGCGTTTTGACGTACATATGATACATGCATGCAATTGGGTAGGGCCGGGTCAGAGGGCAGGATTTCTTAATCCAGCACCCTCGTTAATCCAGCAGAAAACGCCGTAGCAAAAGGTGCCGGATTAGAGAGGGAGGACTGTATTAACCTACTTCATTACTTTCTTCTAGGCTTCAGGAGTCAGCCCCAGTAGTTTTCAACGATGTGGAGTTGTCCAGTCCTCTATTCCTCCCTCCACTCCAGCTGGTTTCTTGTTATCTGGCGAACCGGCCATTGTGCCGTGGTTTCGGGTCGTTTTCGGCGCCTTCGCCTTGGGCCTTGGATGAGCTGGCATGCAGTGTTGTGCTTTGCGGCTGGGTGCTATCCCGCGTGGCCTGTGACGACTGACGTGCGCTGCGACCTACTCTTCACACCTCACGTCTCTTCGCGCCTTCTTCTGGCCGTGCCCGTGTATGCACTGTCACTTAAAGTCTTTAGTCAACTGGATGCGGTGCACCGGTGGTAATCGGCAGTGGGGATGTCGCAGGTTCATGGCACTCGCCCATGTTGCTTATGTAGCAGGGGCACCTGTGACCTGTCACTCCTGCTCTTGTGCTGCTGCGGGCAGGTGCTGTGGTCCTGGTCAAGATAATCGTTGTCGAAATTTTGGCAATTCTGATCTTCGAACTACAACAATAATTATTATTGTTGGTGATGCTCATGTGCAATCTGCGCCTCCTGGCTGGGTTCCCCGGAATGTGGGGTCACGGAGTGCTGGAGGCTCGTGTGCTGGAACGGACGTGCCATGCACTCACCCATCGTCTGATTTGAGATCGAACTATCATAACCCAACATAATGCGTCTAACAACCAGATGAGAGTGGGCGATGTATCTGGTGTTGCTGTTCAGGCGGCTGATTCTGTGCATCGCCCTACCCATGATTTGTCAATGCCTGCTGAGTCTGCTAGTCGTGACTCTGCTTCCGTCGTGGCAGCGCCGTCTGTGGTGGATTCTCCTCCTATGGCGCCTGACGATTTGCTCCCACGGCAACCAGCATCCCGTCATGACATGGTGTCTGGTGCCGATGTGCTCCGTGTGACGTTGCCCCCGGAGACGTGTTGCAACCTGGCATCCCAGTCCCTCGGTTCTGCTCTAGGTTTGGCTTCTTCGCCCTCTCTCACATCAAGCTGGAATGAACGGCGGATTGATTCAGAATACCTATGATGAACTTGTTTATTTTCGCCCCAATGCTTCCCAAGTACCAACAGGAGGTGTGGGTAACTCTTTCGTGACATAACTAACAACTTACCTATCCGGTTTCGGTCGTGCCAGGCCTTACGAAGGAATTGCTATAAAGGTCGCCATGGTATATCAACAGCTCTTGTTACAGAAACCATGTGGCGTGAGGCCTGACTCTGCAGCAGCATGTTTATAACGTCGTATGGAGCTATGGAACCGGGGCGAGGCTCGGGAGCTCCTTCACGAGTGCAGAACAATCCACCAGCAGCGGGATGATTGGGCAAAAAGAACTCCTCATTCCAATATGAATGATACTGCCAGGGATTTTGCATCGAGCGTGACATCAGGCAAACTCAAGTCGGCTTGGCGAATGCTGGATAGTAACGAGCGGGGAGGTGTACTGCGGCTTGACGACGAAATTGATGGTGAAACGATGCGTGATATTCTGAAGGGTAAACACCCGGAGGCAGCACCTATCCAGCCCGGATCTGTACCTGATGGTGCCCCGCCACAGCCCCCACATCCAATTCTATTTGCAGCCATAACAAGAGATAGCATTCGACGAACTGCTCTGAGGGTCGAGGGAGCTGCTGGACCGTCTGGAGTGGATGCTGATATCTGGCGGCGTATGCTCACTTCGTTCGGTCAGGCATATGATGGTTTATGTGATGCTGTCGCCGTGTGTGCCATTCGCATCGCTACCGCTTATGTTGATCCAGTCAGTTAAGAAGCCTACACCGCTTGCAGGCTCATACCTCTGGACAAAAATCCAGCTGCGAGGCCCATCGGGATAGGTGAGGTAATGCCACGCATAATCGGGAAAGCGATTATGGGTGTCCTTGGCAATAAAATCCAGGAAGTCGCAGGTTCTATACAGCTTTGTGCCGGTCAGGAATGCGGTGTCAAGGCCGCAATTCATGTAACGTGTGGTGTCTTTCAATCGTCGGAAGTTGAGGGAATTTTGCTGGCTAATGCATCAAATGCATTTAATAGACTGAATCGCGGATGCTGTCTGTTAGGTACCTCCACCTGTACTACTTCAGTACGTCATACTCACCTTTCGTTCCGTAGGCCTGGGGAGCTACTTGCGCGCCCATGTTTGCCATAGCTACCCAGGCCCTTTATATTGCGTTGTTTCTCAGTCGAGCTCTCTCTCTCTTTAATAAGCTCGCTCTCGTCAGATTATCTCTTTCTCACTCTTCAATGTAGTCGTTCCGTTCGTCCTGGTCTCTTGTCTCGTCGTCTATAATAAATGTCATTCCTTATAACTTGTTCCCGTAACTTGTTCCCGTTGTCCGTTGTAATGTCTGGAGAAGATGTCGTCAGTCGTCCTTCTTCGGACTCAACATGTCTACAAAATATACGTCATTCATGCCCTTCTCTCTCTACCGCTGTCATCAACACATACCGTATTCCCGCCCGTCTGTATGTTGATGGTGAGACTGTGCACTCATCAGAATGTATCGCGCAGGGAGATCTCTTATCAATGGCCTTGTATGGGCTGGGGGTGCTGCCGTTGATTGAGGGCATCTCAATGGCTGACATCATCCAAACATGGTTTGCGGATGATTCTTCCGGAGCAGGCCGATTGCGGGCAGTTCGTGCGTGGTGGGACTCTCTGAGCAGCCTTGGGGAAGCTTACGGGTACCATTTGAATCCAACCAAGTCGATACTTCTGGTGAAGCCAGACAGGTATCATGAGACGCTTGATCTCTTCGCTGACACAGCCGTTCAGGTGAGGATGGATGGCTGTCGTCATCTTGGCGTAGCCCTCGGCACTGCTCCGTTCATCGAGGAATACCTGGTTGACAGGCTGAGTGGATTCCTAGGGCAGTTGAACAAGTTGTGTGAGTTTGCTGAGTCGCAGCCGCAGGCAGCCAACCATGCTTTGGTGAATGGGCTGCAGAGTAAATGGACGTTTCTTTGCCGGACGGTGGAGGGTGCTGCAGAAGCCCTCAAGCCGTTGGAGGAGGCTACTCATCACAAGCTCCTCCCAATGGTGACTGGATGCCACCCTAATGAAATGGAGAGAGAAATGGTTTCCTTTCCTTGCCGCCATGGTGGCTTGAGAATTGTAGTCCCCACCACTCTCAACCACCAGTACACAACTTCGAAGACCATTACAGCGCCTCTGGTGGAACGCATCTGTTCTCAGGCTCCCCTTGGCGACTCGTTGGATTGTGTTCGTTCCGCGAAGCGCAAGTTGTCGGCAGCGAACAGACGTTCTATGAAGAGCAATGTGCTTGATTTCCTTGCGGCGGCACCGGCAGAACTCTCCTATTCTGGCAAATTGGCCTCCCAGCCAGGAGCGTCCAGTTGGCTGACGTGCCGACCGATGAAGCACCAAGGATTCGCTCTGACCAAGGGTGAGTTCCGAGACGGCATTGCCCTTCGGTATGGCTGGCCATTGACTGGTCTTCCCAGTAACTGTGCCACGCCTTATCTTGCCCAAAGGGTGGCTTTCCAACATTGCGCCACAATGAGGTACGTGACGTCACCGCCAGCATGCTCCGGAGAGTGGCACAATTTTCCGTTGCGGTGGAGCCTCATCTTCAGCCAGTCACTGGTGAGCGGTTTCGCCATCGGACGGCAATATCAACTGACCAGGCACGGCTTGACATTGTGGCTGGCGGGGTGTGGGGCGGACGGTTTGAACGCTGCTTTTTTGATGTAAGTACATGTATATTCAACCCATATGCAGCTTCGAACCGGTCGGCCCACATCCAATCTGCCTTCAACAAGCACGAAGCTGAGAAGCGACGCCATTATGCTGAACGAGTGCGAGAGGTGGAGATGTCGGGTTTCACTCTGGTCATACCTGAAGTGGCGTCGTCAGATTCTGTCCTTGCGTATTTTCATCATGTCTTTTACCAGTTTCCGTCTTTGCTAATTCGTTTCAAATCCAATGTATCTCTTAGTTGTGGTCACCCATCCTCTATAGTTTTACCTCGTTCTGGCGCCCATTTCCTGAAATCCCCTCTCTTCAGATTATCTGTGGAATGGAACAAACTTCCAGAACACATTCGCTCTTCTCTCGTCGATTTCTTTCCTGCTTTTATACCTCGATATTTAGGTACTTTTTTCCCTTCTTCCCATGCTTCATCTTCCCCTCTCCTCTCCCCCATTTCCCCATTTTTCTTCATCTATTTATGTAGGAGACTTCCATGATGAGCATCCATTTGCTTTTGGAGAATTCTTTTAAATAAATACAATACAAATACAACACTCCACTTGTCCTGGCAACAACTGGTGGTATGGGCAGTGCTGCTATTGCGTTCTATCGGCGACTTGCTGTCATTATGGAGGAGCGTGGATCGGTTGGGTATCATACCCAAATCTCGCTTATCCAGAGCCTTTCCTTTACTGCGTGCTAACATCATGTGTCTGAGGGGGGGGGGGGGGCGCTCACCATTTCCCGGGCATAGGGGGATGGATGACGCCTCTCCAGATGTTCCTGTTGCCGAAGCCCCCCCCCCCCCCCTTGTTGGCAACTAGCTAACACGGGTAACGGATACCGACTGATCAACAGAGACCATCTTAAAAATGGAGTTGTCATTGTGTGCAGATTGTAAAGTTTCATTTTCTTTTTATTTAATTTTTTTAAACACACGGCGAGGAGACAATAATTTGATAACCGTAATCAATAAAATTAGCTGAACCGACATTTGTGTACTTTATTCATGCAATGTAAAAACGGTGGAGACGATGTGCAATAAAACAATCATGTTTGCTCATTTCTCGCTTTGATTGTTAAAATTCACACTTGTAAATTTCACTGCTTTTGTTCTTAGTGTTATTTCTCTAACTTAGATTTTCTATAATAGTTCAATTTTTGTTTCAGTGTCCTTTAGTACAACGACGATTCCTGATGAGTGTTGTACGAACTTGTTTGAATCCATATTTTTTTCTCTACACCATTTCTTCATATTTTCATCGTTTTATTGCACATCGTCTCCACCGTTTTTACATTGCATGAATAAAGTACACAAATGTCGGTTCAGTTAATTTTATTGATTGCGGTTAATTATTTTGTTTTGTTTTGCTTTGTAGTTGTTGCGTCAGGCCAGTGAAATCATGTTCTGTGATTGCCCGAATAAGAGGCTTAAAAAATATTACTTGGGTGCATGCATGCTCTTTGCCTTTGGCTTGGGTGCACACGGGAGACACGTTCCAGTTACTCATACTCGGCCAATACCGCTGTTCATCCAGCCCTTGCCGCTATCCATATGAAAAAGCCGAGTACTGTAAAAGAAAGAGGTGAAACCGGGGTCTTTTACGAGGTTTCTATTTTCTTATAGTACGCAAGAGAGATTGGAAGCTGTGTCACAACTCTTGAGTTTTACGTATTACTACTAGCGTCGCTCGTACGATCATCTGGCAACTGATGGCAACTGATGACTTTATATTTTCTTTTATTGACTTGGTTTGGTTCTGTCCTAGATCGTATAATAATTTTACGAGCATTCATTGCTTCGTCACGTCATGATGGAGCAGCGTAGACCTATGCGAAGGCTAGCCATTGCAAGCTTGCTTTGGCCATGCCAACGCGGAAAAGCCTATAATTATAATATTTATCACTCCCTTAGTGTTGACTCCCATAGATTTTTGCCATACCTAAGCAGTCAAATATTCCTGCATATTTCATTCCTTAGGGCTACATGTATATTGACCGCTTATATTTGACTCCTTTTTAGCTATTGAACACAGGCATTGGCTAGTCGTCAAAAATCTAATATCGACTTCGTACTTGGTCAGTATAGGAAATAAAAGACCTCGTAAAAGACCTCAGCTTCGTCTCGGTCTTTTACTCGGCTTTTATTTCCTATATTGACCTCGTACTCAGTCAATATTAGATACTGATCAGTACGAAGGCAGCGAGGTTCGCCCCCTTGCCGGTCACTGGGGCCTGGCACATGCAAAACTTCCTAAGCCGGTTGTGTCTCTCAATACAATTGAATTGCATAGCCGGTGGTAACGCGGAAGTGCGAATTTTACTTTTTTTTAACAAAGTCAATACTAGATTGTTGTCATGACAACCCAAACCATGTCTTTTGATCCCTAAAAAGGAGTCAAATACAAACAGTCAATATAGCCCTAGCATGAGGAGTGAAATATGAAGAATATTTACAGGGCACATTTCTTGATAGCAGCAGCAGCAATAGGAATATACCAGCTTGGAGAACAAGCATTGCTGGAGCACACACGCACTGGACAAAACACTGAACAAAAACACTGGACCAAACACTGGACGAAACACTGGACAAAAATAAAGTCTGAAAGTGCAGAGTTTTAAAGGTCCAAATTTCTTGCATTATACTCTGAAGTTGCCTTAGTAAGAGAATGTGACAAACTCGATGGTGCTGAGTCTTGACTAAGTCTGTAGGCCATTGAACAGCATTCTCCCAGCATTGCTGCACGCGATTTTGAGAAGCTAAGAAGGTAATGTAGTCGACAACTCAACGAGCTCATCTTGTTCATAGCATCGACATTCACATCATGCCCGCGCATCTGCAGCCAGCAGCCCAGATATTCTTACTCAGTCTGAGGCACAGCAGCCTGTCGGTGAGACCGACTCACGATGCCAGCAGACACACTGTCATGGCACGTACCTCAAAGTCATTGTATTCAATTCGTTATATTCCCGCACCCTGTCCGCCGCCGGAACTGTCATCGTCGTGGGAGTCCTCGAAATGATCATTTCCGCCAGAGGCAGAGCTAATTCCCTGATCAAACCCACCAGAGGCTGAGCTAATACCCTGATCAGACCCAACAGAGGCAGAGCTAAGTCCTAGATCAGACCCAACAGCGGCAGAGCTAATTCCCCGGTTCTTGGCTTTCTCTTCCTTACGCCGCTTCACAAGCTCAGCCCTAGATCCTTTGTTTTCACCTGGAGAGAGAGAGAGAGAGAGAGAGAGAGAGATAGAGAGAGAGAGAGAGAGATAGAGAGAGAGAGAGAGACAGAAAGAGAAAGAAAAAGAGACAGACAGACAGACAGACAGAGAAAGAGAGAGAACAATGAGATGAGAGTCACAGACAGACAGTGAGACAAAAGAGAGAGAGAGAACAATGAGATGTGAGCCACAGACAGACAGAAGGAAAACATGAGAAAGTGGAGCTTGCACACCCGGAATGCAACAAGCCGGGAAGTACGGCAACAAAGCTAGCAATCTGATCACCACCCATACCCATACCCATGACACATTTTGTCCACACCGCAAAAAAAACCTTCCAACTGGGAAAGGCTCAGGTGCGGAAAGTTCCAATGAGGGGAAGGAATGCGCCACAAAGATTTGCACCAGCTATGTCCCTCGCAAACAAAGAATGACGAACACTACGGGGTGATGATGTTGAGACTAGTAAGACCATTGCATTTGGCATTGGACAAGCCGGTCTAACTACAACTCAAAAACGCAAGGCAACAGACCAGCCAATTTGGGAGGCTAAAAGGTCTCCCTAGGCCATGGTAAAAGTCAAAGTTTATTCTCAGGTCATGCGCCTGTGTAAATCGGTGCGAGCAAGTGATTTTTTATTCTATTTCCCACATTTTTTAATTTCCAAAGATAGGGTCACACATACAGTATGTACATGGTCACATGTTCATATATTTAGGCCGTGGAGTAGAAAAATACCGGTATTTTACTACTCCCTGATTCATTCCTTTCGCATTGACCATTTTTATGCGCGCATATGCATGCATAGACTTTCCCTGCGAGAATTTGCGGAAAAACTCGCAAAAACTTGCGCAAGAAATTGCGGCAGAAAACAACAAAATGCGACGAAAAGTGCAGAATGATGCAGAACTTGCCAGGAATTCGCGGAATTATTTACAGAAAATTGCGGATTTGGGCCAAATCACGAAATTTGTTGCATCGTATATCTCCTTGGGAGTAGTACGAGTCGGACTGTTCAAAAAACCTACAGGATTATGGAAAGCACTGCGTGAAAAGTGCATAAAAAAGTGAGATATAGTGCGGAAAACAACTGGGCTCAGCGGCTTGAAAGTGCATTGTTGTACCTACCACCAAGAGTCCATAAACAAATGCAACTGTGATCTCTTTTCTATTGGCCAGATGCGCGGCGCGCTGCCTTCATTACATCATTCAGCTGCAGTCCGCGCACTGCGGAAAATCAAACACCCCACTTATCCTCTGGTTTGAAATGAGCTTTTGTACGGAACTGGAGTTCACGCGCCAGAATTTAGAGATCGCGTAGGTACTGGAACGAATCGAGCAAAAAAACCGGTGGGCTCGTACGAGAAATTGTGAGTTTGAATGCATGCTTTCAGAGCGTGATGAAGGCAAGTTACGTAATAAAGGCAGCGCGCCGCGCACTGACCCATAACCACAGTTGCATACTCTTGTTTATGCACTCTTACTACCACCTTTGTTGGTTTCAGGGTTCATATACTTTCTATTTGAAGTACATCAAGTGTACATACCTGTTAACCATGGACTGCTTCTGGCTAGATTAACTCCAGTCTAATCAGCAATATTGTCGCTTATCTTTCGACAATTTGAACTTAGACTTTGGACATCAACGCGTGCACTTGAAGTGATAAAACGTGGTACGATGGAAGGTAAGGTATAGAATGACAACTAGCTATGAGGAATTTATTGTCCAAGGAAGGGTTCGTACATTTTTCGGTCCTCCTCCTCTCTGCTCTCGGCGCTGGTGACAAATATTTTTGCTCGGGATTGACTCTCTTGCTTTTGCAAGCTCATCTCTCTTCCTCTCCGCTGCCTGGCTATTTTCTAAAGAGAAGTCGATCGTGACGGTCGCCTTCTCTATAGGACTTCGCGTGGGCAGCACGACAGCCTGTGTGGTTCTAATCAAACGTCGTTCTATGTAAGATTTTTTATTTTTGAACGACGACGACGACGTGTACAGTACTTGCAAATCTCATTGTCGCGCTGGATACTCCGGGTGTTGAGCTGGAGGTAAGGGAGCTGCGATCTCAGCTTGACGAGCGATCCCTGAGGTGAGCGATCTCGGCCGTTCAGCAAAATGGAGCTGATTCCGAGTAGTCGATTTCTTTTTTGTGGCTTGCGCTTGCGCTCTTGCCTGCACAGCGTAACAAGATCATCTATTTTGTTGCAGCGCTGAATCTATCAAAACCACCCACTTGTCGCTCTCGAAATCCACTCGAAATCTAGCTAGATCTTTCAGGTACTAGTAAACTAACTTACTAACCAAAATTGGGATGAAATGGGCTGCCAAGTGAGCATTGGCGACATAAAAACAAAGCTGAAAGCGACAATATCGCTGACGCGGACCAAGTACCAGATCCACTCTGATTTAGCCACCCACACTAGTAGCAAGTATTACCTTCACTGGGGGCAGGGGCAACTGCATTTGGATCCCGGGACGGATACCCTGATGCCGCCAATCCCTCTGCACCTTGTACTCACCCTCTTACTGATTTGTGGTGGTCCCATAAAAGGAATCATTTCCAGTCCACCCTAGTCTGGGGATTTCAGGGGGTGTCGGCCATTGCGCGGTTCAATAGCCAGTTGAGTCATCTTTCCAAGATTTCTTTAGATTCTCTCTCCCCTCTCCCGGGGAGACCCACGTGACCAACTTTGGCAGTGAGCAAGCACAGTGTGTGTGTGTGTGTGCGCGCGCGCACGTGCGTGAATATGTGTGTCTGTCTACTCACACTGCTCTGGGGTCCCGACAGTGCCTTCACAGAAGATCCAGAGTAAGATGTGTGACCTTGCTGCACCGGTCTGTTGCCAAGATGATAGTTTGAAGAGCTTCTATCAGCGTAAACTGCTGCGCCACTCAATCCACTGGCGGAGGATGCCGTTGGCGTGTTACTATACTGCGACTGGTATAGATTGCTGCCGGCGGTAAGGGAGGTTGCCGCAGCTGCTGCTGTTGTGGCGGCTGCTGCTGTTGTGACGGTTGATGTTGTTGCGGCTGCTGCTGTTGTTGCGGCTGCTGCTGTTGTTGCGGCTGCTGCTGCTGCTGTATCATTGCCATCGAGAATGCAGTGGAGAGCACATCATCACGAATATCACGAAGAAATCACACTATACATTGCCAGCCCTCGTCACTGACATGTGCACGGCAAAAGAGCGCAGTGATACTGAAACCCCGAAAAGGGAAATTATCTGCACTTACACAAGAGTGCTGCTACTGTAGCGCAGTATTGCAAACACGCAAACATGCCTAGCCAAAGTTTCTATTGGCACACATCTACAAATTCTGCTCAATCCAACCCGCACATCAGTCCAAGTCACAGAGTCTTTAACACTGAAAGACGGAATCAATGCAATAATTAACTGTTCATAGGCATTTAGCACCTGTTGGGTAGGGCACTGTCCTGTCAAGACTATAGTTTAGGGAATTTCTCTGAACGTGTATGACCCTCGAGTCTCTTTTTGACCTTATTCACTCAAATCCAAGGAATAAAAAGTCATCCACAGTAATATTACTGGTAGTAGTATGGCTAGTTATACTTAAGTCCAAACGGCTTTCACCCTGAAGGTCGGCCATGCCCGGAAATTTGGTGAATAACTGTTAGTTTGCGTATGCAACAAAGAGACCGTTCTACTTAAGTTGTTGAGTTGAGGTAACAATAATAAGAATAAGAATAACAGCTGGTATGTACCCCATGGGTGAGATCTGCCATGGGCTAACGCATCTGTCGGCAAACGAGTTAGAGAAATAAAAACGAGAAATACATGGCATACAGTCATCTTGGCTAATAACGGCTGCGCATATAAGAACAATTCCCGCGTAACGACAGAATTTCCATGCCCAGAGGCAACAGACCAGCCAATTTGGGAGGCTAAAAGGTCTCCCTAGGCCATGGTAAAAGTCAAAGTTTATTCTCAGGTCATGCGCCCGTGAAAATCGGTGCGAGCGAGCGATTTTTAAGTTTCTTTCCCACATTTTTTTATTTCCGAAGATAGGGTCACACATACAGTATGTACATGGTCACATGTTCATATATTCAGGCCAGGGAGTAGAAAAATACCGGTATTTTACTACTCCCTGATTCATCCCTTTCGCATTGACCGTTTTCATGCACGCATATGCATGCATAGACTTTCCCTGCGGGAATTTGCGGAAAACTCTCAAAAACTTGCGCAAGATATTGCGGCAGAAAACAACAAAAATGCGACGAAAAGTGCAGAATGATGCAGAACTTGCCAGGAATTCGCGGAATTATTTACAGAAAATTGCGGATTTGGGCCAAATCACGAAATTAGTTGCATCGTATATCTCCTTGGGAGTAGTACGAGTCGGACTGTTCAAAAAACCTACAGGATCATGGAAAGCACTGCGAGAAAAGTGCATAAAATGTGAGATATAGTGCAGAAAACAACTTGGCTGCTTGAAAGTGCATTGTTGTACCTACCGCCAAGAGTCCATAAACAAGAGAATGCAACTGTGATCTCTTTTCTATGGGCCAGATGCGCGGCGCGCTGCCTTCATTACATCATTCAGCTGCAGTCCGCGCACTGCGGAAAATCAAACACCGCACTTATACTCTGGTTTGAAATGAGCTTTTGTACGGAACTGGAGTTCACGCGCCAGAATTTAGAGATCGCGTAGGTACTGGAACGAATCGAGCAAAAAGACAGATGGGCTCGTACGAGAAATTGTGAGTTTGAATGCATGCTTTCAGAGCGTGATGAAGGCAAGTTACGTAATGAAGGCAGAGCGCCGCGCACTGACCCATAACCACAGTTGCATACTCTTGTTTATGCACTCTTACTACCACCTTTGTTGGTTTCAGGGTTCATATACTTTCTATTTGAAGTACATCAAGTATACATACCTGTTAACCATGGACTGCTTCGGCTAGATTAACTCTAGTGTAATCAGCAATATTGTCGCTTATCTTTCGACAATTAGAACTTAGACTTTGGACATCAACGCGTGCACTTGAAGTGATAAAACGTGGTACGATGGAAGGTAAGGTATAGAATGACAACTAGCTATGAGGAATTTATTGTCCAAGGAAGGGTTCGTACATTTTTCGGTCCTCCTCCTCTCTGCTCTCGGCGCTGGTGACAAATATTTTTGCTCGGGATTGACTCTCTTGCTTTTGCAAGCTCATCTCTCTTCCTCTCCGCTGCCTGGCTATTTTCTAAAGAGAAGTCGATCGTGACGGTCGCCTTCTCGATAGGACTTCGCGTGGGCAGCACGACAGGTGTGGTTCTAATCAAACGTCGTTCTTTGCAAGATTTTTATTTTTCAACGACGACGACGACGCGTACAGTACTTGCAAATCTCATTGTCGCGCTGGATACTCCGGGTGTTGAGCTGGAGGTAAGGGAGCTGCGATCTCAGCTTGACGAGCGATCCCTGAGGTGAGCGATCTCGGCCGTTCAGCAAAATGGAGCTGATTCCGAGTAGTCGATTTCTTTTTTGTGGCTTGCGCTTGCGCTCTTGCCTGCACAGCGTAACAAGATCATCTATTTTGTTGCAGCGCTGTATCAATCAAAACCACCCACTTGTCGCTCTCGAAATCCACTCGAAATCTAGCTAGATCTTTCAGGTACTAGTAAACTAACTTACTAACCAAAATTGGGACGAAATGGGCTGCCAAGTGAGCATTGGCGACATATAAACAAAGCTGAAAGCGACAATATCGCTGACGCGGACCAAGTACCAGATCCACTCTGATTTAGCCACCCACACTAGTAGCAAGTATTACCTTCACTGGGGGCAGGGGCAACTGCATTTGGATCCCGGGACGGATACCCTGATGCCGTCAATCCCTCTGCACCTTGTACTCACCCACTTACTGATTTGTGGTGATCCCATAAAAGGAATCATTTCCAGTCCACCCTAGTCTGGGGATTTCAGGGGGTGTCGGCCATTGCGCGGTTCAATAGCCAGTTGAGTCATCTTTCCAAGATTTCTTTAGATTCTCTCTCCCCTCTCCCGGGGAGACCCACGTGACCAACTTTGGCAGTGAGCAAGCACAGTGTGTGTGTGTGTGTGTGTGTGTGTGTGTGCGCGCGCGCGCGCACGTGCGTGAATCTGTGTGTCTGTCTACTCACACTGCTCTGGTGTCCCGACAGTGCCTTCACCGAAGATCCAGAGTAAGATGTGTGACCTTGCTGCACCAGTCTGTTGCCAAGATGATAGTTTGAAGAGCTTCTATCAGCGTAAACTGCTGCGCCACTCCATCCACTGGCGGAGAATGCCGTTGGCGTGTTACCATACTGCGACTGGTATAGATTGCTGCCAATCGCTGCCGGCGGTAAGGGAGGTTGCCGCAGCTGCTGCTGTTGTGGCGGCTGCTGTTGTGGCGGCTGCTGCTGTTGTGATGGTTGATGTTGTTGCGGCTGCTGCTGCTGTTGCGGCTGCTGCTGCTGCTGCTGTATCATTGCCATCGAGAATGCAGTGGAGAGCACATCATCACGAATATCACGAAGAAATCACACTATACATTGCCAGCCCTCGTCACTGACATGTGCACGGCAAAAGAGCGCAGTGATACTGAAACCCCGAAAAGGGAAATGATCTGCACTTACACAAGAGTGCTGCTACTGTAGCGCAGTATTGCAAACACGCAAACATGCCTAGCCAAAGTTTCTATTGGCACACATCTACAAATTCTGCTCAATCCAACCTGCACATCAGTCCAAGTCACAGAGTCTTTAACACTGAAAGACGGAATCAATGCAATAATTAACTGTTCATAGGCATTTAGCACCTGTTGGGTAGGGCACTGTCCTGTCTAAACTATAGTTTAGGGAATTTCCCTGAACGTGTATGACCCTCGAGTCTCTTTTTGACCTTATTCACTCAAATCCAAGGAATAAAAAGTCATCCACAGTAATATTACTGGTAGTAGTATGGCTAGTTATACTTAAGTCCAAACGGCTTTCACCCTGAAGGTTAGCCATGCCTGGAAATTTGGTGAATAACTGTTAGTTTGCGTATGCAACAAAGAGACCGTTCTACTTAAGTTGTTGAGTTGAGGTAACAATAATAAGAATAAGAATAACAGCTGGTATGTACCCCATGGGTGAGATCTGCCATGGGCTAACGCATCTGTCGGTAAAAGAGTTAGAGAAATAAAAACGAGAAATACATGGCATACAGTCATCTTGGCTAATAACGGCTGCGGATATAACGACAATTCCTGAATAACGATAGAATTTCCATGCCCAGAGGCAACAGACCAGCCAATTTGGGAGGCTAAAAAGTCTCATTAGGCCATGGTAAAAGTCAAAGTTTATTCTCAGGTCATGCGCCTGTGTAAATTTGTGCGAGCGAGTGATTTTTTATTCTATTTCCCACATTTTTTAATTTCCAAAGATAGGGTCACACATACAGTATGTACATGGTCACATGTTCATATATTTAGACCGGGGAGTAGAAAAATACCGGTATTTTACTACTCCCTGATTCATTCCTTTCGCATTGACCATTTTCATGCGCGCATATGCATGCATAGACTTTCCCTGCGAGAATTTGCGGAAAAACTCTCAAAAACTTGCGCAAGAAATTGCGGCAGAAAACAACAAAAATGCGACGAAAAGTGCAGAATGATGCAGAACTTGCCAGGAATTCGCGGAATTATTTACAGAAAATTGCGGATTTGGGCCAAATCACGAAATTTGTTGCATCGTATATCTCCTTGGGAGTAGTACGAGTCGGACTGTTCAAAAAACCTACAGGATTATGGAAAGCACTGCGTGAAAAGTGCATAAAAAAGTGAGATAAAGTGCGGAAAACAACTTGGCTGCTTGAAAGTGCATTGTTGTACCTACCACCAAGAGTCCATAAACAAGAGTATGCAACTGTGATCTCTTTTCTATGGGCCAGATGCGCGGCGCGCTGCCTTCATTACATCATTCAGCTGCAGTCCGCTCACTGCGGAAAATCAAACACCGCACTTATCCTCTGGTTTGAAATGAAATTTTGTACGGAACTGGAGTTCACGCGCCAGAATTTAGAGATCGCGTAAGTACTGGAACGAATCGAGCAAAAAAACAGATGGGCTCGTACGAGAGATTGTGAGTTTGAATGCATGCTTTCAGAGCGTGATGAAGGCAAGTTACGTAATGAAGGCAGCGCGCCGCGCACTGACCCATAACCACAATTGCATACTCTTGTTTATGCACTCTTACTACCACCTTTGTTGGTTTCAGGGTTCATATACTTTCTATTTGAAGTACATCAAGTATACATACCTGTTAACCATGGACTGCTTCTGGCTAGATTAACTCCAGTCTAATCAGCAATATTGTCGCTTATCTTTCGACAATTTGAACTTAGACTTTGGACATCGACGCGTGCACTTGAAGTGATAAAACGTGGTTTGATGGAAGGTAAGGTATAGAATGACAACTAGCTATGAGGAATTTATTGTCCAAGGAAGGGTTCGTACATTTTTCGGTCCTCCACCTCTCTGCTCTCGGCGCTGGTGACAAATACTTTTGCTCGGGATTGACTCTTTGCTTTTGCAAGCTCATCTCTCTTCCTCTCCGCTGCCTGGCTATTTTCTAAAGAGAAGTCGATCGTGACGGTCGCCTTCTCTATAGGACTTCGCGTGGGCAGCACGACAGCCTGTGTGGTTCTAATCAAACGTCGTTCTATGTAAGATTTTTTATTTTTCAACGACGACGACGACGCGTACAGTACTTGCAAATCTCATTGTCGCGCTGGATACTCCGGGTGTTGAGCTGGAGGTAAAGGAGCTGCGATCTCAGCTTGACGAGCGATCCCTGAGGTGAGCGATCTCGGCCGTTCAGCAAAATGGACCTGATTCCGAGTCGCCAATTTCTTTCTTGTGGCTTGCGCATGCGCTCTTGCCTGCACAGCGTAACAAGATCATCTATTTTTTGCAGCGCTGTATCAATCAAAACCACCCACTTGTCGCTCTCGAAATCCACTCGAAATCTAGCTAGATCTTTCAGGTACTAGTAAACTAACTTACTAACCAAAATTGGGATGAAATGGGCTGCCAAGTGAGCATTGGCGACATATAAACAAAGCTGAAAGCGACAATATCGCTGACGCGGACCAAGTACCAGATCCACTCTGATTTAGCCACCCACACTAGTAGCAAGTATTACCTTCACTGGGGGCATCGGCAACTGCATTTGGATCTCGGGACGGACACCCTGATGCCGTCAATCCTTCTGCACCTTGTCCTCACACACCTACTGAGGTGTGGTGATCCCATAAAAGGAATCATTTCCAGTCCACCCTAGTCTGGGGATTTCAGGGGGTGTCGGCCATTGCGCGGTTCAATAGCCAATTGAGTCATCTTTCCAAGATTTCTTTAGATTCTCTCTCCCCTCTCCCGGGGAGACCCACGTGACCAACTCTGGCAGTGAGCAAGCACAGTGTGTGTGTGTGTGTGTGTGTGTGCGCGCGCGCGCACGTGCGTGAATATGTGTGTCTGTCTACTCACACTGCTCTGGTGTCCCGACAGTGCCTTCACCGAAGATCCAGAGTAAGATGTGTGACCTTGCTGGACCGGTCTGTTGCTAAGATGATAATTTGAAGAGCTTCTATCAGCGTAAACTGCTGCGCCACTCCATCCACTGGCGGAGGATGCCGTTGGCGTGTTACCATACTGCGACTGGTATAGATTGCTGCCAATCGCTGCCGGCGGTAAGGGAGGTTGCCGCAGCTGCTGCTGTTGTGGCGGCTGCTGTTGTGGCGGCTGCTGCTGTTGTGACGGTTGATGATGTTGCGGCTGCTGCTGTTGTTGCGGCTGCTGCTGTTGTTGCGGCTGCTGCTGCTGCTGTATCATTGCCTTCGAGAATGCAGTGGAGAGCACATCATCACGAATATCACGAAGAAATCACACTATACATTGCCAGCCCTCGTCACTGACATGTGCACGGCAAAAGAGCGCAGTGATACTGAAACCCCGAAAAGGGAAATTATCTGCACTTACACAAGAGTGCTGCTACTGTAGCGCAGTATTGCAAACACGCAAACATGCCTGTGGTATCATCAAGTCTATGTGATGATTAGTTATATTGAAATAGAATAATGCAACGAAGGACAGAGAGGACGACTCGTCAGGAAACTACCAAGGAAAGACTGACCAGCAACAAGAGACATGCACTGTCGATTATGGGCACGGAGTACACACATGCATGCATAGTATGAGTAGTATGCTGTAAGGTTGTACGCACGTCCATGCAAGGAGATGCAGTAGCATAATAAGAAACATGAGAGTGCAAATATGTACGATGTACACGGGTACACCACACGCCCCTTCTGAGATAAACAAGCGAAAAATCGGAGCTGTTTATCTCACATAAATGAGAAGGAGAAAACAGAAGTGACAGAAAAGAAAGTAAACACTAATGAAGCGTGATACCAATACCAACTACTTGTAGCAAGAGTGTGAGGTACAGGTAGGTAGAGTCAAGCATAGGACTTAGATGCTGTGGACGAAATGTTCAAACGCTCTGGTGCCTGGCGAGACCGTTGGCTACGACGAGGCTGCTGCACACAAGGCTGCTGCGGTGCTGCGGGCTCAGCCGGGGAGGTGTCTGCAGGCGGAGCAGGAGGGGCTACGGCAGGGGCAGGCTTGAGAAGGCGACGGTTGCGCCAGTAAACACGGCCGCTGGGTAACTTCACCATATAGTCCCGGTTGCGACCAATGGCGACGACCACGCCGGTGGTGCGCCAGAGTTTGGTGCGCGGATCTTGGATGTCAACCCGCATGCCAATGCGAAGTGGGGACAGTGATCTGGCAGACTCATCATAATGCTGTTCTTGGGTGGCAGACTGAGCGGCAGAGCGCTTGTCAACATCGGTGGCTTTTGCTTGCCAATCAGGAGCAAAGCTGAGATGATGAGCTGTCACGAAGGAGGACAATGGTCGACCAAACAGTGCTTGGGCTGGGCTCTGACCATTTTCTCGGGGGGTGTTGCGCCATTCTAACAATGCGCGTCTGAACTCATCGACGTCCAAGTTACCGTCGGACGTGGTCTTCAACACAAGTGATTTCATCGCTTTCACGGCGGCTTCGGCATGGCCATTAGATTGAGGATAATGAGGTGAAGACGTGGAGTGCTGAACTTGCCATCGGGTGCAAAATTCAGCAAAGCGACGTGATGAAAATTGCGGACCACCATCAGTGGTGAGGATGCTGGGGACACCGACGTCGGCGAACCAGCCACGGAACACACGGATCACATCGGCAGAAGATGCAGTGCGGCCGATCTTGGCAATGCAAGGCCAGCCAGTGTGACGGTCGACGTAAACCAGGTATTCCCAACCTTGACAGGAAAATAAGTCGGCACTGGTTGACTGGAATGGCAGGGTGGGACGGCGGTCAGCGGTGACACGCATCGGTTCCTTACACTGAGACGGAGCGTGCAAGCGACACTGTTCGCAACTGCGAACGACTTGGGCGATGTCATTAGACAAGTGTGGCCAGTATACGACTTGTCGAGCTCGACGCTGTGTGCGGTTGAGGCCTTGGTGGGAGGCATGAAGATCCTGGAGCACACGTGGGCGGAGGGTACGCGGGACCACAACACGTTGGCCTTTCAGGACAAGATCACCGTCGACTGAAAGATGCTCGCGGATAGTGAAGTACGGTTTCACAGCTGAGTGGACGGCGCGCTGATCATCAGGGAAACCTTCACGAACGGCTTGGAGAAGGGCCTGATAGTCATCATCGGCACGGGCAGCGTCCAAGAGCTCGCAGTGCCGGAGGTCTGCAATTCGGCCATCCTCGTCCTGGCGGAGACATGCTCTGATGGCTGGTGCTGAGAGCGTTGAGCTTTCACCGAATTCTTCCTCACTGGTCGGCTTGTCGACCGGGTTACGGGACAGTGCATCAGCAAACGCATTCTCTTTGCCCTTGCGCCAGTGCGCGACGAGTTGAAACGACCGGAGCTTCAGTGCGAGGCGTAGCAGACGTGGATTTTCTATCTGATCCAGGGTGTACTTGTTCAGAATCGGGACCAATGAACGGTGGTCAGTGAACAAATCGAATCGGCTGCCGGACAGAAAGAGGGAGCACTTGTGGACAGCCCAAACCACAGCAAGTAACTCCAGTTCTATGACGGCATAACGTGTCTCTGCGTCGGTGAGAAAGCGGCTGCCACACTGCAGCATGCGCCACTGGTTATCTTGGCGTTGCCATAACACGAACCCAAGTCCGTTCAGGGCAGAGGCGTCGGTCTCTAGCCGAAGGTCGTCACCAGGACGGTAGTACGAGAGAGTCGGCGGCGATATCAGTTCAGACTTGGTGGCGTTGAAAGCCGCGGTGTGGACATCATCCCACACGAACTCATTCGTGGTCTTCAATAACGGACGTAGCGGAGCTGCGAGCTCGGATATCCGTGGGGTGAATTCTCCACACTGATTCACCAGACCGAGGAAGGAACGGAGGTCGGTACGATTGGTGGGTAGGTTGAAGTGCTGAAGAGCCGATGTCTTGTCAGCTGGCACGGTGTATCCGTTGGACGACACATGAAACCCACAGAATTCGACTTCAGGAGCGGCGAAGACAAACTTCTTTTGACTGAGAGTAATTCCGTGTTCGCGTGCACGGGTCAGGACGGCACGGACGTGAGCGACATGGTCCGAGAATGACTCATCGTGAACGAGGCCGTCGTCCACCACCTTGATGAGATGGGTCAAACGGTCGAAAGCTGCGTCGGTGCGGCGGTTGTACTCATCGCCGGCGGACACAAGACCTTGTGGATTCCGGCAGAATCGGTATCTACCCCACGGCGTGATGAACGTAGTGAGAGACTTGGCAGACTCAGACAGGGGCACCTGCCAATAGCCATGACGGGCGTCAAACTTGGTGAACCATCGGGCTGTGCCGATGCCAGAGAGAGCATCACGTGCGTTCTGCATGGGGTGGGTGGGACGCTTCACTTGTCGGTTGAGAGACTGAAGGTCCACAGTCAGACGTTTCTCACTAGAATTCTTCTTGTCGACTACAACAATGGGGTGGCACCAGTCGCACGGCTCTGACACTGTCTCGATGATGCCTTCCTCAACCATATTGTCGAGCTGGGTTTTCACCTGCTCACGGTAGGCATGTGCGATAGGACGAGCTGTGTAGACTCGGTGAGGTTTCGCATCATCTTCGAGAATGATGTCCATTGGCTTGCCACACATGGGTTTCAATGTCGTGTCGTCGAAGACGTCTGCGAACTCTCGCAGTAGGTCAGCACGGATCTGCGCCAGCTTGCTAGGGTCAGGTCTGTTCACGAGACCGGTCGTCACAACGGGAGCCGTTGGAGGTGGTGTGCTGCTGGTACAAACACGCGCACCTTGCTTGGGCCAGCCGTCTGGTAAGAGGCCTAAGGCGTATAGCGATTGGCGTGACAACAGGGGTTCACGCAGTCCACGGTACACATGGATGGTGCTATCATGCTTGAGCGAGCCAATGGTGAGGGTGGCAGAGATCTTGCCAGCTGAAACGAGACGTTCACCATTGGCAGCATGCACATTATCATGGTCTGTGGCCAGATTCTCCACAAAACCACCGAGATGCGCTAACTGATCGACGCCAATAGCGTCAATGTCACTTCCCGTATCGGGGATCCATTCCAGGGAGGTAGCGTCAGGTTCAGTGCACAATTGCGTGTCGACCGGCACCGTAGGAGATGCATCACACTGAGCGCGGCGGAGCTGTAGTCGTCCCAGCGTGCGCTGCGAGGACTGGTCAGCCGGTTTGCGGGATTTTCTGCACACCGCTTGGAAATGTCCAATAATCTTGCAGCCGCTACACTTTTTGCCATGTGCAGGACACTGCGACTTGCTGGCATGGGGAGTGCGACCACAATTCGGACATTGCGATGGCGTGGCGGACGCCTGTTGCTGTCGCGGGTTATTGCCGTGTTTTGACCGCTGATAATTTGTTTTCCGAGCAGCATTGACGGAGCTAGTGCCGGGGATACTGCTGCTCGTCCGAGAGGCTGCCTCCTCCGCTCGACACAATTTAATGACCTTCTCCAACGTTAGATCGGTAGTGGCAAGGAGCTTATGGCGTGTCTCCGTGTCGAGAATGCCAGTAACCAGGCGATCACGCATGGTCTCGTCGTACCTGGTACGCTGTCCCTGCTGGCATTGGCGGCATACTCGGCTTGAACAGAAATTGCAGAGTGCAGCTTCGCTGAAATCGCAGCAATTGTGGATCTCCCTGAGGGTAGTCAGGTACTGATCGAAGGACTCTCCATGCTGCTGTTGGCGGGCATAGAAGGCGATCCGGTCCAGCAGAGGGTTACGCTGGCCGCGAATGTATGCCTGTACAGCCTTGATGAGATCGTCGTCGTCGTGGTTGTCAGCCAGAGGAATTGTGCCCTCACGAAGAAATCTCCGGAGGTCCTCGTCCAGGCACTGACGAACCGTTGCCACTCTGGTGGCATTGTCCTGGGAATCCAGGTGCTGGCACCGGGCGTAGTCCCGCCAAAGACCTTCCCATGCGGCAAACTCTGCGAGAGAGGCAGAGGCAAGTAACATAGGGCGATCGACCGAAACTGGTCTCGCCGCAGGTACATGATCTCGTGCCGGTGGGGCTGGGGGTGGACGTTGCGGTGGTGGAGGTTGAGAAATGCTCCTCAAAGTTCGCTCCACGAGCTGTGTCAGGTGGTGCTCGCGGGTGGCGGCGGTCTCCATCTGCTGTCTCATGAGCTGGGTGAGGGCAGCAATGTCAGGGCTGAGTACTGGTGTGTCTGATTCCGCCATGCCGAAACGGAAATTTCAAATAATTATTTCACTATATTTGAGAGACGAAACGCCAGAGGTACAAGTACTAGCAAGACCCAGGACTGAGAAAGACTAATGGAAACTGCTACTAAAACAAGTTCACTGCGCCATGTGGTATCATCAAGTCTATGTGATGATTAGTTATATTGAAATAGAATAATGCAACGAAGGACAGAGAGGACGACTCGTCAGGAAACTACCAAGGAAAGACTGACCAGCAACAAGAGACATGCACTGTCGATTATGGGCACGGAGTACACACATGCATGCATAGTATGAGTAGTATGCTGTAAGGTTGTACGCACGTCCATGCAAGGAGATGCAGTAGCATAATAAGAAACATGAGAGTGCAAATATGTACGATGTACACGGGTACACCACAATGCCTAGCCAAAGTTTCTATTGGCACACATCTACAAATTCTGCTCAATCCAACCTGCACATCAGTCCAAGTCACAGAGTCTTTAACACTGAAAGACGGAATCAATGCAATAATTAACTGTTCATAGGCACTTAGCACCTGTTGGGTAGGGCACTGTCCTGTCAAGACTATAGTTTAGGGGGTTTCCCTGAACGTGTATGACCCTCGAGTCTCTTTTTTACCTTATTCACTCAAATCCAAGGAATAAAAAGTCATCCACAGTAATATTACTGGTAGTAGTATGGCTAGTTATACTTAAGTCCAAACGGCTTTCACCCTGAAGGTCGGCCATGCCTGGAAATTTGGTGAATAACTGTTAGTTTGCGTATGCAACAAAGAGACCGTTCTACTTAAGTTGTTGAGTTGAGGTGACAATAATAAGAATAAGAATAACAGCTGGTATGTACCCCATGGGTGAGATCTGCCATGGGCTAACGCATCTGTCGGTAAAAGAGTTAGAGAAATAAAAACGAGAAATACATGGCATACAGTCATCTTGGCTAATAACGGCTGCGGATATAAGAACAATTCCCGAATAACGACAGATTTTCCATGCCCAGAGCAAAGTCCCATCCAACTGTACTACATATAATGAGACTTCGGGTGTAACGACATTTTGCGAATAAGGACACTTTTTTGATGCCCCGCCGAATGTCATAAGCGAAGTTGACTGTACACACCCTCTCCATTCTTTTATTCCAGGGAAACCTTCTTCGATTCCACCATGAGCCTAGCCATGAGGAACAAAATATTACCGTATTTTCCGGGGTCTAAGCCGCACCGGGGTATAAGCCGCACCCCCTTTTTGAGGCAAAATATTGACTAAAAGTTGGTATTCGAAGTATAAGCCGCACCCACAAACCAAGATTTTTCACACTCATTGACAAAAGGCCTTTCTACAAATTTATTATGGTTATGGAGCTAAATACCATGTTAGATCAGATTATGAAGTGTTAGTGCACCACAGGTTTCTGCAGAGATACACATTATGGTGTAGCCCGCGCACTAAAACCAGTAAAAGTGCCGGGATAGCAACACAGGAGCGAAGCTGTGTCGAATGACATGTCACATGACGTCAGCATACTGATGTATGCTAAGCATTCATTCGCGCAAGCATATTCGGTGTATAAGCCGCAGGGGCGATTTTGGTCCGATTTTTAGCGAAAACAAGTGCGGCTTATACCCCGGAAAATACGGTAAGTACAGAATATTTTTTACCAAAAAGATATTTGAGTAAGTGCAGATATTTTTAGCATGATAAGCTAGTACATTGATTCACAATGCCGAGCCAAGCTTCTCTGTCTTGAGAAATACCTTCCGCTTCTACAATGGAAATGTTCAGTTGAGTCAAGGTACCCTAAGGTCAAGAAGAGACTCAAGGGTCAGACACGTTCAGGGAAACTCCCTAAGCTATAGTCTAGACGGGCAATTGTCAAACTTAGAAGTTGCGACTTCGGCAGTAATAGTCATTAAGTTGATTGTTCCAACTAGGAGCGTGTGTTACTAGTTGGAACAATCAACTTCATGGGTAATTGTCAGTTCAGCCAACAGCCTTGATCCAGCATTGGATTGTTCAATCTGTTACAAAAGAAGGATCCACAAGCGGGATTCGAACCCAGCACCCCTGTCTTTCTGGGTAAGTCAGGGCTCACCACGACCATACAGAATTCAAAAAGGGTTGACCACCGTTTTGAAAAAAATGGCGACGGTGATTGGTCAAATCCAAATAACCGTTATTGACGCTTTGTACGGTCGTGGTGAGCCCTGACAGTGGCCTACCGATTAGGCTACCGGGGATCACACACATCCATGGGTCTTTCTTGCTACAAAACTCACTGGTGTTGTCATTGAGCCACTACCAGTGATATCTTTAGCGGACTGTGTGAAAGCACCGGCAGAATTGCCACCGGTCGCAAAGATGCCAAGCAGAACTTGACAGGGGCCCATTATTTTCCGGGAAGTCTGTTGCTCACAGACTGCTCACAGACACGTGACCAAACAACAAGTGAGGCAGAGTACAGCAAGGGCATGACAATAAAGTACAGAGTACAGTGTACAGAGTACAGAGAGTACAGAGTACAAGAGAGTATGGCAAGGGTACATGCGAACCAGTGTGTATCACTGTACATTGACTAGAACAGCAGCACCATAATGGCTGATAGAATGATAGAGTGGCTAGGCTATGCTATGCCCGGGTGCATTCTAAGCGTTGAATGGTAGGAGTGGGGGAGAGGCAGGGGAGGCTTGATTGGCTTCATTGCAACCCAAGCGCTCCACATAACAATAGATAATGGAAAATACCCAGGGGGGGGGGGGGGGAGTGGTAGATAACTGGGGATTACGGGAAAAAGCATGCATAAAATCAGAGGGTCCAGAAGTGAATGGAGGAGGGAACAAAGTTTGAGCTTTTTCGTTTTTTCTCTAGTTCATAGCCTGTCTGTTGCCCACTCCCAGCGGGTAAGGCGCACGTTGACCTTCCCTTCGAACGTCTGCAGTCCTTTCCTTGTTGGTGGGTTTCGCCAAATGCACTGAGGGAGTAGGTTCCAGACCTCCACAATAGCGTCAGGGAAGGACCGAAGGACATTAGTTCCGTCCTCTGAGCGGAAGAGTGGAGGCGAGCTGGAACGGGTGAGAGAGATGCTGTTGTGTGCGTCGGCTATAGCGTGATGTGTTGGTAGCTCGGGGTGGAAGAAGGGTGAGAAGCATATCTGGGAAAGTTGAAAAGTGGATCTTGTGCGGAAAGCAGAGTGCTCAGACAATTCTGCGGATGTCCAGGCTAGGGAGGTAGGCTCCATCACCGATTAGGCGAAATCCACAGCGTTGGATGGCAGTGAGGCGAGCCAGAGTGGTGGGCGCGGCACTCATCCACACGAGCATGCCGTCCTCCAGAACTGGGCCGACAAAGCCCTTGCAGATCATACCACAACACCTGGAGTCCAGCAAACGTGAGGCTTCCCGGAGGAAGCCAATACGCTGGACACCTCAAAGAGCCAATTGACTGATTCGAGCTGTGAAGTGTTATGTTATGACGTAATGTCGTACAACGTTAGTTCTACTGTGTATGCACGCTGCATATCTTTGAGAGTCTTTTCTGTCGTTTACAGATGGAATCTTCTCAGTTTTTTCACTTCGTTTATTCTAACTAATAAACTACTTGTCTCTTGTCTACCGAACCTAACATGAAGGACATGTGTTGTTCAAACAGCACATCCAACGACTTCAGCTGGTTGACTTCAGGAACAAGTATGCCCTGGAAATAAGGCTGGAATACAATCGGTGGAACGACGACCGTGTTGCGGTGGTGAGAAATTAGGAGGGACTGAGTCTTTGTAGGTACCGACTTAATCTGCCAGGCCATTCCCCAATCTGCCAGCGCATTTGCAGCAAGCTGGAGTGCGGCAGCATGGGTTAATATTCACCTGTATAAGGTGGTGTTATCAGCATTATACACCAAGCTGGACCCCAGCAGGTAGGTGATCCTCAGCATTATTCGTGTAAAGAAGAAATAGAGTCGGGACCAAGGTGCTACCTTGGGGGACGCCTGACATGATGGGGTAAACAGAGTACTGTCCTCTCACTACAGCCTGGAGCTTGCGGTTGGCGAGGTAGCTTCTGAGCAAGGGCAAGAAGAGGTCCTGGATCCCATACCGCTCAGCTTTGTACAGGACACCAGGGTGCGACACTTTATCAAACGCCCCAGCAATATCCACTTCCAGGATGCACACACGTCCTTCACTGTTGGAAACTTGGCTCCATTCGTGTTGAAGAGCTAGTCAGTTTGTCAGTTCCGCCAAGTCTAGTGCGGAAGCCAAATTGGCGAGCAGAGAGAATGGAGTTGCTATCTTGTACAGACTGTATTGTCAGTTTCATGGTTCCTGTATGCTGTTTGCAGACTTTTATCCGTGATTGTGTCAACTTGATACTTTTGGTTGTGCTTCGCCTATAAGAGCATGCGCTTATCAGTCAGAGTGTGCTTATATCAGAATACAGGCACATGCGCCTATATGTGCGCTACTACCGTACATTTATAAACGTCTGTGCGTTAAGTTATTACATTTTTATGTGACGATGTTCCACTGTTGAAAGTCATGAGAAAACGTTATGAAACTTTTCAAAACTTTCCTCATTTTTTCCTTTGTTATGAGTGCACAATTGATCTTATTCCCGTAGCTATGCAAAAGACGTTACTTCAGTAATGTCCGGCGCTAGCCAGGGTCCACACAGCTTTAATTTCGTGTTTGTTTGTTTGTTTGTGCCATCGGCATGCCTGGCGATATCCCGTACCTGTCCCGTACCGTACCAGCGAGGATAGCATCAGTATGCCTGGCGCCATCTCGTACCTGTACCGTACCGGACCATCAAAGACAGGTGGCCGCAATATTCAAATAGGTCTTTTAATTGCAAGATCATAACGTGAAGCAACTTGGAAGAATGAGTATGTATGCGAAGTGTATCGGGAGAATGCATGCAGGGTGATAGTGCGGGTTCGAATGCTAGGTTATGTCTTAAAAGAATAGGAGAAATGAAAATTTATAACATCCCTATGCTTTTTTTGCCTAGGTCATCAAGGTGGTAGACGGTGTCGTATTACCCTCGAATGTAAAGAGAAAGTGGACTCTCGCTAGGCAAAAAAGCATAGCGCAGGGCCCCGAGCTTCCAAGCTCTCTCGCTTATTGCCATTTTGTAGAAAAGAGGGTGCGCGACTTACAATTGAGCATGACTTTCTCCTGAAGTGAATAATATCAAAACCATATGGCTCAAACCTGAAAATAGGGGTGCGACTTATAATCGAGTGCGCTTTATACTGTAGTCTGGGAACACGGTAGTTGTGGGCAATCGGGTCAGCAAGACGTTCCACACACCTAGCATTCACCCTGCTCACACCTCTCATATCCATGGACAACGACATAACACTGACAACACTACTCTCACCTGTAATATCTGCTCTTCACGTTTGTGCGCCTTGAGCGTTTTATGCAGCTTTTCTCTCCACAGCCTCGCTCGTTCCAGCTGACCCCGGACAAGTGAATGTTCTAATTCTGCATGCTGTGAAATCTACATCACGTGACCAAACAACAAGGCAGAGTACGCATGGGTACGACAAGAGTACAGCAAGGGTGCGGGCAAACAAAACAACTTCTTTTCTTTTCTTGCAATGGTTGGCCATCATCCCTCTCTCCCACTTTGTGTGCCAATTGGTCATGTACCACGAGTTGAGTGAAATAAATATATTTTTACTTCCTATGTTTAAGGGGAAGTCCGGTGAAAAATTTAAATTTCACAGTCCTTAGAGTTCGGGGCGTTGAGTCAAATGGTCTTTGTCCGAGGAGGCTGCGGACTATGGTTCGTCAGATTCGCCCAATCGAACATGTGCGAATTTAAGCTCGCATCACCCAGATCCAGGTGATGACGTCACAGCGTGCAGCCAGGTAGCCACACCATCTAGTTGTGCACAAAACGGCCATATTCGGAGCGCAACAAATTGGGAAACCGTGTGTCGCAGCTGCTTCAGACCTAGACCATTCGATTCAGTGTTACAAACACTACGTACCCTGTGATTTTCAGCTCGGTAAACTTCGAGGTTATACCGTATTTTAGCCGTTTCCGAGTTGACTTTTTCCGTCGGCATGCAATGGCCTCTACGGCTCTAGCGTGCATGCTACTGCTACTCCCGCACTGCCGTGCTGGGATAGCTACAACAAGACTCGAGGCACAAGACTTAGAAAACTAGTCAACACACGGACTTGTCAAGTCTGTACACTCGTATCAGTCATATTGTACGGTCATGCAGTCAGAGAACGTGCATTTCTCCTTGCCGGTGCCGGTGGTTGTGCTCCCGCCTCATTATTTTATGCTACAGCGATGAGTGCACAACCGTGAAAAGTGACAAAACAGCGAACAACTCCCGGACCTAGAACTTTCAGATTCCGTAGCGTTGCGAGCGAAGAGTCGTGCCCGGGGTTCAAAGAGCCTGCACTGTTCTCCAATTGAGTAGTCCGAAATATGGTAAGTCGCACCAAAACATCACCATGTGGCAGGCTACTGGAATCTAAGCGAATCGGTATGGAACAACATTGAGAGCACTCCCATCACTCTTCTCCATTTTGGCGACTCGATCTCCAGCGATCTGATAATTAGATCTGTAGTGGATGCACATCCCACTGTTTGTCATTGTATCCTTTTATGTAACATGTATGCATTCATCCGGCCGCGCTGTGCGACATGCCAGTTGTACCGTACGCACTTTAGCTGTACTTGCCTGCCTGGCTTTTCCTTTGATCTCTCTGTCGTTCTCTGTATTCCCACACACTTGTGATTTGTAGTAACGAAGCTAGTTACAAGATGTCTTTGGTGCGTTTGTAGAACCACTACATGGTGTCAGAAGTGGGATTCGAACCCACGCCTACAAAAGTAGTGATTTGTAGTAACGAAGCTAGTTACAAGATGTCTTTGGTGCGTTTGTAGAACCACTACAAGATCAGCCTCGTCTGCAATAGCTGCTGCTTCTTCATCAGTTGGAAACTCAGTAGCACTCACTCTTGACCGGCCCGCGCAGCCATTTCTTCAGCTGAATGCAGAGGTTCTCAGCCCCAGACCGAACTCATGAAGGTCAGGCATGGCTGCATCCTCACTCTCACAAGGAGTTACGTCTTCGGGGTGGCTTGCACCACCTACTATCGGTCGCCAAATCATTTGAAATAGCACTGACACTATTGCTTCCACGCACTCCTTTTGACCTAGCTGCATGCTATGACGTTGCGGAGGGTGTGGCGCGGCCGCATGACGTCATGGCAAAGCCCCGGAAACTCACTTTTTCAAACTGAAATATCTCGAGAACGCTTTGTCGGAGAAGCGTGGGACCAACACCATTCAACTCAGCGCCCGAAACTCTACCGACCCTGAAATTTAAATTTTTCACCGGACTTCCCCTTTAAGTAAAACTTCATTGCGTTTGTAGTGTTCTTGTCATCATAATTCTTTCAGCATTAGATATACATGTCAGTGATGTATCCCCTACAAAGGGTAGCCGAGGTGTCGGCCATTGTTCTGACAGGCCTTTGAACCTCTGAAAAGCATTGAGTCCTTCGAAAAAATCGGCGAAGCAAGACCGTTTGTCGACAGGATGTCACCAGAACACAACCCCAGGCGCGCGCACATGACACCAAAGTGCGAAACTGAGAAACAGTTTGAAGGACCGCGTTGCTCGAAGAAGTGATCAGAAGCCGGCCAGCGCTCAGCCACCGCTGTACCAGCACAAGTCGACAGTGCGTATCCGCACACAGCCAAAATCAATGCACTTCCGTTTGCAGTGCAGGGGGAATCAAAAGTGTTCGACATTCAGGTTGCCGGTCCGCCGGCGCAATGTCCTGATCTCAACGTCGACAACTTGCCATTCTTCCACAGCCTGTAGACAGACGTGTCACTCGTGACGAAGTAAACCAAAAAGGAACTTCTTCAGGCTGTGGAAACGTGCTGGCACGAGTACACCGCTGCGAAGTTGAGGAGCATTTGGTTTGGCCTCCTTGGGTCCAATTTTTGAAATTGTTTCTATGCTGTGACATAGCACTTTCAAGCCCTATTCGAACCCAGCACCCCTGTCTTTCCGGGACAGGGGTGCCACCGTGGAGGTCGTCAGGCTCACAGTTCGAGTGAAGAACTTGGCAATCTCCACGATCGAATCGAGTCTTGGCAACTTGTAAAGGCTGCAGAACAAAAGCTGGCAGCGCTGGAGGCGAAAGTCAGTGAGGATGCAGATTCGATGTCATTGAGAGAGCGAGTCGTCATCAGATTCAGACGAAGAGTGAAGCTGGACTGCTTTGAAACGAGCTGTGTGACATCTGTAAATAAATATTATATCATATGCTGCTTTGTTATCCACTTTTGCAAAGCATGTTTGTAGCCGTAGGATGATTCGGACTGAACTGTAAAAATGCAACAAAGTTTTGCTCAACGGAGGAAGTAAAAACCCAGCGTGTATCACTGTATTTTTCACTGAAAACATGAAGAGCACAGCAAATCCATGTCGGGGCAACTTTGGGCGCAAACACAAAGAGCACAGCGAATCCGTTTGAGGCGTAATCTGTGCATTTTTGCTGAAAAACATGAAGAGCCCAGCGAATCCATTTCCGGTACATTCTGAAAATTCCCAGACTGCGCAAGCATGCCTGCGCAAACTGCAGATTGCTTGCGCATTGTGGGAAATTTCAGATTGCGCAAATTCTCTGCAAGCTGTTTCGGCAACAAAGGCCTCAAAGGAGGCACCACAGACAATAAGATAGCTCGTCGCTCTAGCGCCAGAGTGCTCTACCCACGAAAGGTACCGGGCAATGAGTAATGCAGCAGCACTACAGCAGCCTGTGTGTGTGTGTGTGTAAATGTGTGTAAATGTGTGTATGTGTGTGTGTGTGAGTGTGTGTGTGTGTGTGTGTGTGTGTGTGTGTGTGTGTGTGTGTGTGTGTGTGTGTGTGTGTCTGTGTGTGTGTCTGTTTGTCTGTATCGATTAACTCACACTGCTCTGGTGTCCCGGCTGTGCCTTCACCGAAGATCCAGAGTAAGATGTGTGACCATGCTGCCCAGGTCTGTTGCCAGGGCGATGGTACGGCGATCTCGTATCAGCGTATACTGCTGCGCCTCTCGGTCCACTGAGGGAGGATGCCGTTGGCGTGTTACCATACTGTGACTGGTGTAGACTGGTGCCAGTCTTTGCTGGCGGTGGGGGAGGTTGTTGCAGCTGCTGAGGTTGTTGTGGCTGCTGCTGTTGTTGCAGGATCCCATCCATGCAGGATCCACTGAACCCATGGGTCTGCTTCAAGAAGATCACATCATAAGGAACATAGGAAAGAAATTAAAGAACACATTGCCTGCCCTCGTCAATGACATGGCGAAAGAGCACAGTGATTCAGAGACCCGAAATGGGAAATGATTTTCACTTGCACAAGAGTACTGCTACTGTAGGCCAGTATTCCAAACACACAAGCATGCCTAGCATAGCCAGCAATCGCATGTCATCACGTACATTGAAAATCAACATAATTTTGTGAATAGACCTTTTTTCAGGATCACTTTTCAACGAGGACGAAGCAAAGTCGGCCGAACGAAGCCTAGAGGAAGAAAATCACCCTCTCCACTTCACCATCACGATACTGACATAGATACGAGATGAAACAACTACAAAATCCACAAGAAAACTGTACGGCCATCATCGCGCTGACTTTGGTCTGACTTTGGTCTGAGAATTTCTATCACGATCAAAAATGTACGAGGAGCACTCAAAAATAAGCCACAGACTATCGCTCTCTACTCCTTTTTCAAGGCACAAAAGTCGACTCTCCACTTTCAAACCAGGAGCCAGACATACCAGTGGTCCTTTTCAGCTGCTCCACGAGCGCAGGAAATGTTCACCAAGGGGCGCAGAGCAGCATCCATTCCAGAAAAAGAGCTAAAATACGAGTGAGACTGCATGCTTGAGTACATGTATGAGTACATGCAGAAAATAGTGAATTTCAGCGTTTCTGCTCCAAACAGCAACTAGCTTCGACTAGAAACAAATATTACACCAAAGGATCAAAGAACAACCATTTTTCTACAGTTTTTTTGCAGATGGCTTCCTTGTGCTTGGCCCAGCACGCCAAAAATCACACCTCGGAGGAGTACAAAAATTACAACTCTCAGATGTCCTCGATTGCTGACCATGGCCAAAGTCTCCATTGGAACACATCTACAATTTCTGCTCAATCCAACCAGCACAAGCCTCCAAGTTCTTTAACGTTAAGATATGGAATCAATGCAAGATTGTTTATATGCACATATATTGACCTTTGATAACTACCCAGACTCATGCATTAGTGACCACACCATCAACAGTATCAAATTCAAATATATTTTCTTTGACTCAAAGCAGACTCAGCGGAGGACGTTCAGGTTGGTTGCAACCAACCTGAACGTCCTCCGCTGAGTCTGCTATGTACTAAGCTCTGTCTCTGACATTGAGCACTCTCTGCAGCTCGGGGATCAACGGATTTTTCTTTTCTTTGACTCAATAAATACCACCGCACTTTTTCGTGTAGCACTGCGCCTTTCCCTAAAAAGGAGTATAATTTTTATAAACAGTATTTATTCGCCTTTAATAGTCGCTTCTCAAAAATGCGAAGACTCCACTGTAGTCATCCACTATATCCATACATCTTCACAACACTCTCCAAACGGTCTCTGGGCTACACCAATCACTAAAAGGAAAAGAGATATTAAAATTATTAAAATTTTCGGGCAAGGCCCATCTTCAGGAATGTAGTTACTGCAGACAAAACAGAGATTATGTACGTGACAAATACGAACATTTTGGCCAAAATGTTCGTATTTGTCACGTGTATACTGTATAGCAGGAAATTTTCGGACGGAAATATTTTCGGACAAAGCCAAATTTCGACCTTTCGTACGGATTATATTTTCGTACAGTGCTGCATACTAAATGCACGTGTTCGCAAGGAGTATGCATGTGTAGTGTACATAATTTCACATGAACAAATTTTAAAAATTCGACGAGGAGACAATAATTAATATGGCAATAAGTAGGACGAGCTGAAGCGACATTTGGACTACTTTATTAACAATGTAAGCGATGGAGACGATGCAAGAAACAATCTAAAGGGTAAGGCAAAATACATGTAAGAAGAAAAAGGCAATGGAAAAAAAGATGATTCGAACAAGTTTTCGTACAACACTCTCCAGGAATCACCGTTGTACTAAAGAACAAAATGCCTTTTTCTTCTTACATGTATTTTTCCTTACCCTTTAGATTGTTTCTTGCATCGTCTCTATCGCTTACATTGTTAATAAAGTAGTCCAAATGTCGCTTCAGCTCGTCCTACTTATTGCCATATTAGAACAAATTTTAGTACGGAATTAATTTTAGTAAAAAAGAGGCCGTGTACGAAATCGTACGAAAATAAATTCCGTCCGAAAATTTCCTGCTATACAGTAATGTCTGTTTTGTCTGCAGTAAATACATTCCTGAAGATGGGCCTTGCACCATTGATAGTTGCACAGTTTTGCGGGGCTCCCGCCTACCCTCCTGGCCTACTAGCCATGTGTTCAACAGTTGTGGCCCCGTACACTTTGTGTTTTGTTGTCGTCTTTTTATGTTGCTTCACATTTAAATTCCCAAATCTTTCTCAGCATTCTTCTTCCGTTTTTTTATATAACTTCAATTTTGTTTGCTTCCATCTACAGGAGTGGATGTCTTTTTTTCGATGGGGGATAGTGTTGTACATGTGGCTGCGCTTGTAGCTTTTTGTTGTACATGTGGCTGCGCATGTAGCTCTTTGTTGTACACGCTGCTGCGTTTGTGTCTCTTTGTCGTACATGCTGCTGAACCGTGGTACACGCTGCTGCGCTGTCTTCGAATAATCTGTACATGCGGCTGCACCGTCTTCTGTCCCCTCCGCATGCACTCTTTCTCGTCTTGTCCCCGTTGTATACGCATTTTCTCGTCTTGTCTTCGTTGTATTTGTCCGGTTTCCGGCTTTTCTCCATCGTCTTTGATCGTCTGCCGTCTTTGTCTCCCTTTTCAGTTCGGGACTGGTTGCATTACGCACAGGCACCAATTTCACTCCCACCGCCCCACTTTTCCTCGCGTCTTCACAATATATTCCCCTGTCTTGTCTCGTCTCAGTGTGAGTTGTCTCGTCGTCTCATCAAAGCAAGAAGAGAAAACTTGCTCTATAAACTAAAGGCCTTTTGTTGTGTGGCGCGGTCTCGTGGAGGAGAATACTTGTCCGGGCAACCTTTGGGCGCAAACACGAAGAGCACAGCGAATCCGTACGAGGCGTAATCTGTGCATTTCCCTGAAAAACATGAAGAGCCCAGCGAATCCATTTAGGGCGCATTCTGAATATTCCCAGAATGCGCAAGCATGCCTGCGCAAACTGCAGATTGCTTGCGCATTGTGGGAAATCTCAGATTGAGCAAATTCTCTGCAAGCTGTTTCGGCCATAAAGACCTCAAAGGAGGCACCACAGACATTAAGATAGCTCGTCGCTCTAGCGCCAGAGTGCTCTACCCACGAAAGGTACCAGGCAATGCGTAATGCTGCAGCACTACGGCAGCCTGTGTGTGTGTGTGTGTGTGTGTGTGTGTGTGTGTGTGTGTGTGTGTGTGTAAATGTGTGTATGTGTATCTGTGTGTGTGTGTGTGTGTGTGTGTGTCTGTGTCTGTCTGTATCTGTTTACTCACACTGCTCTGTTGTCCAGAGATTGCCTTCACCGAAGATTCAGAGTAAGATGTGTGACCTTGCTGCACAGGTCTGCTGCCAGGGCGATGGTACGGCGATCTCATATCAGAGTATACTGCTGCGCCACTCGGTCCACTGAGGGAGGATGCTGTTGGCGTGTTACCATATTGTGACTGGTGTAGACTGCTGCCAGTCTTTGTTGGCGGTAGAGGAGGTAGTTGCAGCTGCTGCTGTTGTTGCGGCTGCTGCTGTTCTTGCAGCATCCCTGCCATCCAGGAACCAGTGAACCCATGGGTCTGCTTCAAGGAGATCACATCATAAAGAACATAGCAAAGAAATTGAAGAACACATTGCCAGCCCTCGTCAATGACATGGCGAAAGAGCACAGTGATTCAGAGACCCGAAAAGGGAAATGATTTTCAGTTGCACAAGAGTACTGCTACTGTAGCCCAGCACTCCAAACTCACAAGCATGCCTAGCCAAATTCTGCATTGGCGCACATCTACAATTTCTGCTGAATCCAACCAGCACAAGCCTGCATATGGAATAAATGCAAGATTGTTCATATTCACATATAGTTAGTGCATGGCAGGGCTTCGCCGACCCTGAGATGAAGAGCCTCATGCTCTACATAACTGCATTACGACGAGCGAAACTCAAAATCAAACCGAGAAAGTGCCATCCCTTGCTTGCAGGTTCCATTGATAGTTGCACAGTTTTTCGGGGCTCCCGACTGGTAACCTGTTAACCCTCCTAGCCTACTAGTCATGTGTTCAACAGTTGTGGCCCCGTACACTTTGTGTTTTGTTGTCGCCTTTTTATGTTGCTTCACATGTAAATTCCCACGTCTTTCTCAGCAGTCTTCTTCCGTTTTGCTAAATAAGTTCAATTTTGTTTGCTTCCATCTACAGGAGTGGATGTCTTTTTTTCGATGAGGGATAGTGTTATACATGTGGCTGCGCTTGTAGCTCTTCATTGTACACGTGGCTGCGCGTGTAGCTCTTTGTTGTACATGCTGCTGAACTGTGGTACACGCTGCTGCGCTGTCTTCGAACGATCTGTACATGCGGCTGCACCGTCTTCTGTCCCCTCCGCATGCACTCTTTCTCGTCTTGCACTCTTTGCCGTTGTATACGCATTTTCTCGTCTTGTCTCCGTTGTATTTGTCCGGTTTCCGTCTTGTCTCCGTCGTATTTAATCGTCTGCCGTCTTTGTCTCCCTTTTCAGTTCGCGACTGGTTGTATTACGCACAGGCACCAATTTCGCTCCCACCGCCCCACTTTTCCTCGCGTCTTCACAATATATTCCATTGTCTTGCCTCGTCTCAGTGTTAGTTGTCTCGTCGTCTCAAAGCAAGAAGAGAAAACTCGCTCTATAAACTAAAGTAACTTGGCCTTTTGTTGTTTGGCGCGATCTCATCGAGGAGAATACTTTGTCCCATAAGCTAGACGTATAAGCATCGCCCAAGTTGACGACATGAACATCGGACATGCCTGAACATTTGGTGAATAACTGTTAGTTTGCGTATGCAGCGAAGAGACAGTATTTTAAAGGAGACGTTACCGTAATCTCGTGCATATAGGACCATGGTATTTATTATAATCGAAAAGTCGCTGTTTTCGTCCTTTCACAAGTGCATTTTGGTTTTGATTATAAGACCATGGTCATATAATTATGCGAGAGACAAACATCGCATCGACACGAACATGTGCAACAGTGAAAGTACGCATATCAATGCCAGTACAATGGAATCATGATGAACCACGTGTGGCTCTGTGATTTTCATTCACTTATATGTGCACGTTCTTATAAGCGAGAGTGCTCTTATTTTCGAAAATAAGAACATGTCCTTAAATGCGTGAGATTACGGTAAGCCTAAAATCAAATTCTCACCAGTTGCTGTCTTCGGGGTGCTGAGTGAAATGGTTAGGGGGTACGATGGGCGCCAATGTTGCAAAAAAGATCCACAGGCGGAATAGGGGTTGAAAGTGATGATGTCAAAACGGTCGGGGAGTAGTAAGTTCACGTCAGATTTCTACTTTTGGATCCTCTAAAGTGTAACTTTTCTATTACCTCATTGTGTGGGTGCATAGCAATCCTCTCATGTCGTATGCAGGTGTGACTTTTCTTCGTCACCAATTGTCATCCGACGCCCATTAGACAACCCAGTCAATTTCACAGGCTATATCTCCTTGCTGTGAGTATGACCGCTTGTATCCATACAAGAACTCGATCCATGTGGGTGCAATTTTTGAATTTTTGAAATTGTTTCTATGCTGTGACATAGCACTTTCAAGCCCTATTTGAACCCAGCACCCCTGTCTTTCCGGGACAGTGCCCTACCGATTACGCTTTAGATTAAGAGGATCACACACACCTGTGGGACCTTCTTGCTACAAAACTCACCGGTGTTGTCATTGAGCCACTACCAATGATATCATTAGCGGGCTGCGTTAAAGCATCGGCAGAATTACCACCGCTCGCAAACCTGCCAACCAGAGCTTGACTGGGGTCCATGCTTGCTCGGGAAGGCCATTGCTCCTGTTGCTGCTGATGGCATTGCTGGTGCGCTGCCTGTGGCTGCTCCTGGGGTTGCTCCCGGGATTCAGGCTGGGACAGCAGCCAGTCGAAGAAACGGGAGGCGGGGGACGGGAACGTTGACGTGGCGATTTGACTTTGGTCTTGCGACACTTTCGAACACAGCGGGGGATTGTCAGGCCGCGCCGGAAGTCTCTACAAGGAACAGAGAGATCACCAATAACAGGATTCAACACAATAAATGATGCTAGTTGAGCATTCATATCATCATGCACATATTCTGCAATAGTTAAATGAAAGCATATTTTCAGAAAAATATTCACCATGCACATAGAGACCTGGGGTACATATTTAAACGGTGCCAACTAGTGGATATTTAGGTAACACTTACCGTATCATTATTATCAGACATATCACAAAAATCATTTAGGTCCTTGCAATTAAGGGTAACAAGACATCACAACTTGGAATTTTTTGCCCAGCTGGCAACCAAAAGGTGACTAAAAAGATAGAAAATGCCTGCAGTATCCCATTTTATACAGTAAACTGGTCCAGTATGGCGCCAGGCCTAAGCAGCAAGTTACTAAGCGTGAACAGGTAGGTGAGAACCTAGGGGTGGGGGATCGGTGCTAGCTTATGAATGCATTTGCTGGTATAGTGCTACTCAAAAGTGTTAAAATTGGTGTAAAAATGGAGGGTAGTAGAAATGGTAGAGGAGGCATAGGTTACTCAGCTAGGTTGTACGAGCACACGCTTACTTTTACCGCTAGCTTACAATGTGCTACAACATGTGATGATACTGAAGTGTGATAGCAGCAACACCTCGCTCATGTGGAAACATTTGGAGACAAGCTCTATCTTACTACTGGTGATATTATGCCTGATGTGCTCACATCCCCCCCCCCCCCCCTCCCCCTTCCCCCTGACTGTGGTATCTGCACCTCTTTCTAACCCTCCAGTTAGCACCAATTATTTTAGCACTTCTGAGCAGTGACAGATAGAGATCTGATTTTCAGTAGCATGTGCTGCAGAGAGTTTTCAAATGTTTATTCATTATTCGTTCATCACTTCCACTAGCCTGCATCCAGTAGCAACCGACTTACTTCTGTGGCTTTCAGGTTCACCCATCGCTATGTCTTCCACGTACTCTGGTCTGCTCAAAGTGTAAGGCCAAGTACTTGGACGGAATTTCCGTAAATATAATATCACCATAGCATCCTCGGCTAGGTCAACAATCGTTCTTTTTCCTCAAAAATTTATTATACTGCTAGCGGTACAAATCTCAGGACGCATAGACACCTGTTTCTGATGCGACTTTGGAATAAAAGTACGACGACAACAACAACAACTAAATTACTTGAGAGAGAGGCAAGGGGAATGCGAGGGGGGGGGGGGGTGAGAGAAAGGTAGGTTTGCAACCTTCTTGCTCTGCGGGACGTAGATTGACAATTTGACACCCCAAATCACCCCAAGTGCTGGCTCTTTTCGTCTTACTCTTACAGTCTTAGTCTTACAGGTATGTGCTTGCTAGTCTAGTTCGTTCCACAAAGCGCCTGGGGAAGTACAGACTGTCAGTCATGGACTGCCATGTACTAGACTGACACTAGTACTGTAGTAGATCTACATGTAGTAGAATGCACGTACTTTTGGCAAGTAACACGTCGTTACCGGTAGTTTTGCACAAAGCCTGGCATCACATTTCCAGGAAGCTAGCGCTTCCACGAAGCATAAAACGCGAGAAAGTATGTCACAGTATTAGTCCGTGAGCCAAATCTCAGAATCGGCCGTTTTAGCATCGACCGTTGCACCCAGAGAGGGACAAATCGTCCTTCAGCACACCGCTTCACGATGGTATCCTGAAGCGATTTCCACTTGTTGGACAGTTCGAAACTGATCCAGGGAGGTCACAGAAGACGCCAAACATCCAACTTTGCTCATTGACAGCAGCGGCCATTTTCGCCTTCTTCGCTTGATCTTTTTGCGCTTGTTCACGGATTCTCATTTTTTGAAGCCATGAGCAGATACCACGAGTGCACATAACGCGGAAACCAGTGCACAAAACTAGATTCGAATTTTTTTGCCGCTGAGAATTATGTCATTTATGAATCGGGATGCAAACAGCAGCAAAGTCACTACTGTTTGTAGTTACAATGCAATCGTTCAGAACTGACTTCCAAGAATGTCCTAAATATCTCTCGACATATTTGTTCACCACTTCCTAGGCCAATAGGCGTAGTAGACTGTAGTGAGTAACCTTCTGGAGCAAATGACGACTGCCCCGAGCATGAACTTCTTTTCATCCTGTTCAAGGTCAAATATTACTCAGTTTGCGTTGAAGAATAACAATTACATTCGTGAATGGCCGAACTGAGAAAACCCTCATGATTTCTCTTGGATTTCGTATCCCAAGTTCCTCTACTTGGCTGGATAAATCGCCTCTTGACTTCATCATACTGGACTGGAACTTGTAGATAATAGCGAGCAATGAATTGGTGAGTGAAGTATATTTCAAAAGTAATAACCACTCGATTACTGAATACGTAGAATACTCCAGTATTATAATGATATGAACACTGAAGCTAATGTGACATTACAGTAGTACAATAGGAAGTACGTCACCACTGTTGTAAATGCACGCGCTGATTCTATCCAACCTGACGGCCAATGCAAGAGGTTGGAATTGGCTATTGATTTCCTAACACACTCATACAGCACCAAAAGCTATCTGTCATTGCTCATTTTCAACTCAACATAACACAGTTGCAAATCACCAGGTGCACATCTTGGCACATAATGTGTGCTGTCGCAGTCCACCGCAGAACATAGTAACAGATAACTACCGATATAAGATGATGTCACACACATACATGCATGCGCGCACCCACACCCACACACGTGCGCACACACACACACACACGCACACACACACACACACACACACACATGAAGCAGCTGAAGAATCCGACTATGCAGTCTCCCAGGCACGCGCACACACACGAACCAGCTGCCGAATCCAACTATACAGTCTCCCAGGCATGCACGCTCGCACACACACACACACATGAACCAGCTGCCGAATCCACACAAACACGCGCGCGCGTGCGCACACACATGAACCAGCTGCCGAATCCGACTATGCAGTCTCTCAGGCACGCGCGCACAAACACGCTTATTCGCACGCGTGTGTGCGCGCACACACATGAACTAGCTGCCGAATGCGACTATGCAGTCTCCCAGGCACGCGCGCGCGTGCGCACACACACACACATGAACCAGCTGCCGAATCCGACTATGTCAGTCTGCCATGACTGCGAAACCAGCGAAGACATACGGTGCATTGGCTGCTGCCAGACTGGTCTGCTACAGGTTTGCGACGCTCTTGAGTACACTTGTGGCATGGCAGGCCGCTCTTCGAAAAGGAAATGTTACAAATACTATACTGAATCCGATCACGGGAGGCCGGCTGTGGTGGTGAAGCAATTCTGACTGCTGTGCGCCACTCTCCTCGCTGCTGTGCAGTGTCGAACCAATGTCCTTCAAGATGTAAGTGATGGATGTCTCTTCGGACAACATCACACCAATGCTGTCGGGTTTCACACACACGGCGCACACCTTGTCGACAATTGTGGCATCTAAAACCCACCAACGACCTGAAACACGGATCGCACTGGCCGCAGTGGCTGTGGCAACACCGTGCCCCAACACCAGTAGTAGCCTGGGGTGGTGTCACCAACAAAGGAAAACGCCTAGCACGCACATGCACGCGCGCACACACACACATGCACGCTCGCACACACATGCACGCTCGCACACACACATGCACGCGCATGCACACGCACGCGCACACACACACATGCACGCGCCCACACACACAAACACGCGCACACATGCACGCTCGCACACATGCACGCGCGCACGCACACACACAAACACACGCACACCCAGAAATGTGCACACAAACACGTGCACACACACACATACACAGCTAATGGTATACAGTAGTATGTTGCCCGCAAAGCAGCCAGGTGCTCTGGCTTGGACCTCCAGCAGCGCTGGTTTCGCCTTCACTACTTGTCGTCTTGCCCTCTCCAGTGCTGCCTGCAACAAAACATTCCCTTCCGGAAACTCTGGGTGGACCAGTTCTCCGTGTTGTGTTTACACCGTGCTCTGCTTTCATAATTACCGGTATGGCATTCGTTGTTCGTATCAACCACTAAGCTCCTGGTAGGTGGCCCCTTACTGGCCTTAGGATGTGGCTCTGGGTTCACTACTACATGCACATCACTGTCAGCAAGCATAGACAAAGCAAAATCAGAGGCACTGGTCTTCTCCAGGTTTGCAATTGCTATCACATGGGTGCAATTGGTGTAGCACTTTCCATGATACCAGCCACACCATTTACTCCTCCCTGAGCTCTTGTGCTGGCACAGAAAAGCCCAGATATGGTCGTCCTTCTCTCGAGCAGCGCTGACGATGCGACACCAACTTGTAGTCTCGATATTACTCACTGCAGGCTTCTCGTTTTTACTAAATTGGGCGCTGTGACACAGACACAAAATTCCAGCAATATTACTCCGCTGGGCTGTCATTTGCCACTTCGTTGCCGTCAGCTGCCTCATCCAGCACCTCGCTGCCACTAGAAACGTCTTCCTCTTCTTCCATTGTTGTCAAAACAACATCAATGTACACGAAAGGAATAAACTTCAATAAAGTGATCACAATATCCCAAGTCGATATTGTCGTCAACGTCGTCATCTTCTAAAAAATAAATTATTTTTCCTCACTCCACGCGAACTCGTGTTTTGCGCTTGCTCATACGACGCACACCTCACCACTCGCGTAAAAATATTTGTTCTCACGATGGAATTTGGTCGAGAAAAGAAGCCCTCGCGAAGGTCTCTGGATCGGTTCTGGAACGTCCAACAAGCGAAAACGTATCCTTTGTGATGTCCTTGACCAACACTGTAAGCGGCGATTTGTCCATCCGAGAGTGCAACGGCACTTGTGATTTTGAGTTTTGGCTCACGGACTATATGTGAGACCATGACTCATGAGTGACTAGCGAGGTTTTGCATTCCGAAATTCGGCAAAAAGATTCGGCACGCGGGAGCGAGGTCGAAAATGCACGCGATCCGGCATGTTTGTTCGGAAAAAGCTCACTTTGCCGAAAATATTTTTCGGATGAATTTTCTGTAGAAGAGCGCTAGCGCGTGATTTATTCAAAGAGATTTCTTATCTCGGCATCGCTTCCCAGGCGTCTTTGGCGACATCAGCGTCGTCAGCTACCTCTGATTGCTCCTCCACTGCTTGTCTACTCTCTTTCGCCTGGAGTGTCCTCACCGTCATCTCTGTGGCTGAAAAGACTATGGCGACACGCATAACATTTGACTTGGGCATGGAGTTGGTTTTTCTGAGGCGACTGAGGGGGCAGGTTTGGCCCTCGACTCTTTGGGCGATCAAAGTTCGTTGGAATCAGCAAGAAATGGAGCACGGGACAGGACGTTGCTGATGCTGGGGCTCACGAAATGAAAACACATCATTTTCGACTTGCAAAACAGACGTTGGTGCGAAAATTCGACATTTTGATGTTCGACAAATGACCGAAGAACGCTGTACCGAAATTCGGAATGCAAAACCTCTCTACTAATGACTCTGGTGAAGTAAGGTGTAGATCTACGCGCTTGGGTATGTGTGTGTTGGGTATGAGTGTGGGTGTGTGTGTGGGGGGGGGGGGGGGGGTATGTGTGTGTACGTGTGTGTATGTATTATACGTATGTGTGTGTGAATGCTAAGAAGAGTTAGTGGTGTTTCGTTAGGCTTCTGCCGCACGCAGTCCACGGCTGTCCCATGCATGCGACGGGCGTTCATTAAATATGGCGGCCAAATTTTAATATTTTTCATTTTTTACGCGACCTGGCCTAGTCGTATGTTTGCAATTTCGCTCGACTTCCATCTCAAACGGGCAAGGTCAACCGAAACCACGGGTGTTTGCCAGGTCATTCGATAGAGTTTAGAGCTTGGACTGGCCTTGCCTTCGACTGTGCCGCCGCTCGAGCGATCTTTTTGGGTTACCCACGCGCTACGTATGGTTTCTTTCTCGACGTGGGTGCAATTATTTTTGGATCGTCGCTCGATTTCAAGGGCTCACCAACCTCGTCAGCGAATTTTCTCCGCCTCGCAGACAATTTTCTAGTATACCTCGATGTCCTAGCCTTTCGATTTCGTGTATTCCTAAGCTTGACGTGCATAACTGTAGCTTTTCGTGGCCATGTTAGAGACGTTATTTTGTTCAGAAATGGAGGCTCATGTTAGCTTCCTGTCGCCGTGTTGTCGTATTGGAGTTGCGAAATTCGCGTCAAGGAGTGGACGGACGAAGTATCGTGTGGCAGATCATACTCAATCCATTTTGGCAGTGTTTCATCTCAATGTGGATGAAACCAAATACACCCTGAACTTTTTTGCCACACTTGCAAATTGGCCATGGAATGCACTGCTACTGCCAGGGGCCCAACATTCTCTGGAGCTCCAGAGGTGGATGTACACCGTTAAAAGACTGGGAGCCACACAGTGGGACAAACTGTTTGAAATGCAAGTCTTCCAAGCCTGGCAGGAAGTCCAAATGCAAAACACAAACGCAAGACAAACTTGCGGCATGGGAGAAAACGCGGGCCATCGCCCGCAAGCACGAGCACATGCACGCCGCCACCACTGACAGCAGCATCACCAACAAAACCTTGCCCCACCACACCAGTACCTGATCACTGGATAGTTTAGTCTGTTTGGTTTACGAATTCAAAAAAGACAAAATAACAAAACTTAAAACACGAGCGTCGCATGGACCGAATCTGATGAGCAGCAGCACGTCACACCCGCATACTAAGTTTAGTAATAGTAGTATAGTATTTATTCATATTTCTCTAGGGCTTCGTGGGTAAATCTCTGCATCCAGAACAGTTCATATAGGAATGCAATAACACACGCACAATGTCCACTATGTCACAGGTAGAGAGAGAAGTGTTTGCAGCTTGCTGGTAGACGTTCAGCCGTGCATGCATTGGCAAATGGCTAGAGCAGACGGCCCGCTGCCCTTAATGTAAGGCACACACGCAAGCGTCAGAGCTACAGCAGCCAAACAGCATAGTTTATGGATTCATGAAAGACTGCACCATACACTGCGCCAGCTCTGGTAGGGTGCCCTATTTGAGCATCGTCACTGGTCGGTGACGTTTTGCAGGCCTCACCATCAAAGATGCGAGGTGATGCTGCTGATCGACTTGCTGGCATGATAGTCACAAGCATAACTAACGGAGGATGGCTGGAAGTCGAAACCAGCTGTAGATGTAAATTCCAGGTATACAAGAGAATTCACGCCAGCACTTTATCCGATGCCCCATCAGTGTCAACTGTACGCCGATGGTCACAGGACCGTGACAGCCTTTCGATCGGTCTACGGTCGGGAGACGGGGCTGCAAGCCCAAAGCAGCGGGTATATAGTGTTCGTCACCAGCTGAGCAAGAGAGCTTGCTGAGAGATTTAGGTGTGCACTGTTCAGCAACCAGTCCCAACATAGGTTTGTCCATGAAGGCTGGTGATCCTCAGCTATCATACAACAAATTCCTACTCACTGCGCATATGCGCATATGGCTTGTGAAACAGCAGCAGAAACTGCACTGCCTTGACAAACGCACCAGTTACCATGATGGAGCAGATATGCCAACACCAAATCTCCAATCGCTAGTACAAGTAGCTCTTCACTAAATCATGCCTAGTGCCTGCTTGCAGTGATATTTTCAGCAAGAGCCCTGCAGTTACTGCTGAGGAGATATAATATTGCGTCCTTGAAGTCGAAGTAAAAAAGTAAGTAAATTATCGTGTCCGTTCCCGAAGGGAACTCACGACGGCCGCTAACACCCGGTAAATCCTAGCGGCAGATGCAGCGCCTAACGGTGGGGGTGAGTGGATAAGTCTCACAACCACTGGCACAAGTACCGAGAACGACCCCATTAGCTGCATCCATGTACCCCTTGTGCCTGGCCACAAGTCGAAGGCGCTCATCAAAGATTTCTTGCCATCAATTCTTGGCCTTATGCAGGCACGAGGTGGTCTCCCGTGGCATTGGCCATATTACCCCGAGCTGCACTTGCTCGAGGAGCACGTTGTTTCGCTCATGGAAGTCCTTCTTTTTGGCCTTCGTGTTGGACTGAGTAGGCTTGCTGAGAGAACAGAGCGCTGAATCCATCCACGTCCACAACTACGAATAATTTACAAAAACATTCCTACTGCAGATCAGCGCTTGAAAACGGCGATGCAAATCAGCGACGTTGGGCTTCTCCATTCAAAAGGAGAGCCTTCCTAACGAAGCAATTCTCATGTGACACTACATAGTCTCTCAAGCACTCTAGTTCAGGTCTTCTTCTCTCCACTCCATTATCATTTCGATCTTCACTCGGTCGACGTGATGGTAGTAGCTATGTAAAATAATTATGATGGATTTCTCCCGATCCTCGTCGCGGCTAAAATTTGTTCGGTGTTTGTCTAAATTCTCAAACTGACAGGGTTTACAAGAGAAATGTACCTAATTTTGTGCGATTGATGCAAATAAATCGGAATATGTCCGACTTCATAAATCCGTGCGGTAAACCGCATGAAAGGACGCCATGTCATTAGTTGGTGCACATGAAGTCCCGTAAATCGTAATGGGCCGCATGCCAAGTTCACACTCGACGGAGTCACTCACAACACGAAAGACTTTATGGTTGATTAGAAGTAGAACGCCATGTCACGAACCCACTATTTCGTTCCAAGAAACTACAAGTACCAAGAAAAACTCTCTGGAAACAAAAGACAGCGCAGCCAAACAAAAGGCACAGCTAACAATAATATAATTATTACTTCATGCCGCACGCACAAGAACAGAACAACCAAAAAGGCTACACTGTCTGTGCCAAGGCTGGGTCAGCGAAACCGACCACAGCGGAACCTAAAAAATGGTAGCCCGCTGTACAAATAATTTTAGGGCTCAAACGGTCACGGTTTTACCCCTGACGGTTAACTGCTAAGCTAACGGTCGGTTAACCGGTTATAACCTATAAGCCACGGCAATCCTGTGGACTCTTTTTTAACCGTATATTTGACTATACTCATTCAAAAAATGTACCCTATTCAGTGCAACGCACACTTGTACATTCTCTTGCATGCTCATTCATACATACTCTCACACCAAGAGACCAGATATGACCGAGTTGACAGCCCAGAAATTGCGTACGCGTGCGACAGCCCGCGAAAGTGCACACTTTGCAACGACCTGATACTTGAAAAATTGACTGAAAAGTTACTGCGTAACCGTTATCTTTATCGGTTAACCGTCAATTCTTCGTAACCGGTCTGCAACCGGTTAATCGGACTAATCGTTTGAGCCCTAACAAATATTGAAATAATTCGAGATTACATCAGGCATCAACAATGATCAAGTCAAGGTGCCCCCAAGGGGAGCACGTGGAGATACAGGTGGAATCCTGATAATTCGAATATGGCTTAAAATTCGAATATACCGCTTAATTAGAAGTTTTTTCCAGGACCGATTTCTGTCCATACGATTCCCACATAAATGTTTCTGAACCTCGAACCAGACATGTACCGGTTAATTCGAAGTTCCATGGATTCCACTTACATAGAAAATGTGTGGGATTTGTGCTGATAATTCGAAGTTAGCAAAGTGTTCGAATAGATCTACATGTAGGCTGCTCCATCATGACGTGACGAAGCAATGAATGCTCGTATAATTATTATACGATCTAGGACAGAACCAAACCAAGTCAAAAATAAGAAAATATAAAGCCATCAGTTGCCTGATGATCGTACGACGCTCGTAGTAATACGTAGAACTCAGAGTTGTGACACAGCCTCCAATCTCTCTTGTGCAAATAGAGACCTTGTAAAATACCCCGGTTTCACCTCTTTCTTTACTCGGCATTTTTTTCCTATGGATAGCGGCAAGGGCTAGATGAACATCGGTACTGGCCGAGTATGAGTAACTGGAACGTGTTTCCCGCGTGCACCCTAGCCAAAGGCAAAGAGCGTGCATGCACCCAAGTAATAGTTCCAGACTGTCCAACCGTCCCGACCTCGTCTGGACAGTCCAGATTTCAGAGAATTAATTGTCCTGCGTCCTGCCGAGGTCCTCATCCGGACGCCTTTTGTCGTGCGTGATGTATAGTATATCACGCGAAGATTCGGCATGTTTGTTCGGAAAAAGCTCACTTTGCCGAAGAAAATTTTTGGATGAATTTTCTTGTAGAAGAGCGCTAGGGCGTGATTTATTCAAAGAGGTTTCTTATCTCGGCATGGCTTCGCAGGCGTCTTCGGCGATATCAGTATCTTCAGCTACCTCTGATTGCTCCTCTCCACTGCCTGTCTACTCCCTTTCGCCTGGAGTGTCCTCACCGTCATCTGTGTGGCTGAAAAGACTATGGCGATACTTGGCCATAAAGGTTGGCTATTCTGAGGCGACTGAGGAAGCAGGTTTGACCCTCGACTCTTTGGGCGATCAAAGTTCGTTGGAATCAGCAAGAAAAGCCTGCACTGAATTATTCTGCATTGTCTGCACTGAATTATTCTATCTCCTCTGCTTGCCTTCATGCATGTATACCCTTGTTTTCTAATCTCCTTATGAAGTTATGACTTATGTTGTCTGATTATAGTTTTTTTGCCATGAAACTCTGAGTTACAACAAAAAAAACAGCCCTATTCACTTCCTTTTGTGTACCTCTTGCGTAAGACTGTCCCTGCGGGAATTTGCGGACAAAATCCTCGAAAACTTGCGCAGCCAGGGAAGAATTGTTCAAACCCACACATAACAGTCTAATGTCGTAAAATGGCTGTAAAAACAGTCGAATGTAAATAATAACAGGGAAGAATAGTAGGGGGTGGGCAAGGGGAACAGTTGCCCTGTAACATACCGTACTCGCGTGATTAGTTCCCCAGGCTGGTGCACTATTTTTTTCAATGTCCGTCACAGATGGGGCAGTATTCAAGAGAGGGCACTATTTTTTCATTGCTGGTACATTTGCGTCATCCAGCATAAAACAAAGAAAAACAGAGCCTAAAGTGTACTGTAAACGCTCACGACTCCACAGAAACGGGAACAAGACCTGCGATTTTGTTCCTGAAAACACCAGTGCAAAGCAATGACCAAGAACATTAGCAAAAGAACACCAAACTTGCACATGGGCTTGGTTACAACTTACAAGATGGGGGGGGGGGGGCACTATTCAAGAGAGGGATTTATTTTTCACTGGCTTTTGGAGACTAGGGCACTATTCGAGATAGGGCACTATTCAAGAGAGGGCTCTAATCGCGCGAGCACGGTATTTCTTTTTACCATTTCCCCAAAACTGTCTTGCCGCACAAAATCCAACGTAGATCTACGGACTCTCAATCTCCCTACCTTGTCCTTAGGCCCTAGACAAGTCACTTGAACTTGAACTTAGTTGAAGTGTGCCTTCATAAATACACCGTCATCTGTGATCTAAATTTCCAAAATTTTCGCCTCAGCCACCCGGCCTCCCACACGAGTGAATAATTGTACTACTGCTAGTATTATTAATATCTGGAAATATAGATCCCAGATGACCATGGTGTATTGTATTGAAGGCACACTTCAAGTGACTTGTCTAGGGCCTAAGCTAGGGTAGGGAGATCGAGAGTCCGTAGATCTACGTTGCATTTTGTGCGGCAAGACATTTTTGGGGAAATGGTAAAAAGAAATATGGCTGACCGTACAGTACAGCTGGGTTGCGTTTGTTCGGTGGGGGCTTGAAAGTGATGACGTCAAAAACGGCCAGGGAGTACTAAGTTGACATCAGATTTCTATTTTGGATCCACTAAGGGGTCGTCCATAATTATCGAACGTTTTTCACAAAACGAAATAATTTCGTTATGGGGTGGGAGGGGGTTGACCAATTTCGTTTCAGAAAACATTGATACATGTGCATGCCCATAGGAGCAGTTACACACTTGCAACTTTTGTTGTATTATGCATGCATATGTCAAACTTTGTTTACGTTCTGAGGGGGAGGGAGGGAGGGGTTGGGTCTAAACTAAAATAATTCGTTTTGGTGAAAAACGTTCGATAATTACGGACGGCCCCTAAGGTGTGACTTTGCTATTGCCTCAGTATGTGGGTGCATAGCAACCCACTCATGTCGTATGCAGGGGTGACTTTTACTTCGCCACCAGTTGTAACCCCGCCCCCAATAGCCAAATCAGTCAGTTTCACTGGTAACATCACCTTGCTGAGAGTAAGACGGCTTGAAATGTGCTTGGATCCATACAAAAACTGGATCCAAGTGGATCCAATTTTTGAATTTTTGAAATTGTTGCTATGCTGTGACGTAGCACTTTCAAGCCCTAATCCGCCACCATTCCAAAGTCATTCCACCGTGTTTTGATTCCGGAGCGTTTGTTTGATGCACTGGACAGCATTTGTTCGGCGCAATTCCGATTCCGGTCGCGGAATGAAGGGGGCAGAATCGATTCTGGCGATTCCTAAGAAAAAGTGGAATGAGGTCTCATTCCGAGCGGAATGAAAATGTGCGGAGGGCCTTCGTGAAGTTTGTCGTTGCTGCATACCTCCACAACAAAACTTCAAACGCGATAATCGATATACAGAAATGTTGGTGGACATCGTCCAGGGAATAGGCTGGTACTGTAACCTCGGGGACAGCATAGTAACTTGTTCGTGGTATTTTGACCCTTCGCTGCCTGAGAGAGTGTTCGCCCGGGATCGTTGATGAACTGGAAATATGCCCTCGCACCTCCGCTCTTCATCGTCGTCGAGCAGGGCCTCTAGAATCACAAGGAGGCAAGCCAGAACAAAATGACCCAAAGAGGCACCGAGCCTGCCACTTCACTTCTTCTTACCGGCAACAGTGCCTCGTCTCTGTCAAATAAACACGAGAGCTAGAGACGTTTCTGTGACTTATACGAGGTCGTATAGCATGATGAAGTAGCGGCCAAACGCCGCCTGCAGGCACCCTAGACTAGTTATTACTTAGTTACGATCGCTCGTTGATCTACGCCGTGTTTGGCCGCTCCTTCATCATGACTGTCGTAGGGACCTGCAGAAACTTACGGAAGCATAATAGCAACTACCAGGACTGGCATGTACTACTACTACTAGTAGTAGTCTTCGCAAGGCTGCCACAACAGGTACATGTAATACGTTTCCAGAGTGGTACAAAAATTTGGCCAGATTCTCGAATCCATGCCAGCGCGTTTGTTTGATACGCTCATTCCGATTCCGCGATGGGTACCGACGTCATTCCATGCCCATTCGGCAATGACCGAACAAAATTTGTTCTTTAATGCAACTACACCACACATGTACATGTAACTAATACTTTTAGTTACTTTATACCTTCCGTGACCAACGCATATGGCCGATTGGTTTGCAGGCTTGCCTGCGAATCATGAGGTCCCGAGTTCGAGACCCGCGCTGGTAGCAGGGAGCGTGTAAAGACTTTTTACGTGAGTAAAGACTTTTTATGTGTGGTGAACTGCGCCGACACCCACGGTCAACTGGGTACTCACAGCTCGGAGTGAGGGTAACAAGGATGCAGTTTACAGGGTTATGGGCCGTTACACGCCCGATTGGTTGAGAGACTCACCTACTCTCCCCTGACTCACTTGTGAGGTCTGCATTCGCCACTAAGGTGTGCAAGGCATAGGCATAGTGGTGGCCTGCGGAAGCGAAGGCTAGTTTGTGTGTTTCTGAACATTCAAGCGATGCCAACGCGAATCCCGCGAATTATTAATTATTATTATACCTTCCGTAAACATGGTAAAAGAGGCCGAAATACCTTCCGAAGCCCCTGGACTGGACAGTCTGTACAGTCTGTACAGTCTGTACTGTACAAGTAACATCATAATAGTTGAAGTAGATTCTCGCAAGTAGGGTCTGTACTGCACTGTACAAGTAGGTTTTATGCTTCCTGGAAGCGCTAGCTTCCTGGAAATGTGATGCTAGGCTTTGCGCAAGAGCAGGCCACTACTGGCACTACTGCCAGAGTACTGGCTGCCACTAGTGTCTTTCTACGTGACTAGCTACATGCTTCCTTACTCAGTCACTGTCCTCAGGCGCTTTGTGGAACGAACTAAGACTCATCAGTAAGAGTAAGACTAGCAAGCACGTACATGGAAGAGCGAGCACGCAGTCGTTGCTCTGCATTGGGGTGTCGCAGAAACCAAAAGATTGAGAATCTGCCCCCCCCCCCCTCCCTTCCCCTTTTCGCATTTCCCTTGCCTCTCTCTCAAGTTATTGTTGTTGTCGTCGTACTTTTATTCCCAAGTCGCATCAGAAACAGGCGTCTATGCGTCCTGAGATTTGTACGGCTAGCAGTGTAATATTTTACTATGAGGAAAAATGAATGGAACGATTGTGGAGTAGCAGAGGGTGCTATGGTGATACATTTACGGAAATTACGTCAAAGTATTGTAAGACTGGCCTTACACTTTGAGCAAACCAGAGTACGTGGAAGACATAGCGATGGGTGATCCTGAAAGCCACAGAAGTAAGTCAGTTGCTACTGGATGCAGGCTAGTCGAAGTGATGAGCGAATAATGAATAAACATTAACTCTATGCGGCACATGCTACTGAAAATCAGATCTCTATCTTTCACTGCTCAGAAGTGCTAAAATAATTGGTGCTAACTGGAGGGTTAGAAAGAGGCGCAGATACCACAGTCAGGGGGAGGAGGGGAAGGGGTGCGAGTACAACAGACATAATATCACCAGTAGTAAAATAGAGCTTGTCTCCAAATGTTTCCACATGAGCAAGGTGCTGCTGCTATCACACTTCAGTATCATCACGTGTTGTAGCGCATTGTTAGCTAGCGGTAAAAGGTAAAAGTAAGCGTGTGCTCGAACAACCTAGCTGTGTAACCTGCGACTCCTCTACTACCCTCCATTTGACACCAATTTTAATCAACACTTTTGAGTAGCCCCATACCAGCAAATGCATTCACAAGCTAGCACCGACCCCCCCCCCAGGTTCTCACCTACCTGTTCACGCTTAGTAACTTTGCGGCTTTGGCCTAGCGCCATACTGGACTATGTTAGTGTATAAAAGGGGGTACTGCAGGCATTCTCTGTATCATTTTAGTGACCTTGTATTTGCCAGCTGGGCATGAAACTCCTAGTTGTGATGCGGCGTCGTCCTTCTTTGCAAATACCTATGTGATTTTTGTGATATGTCTGATAATAATGTTACGGTAAGTGTGGTCTGAATACCCGCTAGTTGGCACCGTTTTAATATGTGCTCCAGTTCTGTATGTGCATGGTGAATTTGTTCTGAAAATATCCTAATCCTATTAACCTCTCGGAAAAGATGTGCATGTTGAATGCGCAACTCTCTTCCTTTATTGTGTTGAATACTGTTATTGGTGATCCCTCCGTTCCTTGTAGAGACCACCGGCGCGGTCTGGTGGTCTGCCAGCGCGGTCGCAAGCATCACCTGAATCCCGGGAGCAACCCCAGGAGCAGCCACAGCCAGCACACCAGCAACGCCATCAGCAGCAACAGCAAGAATGGCCTTCCCGGAAAAGCATGGACCCCTGGCAAGCACCAGTGAGTTTTGTAGCCAGAAAGACCCACGGGTCAGGGTGTGTGCGATCTCTGGTACCCCAATCGATAAGGCACTGTCCCAGAAAAGGTAGAGGCGCTGGGTTTGAATCCCGCTCGTGCGTCCTTTGCAACAGTTTGAACGATCCAATGCTGGAGTAAGGTTGTTTGTTGAACTGACAATTACCCGTCTAGGCTGTAGCATGGTGATTTTCCCTGAACGCGTATGACCCTTGAGTCTCTTTTTGACCTTTGGATAACTCTACTCAAACCTTAGTTTTCCTGAACTCAAACATTTTAAATACGGTCTCTTTGATGGCTACGAAAACTAACGACTATTCAACAAATTTTCAGACATGGTAGATCATCAAGGTGAAACCAGTTTTGACTTGAGTATAACTAGCCATGCTACTACCAGTAATATTACTGTAGATGACTTTCTATTGCTGAAATTTGAGTGAATTAGGTAAAAACCAAAAAACACACACAAGGGTCTTACACATCCAGGGAAAATCCCTAAGCTACAGTCTAGGTTAGTCCTTGTCAGTTCAACAAACAACTTTGATCCAGCACTGTATTGTTCAAACTATTGCAAAGGAAGGATCCACAAGCGGGATTCGAACCCAGCATCCCTGTCTCGACAGGACAGTGCCCTACCCAATAGGTGCTATGTGCATATGAACAGATCTTGCATTGACTCCGTCTCAGTTAGCGTTAAAGAACTTGGATGGATGTGCTGGTTGGATTGAGCAGATTTTGTAAATCTTTGCCAATGGTGACTTTGGCTAGGCATGTTGGCATGTTTGGAATACTGGGCTACAGTAGCAGCACTCTTGAGCAAGTGGAAATCATTTCCCTTTTCGGGGTTTCTGAATCACTGTGCTCTTTTGCCGTGTCAGTGACGAGGGCTGGCAATGTATTCTGTAATTTCTTCGTGATGTTCCTGATGATGTGCTCTCCTCAAAACAGACAGAGGGATCCACTGCATTCTCGATGGAAATGATGCAGCAGCAGCAGCAGCCGCGACAACAACAGCAGCAGCCGCAACATCAGCAGCAGCCACAACAACATCAGCAACTGCAACAACAGCAGCTGCAGCACAAACGTCACTTCCCACCGGCAGCGATTAGCAGCAGTCTATACCAGTCCCAGTATGGTAACACTCCAACGGCATCTTCCCTCAGTGAACCGAGTGGCACAGCTGTTTATGCTTACACGAGCTCTCCGTACTGTTGCCCTGGCAACAGCCGTGGGCAGCATGGTCACACATCTTACTCTGGATCTTCGGTGAAGGCAATGCCGGGACATCAGAGCAGTGTGAGTAAACACACACACACACACACACACACACACACACACACACACACACACACACACACACACATTTACAAACACATTTACACACCTGTCCTGTCCTGTCCTGTAGAGTCACTGCCGCAGAAGGGTCACGTGATCCCATCACTGGGAAACTTGAGAAGAGAGAGAGAGGGCACGACGCTCGATGACGCTCCAGGTGCACGGGTAGTCGCATCCGCTTGCCGCATATGCACACGTGCTGGAAGGCTGAGCGCTCCTCTGCTGTTGGTCTATGCGCCACCCATGAACAGCGATGCCTGCGCCGACCCCGGACACCGCGAAAGCAGCGACCACACCTGTCACAATGCGCGGCACAACATCCCTCCGCCGGCGCCGACATTCCGGTAGCTCCAGGTGGCACTGTGGCATCCACCGTTGAGGCACACACATGCCGGACCAAGCCACCGCGGCTCCTCAGCCATTTACACACACACACACACGGGCTGCTGTAGTGCTGCTGCATTACGCATTGTCCGGTACCTTTCGTGGGTAGAGCACTTTGGCGCTAGAGTGACGAGCTATCTTAATGTCTGTGGTGCCTCCTTTGCACCATTGCTGGTAGCTCGACCTATTTAGCTCGTTTGCAGAGAATTTGTGCAATCTGAGAATTCCCACAATGTGCAAGCAATCTTCAGTTTGCGCAGGCATTCTTGCGCATTCTGGGAATTTTCAGATTGCAACCCAAATGGATTAGCTGGGCTCTTCATGCTCTTTCAGGGAAATGCACAGAAGAATGACTAGTGTGAATTGTTCTGCGGATACGGTGCGTAAATAGTACGGAGTTCTCGGAGCCGTGATCGCGATGCGTCATCGCTACATCAAGCTACTTATGCTAAAAGCTCCGTCACAAGATTGCCCGTCTGCGGGTCCAGTGGATTCGTAACACAGGGAATAGCATGCACTCATGGTCTGACTGCATGAAGCACGAGGAAGAGGCGAAAGCGATTATCTAAATCGTGCCTATGGAGTGAAGAAATCAGGGAAGAGCAGCATAGCTTGGAGGAGATGACAAAAATGTCGACGTTTTTCAGGGAGACACACTTGCAGATGCGCCCTGAGACACCAGCAGCGATGAAAACTCGACGGTCATGCCAAGAAACCATACAGTCTATCTACTAGGGAGGGCCCAAATATGCTCAAAAATTTCGTATATTATGCTTTTCGCATAGTGGCCACTTGCTTCAAAATATGCTTCGAAATCACACAAAAGCAGAAAAATATGCTCGAAATATACTCGAAATATGAACTGATATCAGTGATAATTATGCGAATTCTTTGCTCCTTGTAGTAAAATATGCTGCATTTGGTACAATATGCTAGTTTGCTAGTTATGCTAAGTTTGGAAGTGTTCCCTGACCGAGCGTGCCGTGGTAAGTTTCCTTGTCCATTTCCGCAATCTTCCCTATAATTATGCGAATTCTTTGCGCCTTGCAGCAAAATATGCTACATTTGGTACAATATGCTAGATTTGCTACTTTATGCAACCTTGTGTCAAAAGCACAAAATATGCGAAAATATGTGCAAGCATATTCGGGCCCTCCCTACTGTCTACCGTCTCTTGGTGGATTTTTTAGTACATTTGTACGAAGGCTTGAGTTTTGAAATGAAGCGCACATTTTAATACGTAGCCAGCAATCGCATGTCATCACGTACATTCAAAATCAACATAATTTTTCGAATCGACCTTTTTTTTCAGGATCACTTTTCAACGAGGACGAAGCAAAGTCGGCCGAACGAAGCCTAGAGGAAGAAAATCACCCTCTCCACTTCACCATCACGATACTGACATAGATACGAGATGAAACAACTAAAAAATCCACAAGAAAACTGTACGGCCATCATCGCGCTGACTTTGGTCTGACTTTGGTCTGAGAATTTCTATCACGATCAAAAATGTACGAGGAGCACTCAAAAATAAGCAACAGACGTACCTCTATCGCTCTCTACTCCTTTTTCAAGGCACAAAAGTCGACTCTCCACTTTCAAACCAGGAACCAGACATACCAGTGGTCCTTTTCAGCTGCTCCACGAGCGCAGGAAATGTTCACCAAGGGGCGCAGAGCAGCATCCATTCCAGAAAAAGAGCTAAAATACGAGTGAGACTGCATGCCTGAGTACATGAGTACATGTATGAGTACATGCAGAAAATAGTCAATTTCAGCGTTTCTGCTCCAAACAGCAACTAGCTTCAACTAGAAACAAAGATTACACCAAAGGATCAAACAACAACCATTTTCTGCAGTTTTTTTGCAGATGGCTTCCTTGTGCTGGGCCCAGCACGCCAAAAATCACACCTCGGAGGAGTACAAAAATTACAACTCTCAGATGTCCTCGATTGCTGGCCATGAGTCGGACCAAGTACAGTGATACACGCTGGTTTGCCTGTACCCTTGCCATACTCTCTTGTGCTCTGTACTCTGTACTCTCTTGTACTCTGTACTCTGTACTTTGCAGTCTGTACTCTTTACTCTCTTGTACTCTGTACTCTGTACATTATTGTCATACCCTTGGTGGACTCTGCCTAACTTGTTGTTTGGTCACGTGATGTGAACGTATCAAGGAACAACACCGGCTGGATGAAGAAATGATGGATGAAATGTGGAAGGGCCTGGAACGTGACGAGATGCAATTACGGGCTGCCGACGTGAACCAGGGAGCAGACATTGCCTGGCAAACGGTTATAAGGGAACTGAAGGAAAGAGCGCAACACGAAGCAGCTCATGAGAAAATGCAAAATGAGCAACTCACCCAGGTAAAGTGCTGAAGGCTATAACAGGGACGGGTCCGTGGGGTTCCGGGGGTTAAGCGGAACCCCCTAAATTTTGCAAATCTCCTACTGGAATCCATATGCATGTACTATACATGTATCAGCTATTCAGCTTTGGATAAACTGCAACCCCCTGTAGAGATCTCTGGATCAGCCCCTGTATAAGACAGTTAATGTTTGAATATCAAGGAAGGTCCTTGTATGTATGTGGCATGTTAATCGCAGGTACCGTTTGCAAAAGTGTACCCATTTGGATTTTCCGGTTCTCATTCAATTCAATACGGTACTACAGTACAAACATGAATATACAGGCTTGTACAACGCTGTTCACCCGATTGCCCACAACTAAGGGTTCTCCGAATACAGTATAAGTGACAATCGATTATAAGTCACCCCCTCATTTTCAGGTTTGAGCCATACTGTTTTGATATATTCACTTCAGTGGAAAGTCATGCTCGATTGTAAGTCGCGCCCCCGTTTTTACAAAATGGCAATAAGGCTAATTCGTTGTTTCGGGTCACTTCACTCATCCGTACCAGGGTCGGTCGGTCGGGTTTATTTTTTATTTTATTATATATTTTTTTATTTTGGTTACTGCCATGCGCGCCATATGGCCGTGTGCATACATAATAATTATCGAATAGCTTTTGTCCATCAAGCCAGTCGATCAAATCTAGACGATCCAGCGCCTTCAGATCTAGGTCCCCAGCTAGCTCCAGGACCAGATCTTGACCTCGCTAGCAAACGAGTCTGACGAGCAGCTCTCACCAAAACGTCTGTCAATGAGCAACGCGGTGGCGGAGCTGATGTTGTTTCAGGACCGATCGCGGATCGGAGAATACAACGTCTTCACCAAGCGCTGCAGCCTGTCATTTGGCTGCTTCTGACTCTGAGATCGATGTCTGGACTGCTATTATTGTTTAAGGGTCACGTTTTTACATGCATAGCCTAGTCATGTACATTTGCATGCACAGTAAAAAAAAACATTTTGCGGTCGGGTGAAAAAGACGGTCGGTCCGGTGACCCGAAACAACGAATTTAGTCTGGGTGGCCTAAACAAGATCAATTGTGCACTCATAACAACTACAAAAAAACGAGGAAAGTGAATTTTGAAACTCTCCACCACTGTAACTAGATACTATAATTATACAGTCAGAAAGTGCAACAACTAGGCACAAAACTGACAGAGTACTGAGACATTCGACGTCCTGACACCTAGGTTCAACACATCTCTGCAGCGCTAACTTTTAATTCGTTTCCATATGTCCTTTTTCCTTCGGTAAAGTTTAGTTCCATAACATTTTCTCGTGACTTTCATCAGTGGACCGCCGTCACAATTCAGACCTGTATCAATGACATTGTTCACTGGATGAGCACTTGGTACCTTAAGCCAAATGTGACCAAAACCGAGCTCCTCCTTTTTCCCCCTCCCACAGATCCAGTGCCCATCTTCCACTTTCCCGATGATCCCGGTCACCCTATCTCTGTAGCGCCCCACCACCCTACCCTCGTCAGACAGTATCTCCCAGTAAACAAAGTCACAGTCCCCACTTCCGCTGCATAGCTCGCTGAGCATCCCATTGCTTTGTAAGTTGCTAATCCCTTCCCACTTTGTGTACGTGCTCTTCATCTTCATTTTTCTCTTCTTCCGTGGTTGGTCTCACCCTCTCCTCAATTCAATTGGCTGTCTTGACATGCCACGAAGTGCAGAAATAAATAAATAAAAAATAAATAAATAAAATGTAATAACTAAACACACACACTTATGATGCATGTAGCGTATATGATTTCAAGTAGAAATACAGCAGCCAGCAAGTACAAAATGCGAAGTTTACACCTTGCCCTTTTTTGCCCTCGAACTTTAGCGTCAAAATACTGCGACTTTTATGCGTGGAATCAAGGTAGTACAAAGGAGAATTATAGGGCAGTTTTAATCCTAAAGCTATGAATATAATTACTCTAGCAACGTCTGGCGCTAGCCAGGGTCCGCCCGCCTAATTGTGTATGTGTGTGTGTGGCGTCGGGCGGGCCAGTCCCAACGTGACGCACCATACCTGGCGCGCTATCCCGTACATGTGCCGTACTGTACCGTAAGAGAAAGCGGGCCACATATCAAAATAGTGCTTTGAACCGCAGGGCCATAACATGAAGCAACTTGGTAGAATTGGTATGTATGAGAAGTGTATATAATGAGCAACTCACCCAGGTAAGGTGCTATCCAGCACTGAAGCTTATAACAGGGAATCAATATCACAGAAGCCGAGAATCTGATCAAAATAAACAACCACCCCCGGGGTTGCCTCTCATGCGACAAACTGAGAGTAAAACTGAAACGAAGAAAGTGTGAATTGTTCGACGGATACGGTGCGTAAATGGTGCGGAGTTCTCGGAGCCGTGATTGCGATGCGTCATCGCTACATCAAGCTACTTATGCTAAAAGCTCCGTCACAAGATGACCCGTCTGCGGGTCCAGTGGATTCGTAACACAGGGAATAGCATGCACTCATGGTCTGACTGCATGAAACACGAGGAAGAGGCAAAAGCGATCATCTAAATCGTGCCTATGGAGTGAAGATATCAAGGAAGAGCAGCATAGCTTGGAGGAGATGACAAAAATGTCGCCGTTTTTCAGGGAGACACACTTGCAGATGCGCCCTGAGACACCAGCAGCGATGAAAAATAGACGGTCATGCCAAGAAACGATACAGTCTATCTACCGTCCCTTGGTTGATCTTTTACTACATTTGTACGAAGGCTTGAGTTTTGAAATGAAGCGCACATTTTAATAAGTCGGACCCAGTACAGTGATACACGCTGATTTGCCTGTGCCCTTCCCATACTCGCTTGCACTCTGTAGTCTGTACTGTGTACTCTCTTGTACTCAGTAACTAGTTACTCTGTACTTTGTACTCTGTACTCTGTATTCTCTGTACTTTGCACTCTGTACTCTGTACATGATTGTCATACCCTTGGTGGACTCTGCCTCACTTGTTGTTTGGTCGCGTGATGCAGGTTTCACTGAATGCATCAGATTTAGAAATTCAACGTATCAAGGAACAAGACCGGCTAGATGAAGAAATGCTGGATGAAATGTTTAAGGGCCTGGAACGTGACGAGCTACAATTACGGGCTGCCGACGTGAACCAGGGAACAGACATTGTCTGGCAAACGGTTATAAGGGAAATGAAGGAAAGAGCGCAACAAGAAGCAGCTCATGAGAAGACCCAAAAGGAGCAACCCACCCAGGTAAAGTGCTGAAGTCTATAACAGGGACGGGTCCAGGGGGTTCCGGGGGTTAAGGGGAACCCCCTAAATTTACAAATCTACTACTGGAGTCCATATGCATGTACTGTACATGTATCAGCTATTCAGCTTTGGATAAACTACAACCCCTGTAGAGATCTCTGGATCACACCCAGTATAAGACAGTTAGTGTTGGAATATCAAGGAAGGTCCTTGTATGTATGTGTGTGACGTGTTAATCGCAGGTACCGTTTGCAAAAGTGTACCCGTTTGTATTTTCCGGCTCTCATTCAATTCATTACGGTACTACAGTACAAACATGAATATACCGGCTTGTACAACGCTGTTCACCCGATTGCCCACAACTACAGGTTCTCCGAATACAGTATAAGTGACAATCCAATATAAGTCACACCCTCATTTTCAGGTTTGAGCCATACTGTTTTGATTGTTCACTTCAGTGGAAAGTAGGGGTGAAACGGTTCCATGTTTTTCATGTTCGGGTACGCGAATGCCAGCATAGTTTCCCACGGTTCGGGTATCGGTTCCATGCACTCTTTTCTCCAGACCGACCAAATGCGTCCGTGACAATTATTTCCAAGTTAGAAAACATTTTTACGAGCAAGAACGAGATATCGGAGAGTCCATGTGCAAAGAAGGTACGCTCGTAGTGACCAGGATCGATAGGAGAACCCTTTGGAAGGGCAGTGATCATAAGGTAAGACATTTAAAAATCTTGAGTAGACTTGGTTTGTACATGTATTTGTACGAGAACGAGGTTTTTCGAGTTTCGGTTCGAAATTTGACGGAACGGGTACCCGATTCTTTTCAGCTGGCGGTTCCAAAACCGGTTCCTTACCCGAACCGTTTCACCCCTAGTGGAAAGTCATGCTCGATTTTAAGTCGCACCCCATTTTTTACAAAATGGCAATAAGGCCACCTAGAATTAATTCGTTGTTTCGGGTCACTTCACTTATCCGTACCAGGGTCGGTCGGTCGGGTTTATTTTTTATTTTATTATATATATTTTTATTTTGGTTACTGCCATGCGCGCTATATGGCCATGTGCACCCATAATAACGTTTTGGCTGCCATCGGAAGCCATAAGATGTTGAATAAATAAATAATAATTATCGAATAGCTTTTTTCCATCAAGCCAGTCGATCAAATCTAGACGATCCAACGCCTTCAGATCTAGGTCCCCAGCTAGCTACAGATCTTGACCTCGCTAGCAAACGAGTCTGACGAGCAGCTCAAACCAAAACTTCTGTCAATGAGTGACGCGGTGGCGGAGCTGATGTTGTTTCAGGACCGATCGCGGATCGGAGAACACAACGTCGTCACCAAGCACTGCAGCCTGTCATTTGGCTGCTTCTGACTCTGAGATCGACGTCTGGACTGCTATTATTATTTTAGGGTCACGTGTGTACATGCCTAGCCTAGTCATGTACATTTGCATGCACAGTAAAAAAAAAACATTTTGCGGTCCGGTGAAAATAGACGGTCGGTCGGGTGACCCGAAACAACAAATTTATTTGGGGTGGCCTAAACAAGATCAATTGTGACATGTGTCAAAGTATTGAACGTTTTCGTTCTCTTCTTGTCAAAATACTACAGGAAGTGACACGAAACAAAAAAGATGTGAAGAATCAAGAAAACAGCATGCAAATCCAATAAGTGACAAAAAACGTAGTGACAAGAAAATGAGAGAAATATCAAGAGATCAAGGGATCTATTTCGCACCTTCACGACGAACAGTGCCAAACAACTGCAAAGACAACACATTCTCCTTCTGAACACAAAGCTCAGGGTCTAACTTACGTATGTACAAAGCTTCCAACATGGCAAGATGTAACAAAGACCTACCATGCGACAAAACAGAGAATACATCATCGGAATACCACTCACGACAACTAGCACTGCCAGACAAGTGTCACTTGATTGCCGAGGTACCGTTTCCCTGACCGGACGACTTGGCCATTGTCACCTCCGATCCTGCCGCTTGCGAATCTCTCCCACTACGCCCTGCGTCCCTGCAATTCCGATTGCCTTGGTCGAGATCAGTGTGCTGCTCCACGTCCAGTCTGTCCTGCTTCCGTGGTCTACCCCATTTCTTCACATTAACAGTTGTTGTCACTTCCAGTATTGGTTCTTTTGATTCTTCCTCAATTCCTCTCCTCAATTGGCTTCTGGTGACTCGTCCGGGGCTCGATTGTCCAGATGTCAGTTTCGGTGGTTTCCATATCTGTCTCTTCTTCTTGTTGACTGTTGTTTGGGTTGGCTCCAGCCCTGCGCCCGACGAAAAGGAGGAGGGGTCGGCAAGCATATCCACAGCGGACTTGGACAAGTCCACCTCAGACACAGACTGCAATGGACACTTCGGTGGACGACCACGCCGAGGCCGAGAACCACGTGCAGCTACAGGGACAAGATTCAACGGTACATGTTGACGAATCCGTGCGCCCAGGTGCTGAAAGGTTCTACCTACGTACCGATTTTCACAATTTCGGCACTGAAAGAAATAGATTAAATTACTTTTGCTTAGGGTAGGTGGAACGTCCTTCTTCCCGCTGAACGCACGGGTCGTCCCAAAGATGACATACAATTTGACACACGGATAAGAGGAACAAACAATATTCCGCACCTCCTTCTCGACGCGCGAAGAACCGGAACCAACCCATCGCAAACGTAGTACCACAGGGCATCTCTCTGGTCCAAAAGTGATCGTCTTTTCCAAGGTCGGTTTCTGGTTGATGAGTTTCATTAAAAGTGTCTTTGGATAGCCATTCTTTGTCATTATGGTTAAGAGTCGTTCTAGTTCCTCGTCCAGCAGATGAAGGGAACATATCCTATGTGCACGGTAGACAAGGGCCTTGACGAGGTGTGTTTTGGACTTAGTTGGAGTAAAACTTGACCATGGGATATACAATCCTGTGAAAGTGGGCTTTCTATAAATGGTCGTGTCCATGTTGTGCGTACCCATGTTACGAGAAATACTAACATCCAGGAAAGAAAGGGTACCATTGTTTTCACCATCTGATGTGAATTTTAATGCTGGATGTAAGGAGTTGAGAGTTTCCATGAACCTATCACAGGTTTCCTTGTCGTCGTCGTGACAATACACATCGTCAACAAAACGACAGTACAATGATGGCCAAAGTGAAGGGTCAATAGACGACTCGCAGAAGCCAACAAATATGTTCGCCAAGACTGGTCCCAAAGGCGATCCCATGGCGACTCCATCATTCTGTTTGTACATTATATTGTCCAATGAAAACTCCACACCAGACGTGACCATCATTTTAATAAGTCAAACACAGTACAGTGATACATGCTGGTTTGCCTGTACCCTTGCCATACTCTCTCTACTCTCTGTACTCTCTGTACTCTGTACTCTGTAATCTCTGTACTCTGTACTCTCTGTACTCTGTACTCTCTGTACTCTCTGTACTCTGTACTCTGTACTTTATTATCATCACCCTTGCTGTACTCTGCCTCACTTGTTGTTTGGTCACGTGATGCAGGCTTCACTGAATGCATCAGGTTTAGAAATTATGGAAGAAGCCTGGCTGGATGGCGAAGACCTGAATGAATTAGCGAAGGACCTGGAACGTCAAGAGCTGCAGATACAGGCTGCCGAAGTAAACCAGAGAGCAGACATTGACGAGCAAACGTTTTCAAGGCCACTGAAGGAAAGAGCGCAGCACGAAGCAGCTCATGAGAAAAAGAAAAAGGAGCAACTCACCCAGGTAAGGTGCTGAAGGCTATAACAGGAACGGGTCCAGGGGCTTCCGGGGGTTAACCCTTTGTGTACCAGGCATCTAATGTATGCGCAGGGTACTCATCGGTAATGATGGACCTATAGCATAAAACTAAGACACATTTTGTATGTGCAAGTTATGTTTTTTTGAATCTGTTGGTATCAATGTGTCCAGGTAAGAAAATATTTTGACCGAGCACACAAATACAGATACAGGCCATACCTGGAATACCTATTTCTGAGTCAATTGTCCATATTCCTGACAATTTAGATCCGTGTACTTGGAATCGTGAATATACTTGCTGACATTGCCCTTCTTCACACAGAGCAACAGGAGACCACTGCACTAGTGTATAGCCGCCAGTTGCATGCTTCAACAATAGCGAAATGGACGGAAAAGAGCCATATTGCGTGAATACCAGATGCCAAACAATTGCATCAAAATTTCAAATTATTGAAATTGTGTCAGATTTGAATATGTACTTTTCACTTATCTACTTGCGTCCAGCGAGGGTATTGGCGATTGAGAAGACCAGGAATAGTCGATGGGTGAGGAAATTCACCTGCCTTGATTATTTCAGGCCATCGCTGCGCTCCCTCTCGCTGCTGCTTGGAGAGCGAATACTGCAATGGCTTCAGCGATGGAAATTCTCATTTTCGATTCAGATCCTGAGATTATATCGCTACTACAACTCTCTCTTGGCGTTCACCATCACTAGTAGACATCGACAACAGCTAGAGCAAGCTATATTCCAGATACAAGCAGCGTAACCGAACGAAAACACGATCGAAATTGCTAAAATATATCGCAGAGCGCTGAAATTGCAAAGCGCACTTTTCGCCGCTTTCGTTCTCCATACTTTCAAATGGCAACCTACCCACATCATACATCAAAATTTGCAGTGGGATCTCAGCTGCCCAGCGCAAAAGACCGCGAGTCAATCGGAGCAAGGACGCCGCCGAACGGCGCGGCGCAGTGCGGTGCGTCGAACCGTAACGTACGTTACGGTTCGAGATGGGGCTGGTACACAAAGGGTTAAGCGGAACCCCCTAAATTTTGCAAATCTTCTACTGGAATCCATATGCATGTACTATACATGTATCAGCTATTCAGCTTTGGATAAACTGCAACCCCTGTGGAGATCTCTGGATCAGACCCTGTACAAGACAGTTAGTGTTGGAATATCAAGGAAGGTCCTTGTATATGTGAATGTGGCGTGATAATCGCAGGTACCATATGCAAAGTGTACCCATTTTGATTTCGAGCACTTATTCAATTCAAGTGCGGTACTACAGTATAAACATGTATATACAGGCTTGTACAGCGTTGGGGAACTCGCTTCCATGGAGGCACTCGCTTCTCGTCCGGGATCAATATATTGAATCAGTTGTCTTCTCCGTTCTGTCTTTCTCACCTTTGCGAGACCTTGACACATTTACACAGCTTGGTCTCACTAACTGGGTGTGTTTTACTGCTGGTCTTCTGTTCAGATGTTTGGTGACGACATGCTACCGGTAATGGGTGCCACTGGCACTCTATACTCCGGCGACACAGCACAGTCTGATTCGGGCAGCACAGGAAGTAAGGCAGTTTGATGTATGCTGCTGTTGTCCAGGGTTGTGGTGGGATATGATTTTGACAACGTGAATTTGGACGTAGGAATGCTGCTGGCATGCTGGTGTGCACAAGCTGACTGTCAGAAAATTGTGAAATTACATTACCAAGTACAAGTACTGGTGGTGCTTCTCTTGTGTTGACCGCAGTGGCTCAGATGGGAGCAGCTGATCTATCGGCAACAGCAGATACAGGCCTGCCATCGCAAGCATCGGTGAGTGAATGCATGTCAAAGTGTGACCATGCAACGTACATCTGAAATGTGTACAGGTCATTCTATCATTCTATCAGTCCTGATGGTGCTGCTGTTCTAGTCAATATACAGTGATACACGCTGGTTCGCATGTACCCTTGCCATACTCTCTTGTACTCTGTACTCTCTGTACTCTGTACTCTGTACTCCCTGTACTCTGTACTCTGTACTCTCTGTACTCTGTACTCTGTACTTTATTGTCATACCCTTGCTGTACTCTGCCTCAGTTGTTGTTTGGTCACGTGATGCAGGATTCACTGAATGCAGTAGATTTAGCATTTCTACTAGTCAACACGGAACAAGACTTCCTGCTGGACGAAGACGTTGACACTGATGAAATGTGGGAGGCGTTGAAACGTGATAAGTGTTATGTGTTACCTTGCATGAACAAGGACAAAAGACAAAGGAAACTAATAAAACTACAAGGATAAGCGTTGGTACAAAGAAGGCAGTACAGAGACGGGAATCGCGAGAGTGTCCAGATGCATACGCATCTAATCCTAGTGAGGTAGGACACGGATATGTGCAAGACACGCATACGGAGCGTAGTGCGTGCAGGGTACAACAAGAATGCATAATAAGACATGTGAGTTACATACATAGAACACAGTAGATGCAGCACAGAGTAGGGGAGCATCATACATGGACAGGGCAGTCCATAAGAGAACATGCATAAATACGGTAGTGCATACACAACATCTCCCCCTTCAGCGAGCGAGGTAAGAAAGGAGAGAGAAGACAAAACTATACAAACAGCCTGGATGGAAAAGGAGAGAGTGATATAGAGAGAGTCGACAGACTTGGACAGACAGAATATAGCAGATACAAGAAGAAAGAAGGAAGACACCAGTGGCGTGTCCAGGATTAGGCTGAGGGGGGGTTGCGGCCGGGATCAAGGCGGGATGGGGTGGGGGTAGATGACATCATGCTACTGTCCCAGGTCAGCCATTTTGAAAACCGATGTCAGGAAGCTCCTCCTGTAGCCCCCTTCTTCAACAGTTATTCACCCGAACGGCCCCAGGGCCAGAGACAGTTCCGGAGGATCAGCGCACCACATGGGGACAAGTGTCGACCTTGCTTCAAGTTCCCTTTCTTCGTGGGCCTGAGGGACGATCGAGCATGATGTTTTGGGGAAGCATTCTCTGGAACGCTCTCCCCTCTGATTTTAGAGTGATACGTGTCCCTGGTCCCTTCCGAAAAACTCTTTCTCCCATTGCTATACTTACTTTGTGAATATCCTCGTTAAACTTTTATTATCTGCCATAAATTCCAACCTTCTCATCTATCAATCATTTGTGCATGCATGTCTATAAAATCAACCACGTGTTCCTGACTCCATGAGATTGTCTTTCTATTCTTTGACTCCATGAAATTGTTCTTCATATAAATTTTTCCCTTTCTTCTTTTGGTCCTTTCTGTCTTATATTATTATTATTATCATTAATCTTGTTTTCCCTTGCATATCATTCTGTGAGAACCTGTCCTATGGGCAGGTGAGAAGGCATCTCTGCCTGTGCATTTGGTGAAGTAAAATAAACAACAACAACAACAACAACAACAACAACAACAACAACAACAACAACAACAAGCCGTAAATCTCACACACCACGAGCAGTATTTCTGTACTCGCAGCAACAATGTACATTGTAAACTTCAAATTTGCCGTTATGTGAGCGAATCAACTGCAATTATTTATGCGAGTCCAACAATTTCTCACCGCTCTCAAAGCATCCTTTACATAGGCAGCGGTACTTGTCACTGTGCGCTGTTCTTCATGTTCTGGCTGCTCGCTGACAACAGGTTCTTCCACGTCTGGTGGAGTGTGACTGTCAGTCCGCTCCGAAAGTTCAACTGGAATAACAGCGACTTCATCACTCCCACTGTTTCCTGTTGGAGCGGCAGCAGGAGTTGCGCCGCCACAGGAACGCTTTACAAAAATTCTAGGCTCTGCTGGCTAGAGCTTGGCCTTTTGGGATATCCCTGAGACATCGAAGAAAAGCCTTCGAGTTAACCAAAACACGATTCGAACGAGGATGATCGCCTGAGCCCTCGGCATTCGAATCGTGTTTTGGTTGACTCGATCGAAGACTTTTCTTCGATGTTTGTACCGTTGAAGACGCGTCGAGCGCGTCCCAACAGGGATCACACTGTACAACAGTACACAGTCAGGTCACCGTGTTTCTGTAGCCATGCATGCTCACTGTACGTAGACTCTACTCTGGACTGTAGACTGTACTGTACGAGTCTGTAGTGTGTACAATCAACACCAGCTCGAGCACCGCATGCGCGCACCGTGCAACCGCTTTTGGACAATCGTTTCAGGCCGCGCGCGCCCCGAGCCTATATACTAGTCTAGCTCGACCCGGCGCGCGCCCTGTATTATTTTTCGAAACCTAGGTCGAAATTTTTGAGGGGGGGGGGGGCGCGCGCCCCCCGCGCCCCCCCCCCCCCCTAAACCCGCCACTGGACACATACAGATACTGAGAGTCCACAGATACTGAGAGCGACAAGAAACAGTCACTGTCAAGCATTAGGATGCTTTCGCAGGTGGCAGCGGTTGCGTCGAACAACAGCTCCGGACTGCGTTCTGATGACGAGTGACCTCGGCTCTGGAGCAACTGCGATCACTGTTGCCTTCTCCTTCGAGGGGCCGGCGGCAGACGTAACAGTGTCACCCGGTACCAGAGGAGGGAGGTCACGAGTGCGGTGCCGGAGGTCGTATTGCCGGGTAGACTTGGCTTTCTGCTGTGCATCAGCAGCTTGAAATGCGTCGTGGTTGACAGCATCAGGCAGAAGTTGCGATGGCAGCTGAGGGAGCGGGGTTTTGACTTTGCGTCCCATTAGCAATTCGGCAGGACTATAGCGACAGTGTGGCAGGGCAGTAGCTCTATAGGCAAGTAGAGCATCATACAACTGCCTCGTGGTGGCGTTCTTCTTGAGCATGTCCTTGACTGTACGGACCATGCGCTCGGCTTCTCCATTACTCTGCGGGTGATGTGGACTGCTGGTGACGTGCTGGAAATTGAGTTGACGGCTGAACGTGCGGAACTCCTCCGAAGCAAATTGCGGGCCATTGTCAGAGCGAACAACAGCAGGAACACCATGGCGGCTGAAAAGCGAGTGAAGTGTGTCCACGAGTTTTTTAGTAGGGATATCACCGTATTTTTTCTTTCGTAGTAAACCAAGAAAACTGTTTGTTTTCGGGAAGAACTACAGTACAGGAGATAGCACAGAAAATTTGGATGAAAAATCTTGAAGGATACCAGAGATATGAGGCGTCAAAGTCATACGCCAACCTTCATCATGATGTATGCGGAATGCCATACTGCTGTGGCACCAACAGGGTTTTCCGGAAAGCCTAGCAAACGCTTAGCAACATTACAATATTGTCAGAATGCTATGAAATCTGGCTTGTAGGTGCAATATAGGTGTAATATAGGTGCAATACAGGTTGGTTAGTCCTAATATTGATCAAAATATAATATTTCGGCCAGCGATGACCAATGAGAACAAGCGCGGCGCCCGTAGCAACCACCATAGCAACAATGCTAAATCCATTGAACACGAGTACCATTACTATGAAATTGAAGTGAGCACTGATGGCTATGGTTGTATTATACATGTACAAATAATAAATACAACAGTTTGGTCTTCAGATGCCCAACTTTACTGCGGCTGTCACACAGTTGATCAATCATGTACATGTACATGTACATTTTACATGTAAAATGCACAATAGTGAAATATGCGTACAATCCAATCACTGACGCGATCCATGTCAGAGCACCACTCCATAGCAATTTCTTTCTGGTTTCAAGGCGACGAGTCGAATACAAAATCATAGCTCACTTTTGTCGCAATAGCGAAAGTCTCCGTCAGGTGCAATCTTTCACTAGGGCCAACAAATCATCTGAAACACTCCTAGCGCTTGAACATATTGGGTCCAGAAATTCATTCATTTTGGGCGACCAGGAGGTGAAAGTCTTGAAAGCGCGATGAAGAGCGATCCCCCAGCTCGAGAAGAAAGCACTATTCTACATAATTCGAGGTCGCTGAACACGATGGTGGGTGTTTCCTGGCCGTGTACTCCCTCCAACCGGATGAAAAATCCAATTGAAAACTACACTCCTCACAACAAAAAGCTCAAACTACAGTTGCCCAAGCAAGTGCGGCACCAAAACGAGCAGGAAGACCTCAGCTATAAAACGCACCAACTTTCAATTTTGAAAAAGAAAGCAGGACAAAGCAGTTCGACGAAAACTGCAGCGAAGTCCATGGTGCCACCGCTACCATGCTAATGTACGTGACCCGCGTGAAGGCTGTTTTCAGCTGATTTGTCACGTGACTGAACTCCCTATTATTAGCGGTGGTAGACGACACGGTGATGACCTCAGGGTAGCGAGAGTAGTAATCGACCACAACCAACCAGTTGGTGCGAGTATGCTGGAAGAAATCCACGCCAATCGTGTGCCAGGGCCGTTCAGGAGTGGCGGTGGCCATGAGCGGCTCAACTGGCTGCAGACGATGCTCTGCGCACTGGGGGCAGTTGGCAACCAAGTTAGAGATTGCTGTTGCGAGGCCTGGCCACCAAACAGAACTGGCAGCACGCAGTTTGCATCGTACTTCGCCTTGATGACCGGTGTGGATCAGCGCTAACATCTCACTGTGCAATGCTGGCGGAATGTATATGCGCTGACCTCGTAGGATGATGCCCGAGGTGATGGTGAGCTCATGTCGTAGCGGCCAGAATACTCTATGTCTGGTGAGAGAGTCTTGGATGAGGCAGGGCAACCATCGGTGATGAGCGTTAGCAGCTGCTGACACACTGAATCGGCAGCTTGTGCTTCGCCAATCGAAGCCAGTGATGCGTCCAGCTGCTCGACTGCGGAAAGCGTGACCTGAGCATATGCTTCCGCGTCTTCCTGGAGCTCAGTGTCGGCAGCTGGGCGACTGGCGGAACACAGTTCTGGAGCCCGTGACAAGGCGTCGGCGGAATACAGATATTTGCCAGGCACATGAATAACATCGTAGGCAAACCTGGCCATGCGCAGCCGAAAGCGTAGGATTCGAGCTGGCAGGGAGTACAGCAGCTTCGTATTGAAGAGTGGAACCAACGGCTTGTGGTCCAAGAAGGTAGTGAGAGAAGCGCTCGCAACCCCACGTTAGTGCGAGAGCCTCCTTCTCGATCTGTGCATAATTCAGCTCGGCCGGTGACAGTGAACGAGAGGCACATGAGACCGGCTGCCAGTCGGCTGCTGGTGAGCGGCGTTGGAAGAGAACAGCTCCAATGCCGTAGGCAGACGCATCGGCAGAGACCTTCGTATCATAGCGGGTAGAATACGGGAGTAGCGCTGGGGCTTGTGAGAGCTCCGTGACGATGCCTTCAAATGCACTCTGTTGGGGTGAGTCCCAGACCCAAGACGATTTCTTGGACAGAAGCACGCGCAATAGTTCAGTCAACTCTGCGACCCGTGGAGAAAACTTGCCTAGTTGGTTGACCATGCCGAGGAAGCGACGGAGTGATGACACACACTTAGGTACTGGAAAGTTCGCGAGCCCAGAAACCTTTCCAGGGTCCGGCGTGATGAGGCCATTTTGGATACGGACACCGAGGAACGAGAGAGAATCCGTGGAGAACTGGCACTTGCGCGGGTTCAGTGTCATGCCAGCATCTGAGATCCGCTGGAGGGCAATGCGGAGACGTTCGTCATGCTCGGCCTGGTCCGTACCACCAACTAGAGCATCGTCTATCATGCTGGCCACGCCGGGTACGTCCTGAAGAACGGTACTCATGCGGCGCTGAAACACTTCTGGCGCGGACGAAATACCAAACGGCAGTTTAGTAAAAGCAAACCGGCCGAATGGCGAGATGAATGTTGTCAGGGACTGGGATGCTTCACTGAGTGGGATTTGTCAAAACCCAGAGTTGGCATCTAACTTGGTGAACACTGTGGAACCCTCCAGTTGGGCCAGCGTTTCGTCGACGGTCGGGAGTTGATGTAATTCCCGACGGATGAAAGCGTTGAGAGGCTTATAATCCACACAGATGCGCACGGACTTATCCGGCTTCGGCACTACAACCATGGCATGGCACCAGTCAGTGGGACCAGAGACGGGCTTAACTATTCCCAAAAACTCCATGCGCTGTAGCTCTTGGTGTACCTTGGCCCTCAGTGGCAGAGAGACATTGCGCGGTGAGTATATACTAGTAGGACGGGCATTGTCGGTCAGAGCAATGTGATATTCATCTGCCATGCTCCCTAGGCCGGTAAATAGATGCGGAAACTCGAGCAGAACCCAATCAGGCATAGTGCTAGAGAGATCATCCGGGAGACGATTTGAAGATTGCTCATTAGAGGACTCCTGCGGCAACTCAGGGGGGTGAACGGAGGAGTCAGACGAAACTGGCAGCATTGGTGCTGTGTCAGGATCGGTTTGTGGCTGCGTGGGTTCAGATGTGTCAAAGAGACGCTTCACCAGTCCTAGGCGTTCAGACTCCCGGCAACTGAGAAGGCTGTGGCGCAGGCCCTGTGCAACGTAAACTGGCGCTGTCACTGGTGGCTGGCCGGGGCGCGTGAGCGTGGCTGAAAACTGACCGAGCGTTCTTAGCTGGTCATTCGTAGCGCTGAACAATCCACTATGGCACGGTGTTAACGGTGGTCGAACCGTCATGCACTCGTAGATTGCACTGGAAATTACTGTGACCTCCGCGCCAGTGTCCACTTTGAAGCGGATCGAGGAGTCATTGACGTTCACATCCACGTACCATGCTTTGGCTGAGGATGAAACGGCACCCAGGAACAGAGGAGTCACGTCCAAAGCAGACAGCGTAGAGGCAGACACCGAAGCAGGCAGTGTACACTCTGGTGGCTCATCCAACTGGTCGCACTGGTCAACCTTGCCTGTGCGGCGCTTAGTGGTACGACATACTTTGGCATAATGGCCTGTTTTGCCGCATGCAGAGCACGACTTCTCCCTGGCTGGACATATCGAACGTGCGCGATGTGGACCACCACAGAAGTCACAGGTACGGGCTGGTTGGGCAGATCGGGGTTTGCCATACCCAGAAGAAACTGCGGAGATGCCTTGGACTGGTGGAGGGCGAGCACTGACGTAGGTATCCACTAGCTTGGCTGTGTCCAAGGCAGATTTATCCTCGTGCTCCAACACAAAGGTACGTGCGTCCTGTGACAATGTAGCGATGAGCTGCTCTCGTACCAGAACGTCGCGTACAGCAGCGACATCGCCAGCATTCTCAGCAGCCATCCATTTATTGAAAATATCGGTCAGACGCGTAGCCAGATCCACGTACGAGGTACTCTCAACTAGAGTGTCGGAACGAAACTTTTTCCTATAGTGCTTCGCATCGACATGGAACCGGCGAAGCACGGCAGTACGGACGAGAGCAAAGTCCGTGGTGTCGTTTGCTGACATCGCGTTGTAAGCCTTGCCAGTGAGGTGAGGAGCTATGGCTAGCGCGAAGCGATTTGGTGCGATCCCATGACCAGTGAGGACACGGTCGGCCATGGTGAACCAGGCGTCAGCATCGTCTGAATCGTTCAGGGAACGAAAATTCGGCAGCGGCGGCGTGCGCGCCGGAGCCTGCGCTGGTGCGGTTTGAACCAGGCCCGAGACCGTTGCCGTGATCTGCTGCAGAAGCTACGCAGTGGAGGCAGACTGGGCGGCGGTGTTTAGTTCATGGGCTTGCTGTTGTTGCTCCCAGAGTCGTCAACAGTTGAGCCATTACGTCGGAAGTCGAAAGCTCAGAGCTAGTAGCGGAGGCCGCGTCCGAGCTCTGCACCTTGGGCATTGTCTTGGGCATGACTGATCCCGATGCAAAACTACCAACAGGCTACTAAAATGAAAACTATTTCGAATTATTCTGACACCATGTTATGTTGTTCTGTTACCTTGCATGAACAAGGACAAAAGACAAAGGAAACTAATAAAACTACAAGGATAAGCGTTGGTGCAAAGAAGGCAGTACAGAGACGGGAATCGCGAGAGTGTCCAGATGCATACGCATAGAATCCTAGTTAGGTAGGACACGGATATGTGCAAGACACGCATACGGAGCGTAGTGCGTGCAGGGTACAACAAGAATGCATAATAAGACATGGTACGGGCTGCCAATGTGTACCAGAGAGCAGACAGTGACGTGGATCTCAAGCAATCGCAAGCATCGGTGAGTGAATGCGAGTCAAAGTGTGACTGTGAAACGCACATCTGAAATGTGTACGGGCGACGAAATGTTTAAAAATTAACCTGTGATCCATAATGACTATATAATCCGGGTTTTCCATTGCTTTTTACAGGCTTCGAGCATTCCGGGTTTGGGCGATACTTCGCTGGACCTTAACAACAACAGCGCTACAGCAGAAAGTGGAGTAGCATCACAGGTAAACTGAATGTATACAGTTTCTAGGTGTTTGTCCTAGATATGGGTTTGTGAATGTGCATCAGGGTTCTTTTTAACTTCCTTCTCCTTGTGGCATGTTGCTGGGAAGTTATGTATAATTATAGTTGTTGCCCCGCGGTGTTGAGCACTGTCAGCACACTGGGTACACCCTCCGGTGAATTAGCTCCCACTTTCCGTGGTAGAGCACTCTTACCTTAGCTGTGCTACCCTAACAATGGACACCCCAAGGCGCGTCAACCTCGGATAGCATGAAACTTGAAGTCGCAGCAAACAAGCCTTGATTGTCCTTGTTTGGTGCTGTATATAGTTATTGCAAATTTGTTGAAAAGAAAAAGGACTAAGGAAGTACCGTATTTTACCGGTTGTAAGTCGACCCCGGTTATAGGTCGACCCCCATATCTGGAAATCTCAATTCTGCTTTTTAAAGTTTTAACCCATCGAAGCACTACAAAGCACTCCCTGCTGGTAACACATCAACAAATCATGTAAACATTCTTTACTGGAGGGTATAACGTCCCAATCCTTGAAAAAGGCAAGTAAACAGGCACAAAATTAATGTCTACACATGGTGCAGCCGTGCATGCAGTGCAGGTCATTTTTTGTAAGATACTGATAGTTCCCGTTATAAGTCGAAACCCGGTTGTAAGTCGACCCCCACCCTTTCTCCTTCTATTTTACCCGTTACTTAACAATCAGCTCATGCGATAACATTGTTAGTGGACATTATAGCGTAAATTGTACTTCCTTTTTCCTTTTTCTTTTCTATGAATAAATCCTTGGGCTCGCCATCTGCGTCCATTATTCCAAAATGTTTGCCAAAGTGGGCATTGAAGAGTCGGCGTGAAGAAAGAAAATTTATAAGTGCAATAAAGAATGTAATTGATGCAGAAATGGCCGGACAACATCGAATTTAAAGGGGAAGTATACCCTAAAATGATTTTTTGAGCACTCGCAAAAAATATGTTAACACAGAAGGCGCCGTCAGGCGAAATAGCACGTCATAGTACATTTGAGATCAGCGGGAAGAAGATGACGACGTCCACTAATTTAGTATCTGTGCACACAAATCTGCTGTGTGTGTGGCTCTGTGTGTCAGCTATGGCATATTCGCCTGTGGTTCCATGCCTAGGATGTACGTCTGAACCATCCTGCCAAGTTTGAATGATGTAGGTTGAGCGATCGCTCCGCGAAACATACTTTTTGAAATTCTCTTCATAGTATATCTTCCACCATTTAAATTTCGAATTTCTTGTTGAGAGGGGTGGCTTGCAACCTCGATATGGCTTGTTCCAGGCATGCTTTGGAGCCATCCCCTGTTGAAGTAGTGGCGGGGATCTGCCCTGCAACTGCTACAACAAAAAATGATTCGATCTGAGAATGGGTGAGACCGCGAATCTCGGTTGAATATTGGGTATTTCAAGCCTTTTCACGACGAAGATGGAGTTCTTTTTGGAGATGGACATGGTAAAGGACATGGTGTCCGACTTCTGGCGTCTGGTGAAGCCAGGGATCATTTGTCGGCAGCCTAACCGTCGGTTAGCTTGTGTTTGGATCCCGTTCTGCTCGATGTGGTAGATCACAAACAATTTGATATCGCACAAATTGATCTCAGCATCGTGCGTACGGTATTTTATATTCAGAAAATCCCAAAGTGTCTCTGTGTGGCCGTCCTATGCCACGAGAAACTCCAATCAGGCTCCTATGTCCTCTGCCTTCATGATTGAATGTCCACTTCGTTTGACCAACGAACACAAGAATCGAGGACGGCTTTGCAATGAAAAATACAGCTATACTGGAGCTGAAAAAGAAGAAAAAAGCGTGCTCAGGATGAGTCTCGAGTACACGCATACTCTCCCAGCAGGTGAAACGCAAAATTTTGTGAAAAATGCGTGTCGCCGAATGACCAGTAATTTCGCCTGACGATGCTCTGTTCCCAACAAACTTTCACGCGCTCATTGTTCTTCGAAGTTCACTGTTCCTGATTTCAGTTCTTGCTGTGTCCGCATTGGCAGTGGATTTCTTTCTCAACCCACCCACTCCACTATTGTCATCATCCTGTTTCCTGTTCTAGTTCTCTCCTGTCCGTATCCATTATCATATCGGCCTACAATAACTACACCGATGCCGTCTACCGGCGAAACTCTGTAAATACACGGAGGGAAGTCAACCTTGCTTACCAGGCTCCTCATACGGCTCATTCAGCATCCACACTCAGACGGCTCGCTCAGCCTCGGCTCACTCAGCCTCTCAATACGGCTCACTCAGCCTCCATAAGGCTCACTCAGCCTCCGCAGCAGGGCCCTGCCCAGCTGCCATACACACACACATTCACACAGCTCTAAGCTATCACTCACTCGGAGCCTGGCAAAGCAATTGACAAACCCTCCTATTCCCAAAACTGGTTGTTCGTTATGTGAGTGCAGCATGCAGATGCTTGTGTTAAATCAAATTCTCTCTATTAATTTTGTAGTCTTCAGGGTGCTGAGTCGCATTGTCTTGGTCCAAGGAAGCTGAGACGCTCTCTTCCTCCTTTATTCCCAATAAAACTCGCCACCTCCACTGAAACTGGGTGATTACACTCTACTAGATGGGGATTTGCATGCAAAATGGCCATCTTGTACCTGAGAGAAAATTTTGGCACAATGTCACTAAAAGCGCCGTTTCGCTCTTACAAAAGCACGGATGACCGCGATTGGCCCATATGTTGAGTCTTTTGGATGCGGAGTCGAATGGTTTGGTCTGAAAAGGCTGCGATGCAGCGTTCGGCCCTCAGTATTCCCAATCGAACATGGCTGAGAAAGGGGTCACGTACTCATTCGTACACCAGTCGTCTGGTCAACGTGCCTGCAGGCTACGATTTTCACGCCAAAGTTCAAGTCAAAGTTTCAAATGTTCAACTCGAGCGACAGGAACGCGCCCAAACAGGCTCAGTTGTAGCCTGTTGGCACGGTGACCAAGTGACTGGTGTATGCATGAGCACATGACCGTTTACTCACCCGTGTTCAATTGGGAATAAGAGCCGAACGCTGCATCGCAGCCTTTCCGGACCAAGACCAGACGATTCAGCATCCAAAAGACTACAACATATGGGCCAATCGCGGTCATCCGAGCTTTTATAAGAGCGAAACGGCGCTTTTAGTGACATTGTGCATACAAATCCCCATCTAGTAGAGCGCAGTCACCCAGTTTCGGTGGAAGTGGAGAGATCGATTGGGAGTAAAGGAGGAAAGGAGAGTCTCAGCTTATTATGAAGAATTTTACTCCTGTAGCTATGCAAAAGACGTTACTTCAGTAACGTCTTGAAGGGCCCCAGACAAGCTCTGCTTGGCATCTTTGCGATCGGCGGTAACTCTGCCGGTGCTTTCACACAGTCCGCTAAAGATATCACTGGTAGTGGCTCAATGACAACACCAGTGAGTTTTGTAGCAAGAAAGACCCACTGGTGTGTGTGTGTGTGATCCCCGGTAGCCTAATCGGTAGGCCACTGTCAGGGCTCACCACGACCGTACAAAGCGTCAATAAATGTTCGGTTAATGTTGGAGTTAACCGTTGTTAACAGTCACATACCATTGCTTCGCTGTTGGCCTTTATAACGGGTTGCATAACCCTCCTTACGTGTGTGCACAATCTTGCTCTCTCTACATACTGCTGTGTTTCATAGACATCACATGCCCACGCTCTGCGCATGCGCAGATTTCCTGCGCGCACAACAGAGCTTGCTGTCTTTCCAGTTTCCTTGCCTGCAGTCAGCTTTCAAATTCTTCCGTCAGACTACATGTCTTCAGCGGCCAGAGATTATTTGAGTATTATATTCTCACGATGGCTCGTTTCTCGACCAGAAAAAAGACGCCATCGGCCAGAGTGGCAGCTCAACCTTCGGATACAGGGCGTAATGTGCGTGTGCGGCGAAATCCTGTTCGTCTTCAACCGCCCAGAACTCCAATATCTCCCCAGTTGGATTCTGTTGTCTCCGACGTTGCGCCGTCAGTTTCTTCTGCCGCCGCCTTGAATATGGTCCCTGATCCCGGGGCGGCAACTCAAACTTCGGCTGCAGGCAGTAATGCGCGTGCGAGGCCAACTCCTGTTCGTCGTCAACCAACCGGGACTCCATTATCCACGGCCTCTGTTGTCTCCGACGTTGCGCCGTCAGTTTCTTCTGCCGCCGCCTTGAGTGTGGTCCCTGATGTACTTGCTTCGGCTGTTTCTCAGGCCGTCGGCCAGGTCCTCCAGCCCCTGATGGAGCGAGTAGAGCAGTTGGAATCTGCTGCAGCCGTCGTGCCGCTTGTCAACTCCAGCTCCGTTCATGCATTCCGGGGCCATCTGCCGGCTGCTCGTCCGTCGCTCTCTGTACCTGATAAACTCCGCGGGCGAATTGAACGCGGCGAGTTTATTGACTTCGACGACCTCCTCCCGGACCAGCTGGGTGTGGAGCCCGATGTGGTCCAGCTAGCTGTGGGGGCCAACCGCTCTGTCCAACTTGTACAGAAGCCAACTCAGGCCCAGCGCCGCCATGTCCACGATGTAGCGTCATGGCTCGAGGCGTTTACTGTCTACACAAGAGTAATTGTCGCGGCGGCTCCAGATAGGGCGAATGATTTGCTGGCATATCAGGCCACTATTCTGGATGCAAATAACTCGTATCAGGTGGACGCATGGCTAAGTTATGACAGGCGTTTCCGGCGCGCCATAGCCTCCCAACCACTGTCGTACGACTGGGCTATCATCGACTCTAATTTGTGGCAGTCGTCATTCACCAGCCGTGGTCGCCCGCCATGTTCGCGCTGTTCTCTGGTGCACCCAGTGGCCCAGGCCCGGTGTCCCTTTAGACCAGGGCCTCCATCCGTCGGCGCTGGGAGTGGAGGTCCGCCGCAGTCCAGCGCGCCAACCCATCTTGGGAAGCCTATCTGCCGCAACTTCAACAAGGACCAATGCAACAACTCATTCTGCTATCGTGCCCATGTGTGCCTTCAATGCCGCGGGAAGCACCCAGAAGTCAAATGTGGCAGGGGACAGTCCGCCACCTCAGCGTCTGCTCCGTAAACATTCTGTGGAGACCCCCATCAATGTACGCCGATTAGCCGGGCTCCTTAACCGTCATTCTGATCACTCCTTCTCTCACTTTGTGCTGCATGGGTTGTGTCATGGTTTCACGATAGGCCATTCTGCTGCTATATCTGGTGTTCATAGTTCTCCCAATCACCTGTCGGCTATTCGTAATATGCAGTATGTTTCTTCCTATTTGACCGAATGTTGTGAAGCTGGGCAAACAGCAGGTCCATTTCCGGAGCCACCCTTTCTGTGCATGCAGACATCTGGTCTGGGTGTTGTGCCGAAGTCCAATGGAAAACTTCGTGTGATACATGACCTGTCGTCTCCCGATGGCAGCAGTGTCAACGATGCTATACCACGCGGGCAGTTCAGCCTGCATTACGACTCCGTGGACACCGCAATTGCCGCCATTATGCGCCTCGGCAAGGGCTCCCTCTTGACAAAGGTAGATATCCGTAATGCATTTCGCCTGTGTCCCGTCGCCCCCTTGGACTGGCATCTTCTCGGGATCCGTTGGAACGGCATGTACTATTACGAGAAGGTCCTTCCATTTGGTCTCCGCTCCTCACCATTCATCTTCAACCAGCTGGCAACGGCTATCAACTGGGTCCTTGTCCATGTCGGCTCCTTGCCCGACGTAATGCACTACCTCGATGACTTCCTCGACATCTGCCCACCAAGCTCCTCCCTGGCGGCCAAGCACAAGGCCATCATCTTGGACTTGTTCCAGTTCTTGAACATACCTGTCGCCACAGAGAAAGTTGAGGGCCCTTCCACTGTCCTCGATCACCTTCCTCGGTTTGGAACTGGACACCGATCGCTTGGAAGTGCGTCTGCCTCAGTCCAAGCTTCTGGCCCTACGTCGTTTAGTCTCTACCACCCTCGACCAGGGTTGCGTTCTCAAACGCGAACTCGCCTCCCTCCTGGGCCACCTCTCGTTCGCTTCCAGAGCAATTCCTGCCGGCCGTACATTCTTACGCCGCCTGTATGACCTCGACAAGGCCACATCTGAGATGTCATCTCACCGAATGCTGCACCTCTCAGCCTCAGCCAAGGGCGACCTGAGCTGGTGGCACCAGACTCTGTCAACATGGAACGGAAAGTCATTTTTCCTGCTAGAGAAGTGGATGCCCAGCGCTGACCTCCAGTTGCAAACCGATGCAAGTGGCACCATTGGATTTGGAGCCTTCTTCAATGGTCGCTGGTTCAGAGGTGACTGGTCTCCGCAGCAACTGGAACTAAGCATTACCTACAAGGAGCTCTTCGCCATTGTCGCGGCCTGCGCCACATGGGGGATCGAGTGGCTGCGGCTGCGTGTGGAGTTTCAGTGCGACAACCAAGCTGTCGTGGAGTGCCTGAAGACGGGCACGAGCCGATCCCCTGCAGTCATGGCACTCATCCGCACCCTGTACTCAATCTGTGTGAAGCACAATTTCCTGATCCGAGCATCGCACCTGCCAGGAATTTCCAATACCATCGCTGATGCCCTGTCCCGGAACAAGATGGATGCCTTCCATAGCCAGCAATCGCATGTCATCACGTACATTGAAAATCAACATAATTTTGCGAATCGACCTTTTTTTCAGGATCACTTTTCAACGAGGACGAAGCAAAGTCGGCCGAACGAAGCCTAGAGGAAGAAAATCACCCTCTCCACTTCACCATCACGATACTGACATAGATACGAGATGAAACAACTAAAAAATCCACAAGAAAACTGTACGGCCATCATCGCGCTGACTTTGGTCTGACTTTGGTCTGAGAATTTCTATCATGATCAAAAATGTACGAGGAGCACTCAAAAATAAGCCACAGACGTACCTTTATCGCTCTCTACTCCTTTTTCAAGGCACAAAAGTCGACTCTCCACTTTCAAACCAGGAGCCAGACATACCAGTGGTCCTTTTCAGCTGCTCCACGAGCGCAGGAAATGTTCACCAAGGGGCGCAGAGCAGCATCCATTCCAGAAAAAGAGCTAAAATACGAGTGAGACTGCATGACTGAGTACATGAGTACATGAATGAGTACATGCAGAAAATAGTCAATTTCAGCGTTTCTGCTCCAAACAGCAACTAGCTTCGACTAGAAAGAAAGATTACACCAAAGGATCAAACAACAACCATTTTCTGCAGTTTTTTTGCAGATAGCTTCCTTGTGCTTGGCCCAGCATGCCAAAAATCACACCTCGGAGGAGTACAAAAATTACAACTCTCAGATGTCCTCGATTGCTGGCCATGAGGACCTTTGCTCCTACAGCTGCGGAGCGGCCTGACACCATGGTCCAGCCGATCACCGAGTAAGTGCAAAGACATTCACTTAGGATGCAGATAGCGTTCTTTGTCGATCCTACTCCACAATATCAGTCTGACTTTATGCCTCTAGAACAACGCTCTTGTGCAATACATACTTACCATCTATATTGGCTGTTATCACCCGCTATCTCCTCTGGCCCTAATGGGAATGTCGGCATGGGCACTCCTCCGTAACTGGCCTCTCGCGCACTACTATTAAACTCGCATGGGTCATAAACCGCTCCTGCTCAACGCAGGCCGACCCACCAACTCGCATGGGTCACAAACCGCTCCTGCTCAGCGCAGGCCGACCCACTTGGTCATATACAGCTCCTGCCCTCGGTAGGCCGACCACACGATTCGTTAACGCGCACTCAATTGAGGCCAGCTACTCTGCCCGACATTCCCATTCTTCCAAACTCACTCTCTTGTCTTTTGGTGTGTCGCGTCCTGCACGCGTGTGTGTCTACTCTATACTCTAGCATGGGGAGTAGAATGTTAAATGTTCGGTTAATGTTGGAGTTAACCGTTGTTAACAGTCACATACCATTGCTTCGCTGTTGGCCTTTATAACGGGTTGCATAACCCTCCTTACGTGTGTGCACAATCTTGCTCTCTCTACATACTGCTGTGTATCATAGACATCACATGCCCACGCTCTGCGCATGCGCAGATTTCCTGCGCGCACAACAGAGCTTGCTGTCTTTCCAGTTTCCTTGCCTGCAGTCAGCTTTCAAATTCTGACCCACCCTCCTCATCCCATTTCTTACTCTTGCACTCCACTCCATATATTTTGAAACACATGGATGCGGGCACTCCTCCGTAACTGGCCTCTCGCGCACTATTATTAAACTCGCATGGGTCATAAACCGCTCCTGCTCAACGCAGGCCGACCCACCAACTCGCATGGGTCACAAACCGCTCCTGCTCAGCGCAGGCCGACCCACTTGGTCATATACAGCTCCTGCCCTCGGTAGGCCGACCACACGATTCGTTAACGCGCACTCAATTGAGGCCAGCTACTCTGCCCGACATTCCCATTCTTCCAAACTCACTCTCTTGTCTTTTGGTGTGTCGCGTCCTGCACGCGTGTGTGTCTACTCTATACTCTAGCATGGGGAGTAGAATGTTAACGGTTATTTGGATTTGACCGATCACTGTCGCCATTTTTTCAAAATGGTGGTCGACCCTTTTTGAATTCTGTATGGTCGTGGTGAGCCTTGACTTTCCCGGAAAGACAGGGGTGCTGGGTTCGAATCCTGCTTGTGGATCCTTCTTTTGCAACAGTTTGAACAATCCAATGCTGGATCAAGGTTGTTTGTTGAACTGACAATTACCCATGAAGTTGATTGTTCCAACTAGGAACACACGCTCCTAGTTGGAACAATCAACTTAATGACTATTACCGCCGAAGTCGCAACTTCTAAGTTTGACAATTACCCGTCAGGACTATAGCTGCAGACAAGTCGAAATGGAGATCAGACATTGTTTATGGATGAGTTTTTTGTTGACTGGAGACAGAAGCGGACTTGGCTTAATTTCAGTGTATTCTCATGCATTGATCTTTGGCCTTTGTACGTGTGCTGTGGTATTATTATTATTATTATTATTATTATTATTATTATTATTAAACTCGGATGTTGAGCCATAAATAAATGTAGAAGAGAAAAGGACATATGGATACGAGTTAAGAGTAACTCTCCATCACTGTAACATGATACTTTATACAGTCAGAAAGTGCAATAACTAGGCACAAAACTGACAGAGTACTGAAACATTCGACGTCCTGACACCTAATTCGTTTTCGCAAAGCTTCCCTTTCTTTACTTATCTTTGATATTTATGACCCACCCAAGTTGGGTGGTGTGCTGCTTTGCTGCTTCGAATTGTAGTTAGACCGCTTTGTCAAATATCGTACTGGTCTCGTCATCGTCCAGTAACAATCGACATTCTTTGTTCCGTTGGGACTGTAGCTTTTGCTCGTTTTCGTTGCGCTTGCCTTCCCCTCTTTGGTCTTTCCATAACTCTGAACCTTCCAAGTTGGAAGGCTGTCGGTTAGCGCTACGGAGATGTGTTGAAGCTAGGTGTCAGGACGTCGAATGTTTCAGTACTCTGTCAGTTTTGTGCCTAGTTATTGCACTTTCTGACTGTATAAAGTATCATGTTACAGTGATGGAGAGTTACTCTTAACTCGTATCCATATGTCCTTTTCTCTTCTACATTATTATTATTACTATTGCTTAGGGAGTTTCCCTGAACGTGTATGACCCTTGAGTCTCTTCTTTACCTTAGGGTACCTCGACTCAAATGAATTTTTCCATTGCCGAAACGGAAGGTATTTCTCAAAACAGAGAAGCTTGGCTCGGCATTGTGAATCAATGTACTAGCTCATCATGCTAAAAATATCTGCACTTACTCAAATATCTTTTTGGTAAAAAGTATTCTGTACTTAATATTTTGTTCCTCATGGCTAGGCTCATGGTGGAATCGAAGAAGGTTTCCCTGGAATAACAGAATGGAGAGGGTGTGTACAGTCAACTTTGCTTATAATGACACTCGGCGGGGCATCAAAAAAGTGTCCTTATTCGCAAAATGTCGTTATACCCGAAGTCTCATTATATGTATTACAGTTGGATGGGACTTTGCTCTGGGCATGGAAATTCTGTCGTTTTTCGGGAATTGTCATATCCGCAGACGTTATTAGCCAAGTTGACTGTATGCCATGTATTTCTCGTTTTTATTTCTCTAACTCTTTTACCGACAGATGCGTTAGCCCATGGGTGATCTCGCCCATGGGGTACATGCGAGCTGTTACTCTTATTCTTATTATTGTTACCTCAACTCAACAACTTAAGTAGAACGGTCTCTTTGTTGCATACGCAAACTAACAGTTATTCACCAAATTTCCGGGCATGGCCGACCTTCAGGGTGAAAACCGTTTGGACTTTAGTATACTTAGCCATACTACTACCAGTAATATTACTGTGGATGACTTTTTATTCCTTTGATTTGAGTGAATAAGGTCAAAAAGAGACTCAAGGGTCGTACACGTTCAGGGAAATTCCCTAAACTATAGTCTTGCCAGGACAGTGCCCTACCGAAAAGGTGGTAAATGCATATGAACAGATCTTGCATTGCTTCCAATAGAAACTTTGGCTAGGCATGTTTGCGTGTTTGCAATACTGCGCTACAGTAGCAGCACTCTTGTGTAAGTGCAGATCATTTCCCTTTTCGGGGTTTCTGAATCACTGTGCTCTTTTGCCATGCACATGTCAGTGACGAGGGCATGCAATATATAATGTGATTTCTTCGTGATATTCGTGATGATGTGCTCTCCCCTGCATTCTCGATGGCAATGATGCAGCAGCAGCAGCAGCAGCCGCAACAACAGCAGCAGCCGCAACAACATCAACCGCCACAACAGCAGCAGCTGCGGCACCCTCCCTTACCGCCGGCAGCGATTGGCAGCAATCTCTACCAGTCACAGTATGGTAACACGCCAACGGCATCCTCCGCCAGTGGATCGAGTGGCGCAGCAGTTTACGCTGATACAAGCTCTCCGTACTATCGTCTTGGCAACAGACCGGTGCAGCAAGGTCACACATCTTACTCTGGATCTTCGGTGAAGGCACTGTCGGGACACGAGAGCAGTGTGAGTAGACAGACACACATATTCACACCCGTGCGCGCGCGCGCGCGCGCACACACACACACACACACACACACACACACACACACACACACACACACACACACACACACATATTGTGCTTGCTCACTGCCAAAGTTGGTCACATGGGTCTCCCCGGGAGAGGGGAGAGAGACTCAAAAGGGATCTTGGAAAGATGACTCAATTGGCTATTGAACCGCCCAATGGCCGACACCCCCTGAAATCCCTAGACTAGGGTGGACTGGAAATGATTCCTTTTATGGGATCACCACACCTCAGTAAGTGGGTGAGGACAAGGTGCAGAAGGATTAACGGCATCAGGGTATCCGTCCTGGGATCCAACTGCAGTTACCCCTGCCCCCAGTGAAGGTAATACTTGCTATTAGTGTGGGTGGCGAAATCAGAGTGGATCTGGTATAAGCTTCATTAGCACCATTGATTACACTAGAGTTAATCTAGCCAGAAGCAGTCCATGGTTAACAGGTAAGTATACTTGGAGTACTTCAAATAGAAAGTATATTAACCCTGAAACCAACAAAGGTGGTAGGCACAACAATGCACCTTCAAGCAGCCAAGCTCATTGGCAACAGACCCAACATTATCTGGCATAAGTGTGCCCACCAACCGAACTAGCTGGCACACACACACTCACACACACACACACACACACACACACACACACACACACACACACACACACACACACACACACACACACAAACACACACACACACACACACACACACACACCTCAGACCTGCCCACCGCAGAAGCGATTATAGCGAACAGCTATGTTAGACATAGCACACACAAACACTGTTAGGTTCGGTAGACAAGAGACACGTAGTTTATTAGTTAGAATACACGAAGTAGAAAAACTGACCAGATTCAATCTGTCAACGACAGAGAAGACTTTCAAAGATATGCGTGCGTGCATCCACAGTAGAGCTAAAGTTGTACGGCATTACGTCATAACAAACACAGTAACATAATAATAATTATACTCTCACGCCCCTTCTGAGATAAAACCCGGTTTTGTCTCAACGAAAATAAATAAATATATTAAGTCATAACAGACGAGATGAAATGACATAGGCATGATGTCATAGGCATGATGTCAAGATGAGACCAAATGCTACAGACAAACGGTGTCACACATATGACTGTCCAGACGTAGATGTAATGGTCAGGCGTCTTGCGAATACGAGTGCTACGACGAACAGGCTGGGTAGCGGCGTCAGTACGTGCACGTACTGATTAAGTTGGGGAAGGGGTATGACTAGCGGAGTCAACACATGGGAGAACATACGGACGTAAAAAGCGGCGATTCAGCCAGAGGACACGGCCACTAGGCATCTTGACGAAGTAGTCGCACCGACTGCCAATTGCTACTGTTCGACATTCTGGTACCTCAATCCTCCCAAACGCAACGGACGACGGGAACGAGTGGGGGGAAACATTTATTATGGTAGACGCAACGCAACGCAACAACTACATTATGAGAGAGACCTCGACTGAAGAGAGCGATTATTTGAAGAGGGAGTCAGAGAGAGAGGCAACGCAATATAAAGGGCCTGGGTAGCTATGGCAAACATGGGTGCGCAAGTAGCTACCCAGGCCAACGGAACAAAAGGTGAGAATGACGTAGTACGGGTGCATGCAGGCCAGCTAGGGGAAAAGGGTATACTGTACGGGTGGAGGTACCCAACATACCTCCCCTGCGTAAAAAAAAGAACCGCGGCCTCGCGGGAAATATCAGGACGATGAGAAAAATAGAGAAAAATGACTGAGGAAGTAGAGAAAAACACACACACACACAAACACACACAACGCACGGATCTCACAAAGGTGCTATACCACATGTTACATGCACTACAGGTCGCAGGTTCCTTCATTGATGAGGAACACAATCACCTTCTTCTTTGCACGGCTAAAACAGCTTAGTTATACACTTTTGCCAAATATTGCAACCTAAATAATAGAGCGTGGCTCACCATGATCAGACCTCTAATATTGATGGCTGGAAACACGCGCGCACACACACTACAAAAAAATCACGAAATAAATAAACCGAAAATAAATTTGACGAAGTAGGACGCACGAAAGAAAAGAGAGAGAGACAGAGAAATAATGAGAAATAGCTGCCCTGCATGTCTTGCACGAGACGAGGTAGACATAGGCGAGACGAGGTTGACAGAGACGAGACGAGGTTGGCGTAGGAGAGACGAGGTTGACATGGACGAGACGAGGTTGAAGACGAGACGAGACTGACGACGAGTTCTGGAGCAGGGTCGTGGGTCCGAGCGAAAAGCCGGGTGCCAATGTTGGACATTCTGGCACCTCAATCCTCCCAAACGCAACGCAACGGACGACGGGAACGAGTGGGGGGAAACAGTTATTATGGTAGACGCAATGCAATGCAACAACTACATTCTGAGAGAGAGCTCGACTGAAGAGAGCGATTATTTGAAGAGAGCTTACTGAAGAGAGAGGCAACGCAATATAAAGGGCCTGGGTAGCTATGGCAAACATGGTTGCGCAAGTAGGCCAACGGAACGAAAGGTAAGAATGACGTAGTACGGGTGCATGCAGGCCAGCTAGGGGAAAAGGGTATACTGTACGGGTGGAGGTACCTAACACTACAATGACGCCACACATGGACCACAGCTTGGTCCGGTGGTGCTGAACATCAACGTGGGTGCCAATCGGTAGAGAATGGAGAGAGCGTGCCGATTTGTCATAATGAGTTTTCGAGAGCAGGTGGCATGTGACGTCTGGAAGAAAGGAAACCGTCACGAATACAGGAGACTAACTGCACGTAATCAACGTCAGACTGAGCGGCATCTCGGAGCTCGTGGAACGGGACACAAAATAGCGCTGATCCGGAGTCATCCTGCTGAAGGCATGCCCGGATGGCTTGTCCAGATAGCGAGTCGGCTTCTTCCAGGAGATCATCGGCAACCGGGTTCTGTACTGGAGCACGCGACAAGGCATCAGCAAAGGCATGCTCAGAGCCCTTGGGCCACGAGACGACGAATTGATAGTTGTACCTTGGTCATCAGACGTTGGAGCCGAGGGTTCTCAACCTGGTCCAGTGTGTAGGTGTTCAATATTGGAACAAGGGGCTGATGGTCAACAACTACATGAATCGACACCTGACACCTGATCCATGCCATTACGGTCGAGTATGGCTCTGCAGACTTGCTAGAAATTAGGCTAGCAATCCTCTTGTAGAGGGCCATGCTGCACTTGCCCATTCCACCGGTAGCTGAAAATTCGGCTGGCACAAAGGAGGCATGCTCTACTTCACGAACTCTTTCTTCATAGTGGCGTCTCTTCTCCTTCTCAAAAATATCCTGTACTTTAAAATATTTTGTTCCTCATGGCTAGGCTCATGGTGGAATCGAAGAAGGTTTCCCTGGAATAACAGAATGGAGATGGTGTGTACAGTCAACTTTGCTTATAATGACACTCGGCGGGGCGTCAAAAATGTGTCCTTATTCGCAAAATGTCGTTTTTCGTAGTCTCATTATATGTATTACAGTTGGATGGGACTTTCCTCTGGGCATGGTAATTCTGTCGTTATTCGGGAATTGTCGTTATATCCGCAGCCGTTATTAGCGAAGTTGACTGTATGTCGTGTATTTCTCGTTTATATTTCTCTAACTCTTTTACCGACAGATGCGTTAGCCCATGGCAGATCTCACCCATGGGGTACATACCAGCTGTTATTCTTATTCTTATTATTGTTACCTCAACTCAACAACTTAAGTAGAACGGTCTCTTTGTTGCATACGCAAACTAACAGTTATTCACCAAATTTCCGGGCATGGCCGACCTTCAGGGTGAAAACCGTTTGGACTTTAGTATACTTAGCCATACTACTACCAGTAATATTACTGTGGATGACTTTTTTTTCCTTGGATTTGAGTGAATAAGGTCAAAAAGAGACTCAAGGGTCATACACGTTCAGGGAAATTCCCTAAACTATAGTCTTGCCAGGACAGTGCCCTACCGAATAGGTGGTAAATGCATATGAACAGATCTTGCATTGCTTCCAATAGAAACTTTGGCTAGGCATGTTTGCGTGTTTGCAATACTGCGATACAGTAGCAGCACTCTTGTGTAAGTGCAGATCATTTCCCTTTTCGGGGTTTCTGAATGACTGTGCTCTTTTGCCATGCACATGTCAGTGACGAGGGCTGGCAATGTTTAATGTGATTTCTTCGTGATATTCGTGATGATGTGCTCTCCACTGCATTCTTGATGGCAATGATGCAGCAGCAGCAGCAGCCGCAACAACAGCAGCAGCCGCAACAACATCAACCGCCACAACAGCAGCGGCTGCGGCACCCTCCCTTACCGCCGGCAGCGATTGGCAGCAATCTATACCAGTCACAGTATGATACCACGCCGACGGCATCCTCCGCCAGTGGATCGAGTGGCGCAGCAGTTTACGCTGATACAAGCTCTCCATACTATCGTCTTGGCAACAGACCGGTGCAGCAAGGTCACACATCTTACTCTGGATCTTCGGTGAAGGCACTGCCGGGACACGAGAGCAGTGTGAGTAGAAAGGCACACATATTCACACCCGCGCGCGCGCGCGCGCGCGCACACACACACATACACACACACACACACACATACTATGCTTGCTTACTGTCAACGTTGGTCACGTGGGTCTCCCTGATAGAGGGGAGAGAGACTCAAAAGGAATCTTGGAAAGATGACTCAATTGGCTATTGAACCGCCCAATGGCCGACACCCCCTGAAATCCCCAGACTAGGGTGGACTTGTTAATGATTCCTTTTATGGGGTCACCACACCTCAGTAACTGAGTGAGGACAAGGTGCAGAATGATTGACGGCATCAGCAGGGGCGTAGGGAGGGGGTGCTGTGGGTGCCAAAGCACCCCCTCAAAAATCCGATCTTGGGTCGCATTTGGTTCGAAAGAGACCGCGGAGTGGGACCCTGATCACATGTGCGACTCCGTACATCGCACACTGGAACAATCCCTGTTCAGACCAGTGAGTAGTAGGTATTGTACTACTCCCTGGTTCAGACCAAGGTGTTCCAACATCTGAAACCAATCGACAGGCTCCTAATTGCAGTTGACTATTTTGTCTGATGATTGGCCATTTCCAATGAAACTTCTAGTCAAGGGCGACTCCGCTTCGTAGATCTACCTGCCGTTGTGCAGTATCACGTCAGACCTCAGTAGACTCAACACATGATTTGCATCGCACTCCAAATGTTTTGTTAGAAGCAAAGAATCATACAATCCCACCATCTGTAGAAGTAGCAACACCGTCCGTGGAAAACACACGTCACACATACAGTTGTACAATCATGCAGTTTGTTCGCGCTATGTTCTGTATAATGTAGTTCTGGCTGTTGGGTGGTCACGTTGGAGGTTGTGGCAAGGCAAAGAACTTCATGTGTTGCAAGTGTGGGAACAGCAGCAGAAGAGTGAAAGTAGCGCTGAAGTGCAGTTTACATTTTTGTGGGAAAAAAAGGAGAAATTTAAAAGCATTTATAACAACCCTATGCTTTTTTTGTAAAGGTGCAAGGCTGCAAGGCAAAAAAGCATAGCGTAGGACCCTGAGCTTCCAAGCTCTCTCGTTTTTTATCTGCACTTACTCAAATATCTTTTTGGTAAAAAATATTCTGTACTTAATATAGGGACAAGCTTAGAAAGCGATCACCGTCTTGTGCTGGCAAACCTCAACCTGACTAAGTTGTACAAGAAGCTCAAGAGGCCGCCAGTAGCCATATCCAGCAACGCAAAATTCAATATATCCGAATTTAGTGACCCGACCAAGAAAGCAAAGTACAGAGAGGCTATCAACGAACATCTACAGGACCTCGGCAGAGAGCAGGAAGGTGTCAATGCGGAGCAACATCTGCAGTATATTGTGAACGCTATGAGTGAGGCAGCAAACACATCGGTGGGCCGCGTCCCTAAAACAAACAAGACGCATAGAAATGGCTTCAGCGGGGAAATTGAAAAGCTAGCAGCAGAGAAACGCAAACTGCGTCTCGACATTACGGTGTGCAGAGATGGAACGAAGGTAAAAGAAATGAAGACGCGACGCAACAGGCTGGCACACCAAATTCGCCGGGAATGCCTCAAGTTAGCATCGACTCGACTGGACGAACGTGTAGCTGAAATAGACCAAATGAAAGACGACGCGAAAATGTTCAAAGCAACACGACTACTGCGCCGACAGCAGCAGTCACCAGTTGTGGTTGAAGACTCTGATGGCAAACTCATTGCACAACCTAGTGAATCAGTCGAAGCATTAAGGCAACACTTCCGTGCTATATTCTGTGATCCTGCTCTGGAGTCATCTAGGCTCTTACGGACAGAGGAAGACCTTAAAAACCCTATAAAGCAGCCAGAGGTACATGCCGCAGCTAAGCGCTTGAATAATGGCCGAGCTTCGGGACCAGATGGGATACCTGCTGAACTTATCAAATATGGAACACCAGCACTGTTCTCGAACATTGCCACTACATTCAACAATTATGCCAAAGACAAATCACTCAAGCTAGGCGATGGGCTACTGATCCCGATACCAAAGCCGGGAAAGAAAAGAGGTCCTCCTGGAAATGTAAGGCCAGTTACCCTGTTGAACACCCTACGTAAACTTCTTTCATTGGTCATCCTGACGCGGATCAAGCCAGCTATCAACGGGTACTTGTCACTGAACCAGAGCGGGTTCCGGTCAGGGAGAAGTACTGGAGACGTGGTATATAGCTATCGGTGGTTATCAGCAAGATGCCAGCGTGTTGCGTCGGAGATCTCAATCTTAGGCATTGATATGTCAAAGGCATTTGACACTATATCAAGGGTCAGGCTGATCGATATACTGTCAACAGTCATTGATCATGATGAGCTGCACATCATCCAGTGCCTTCTGACAGACACCACAATAAAAGTAAAGCTGAATAACATTCTCAGCCAACCATTAGTCACACACAATGGAACCCCACAAGGTGATTCTCTATCGCCAGTCCTGTTTACTGTCTACCTCGAGGCTGCATTGAGGTTGATTCGAGAGCGACTCTCACCGCGACCAGCATTGGATATTCAGCTTCAATTGCCCAATGAAACAGCGTATGCGGATGACGTAGACTTCATCAGCACCAGCCTACAATATTTGCATGACAATCAACCCATACTATCATCCTCGTTAGCGGAATACAATCTAAAAATGAATGAAGCCAAAACCGAATATACTACAATTAAAAGAGAAAAGGACAGAGTAGACGAGCGATGGCGGAACACGGTCAAACTAGGATCGATGCTTGGAGTGGAGGAAGATATCAGTCGGAGAAAACGTCTAGCAACATGCGCCTTACATCAGCTGTGGGTGATATGGCTAAGAGGTAACCATGCCCGTGAACCCCTTCGGATTAGGTTATACGGCAGCTTTATTCTCCCAATACTTCTTTATAACTGCGGCACATGGAGCCTGACAGAGACTCAAGAAAAGAAACTTGACTCGTTCCACCGCCAGCAGTTACGAGCAGTCATAGGGGTCAAATATCCCCGTATAATACGCAATGAAGCACTGTACAAGCGCACTGGCTCCAAGCCACTCAGCAGAATCATCCAGTCTGCTAGGTGGAGAATGTTTGGCCACATGCTTCGACTAGACACCTCATCCCCGGTCCAGCAGGCTATGTCGGCATACTTTCAGCCAGGAAGCTCAGGGTTCCGAGGCCGCCCGAGAACAACACTCCCGCGATCCATCAACAACGACCTGAAAAATTCCAGATCCACAAACTCCCTCACATCACACGAGGATCTAGTTGCACTGAGGCAGCTCGCCCAGGATCGTCGAAAGTGGAAGGATCTAATGTGTGCTGTGTGTAATGGCTGAAGTTATACAATTACACTAGATACCCTTAACAATAATAACGGATACAATTACACTAGATACCCTTAACAATAATAACGGATACAATTACACTAGATACTCTAGATACTAGAGACTCGGTACTCTAGATACTAGATACTCTAACAATTTTATCAAACATTATGATAATTACCACATCAAATGCTGCGGAGACCTATCCAGAATCGGCAATATGCTGGCCCTGGCCTGGAGATCTGCAACTATAATCAGCTTCTAATTTGCAACACTAACGGATTAGTCCCCTTTGTCGATTGATGGATCAATCGGTAGATTCGGCTCTGTTTTTCTTCCCTTTCTTTCTTGTTTTGAATTGTACGTTGAACTCATTGGATTTCTTTGTATTCTGTATCTCGTTATCGTTATATTTCCCTCTAGCCCTCTCGCTTAGGATGAGCTTTCTTTTTTATGGCAGCTTAAGCGAAGGCTATATACCTGCTTTATGCAGGTTGATGCCAACGCGAACAAGCAAAATAATAATAATAACTTAATATTTTGTTCCTCATGGCTAGGCTCATGGTGGAATCGAAGAAGGTTTCCCTGGAATAGCAGAATGGAGAGGGTGTGTACAGTCAACTTTGCTTATAATGACACTCGGCGGGGCGTCAAAAAAGTGTTCTTATTCGCAAAATGTCGTTACACCCGAAGTCTCATTAGATGTATTACAGTTGGATGGGACTTTCCTCTGGGCATGGTAATTCTGTCGTTATTCGGGAATTGTCCTTATATCCGCAGCCGTTATTAGCCAAGATGACTGTATGCCATGTATTTCTCGTTTTTATTTCTCTAACTCTTTTACCGACAGATGCGTTAGCCCATGGCAGATCTCACCCATGGGGTACATACCAGCTGTTATTCTTATTCTTATTATTGTTACCTCAACTCAACAACTTAAGTAGAACGGTCTCTTTGTTGCATACGCAAACTAACAGTTATTCACCAAATTTCCAGGCATGGCCGACCTTCAGGGTGAAAGCCGTTTGGACTTAAGTATAACTAGCCATACTACTACCAGTAATATTACTGTGGATGACTTTTTATTCCTTGGATTTGAGTGAATAAGGTCAAAAAGAGACTCAAGGGTCATACACGTTCAGGGAAATCCCCTAAACTATAGTCTTGACAGGACAGTGCCCTACCCAATAGGTGCTAAGTGCCTATGAACAGATAATTATTGCATTGATTCCGTCTTTCAGTGTTAAAGACTCTGTGACTTGGACTGATGTGCAGGTTGGATTGAGCAGAACTTGTAGATGTGTGCCAATAGAAACTTTGGCTAGGCATGTTTGCGTGTTTGCAATACTGCGCTACAGTAGCAGCACTCTTGTGTCCGTGCAGATCATTTCCCTTTTCGGGGTTTCAGAATCACTGCGCTCTTTTGCCGTGCACATGTCAGTGACGAGGGCTGGCAATGTATAGTGTGATTTCTTCGTGATATTCGTGATGATGTGCTCTCCACTGCATTCTCGATGGCAATGATACAGCAGCAGCAACCGCAACAACAGCGGCAGCAGCAGCCGCAACAACAGCAGCAGCCACAACAGCAGCATCCGCCACAACAGCAGCCGCCACAACAGCAGCAGCTGCGGCATCCTCCCTTACGGCCGGCAGCGATTGGCAGCAATCTGTACCAGTCGCAGCATGGTAACACGCCAACGGCATCCTCCGCCAGTGGATCGAGTGGCGCAGCAGTTTACGCTGATACAAGCTCTTCGTACTATCATCTTGGCAACAGACCGATGCAGCAAGGTCACCCACCTTACTCTGGATCTTCGGTGAAGGCACTGCCGGGACACCAGAGCAGTGTGAGTAGACAGACACACATATTCACACACGCGCGTGCGCGCGCGCGCACACACACACACACTGTGCTTGCTCACTGCCAAAGTTGGTCACGTGGGTCTCCCCGGGAGAGGGGAGAGAGAATCAAAAGGAATCTTGGAAAGATGACTCAATTGGCTATTGAACCGCCCAATGGTCGACACACCCTGAAATCCCCAGACTAGGGTGGACTGGAAATGATTCCTTTTATGGGATCACCACACCTCAGTAAGTGGGTGAGGACAAGGTGCAGAAGGATTGACGGCATCAGGGACCAACTGCAGTTTCCCCTGCCCCCAGTGAAGGTAATACTTGCTACTAGTGTGGGTGGCTAAATCAGAGTTGATCTGGTATAAGCTTCACTAGCACCATTGATTACACTAGAGTTAATCTAGCCAGAAGCAGTCCATGGTTAACAGGTAAGTATACTTGGAGTACTTCAAATAGAAAGTATATTAACCCTGAAACCAACAAAGGTGGTAGGTACAACAATACAACTTCAAGCAGCCAAGCCCGTTGGCAACACACCAAACATTATCTGGCATAAGTGTACCCACCAACCGAACTAGCTGGCACAATTACACACACACACGCACGCACGCACGCACACACACACACGCACGCACGCACACACACACGCACGCACGCACGCACGCAAGCACACACACACATAACACAATAATATAGAGAGCTCCTTGTTGCAGGGCATAGCTTAAGGATTTCATTTAGCTCGGACAAATGTCCTTCCGTTTTGAAATCTGTCCGGACATACCCGGACATTTTCCACAACACATTGTCAGGGTGTTTCTTCTTTTTTTTAGTAGTACAGTGAAAGAGTGAAAAATATCTTCCTCTCAAGAGCGAACAACTGCACTAGCAGTCCAACCCATCGATTCAAGCGAAGTCGACACCAATGGTCGAAAGTGTGAATTGACTGTAGCAACAACGAGTTGCTACAGGCGGATCAAGTAAATAATAGTGAAGTCTACGCCTGAGACTACGGTGTACGTGTTAGTTGTACGATATGCAAGTCGCATTTGGCACGAAGCTCCGAAGAAAGCCCAACTCTGCATAAAAAGGTCGAAAGGTCGCTGCTCTTTTTTTACTTTTTGACCGGACATTATGTCCGGTGAAATTGAAAACGTCCAGTCAGTGGCCGAAATGGCCGGAAAATGTCCGATGTCCGGCCGTTAATCTATGCCCTGTTGTTGTATATTATACAACAAGGAGCTCTCCATCAACGCGCTGATGTAGCCCGTATGTACGTCAGTCGCAAGAAAGGTGGACGTGGCTTGCAGAATAATTCAAGATGTTTTCACCATGGAGAAATGCGGCGCTATGTGCTTCAGTCAGAGGATGAGCTCCTGGAGGTGGCTGGGTCAATTCTGTGGCCACATCTGAATATCCCACCGGACTTCTCACAGTTTGGGTTTCAAGAAGAACACCTCTTGACGTGGATCCAGAAATCCTTGCACTGAATGTTTGTCTGGCAAACAGACCAACTGACCAACGATAACACCTAGAGGTTGTCTGACAAAGGCTGGTCTCAAGAAGACCACAGCAAACCTGATCATTGCAGCACAAGACCAGGTCTTGAAACCCTATCTGCTCATGTCCTTGATACTGCTCATTCCCATTCATTTTCCTGCAAATTGTCCTAGAGGAGCCATCGGAGTCTGACGGCGAACGATATGCAATTTGAGCAAAATTTACCACAACATCTTCATCTGATGCATCTTCAAGTGTCGTGACCATTGGCAGGGGTGGATCTGTTCTGTCATATGATGGTGTAACTTTGGGTCACAACAATGGCAACTGAGCGCCTGTACATTCATAATGTAACAAGTATAATCATGGACTGAATGCGTGCATCCCTTTTTCACCACGCAGTTGCATATGCTGCTTGGCCTGGGTGCAAAATTGGGCTTACAATGACTGTGTTTTAGCCTCTTTCAAAGAGGTGTACCCTTTTCTTCTCCTTGGCTGTCACTTGGCAACCAAGTGCCATGATCTACGAGCTTATGACCAATGCGGGAAAGAAATTTCTCCTGGATGTCCACGAGCTAGTAAAGTTCTTGGATTTTGCGAAGTTGTTGATGCATGTCACATCTATTCATTTATGTAACAGGCTTGCAGGGGACATCTTCTGGAATAGTCTTTGTTGGGTAGATCCACCACATTCGATCGAAGCGATCAAGGACATATCTCGTCTTTTCCTAGAAGTAGATTATGCGGGGCTTCCCACTCTAACCATGTAAAGTATCTTGCTCCAGGTTGCCTACAATCGATGTACCATTGATTATTATTGCCACCTTCTACCTTCTACATCTACCTCATTTGCATCCTACAATGCAGCCTTGAAAAACAAAATGCAATCCACGATTCCTGGCAATGAATTTAGATGGTAGTTCACTTCCACGTACCACACTGGTTCTTATTGCAACTCTTTCTTCTCCGAGAATTTCTGTATCAGTACTTATGACAAGTTATGATGAAGTTATTTTAGAATTGCGATCAACAGAACGAGCTGAACCGACATTTCACAAAGGCTTTTATTGTATTCAAAAAAACGACTGGATACGAAGGCAGTGAAGAATATGGAAGAAGAAAAACTGTGACATGGAAGAAATGATGAACAAAAATCTTACTTCGAACTAGTTTTCGCACAACACTCCTCAGGAAGCTACGTTATACTCATGAAAAACATTCCAGAAAGATACAAATAAAGAAAAATGGAGTGAGAAGAAACTACATTCTCCTGAGAAGAAACACCTATGAAAATGATAATCCTAGCACTAAGGTAATAACAGGAAAAACTGCGAAAGCACTTAACCAACTTGTATGGACTACTAGTAGACTGTGACACAAGATATGACACCATGGCCAACCAGGGACAAACAAACAGAACAAGCTGCTACTAAAACAATTTCAAACGAACAATGCTGTCCTTCTGGACACACAAATTAGGCTTATGAATACGTTGACAAACAGCTTCTAACACACTCAACTGCAACTTATAACCATGACGAGCACTGCACAAAACAGAAAAAGAAGAATCAGAATAAACCTTGCAGCAATCAGGACGAGATACAAGATGCTTATACACTGATGACTTCCTACTAGAAAACACACGCTCGCACCCACTCTTACTCACACAATCATTCTCGCTCTCACACTCACCGGACTCACTGGCCGAATCCTCCTCAACGACGTCCTGCCTTGGAACAATCAGGTCCCGTCTCCTCCGGTCCCTCGTCTCACGTTCCTGTTGTGTAATCCGTTGGCTCGGTACTTCCGTACTGAAATAGGTCATGGTGTAATTAGCAGTTGTTCTTCTGGGTCTCGTTGATATTGAGGTAGGTATTGTTGTCGTCTCTGCCGGTGATGCAGCAAGCGATGATGACGCAAACATGTCTGTATGCAACACATGTGGCGTCGCCAAAGCCACATCCACCTCCGCTGGTGGAGGAAGTGACTTGGTCATGGCCACGGGGGCCAATGGTGGAATGGCCGAGTGGGACGCTAGGTCCTGTGTTGGCGGAGGTAGTGGTTGTTTACGGGGTCTTCCCCGAGTGGGGCGCTCCAGTTGTGCGCTACGTGGGATAATGTGTAAAGGAGTGTGTTACTTGATGCGTTCGCTCAGGTGCTGAGCAGTCCTACCAACACACCGGCTAGCACAATTCCGGCATTCAAAATTATAGATCACATGACTTAAATTATGGGTGGGTAGGACGTCCTTCAACACCGTGAACGAACGCATCGTTGTGTAGATGGGTATGAAGTGTACCGCATAGTAGGTTTGTTTGATGATCGAACGAACTTCACGACTCACATTGTCAGACTTCTTGCCCTTCCATGGTAAGCATAAACGGACAGGACAACGAGCAGGCCCTATCAATTCATGTTTCTGCGTGGGCGCTGTAGACAACAGTTTTGCCAACATGTCCCCTGGGTATCCGTTTTTGGTGAAAACAGAACGGAAAAATTCGAGCTCACCACTGAGTTTACAAGGTGAACAGATCCGTTTGGCACGATCCACGAGATTCTTTACTAAGTTGACTTTATAATTTGATGAACAGTACGAGTCTTAGGAAATGTATTGTCCGGTGAATGATACACCGATGTTACGCTACCAAATTCGGTTTTCTCAACAAGTACGTCGAGGAAGGATTTCCCGCATTGGTCATAAGCTCGTAGATCATGGCACTTGGTTGCCAAGTGACAGCCAAGGAGAAGAAAAGGGTACACCTCTTTGAAAGAGGCTAAAACATAGTCATTGCAAGCCTAATCTTGCACCCAGGCCTAGCAGCATATGCAACTGCCTGGTGAAAAAGGGATGCACACAGTCAGTCTATGATTGTGCTTGTTACTGTGTGTTATTTATCGGTACGGGTCGAGGAAGAACGTTATACCGAAACACACATTCCCAAAAATAGTTCCTCATATGCCAAGTGACGTGTACGTATTGCTTTTTATTGTATATCTGTGATTGGAAGATAATCTTATGCCAGCAATTGAAATTTTGCCAGTATTTGAGACCATCGTTCGCAACTGATGATACGCGTACATTTTATTTTGGTTGCCTATAGCTGAACAATATTGTCTGGGCAAATCGTAATGAATGTGTTGTCTACATCATAAATGCCACTAGTGATAGCCTTTACTGAAAACAGAACTATAATATTGGTCATGAACATGGAAATGTATGGATGTGTCAAATGACACCGTTTGGCCATTCTAGGAGTACTGAAAGTGGTGGCCGTCCTGGGGTTAAACTCGATATTGTCTGGCCACGTCTGCATCAATTACAGTCAACTTTGCTAATAGCGACTGCGGATATAATGACAATTCGCGAATAACGCCAGAATTTCCATGCCCAGAGCAAAGTCCCATCTAACTGAAATACATACAACGACACTTCGCGAATAAGGACACTTTACTGACGCCCCGCCGAGTGTCGTTATATGGAAAGTAACGACTGTATATTCTTTATTGCGCTTATAACGTGGGCATTTTTCGGGGGGGGGGGGTGAGGCAGTACCAGGCTAAAGTTGGATACTGCATTTTTCATAGTGGAATTTGCACTGGAGTATAAGCCGCACCCACTTTTTTTTGTCACGAAATACAGACTTCTACTCTGTTTTTCATGGTTCATTTGACCATTGTCGTGTAAGCGGCACTGACTTTTTTATGTGGATTATGTAGAATACGAGCTTATATTCCGGAAAAACCCTGTAGTGTGACTTTCTCATTTGCGTTCCCTTGTCTTCTCAACACAGTGGCATGGTGTGTGTGCGTGTGTGTGTGCGTGTATGTGTGTGTTTTTGTGAAAAACAGAAAGCTTCAGCTGCTAGTTCCGCCGCTGATACTGCCGCTCGAAGTTGCTGCATTGCTCACTGCAACATCTGCAATAGTTGTTTCCACTCCGCCACGGCAGCACGCGACTCCCATTCCTGTACCAACAAGTAGAGAATGAGGCAAGTTCCAGCATGCCTGTATCTGCTCTCGCTTCCAGATAAGTCTACTCCGTTAGCTGCTATATCTGTTGCTAGAGGAATGTCCAGCTGAAACAAACAGATAATGCATAGAGGTAGAGATGTATCCTCCCAAGAATTTGAAATTGGGCATGGGGAAATAGTCGGTCCTGTAGCCGACCTGGGGCCGTACCACCCTCCAGAGGTAGAGATATATCCTCCCAGGAATTTGAAATTGGGCATGGGGAAATAGTCGGTCCTGTAGCCGACCTGGGGCCGTACCACCCTCCAGGAGCTGGCTCCGGGCCTGCTATGAATTTTGAGAGAACTGCAATCTATTGAACATTTTTGCATTTTCTGCGATCTGTGCTGAGAGTCGACAGTTCATGGAAATTGGATTTACCCAACTTCAGGGCACGCAGCAAGTCGGGCACGAAAAGATTTGATTAGTTTCAAGCTAGGTACAGTGAAATGGCCGACGAAGACCGATGTCATTTCGTGTCTGGAACTGCAGTCACGTTTGGATCGCGTCGTGGCGGACAGTGAGTAGTGCTCTTGACTACCATACTACAGTGCATTTCAAAAATCTAGATGCGTGATTTCAAAAACCCGTTAGGCCAGCATCTATACCACATAAAACCTGTGATCATTTTGTGCATAAACAATCCGAAATTGGGCTTTTGTTACCTGATCACTACAACATAATATTATATGAGAGTAATTGGGGGAAGGACCTGAGGCATATTCTGAAAAGAAGTCCTCAAGAAGCTCCAGTCCAATTTGAAATATTTCAAAAATACCGTGCGTCTATATATTTTTGATATGGACTGTAGTTGGAACTCCTTGTAGTCCTCCCACCAAGAGCTTCCCAGTGTGTCCAAGATCTTCAAATTGGTGAAATACAACCAAATATATGGTGGATATTGATTGCGTATCTTCATGATTGCCACAATTGTTTACAAGTAGGAAGCAATACTATTATGTACGGTAAGCGTTAACGTTTTTTAGAACACGGAGGCTCCTTGTTATGGTAGTCGTGACTGATCGTGATATGTAAGGGTTAAGTAATATGTAAGAGAAAAGGGCCTATAAGTTATTAGTTATGGCTAATAGTACACCAAGGTAAGGCCATGGTAAAAATTATCTTTGATTCTCAAGTACGCGCACCGATTTATGGCGGCGCACCGACGATTTTTTATATTTCTATGCTATCCCTCCAGGAAATCGCGATCCCACGGATGCAAAAAATTTCGCGTTTTTCGTCCAAACCCGCGATTTTCAGGAAAATCCGTGATTTCCCACGTTTTATTGTTGTTTCCTGCACTATATCTCACTTTTTATGCACTTTTCACACAGTGCTTTCCATGAACCTGTAGGTTATTTGCACAGCACGACTCGTACTACTCCCAAGTAGATATATGATGCAACAAATTTCGTGATTTGACCCAAATCCGCAATTTTCTGTAAATAATTCCGCGAATTCCAGGCAAGATCTGCATTATTCTGCACTTTTCGTCACATTTTGTTGTTGTTTTCTGCCGCAATTTCTTGCGCAAGTTTCCGAGAGTTTTTCCGCAAATTCCCGCAGGGACAGTCTATGCATGAATATGCGCGCATGAAAACGGTCAATGCGAAAGGAATGAATCAGGGAGTAGTAAAATAACGGTCTTTTTCTACTAGGGAGGGCTAGGGTCCAGCGGATAATGCTCCGAAAATCTTCGTATAATGCTAATCATAATGCTCCAATAACTACCTGATAATGCTGATTAAAATGCTCCAACAAGGGCTATAATGCTCTTGGTTTGGAACAAAAATGGAAGAAAGGCTGCACATTGTCAAACTTCCAGGAAAGGATGCATATAGTCAACCTGCCTCTGAAGCTGCTGCAATATCTCTCACGAGCTCCACCACTTCTTAGCACTATAAGACATGATCGCGTCTCCATTGGCTGCTCTGCATTGCAACTTTGATGCAGGGCTGTGGCTGAACAGTGGGTGTATCAAATCTTTTCCCTTGCTTATCCTTGAAGTGGGATGTGAAACCATTATTGCTGGTGATCAATTAGATGCTGGAAGCTTATCATGGGAAGTGGTATTCCTGCCTGCAGACAAGCTGTCACTGCTTCCACTCTGTGAAACATGTCTTCATCTGAAACAGTTTACGCGAGGCAAGTTCCTGAGAGACGATCTCAGATCGAGATCCCTCCCATTTGCGGAAATCCTGAACACCGTGACGTGGTCAGAAGTTATTTTGCCGCTCTACACCCTCTGCTTGCGCTGTCTTCTACTCCTGAGGTTGCGTGGAGACAAATGGTTGGCCACAATACTCTTCTTTTCTGATAGCACTTGACTATAGGCCTTGCATTACAATCGTCCACGACGAACTGTACGTGCTTCACCAGGAAAGTAAAACATACGCTGCTGAGCACTCAAATCGACTTGGTGCTGCGTCCATGAGAAATTCTAGTTCTTTTCGAGCCTGCCGAGCTGGACTCGGCAAAGGCAGTTATTAATTTTGGAGTAAGCTCCTTCATGCAGTTCCAAATTGTTATCAATGGATTAGTGTTTACTTCAGTATCGCTAGACATGCTATAGCCAGAGCCTATGGCATAACACTTTCTATTAACAGGAAATTCCTCTTCCTCTGTTTGATATTCACTTCGCGTAGATCTACGTAGTCTCCTCCATCATCCCGCATGGCTCTCCATGATTTCTAAAAACATTCCTCGTAAATCATCCTTACGGATTTTGTGCACTTCGAAGCATAAACAGCCTCAGTTGCAACGTTGGGCATGCTACATCACAATCATGTACATTGCTACATAAAGACTTTATGTAGCAATGACATTACTGTATGTAGTCAGGTGAATGTAGCGCTAAAGGTGTTATGTGTGACGGTGTCTACACTCACAAAGTCATGTGCCGGTATGGCGTTGCACCTCATGCAGCCATGACTTTAGCTGATTGTTGCCAAAAACCATGGGATTTCCCGACATTATCCACTATAAAACTCTTTATGCCGCTCAAACCTCACATAATGCTCGTCTTGTTCCTTCCTAATGCTCCATAATGCTCTAATGCTCGGATAGTCTTATAATGCCGAATATAATGCCGGCATTATCCGCTGGACCCTGGGGAAGGCCCGAATATGCTTGCGCATATTTTCGCATATTTTGGTCCTTTTGACCCAAGGTCGCATAAAGTAGCATATTGTACCTAATGTAGCATATTTTGCTACAAGGAGCAAAGAATTCGCATAATTATAGGGCAGATTGCGGAAATGGATAAGGAGACTTACCACGGCATGCTCGGTCAGGGAACACTCCCAAACTTAGCCCGGAAGGAAAAATGCTCATCCATAAACGAGGCGAAAATTTGACCCGAGAAGAGAGTGTCCGCGACTCAAGGTCGCGTAAAGTAGCAAATCTAGCATATTGTACCAAATGTAGCATATTTTGCTACAAGGAGCAAAGAATCCGCATAATTATCACTGATATCAGTTCATATTTCGAGCATATTTCGAGCATACTTCGAGCATATTTTTCTGCTTTTGTGTGATTTCGAAGCATATTTTGAAGCAAGTGGCCAATATGCGAAAAGCATAATATGCGAAATAGTTGAGCATATTTGGGCCCTCCCTATTTTCTACTCCCTGGCCTGAATATATGAACATGAGACCATGTACATATGTGTGACCCTATCTTTGGGAATATAAAAAATTGTGGGAATAAAATAAAAAATCGCTCGCTCGCACCGATTTTCACAGGCTCATGACCTGAAAATCAACTTTATTCCCGTAGCTATGCAGAAGACGTTACTTCAGTAACGTCTGGCGCTAGCCAGGGTCCACACAGCTTTAATTTGGTATGTGTGTGTTTGTTTGTTTGTTTGTGTCACGCCTGGCGCTATCCCGTATCTGTCCCGTACCGTACCATCAAACACAACTGGCCACATACAGCTGGCCGCAATATTCAAATAGGGCTTTCAAACGCAAGATCATATTATATATAAACGTGAAGCAACTTGGAAGAATGGGTATGAATGCGAAGTGTACGGTGGAATGCATGTAGGGCGATAGTGCGGGTTCGAATCCCAGGATATGCCTGAAAAAAAAATAGGAGAATTGAAAAATGTATAACATCCCTATGCTTTTTTTGCCGTCATCAAGGCGGTAGACGGTGTCGTATTACCCTCGATCGTACCTGTCCCGTACCTATCCCGTACCGTACCATCAAAGACGGCTGGCCACAATGCATATTCAAATAGGGCTTTCAAATGCAAGATCATAACGTGAAGCAACTTGGAAGAATTAGTATGTATGCGAAGTGTATCGGGGGATGCTCTCTCGTTTTTTACCATGGCCTAATGAGACAATATACAAACAGATCGTTCCCCTCTTTATGTGTTTGTTTTACATACCTTTTAGCATCCCTAGTTGGCTGGTCTGTTGTCTTGCATTTTCAAGTTGTAGTTAGACCGGCTTGTCCAATGGTCTTACTAGTCTCATCATCATCATCATCATCATCACCCCGTAGTGTTCGACATTCTTTGTTGCCGAGGGACATAGCTCGTGCACATCTTTGTGGCGCATCTGTTCCCCTCATTGGAACTTTCCGCACCTGAGCCTTCCAAGTTTGAAGGTTGTTTTTTTTGCGGTGTGGATAAAAGGTGTCATGGGTATGGGTATGGGTGTGGATCAGATTGCAAATGGTGTCGCCGTACTTCTCGACTTGTTGCATTCCGGGTATGCTAGGTCCACTTTCTCTTGTTTTCCTTTTGTCTGTCTGTGACTCTTCATCTCACTGTTCTCTCTATTTCTCTCACTGTCTGTCTGTCTGTCTCTCTGTCTGTGCCTCTCTCCAGGTGAAAACAATGGATCTAGGGCTGAGCTTGTGAAGCGGCGTAAGGAAGAGAAGCCGCTGCCGCTGTTGGGTCTGATCTAGGATTTAGCTCTGCCTTTGTTGGGTCTGATCAGGGAATTAGCTCAGCCTCTGGCGGGGTTGATCAGGGAATTAGCTCTGCCTCTGGCGGAAATGATCATTTCGAGGACTCCCACGACGGGGACAGTTCCGGCGGTGGACAGGGTGCGGGAATATAACGATTTAAATAACGGTTACAATGACTTTGAGGTACGTTCCATGACAGTGTGTCTGCTGGCATCATACCTTAGAGCCCCTTCTAGTACATTGTCTGTCTTTCTCCTTTGTTGTCTCGATCATTATTTTTTTTTGTCTTTTTCTTCTCCTCTCTTTGCTATGGTCTATCAGTAGGAGGTGCATTCTGGAAATAAATAAATAAATCACGAGTCGGTCTCACGCTTAGGCTGCTGTGCCTCACACTGAGTAAGAATATCTGGGCTCCTGGCTGCAGATGCGCGGGCATGATGTGAATGTCGATGCTATGAACAAGATGAGCTCGTTGAGTTGTCGACTACATGACCTTCTCAGCGATTCTCAAAACCGCATGCAGCAACACTGGGAGAATGCTGTTCAATGGCCTACAGACTTAGTCAAGACTCTGCACCATCGAGTTTGTCACATTCTCTCACTAAGTCACCTTCAGAGTATAATGCGAGAAATTTGGACCTTTAAAACTCTGCACTTTCAGACTTGATTTTTGTGATGTGTTTTCTCCAGTGTTTTCGCCAGTGCGTGTGTGCTCCAGCAATACTTGTTCCCCAAGCTGGCATCTTCCTATTGCTGCTGTTGCTATCAAGAAGTGTGCCCTGTAAATGTTTCTTCATATTTCACTCCTCATGCTAGGGCTATATTGACTGTTTGTATTTGACTCCTTTTTAGGGATCAAAAGACATGGTTTGGGTTGTCTTGACAACAATCTAGTATTGACTTTGTTAAAAAAAAGTAAAGTTCGCACTTCCGCGTTACCACCGGCTATGCAATTTAATTGTATTGAGAAACACAACCAGCTTAGGAAGTTGTGCATGTGCCAGGCCCCAGTGACCGGCAAGGGGGCGAACCTCGCTGCCTTTGTACTAATCAATATTATTACCGTATTTCCGCAAATAAAAGGCCGTCCTCGTATACAACGCCTTCCTCGTATACAAGGCCGGGGCAGGGGGCGATTGAAAAAATAAAAGACCGTCTTCGATTAGAAGACCGGGCCTACTAAATGAGTCTTTGTTCTTGTGTTAAAAATGGTAGACCGTGCTCAAACTGTGGGAAAAAATAGAAGACCGTGGTCAAACTGTGTAGAAGAAAATGGAAGAACGGGGGTAAAACTGTGTGGCGAGAAATAGAAGACCGGGGGTCAAACTGGGTTGAAAGAATAAAAGACCGTCCTCGAATACAAGACCGTCCTCGATTATAAGGCCGGGTTAGGACGAGGTTGAAAAAATAGTAGACCGGCCTACTATTTGTGGAAATACGGTATTATAGGCTTTTCCGCGTTGGCATGGCCAAAGCAAGCTTGCAATGGCTAGCCTTCACATAGATCTATGCTGCTCCATCATGACGTGACAAAGCAATGAATGCTCGTATAATTATTATACGAACTAGGACAGAACCAAACCAAGTCAATAATAAGAAAATATAAAGCCATCAGTTGCCTCATGATCGTATGACACTCGTAGTAATACGTAAAACTCAGAGTTGTGACACCGTTTCCAGTGCTGCCAAACCGTCCGATTTTTGAAGGCTCTTCCGAAAACCGGTCCGAAAAGGGAAACGTCCGAAAAGCAGCCAAAATGTCGGAGATCATTACTTTCCTATGCAGAAGTCCTGTACTTTCACTTTTCAGCGCAAAAGTGAAGGCACAAATCACTGTACATTTGCTTCTAAAAAGGCTAGCGCTTGGCTGTGGAAGTGCAAAGTAACATGCATGCTAGAGATCAAGATGGAAAGAGAAAACATGACTCCTTCTATTCATTAGTTGATTTCTTGTGTAAAAAGATTTTTTCATTGCTAAATTTTTAATAGTTTAATTTACCTTTGATTTTTATTTCACGGATCCTCCAGAGGCAAATAGATGCCTATCGAAGGGAGTCTCCTAAGTAAGTATGGAAAATGAGAAAGTATGTTCGTAAGGGAGAAGAGGTAGAAGATACATTAGAATATAGAGTACAGAAGAAGTAAATTCAGTACTTCGGGTAGTACCTTTGAAAATTATCATGTTCAACTGTCTTCGTAATCGTCATACTCGTGACACTGACAGTGACAGTCTGTACAGAGTCAGTGTGCGACCACACTCATCATTACAAAATTCATGACAGCTCCGGGGTTACCATGGCAACGAAGCGAATTTTTTCATGGTGTTTTAGGCGATATTTTGAATTCTCTGTAAAAAAAATTGCCGAGGAGAAAAATTCGCACCATGTGCACATGTGGCCAGCCTTGGCATGGCGGTGAAGGGTGTCCGATTTTAGGCGATAATTATTTGGCAGCACTGCGTTTCCTATCTCTCTTGTGTACTATAAGAAAATAGAAACCTCGTAAAAGACCCCGGTTTCACGTCTTTCTTTTACAGTACTCGGCTTTTTCCTATGGATAGCGGCAAGGGCTGGATGAATAGCGGTACTGGCCGAGTATGAGTCACTGGAAAGTGTTTCCCGTGTGCACCCAAGCCAAAGGCAAAGAGCATGCATGCACCCAAGTAATAGTTCCAGACTGTCCAACCGTCCCGACCTCGTCTGGACAGTCCAGATTTGAGAGAAATTGTCCTGCGTCCTGCCGAGGTCCTCATCCGGACGCCTTTTGTCGTGTGTGATGCATATCACGCGAAGATTCGGCATGTTTGTTCGGAAAAAGCTCACTTTGCCGAAATATTTTTCGGACGAATTTTCTTGTAGAAGAGCGCTAGGGCGTGATTTATTCAAAGAGGTTTCTTGTCTCGGCATGGCTTCGCAGGCGTCTTCGGCGACATCAGCATCTTCAGCTACCTCTGATTGCTCCTCTCCACTGCCTGTCTACTCCCTTTCGCCTGGAGTGTCCTCACCGTCATCTGTGTGGCTGAAAACTATGGCGATACTTGGCCATAAAGGTTGGCTATTCTGAGGCGACAGGTTTGACCCTCGACTCTTTGGGCGATCAAAGTTCGTTGGAATCAGCAAGAAAAGGAGCACGGGACAGGACGTTGCTGATGCTGGAGCTCACAAAATGAAAACACATCATGTTCGACTTGCAAAACAAACGTCTTTGTCCCGCTTTTTTGTTACCTGAGACAGTTAGTTTGTAATTTGTGCAGTAGACAGGAAGTCAGGTTAGTTGTAAGATTGTTTTTAAGATTGTACTTAATAAAAGGAGCGAGTTTGTATCATAGTGCCGACACCAGCGCAAGTTTTTGCTGGGTTATGAAGTGACATAACGTGTATGGCGTGCTTTGGGTTTGGCGTGTGTGTGTGTACGCGTATGTGTGTGTGGTGTGTGTGTGTGTGTGTGTGTGCGCGTGTGTTTAGGTGCGATAATGCGGGAGTGTGGAGTGTGTGAGAACGAGAGGCTGTGTGTGTGGACTAGTGTGAGACGGTGTGTGTGTGTGGATGAGTGTGTGTGTTCATGTTTCACCATGGCATAGGCACCCAACACCTTGACTGCTTGAGATGTTGATTCTTGCACGTCAGAGTGTACTGCCTCTGGGAGGTGTTGATTATCATTATTGTCTTCACTGAATTATTCTATCTCCTCTGCTTGCCTCCATATACATGTACCTGCGTTTTTTCTAATCTCCTTATGTTGTCTGATGATTGTTGTTTTGCCATGAAACTCTGAGTTACAACAAAACAACAGCCCTATTCACTTCCTTTTGTGTACCTCTTGCGTAAGATTGTACTTGTATTCATAACCTGACCTGCCCGCCAAACCTCAAACGCAAGATACAAGCACAAGCGACAATGGGTGGCAAAACCCACACCGCCGCCGCCGCCCTGCACAAGCCGACACCAACACTAGCAGTAATCCACTGAAACGCACTATCACAAGCCAGTTCACAAAAGAGCCAGCCCGTACCAAACGCACTGACCTTCAGGGCGTGGAGCGGGTGAAGCGCACGGCTTTCTACCTTGGCAATGTAGACTTTGGATGCGATGCTGCCTCAATTGAACTGTGGTGTAAAAAGAAAGATGTCGAAGTTTTTCACTGCTCAATCTCAGAATCACGGTACTTTGGTACAGCTTATGCCCACCTGGTTGTGGGAGAGAACTGTGTAGACAAGATCCAAGGGCCTGGTTTCTGGCCTGACAAAATTAGTATCCGGAAATGGAGGTTCCACACTGACCAGGCTGAATCTGAACAATGAGTAAACCAACACCTCAACTTGACCCTAACGCAACACCCTTCTATCCTTCAACGCCCCTAGCCGCCTTTTCCGTAGCCTGCATCAATGCACGTTCCCTTAGAAACAAATCTTCTGAGCTATCTGACTTTCTCACGACCAGCTGTCCCCTTGTTGTTTGCATAACTGAAACCTGGTTGTGTCCACACATTTCCCTCTCCTTCCCAGGCTATGAATGTTTTCGAAGGGATCGACCCACCTCCGAGAATAAAATTAACACCAACGACTTCCTGGCCTATGGCGGTGTTGCTATCTTAGTAAAATCAAGTGCATTTGGTCCTATTACCCACCGTACAGACCTACATCTTCCGCAATTGGAAGCTACCTGGGTAGAGATATCGCCATCCACTGGAACCTCTGCTTGCCCCACGCGCCAGCAGCCCATCCAAATTGCGGCTGTCTACCGCCCACCGTCCACCGACCCGTCGGTGATAGATAACTTTTACGCCTCATTTCAAAGCTGCTTGACTAAAATACGGACCCCTGGCTCGCCAGTCCTCATCATGGGAGATTTCAATGCTGAATGTTCCACCTGGTATGGAACAACAACAGACACTGCGGGCCACCACCTTTCATGTCTTCTTGACATGTTTGCCTTGCAGCAACACGTCACATTCTCGACCCACCGCTCCCACAAAGGCAATGAGGCTGCTCTGGATTTGATGATCACTGACACTGCAGCCAGCATCTGCGATCCGCGCCCCCCAGCCCCTCTCGGTCAGTCGGACCACTCAATTGTTCTCGGCCGTTTGTGCATCCCGACATGTACCGCATCACCACCTGCACCCAACACTACACTGCCCTCCCATTCCTTCCAGATACCTGACTTCAGTCAGTTTGACATCTCCTCCATTCTTCCCACTCACCTAGTTGCTCTAAATGAATCCATTGCTAATTTGAACTGGCATGCTGCTCTCCAGTTGAAGCTTGGAGATCCAAACCGTACTGCTCCAGCATTTTATGACATCCTTCATGGTCTATGCTCCGCTTTCCTACCTACCCGGTCGCGCTCTTCAGCCCCTAGACGACGTACGCCAAGTCCCCCGTGGCTGACACGTGCTGTTAAAGCTCAGCTGAAGAGGAAGCGAGACTCGTACAGCTTGTATCGCAAGTATCCTACCCCTAGCAATCACAAGCATTACAAGTGCGAACGTAACAGAGCACGAATCCTATCTAGAGAGGCTCACCGCCAGTATGTGTCCTCCATTAGCACTAACCCCTCATCCATTATTGCATCCACCCCTAGTTTGTTCAAGTTTGTTAAGCAGCTCCGTTCGCCGACCCCTGTTGGAAACCCTATCATCACTGAACTCCATGAAAATAACACAGTACACAACGACCCTACCCAGATTGCCAATGCTCTGAATCGCCAATTCATCAGCTTTGTGGAACGCCGGATGATCCTGCATGGTCTCTCCCTGGTATTCCACACCACGGGCTCCCAGCACTACCCTCTTTTAGCACTACTCCCACCGCCATTGCCCAACACATCCGTCGCCTAAAGCCCAAGAAGGCGGCAGGTGCAGATGGCATATCCCATGAACTCCTAAAAGCCCTGTCTCCTAGTATAGCTATCCCTCTCAGCCTAGTTTTCAACCAGTCCTTCGCCACCGGAATCTTCCCTGATGTCTGGAAGGCAGCTGTGGTTGTGCCTATTTACAAGAATAAAGGCAGTAAACTGTCTGCATCCAATTACCGGCCGATTTCACTCCTTTCCACCATTTCAAAGCTCTGTGAACGTGTGGCATTTGGCCACTTATACCAACATGTGAACCCGGTCCTTGACCCGTCACAGTCTGGATTTCGGCGAGGCGATTCAACCGCCTGGCAGTTGCTGAGGCTTGTGCAGAAGCTATAATATGAATGCAAGGATCAGAAGCAATTTAGCCTCCTATGTTTTTTCGACCTTAGCAAAGCATTTGACACTGTCTGGACAAGGGGTCTCCTCCATAAGTTAGCAGCGTTTGGCGTAGCCGGGACGTGTCTGCAGTGGCTCACCAGCTATCTCACTGAACGTCGACAGAGTGTCCGAATTGGACATGCCCTATCCGCCCCTCTAACAGTCCACTCTGGAGTGCCCCAGGGCTCTATCTTGGGGCCTCTATTGTTCATCGTATACGTTAATGATTTGGCAGGTTTGGATCATACCTCACTCTACGCGGACGATACAGCGCTCCATATAACCGAGCCAGGCTTATTGCAAGCCTGCGACTCGCTACAGTATCACATTAATCAAGTTGTGCGCTGGATGTCGAAGTGGAAACTCCGCCCCAATGTGTCGAAAACGGCAATCCTTTGTATCCCCCCACGACCCTCCAGTGACCTCACCCTCTTTACGACTCGGCTTTTTACTTTCCCTGATGATCCCATTGCTATCAATATTGTTAAAAATCACAAACACCTTGGTATATTTCTTGATGAACACTTGTCCTGGGATTCGCACGTAACCTATATTGAAAAGCGAGTTTGCTCCGCGATAGGCTGCATTTCTCCTCACATCTTCCATCTACACCATGGTTGTCGAATACAAATTTATCACTCTTATGTTCTTCCTTTGTTTGATTACTGCTCTCTCGTTTGGTCCTCCGGTCTATCCTCCGCTCTTATGCATCGGTTAGAAGTCACCCACCGTAAATTACTTCGATTAATATTTCGCATGCCCCCTCTGACCTCCTCTCAGACGCTATACATTTTGGCTTCCTCTTCCCCTCTCTCAGAACGCTTTCTCCACTCGGCATGCAAATTCATTCACCGCATTAAGCTTCAACTTGCTCCTCCTCATGCACTTGCGCATTTAAGCTGGTTCAATAATAGCTCGCGTACTAGATGTTCTCTCCATTTCCCACTTGCCAGGTCATCGATCCTTTTAAAATCCCCTCTGTTCAAGTCCTATTCTCATTGGTCTCGGCTTCCGCAGGAGGTAAAGTCTCATGACACCTTCGCTGCATTTTGTTACATTCTGCCCGCGCCTAAGTCGAATTGAATTGAATTCGTTGTTTTCCATTGCTAGCCTAATCTTCATACTGCTCTCTCCAGGTTCCTATAGTACTCCTTTTGTTTTGTTTTCTTTTCTCTTTTTCTTCTCCTTCTTTTTCTCAGTTGTCCCCACCATGGCTGGTTAAAATCGCCCGCATCACATGCTTATTGGCACTATGTCATCGTGATTGTGAAATAATAAAATAATAATAATAATACATCTGATTGCTCCTCTCCACTGCCTGTCTACTCCCTTTCGCCTGGAGTGTCCTCACCGTCATCTGTGTGGCTGAAAACTATGGCGATACTTGGCCATAAAGGTTGGCTATTCTGAGGCGACAGGTTTGACCCTCGACTCTTTGGGCGATTAAAGTTCGTTGGAATCAGCAAGAAAAGGAGCACGGGACAGGACGTTGCTGATGCTGGAGCTCACAAAATGAAAACACATCATGTTCGACTTGCAAAACAAACGTTTTTGTCCCGCTTTTTTGTTACCTGAGACAGTTAGTTTGTAATTTGTGCAGTAGACAGGAAGTCAGGTTAGTTGTAAGATTGTTTTTAAGATTGTACTTAATAAAAGGAGCGAGTTTGTATCATAGTGCCGACACCAGCGCAAGTTTTTGCTGGGTTATGAAGTGACATAACGTGTATGGCGTGCTATGGGTTTGGCGTGTGTGTGTGTGTGTGTACGCGTATGTGTGTGTGGTGTGTGTGTGTGTGTGTGTGTGTGTGCGCGCGCGCGTGTGTTTAGGTGCGATAATGCGGGAGTGTGGAGTGTGTGAGAACGAGAGGCTGTGTGTGTGGACTAGTGTGAGACGGTGTGTGTGTGTGGATGAGTGTGTGTGTTCATGTTTCACCATGGCATAGGCACCCAACACCTTGACTGCTTGAGATGTTGATTCTTGCACGTCAGAGCGTACTGCCTCTGGGAGGTGTTGATTATCATTATTGTCTTCACTGAATTATTCTATCTCCTCTACTTGCCTCCATATACATGTACCTGCGTTTTTTCTAATCTCCTTATGTTGTCTGATGATTGTTGTTTTGCCATGAAACTCTGAGTTACAACAAAACAACAGCCCTATTCACTTCCTTTTGTGTACCTCTTGCGTAAGATTGTACTTGTATTCATAATGCAATATAATTACTACAGTAATAATATAATGACTACAGTAATAGTATAATGACTACAGTAATAATATAATGACTACAGTCCACTTACAGTGTTCTAGCCAGGGAAGAATAGGGCTTGAAAGTGCTACGTCACAGCATAGCAACAATTTCAAAAATTCAAAAATTGGATCCACCTGGATCCAGTTTTTGTATGGATCCAAGCACATTTCAAGCGGTCTTACTCTCAGCAAGGTGATGTAACCAGTGAAACTGACTGATTTGGCTACTGGGGGCGGGGTTACAACTGGTGGCGAAATAAAAGTCACACCTGCATGCGACATGAGTGGGTTGCTATGCACCCACATACTTAGGCAATAGCAAAGTCACACCTTAGTGGATCCAAAAATAGAAATCTGATGTCAACTTACTACTCCCTGGCCGTTTTGACGTCATCACTTTCAAGCCCTATAGTAGGGGGTGGGCAAGGGGAACAGTTACCCTGTAACATACCGTTATCGCGTGATTAGTGACCCTGGGGCACTATTTTTTCAATGTCCGTCACAGATGAGGCAGTATTCAAGAGAGGGCACTATTCAAGAGAGGGCACTATTTTTTCATTGCTGGTACATTTGCGCCATCCAGCATAAAGCAAAGAAAAACAGAGCCTAACGTGTACTGTAAACGCTCACGACTCCACAGAAACGGGAACAAGACCTGCGATTTTGTTCCTGAAAACACCAGTGCAAAGCAATGGCCAAGAACATTAGCAAAAGAACACCAAACTTGCACACGGGCTTGGTTACAAGACCGGGGGGGGGGCACTATTCAAGAGAGGGATTTATTTTTCACTGGCCTTTAGAGACTAGGGCACTATTGGAGATAGGGCACTATTCAAGAGAGGGCTCTAATCGCGCGAGTAAGGTATTTCTTTTTTCCATTTCCCCAAAACTGTCTTGCCGCACAAAATGCAACGTAGATCTACGGACTCTCGATCTCCCTACCCTGGCCTAGGCCCTAGACAAGTCACTTGAAGTGCGCCTTCAATACAATACACCATGGTCATCTGGGATCTAAATTTCCAAAATGTTCGCCTCAGCCACCCCTTCCACACGAGTAAATAATAAAATTTAATATTGCACTATTATTATTATGGCTGACCGGTCCGCGTACCACACTACCAGGGAGTCATTATTATTATTAGACACAATCTCATAGCATGTGACAAGCATAGCTAATGCCGGGAGAGAATCCCCTGAGACAAGGGCGTTGAGCCAGCCACGGCAATAGTAAGCTAGGAAAACAAAGCAAATATGAATTAAAGCAGAAAATGAATGGAAAATTACAAAGAAAAACGATTAACGGAAGTGAGCACTATCAAAATTCGTGCATCACCCAGGTATTCGAGAATGTTCTTCGATGATAATTATTGCGTCTAGTTCAGTTGTGATAGTAGATCTTTAAACTGACCAATAGAAGAACAAGTTTTCAGACCGTATGGTAATGATAACCAATGAGAGTAGCCGGAAAACAAAGGGGACTTTAGATACTGGGCTGACTTAACAAGAGGCAGGGTGAGCGCGTTACGGGTTGAGCTTGTCGAAAACCAATTGTACTTCATCATGTGTGAAGGGGTTTTATGAAGAAATATCTTATGAACCAGTGTACAGAGATGGTGCTTATGACGAACGGAGAGAGGAGAAGTGTGTGCAAGTCGATAAAGGGCATCCGAAGGAAAACATCGATCCTTGTTGTAAAGAATTTTAAGTATAAATCTATGGTGGACTTCTAATTGGCTCAGAGTTGTGTCAGAAAGGCCACACCAAGCGGTATCGCAATAGTCGAATAAAGGGAGAATATAGCACTGATAAAATAATAGTTTACACTGGATGGGCAAATGAGTGCAATGTGGTTGTAGTACCCCTAAGGCTGAACTGGTTCGCTTGCATACACAGTTGACATGTGCAGCCCAAGAGAGTTTGCAGTCAAGCATCACACCTAGATGTTTGTGCTGAGTAACAACACGGATAGGCATAGTCGAGTCAGGGAAGAATAATGGTTGATAAGGAGGGGATGAAGAAATATACATGGCTTCTGTCTTGTCTAAATTGGGCTGGAGTTTCCACGTTTGCATCCACATGACAGTGCTGTTGATGCGATGCTGCATGGTAAGGAGTAATTGTGCAGGGGAGGAATCAGAACAGATAAGGCCAGTCATCTATACCATACAACTCCCTGCTTCCGACGCCCCTGCAGTACTGGACAGTCTGTACTGTCCAAGTAGGTTCTCGCGTTTTGCTTGGAAATGTGATGCCAGGCTTCGCGCTAAGCAGGCCACTACTACTAGTACTAGTACTGGTACTAGTACTAGTAGTCTACTAGCAACAACACTACTACTAGTAGTAGTACTAGTACTTCAGTACTAGTATCTGCCTAGTAGATCTACTGGCACTACAGACTACAAGACTTAGTGTCTTTCTATGTGACCATGGTGACTAGCTACATGTACATGCAAGTTTTGTGAGGTTTTGCATTCCGAATTTCGGTTCGGCGCTTTTCGGGCATTTGTCGAACATCAAAATGTGGAATTTTCGCACCAACGTTTGTTTTGCAAGTCGAAAATGATGTGTTTTCATTTCGTGAGCCCCAGCATCAGCAACGTTCTGTCCCGTGCTCCTTTTCTTGCTGATTCCGACGAATTTTGATCGCCCAAAGAGTCGAGGGCCAAACCTGCCTCCTCAGTCGCCTCAGAAAAACCAACTCCATGGCCAAGTCAAATTTTATGCGTATCGCCATAGTCTTTTCAGCCACACAGATGACGGTGAGGACACTCCAGGCGAAAGAGAGTAGACAGGCAGTGGAGAGGAGCAATCAGAGGTAGCTGACGATGCTGATGTCGCCAAAGACGCCTGCGAAGCCATGCCGAGATAAGAAACATCTTTGAATAAATCACGCGCTAGCGCTCTTCTGGTTGATAAATATGGTGGTAAAGACACACCTGGCAATATGGCGGTAAACACACGCCTGCCCACAAACGCTCTCTAGGCTGCAAAGTTCTGGCACAGAGCTTTCCTTCTCACCACCACCACCATCAGTTCGCGCCTGGCGCCTGGTCGATGCATGGCTGGCGGTATCCGGCATAGCAGGCTGTTACATCAAGTAGCGCATGACACAGCAACGACATAGCTTGATTGCGACGTACGTTTCGTCCCCGCTGGACTCATCAGGCAATCTTCTTCTTGGATGTCTTCATTCTCCCGAGTCAAGCTCCATATGAAGACATCCAAGAAGAAGATTGCCTGATGAGTCCAGCGGGGACGAAACGTACGTCGCAATCGAGATATGTCCTTGCTGTGTCATCATCTACCGGTATGCATGGTATGTGCCATGCGCTACTTGATGTACCAGCCTGCTATGCCGGATACCGCCAACCATGCATCGACCAGGCGCCAGGCGCGAACTGATGGTGGTGGTGGTGAGAAGGAGAGCTCTGTGCCAGAACTACCGGTTACTTACTTTGCAGCCTAGAGAGAGCGTTTCGCCTGTACTAGGCTGTAGTAATAACATCCGTTCTGATCTGACTCTCGTTGCGTCGTATACCGCGTAGTGCTGCAGATTCAACTGTTTTGGTCATGTAGATCTACATGTACATGTAACTCGTTTTGCAACATGGTAAGCCTAGGGCTAGGGTATGGGACTAGTCATTCGCGTATGAGTATGACTATGAGTATGACCAGCCACATGCACAGAAGTACTGCGTTGCATGTACGATGATCTTCCTGCCTCTGCGCACATGCATGTGATATGCATGCCACACTTGATTTATCGTGTGTAAGAAATATCGGAAATAAGAATAGAAAGTCGTTTTTCAAACACCCACGCTATAACCGATACCTACTGTAAGAGTAAGACTACAGCCATAATTATAATAGGCTAGCAAGCACGTCCATGGAAGAGCGAGCACGCAGTCGTTGCTCTGGGGTGCCGCAGAAACCAAAAGATTGAGAATCTGCCCCCCCCCCTTCCCTTCCCCTTTTCGCATTTCCCTTGCCTCTCTCTCAAGTTATTGTTGTTGTCGTCGTACCTTTATTCCAAAGTCGCATCAGTAACAGGCGTCTATGCTTCCTGAGATTTATACTGCTAGCAGCATTATTATGAGGAAAAAGGAATGTAACGATTGTTGACTAGCAGAGGATGCTATGGTGATACATTTACGGAAATTACGTCAAAGTACTGTAAGACTGGCCTTACACTTCGAGCAAACCAGAGCACGTGGAAGACATAGCGATGGGTGAACCTGAAAGCCACAGAAGTAAGTCAGTAACTACTGGATGCAGGCTAGCGAAGTGATGAACGAATAATGAATAAACACTAACTCTATGCGGCATATGCTACTGAAAATCAGATCTCTATCTTTCACTGCTCAGAAGTGCTAAAATAATTGGTGCTAACTGGAGGGTTAGAAAGAGGCGCAGATACCACAGTCAGGGGGAGGAGGGGAAGGGGGGGGGGTGTGAGCACAACATACATAATATCACCAGTAGTAAGATAGAGCTTGTCTCCAAATGTTTCGACGTGAGCAAGGTGCTGCTGCTATCACACTTCAGTATCATCACATGTTGTAGCACATTGTAAGCTAGCAGTAAAAGGTAAAAGTAAGCGTGTGCTCGACCAACCTGGCCGTGTAACCTGCGCCTCCTCTACTACCCTCCATTTTTACACCAATTTTAACACTTTTGAGTAGCCCCATACCAGCAAATGCATTCACAAGCTAGCACCGACCCCCCCCCCCCCCCCCCCCCCCCAGGTTCTCACCTACCTGTTCACGCTTAGTTTCTTCGCGGCTTTGGTCTAGCGCCATACTGGACTATGTTTGTGTATAAATGGGGTACTGCAGGCATTCCCTGTATCATTTTAGTCACCTTGGGATTGCCAGCTGGGCATGAAACTCCTAGTTCTGATGCGGCGGCGTCCTTCATTTCAAAGATCTATGTGATTTTTGTGATATGTCTGATAATAATGTTACGGTAAGTGTGGTCTGAATACCCGCTAGTTGGCACCGTTTCATGTGCTCCAGTTCTCTATGTGCATGATGAATTTGTCCTGAAAATATCCTAATCCTGTTATTAACCTCTCGCAAAAGATGTGCAAGGTGAATGTGCAACTCGCTTCATTTATTGTGTTGAATCCTATTATTGGTGATCTCTCCGTTCCTTGTAGAGACCACCGGCGCGGTCTGGTGGTCTGCCAGCGCGGTCGCAAGCATCACCTGAATCCCGGGAGCAATCCAAGGAGCAGCCACAGCCAGCACACCAGCAACGCCATCAGCAGCAACCGCAGGAATGGCCTTCCTTGACAGGCATGGACCCCTGGCAAGCACCAGTGAGTTTTGTAGCAAGAAGGACCCACGGGCCAGGGTGTGCGCGATCTCCGGTACCCGAATCGATAAGGCACTGTCCCAGAAACGGTAGGGGCGCTGGTTTCAATCCCGCTCGTGGATCCTTCTTTTGCAGCAGTTTGCACAGTCCAATGCTGGAGTAAGGTTGTTTGTTGAACTGACAATTACCCGTCTAGGCTGTAGCGTGGCGATTTTCCCTGAACGTGTATGACCCTTGAGTCTCTTTTTGACCTTTGGATACCTCTACTCAAACCTTAGTTTACCTGAACTCAAACATTTTAAATACGGTCTCTTTGGTGCATACGAATATAACAATTATTCAAAAAAATTTCAGGTATGGCGGATCATCAGGGTGAAACCAGTTTTGACTTCAGTATAACTAGCCATGCTACTACCAGTAATATTACTGTGGATGACTTTTTATTGCTGGAATTTGAGTGAATAAGGTAAAAAAAAAACACACACAGGGTCTTACACGTTCAGGGAAAATCCCTAAGCTACAGTCTAGTTAAGTCCTTGTCAGTTGGCCAAACAACTTTGATCCAGCATTGGATTGTTCAAACTGTTCCAAAAGAAGGATCCACAAACGGGATTCGAACCCAGCATCCCTGTTTTGAGAGGACAGTGCCTTACCCATTAGGTGCCATGTGCATATGAACAGATCTTGCATTGATTCCGTCTCAGTTAGCGTTAAAGAACTTGGATGAATGTGCTGGATGGATTGAGCAGAATCCGTAAATGTTTGCCAATGGTGACTTTGGCTAGGCATGTTTGCGTGTTTGGAATACTGGGCTACAGAAGCAGCACACTTGTGCAAGTGGAAATCATTTCCCTTTTCGGGGTTTCTTAATCACTGTGCTCTTTTGCCATGTCAGTGACGAGGGCTGGCAATGTATTCTGTAATTTCTTCGTGATGTTCCTGATGATGTGCTCTCCTCGAAACAAACACATGGATCCACTGCATTCTCGATGGCAATGATGCAGCAGCAGCTGCAGAAGGCGCAACAACAGCAGCAGGCGCAACAACAGCAGCCGGCGCAACTACAGCAGCAGGCGCAACAGCCGGCGCAAGAACAGCAGCCGGCGCAAGAACAGCAGCCGGCGCAAGAACAGCAGCCGGCGCAAGAACAGCAGCCGGCGCAAGAACAGCAGCCGGCGCAACCACAGCAGCCGGCGCGACCACAGCAGCCGGCGCGACCACAGCAGCCGGCGCGACCACAGCAGCCGGCGCGACCACAGCAGCCGGCGCGACCACAGCAGCCGGCGCGACCACAGCAGCCGGCGCAACCACAGCAGCCGGCGCAACCACAGCAGCCGGCGCAACCACAGCAGCAGCCGGGACATCAGAGCAGTGTGAGTAAACACACACACACACATTTACACACACACACATACACACACACACACACACACACATACAAATACACACACACACACATACACACACACACACACACACACACACACACAGGCTGCTGTAGTGCTGCTGCATTACGCATTGCCCGGTACCTTTCGTGGGTAGAGCACTCTGGCGCTAGAGCGACGAGCTATCTTAATGTCTGTGGTGCCGCCTCCTTTGCACCATGGCTGGTAGCTCGGCCTATTTAGCTCGTAGCCTTTTTGGCCGAAACCGCGAGGTGTCACTGCTACATCAAGCTGCTTATGCTAAAAGCTCCGTCACAAGATTGCCCGTCAGTCGGTCCAGTGAATTCGTATCACGGGAATAGCATGCACTCATAGTCTGACTGCATGAAGCACGAGGAAGAGGCCAATGCGATCATCTTAATGAAAAGTGATGAAATCAAGGAAGAGCATCATAGCCTGGAGGAGATGAGAAGAAACGATACAGTAGTTATCTATCTACCGTCTCTTGGGGTATTTTTTAGAACTTGTGCTCATTTGTACGAATGTTTGAGTTTTGAAATGAGACGCACATTTTAATAATTCGGACCAAATACAGTGATACATGCTGGTTTGCCTGTACCCTTGCCATACTCTCTTGAACTCTGTACTCTCTGTACCTTATTGTCATACCCTTGCTGTACTCTGTACTCTGTACTCTGTACATTATTGTCATACCCTTGCTGTACTCTGCCTCGTTTGTTGTTTGGTCACGTGATGCAGGTTTCACTGATTGCATCAGATTTAGATATTCAAAGTCGCAAGGAAATATCCCGGCAGTATTTAGAATTGTGGAAAGAAATGGCGAGGGTGGAACGCACTCAGGTAAGGTGCTGAAGGCTATAACAGGGACGAGTCTAGGGGGTTCCGGGGGTTAAGCGGAACCCCCTAAATTTTACAAATCTTCTACTCGAATCCATATGCATGTACTGTACATGTATCAGTTATTCAGCTTTGGATAAACTACAACCACCTGTAGAGATCTCTGGATCAGCTCCTGTATAACACAGTTAGTGTTGGAATATCAAGGAAGTTCCTTGTATGTATATGGTGTGTTAATCGCAGGTACCGTTTGCAAAAGTGTACCCATTTTGATTTCGAGCACTCATTCAATTCAAGTGCGGTACTACAGTATAAACATGTATATACAGGCTTGTATAGTGTTGGGGAACTCGCTTCCATGGAGGCACTCGGTTTTTGTCCGGGCTCAAAATATTGCAACTGGTCTCTTTGATGCAACTTACAGATTTTCACCAAATTTCCGTGCATGGCCGATCTTCAGGGAGAACTGTTTTTGACTTTAGTATAACTAGCCATACTACTGCCAGTGATATTACTGTGGATGACTTTTTCTTTACGAAGTAGTGGTTGCGACTTCGGCGATGATTTGTAAGAAAGGGTTTGCTCCCCACACTGGAGCTCGCGCTATTCCGCCGACTTTACTTGACACTTGACTGACTCACGACTGCCATCCAGAGCACACGAGAAGTCCATCGAACCTTCGACTCGGCAAACCTGCAAGAAAGCACCACTCCCTGCTCAATACACAGTGTTTCGGGATATTCACCCCTCATCAGTTGAGCTTAAGTAGGCTGAGGAAGATTGTGCCTGAAGAGCACCACTTATATAGTGCTCTCCAGGCACAAACATCACCAAGGGATACAAACTTACAGAGACACTCCGTTTCCAGCGCGACAAACACCTTGTGAACACCAGATAGCAGCGTGAGTCAGTGTCGCTCCTGGACAGTCAAAAAGAGACCCACTGTCCCGGAAGGACAGGGGTGCTGGGTTCGCATCCCGCTTGTGGATCCTTCTTTTGCAACAGTTTGAAAAATCCAATGCTGGATCAAGGTTGTTGGTTGAACTGACAATTACCCGTCTAGACCATAGCTAGGGAATTTCCCTGAACTTGTTGGACCCTTGAGTCTCTTTTCACCTTATTCACTCAGGCGCAACAACAGCAGCAGGCGCAACAACAGCAGCAGGCGCAACAACAGCAGCAGGCGCAACAACAGCAGCAGGCGGAACGACAGCAGCAGGCGGAACGACAGCAGCAGGCGCAACGACAGCAGCAGGCGCAACGACAGCAGCAGGCGGAACGACAGCAGCAGGCGCAACGACAGCAGCATGCGCAACGACAGCAGCAGCCGGCGCAACGACAGCAGCAGCCGGCGCAACGACAGCAGCAGCCGGCGCAAGAACAGCAGCAGCCGGCACAAGAACAGCAGCAGCCGGCGCAAGAACAGCAGCAGCCGGGACATCAGAGCAGTGTGAGTAAACACATTTACACACACACACATTTACAAACACACATTTACACACGCACACACACACATTTACACACACACATTTTCACACACACACATTTACACACACACATTTACACACACACACATTTACAAACACACATTTACACACGCACACACACACATTTACACACACACATTTTCACACACATACGTTTACACACACACATTTACACACACACATTTACACACACACACATACACACACACACACACACACACACACACACAGGCTGCTGCATTACGCATTGCCCGGTACCTTTCGTGGGGAGAGCACTCTGGCGCTAGAGCGACGAGCTATCTTAACGTCTGTGGTGCCTCCTTTGCACCATGGCTGGTAGCTCGGCCTATTTAGCTCGTAGCTGTACTAATGAGGCCTTTTTGGCCGAAACCGCGAGGTGTCACTGCTACATCAAGCTGCTTATGCTAAAAGCTCAGTCACAAGATTGCCCGTCTGCCGGTCCAGTGGATTCGTATCACAGGGAATAGCATGCACTCATAGTCTGACTGCATGAAGCACAAGGAAGAGGCCAATGCGATCATCTCAATCGTGCCTATGGAGTGATGAAATCAAGGAAGAGCAGCATAGCTTGGAGGAGATGAGAAGAAACGATACAGTAGTTATCTATCTACCATCTCTTGGGGTATTTTTTAGAACTTGTGCTCATTTGTACGAAGGCTTGAGATTTTATATGAGACGCACATTTTAATAATTCGGACCAAGTACAGTGATACATGCTGGTTTGCCTGTACCCTTGCCATACTCTCTTGAACTCTGTACTCTCTGTACCTTATTGTCATACCCTTGCTGTACCCAGTACTCTGTACATGATTGTCATACCCTTGCTGTGCTCTGTACTCTGTACTCTGTACATTATTGTCATACCCTTGCTGTACTCTGCCTCGTTTGTTGTTTGGTCACGTGATGCAGGTTTCACTGAATGCATCAGATTTAGATATTCAAAGTCGCAAGGAAATATCCCGGCAGTATTTAGAATTGTGGAAAGAAATGGCGAGGGTGGAACGCACTCAGGTAAGGTGCTGAAGGCTATAACAGGGACGAGTGTAGGGGGTTCCGGGCGTTAAGCGAAACCCCCTAAATTTTACAAATCTTCTACTGGAATTCATATGCAAGTACTATACATGTATCAGCTATTCAGCTTTGGATAAACTGCAACCCCCTGTAGAGATCTCTGGATCAGACCCTGTATAAGACAGTTAGTGTTGGCATATCAAGGAAGGTCCTTGTATGTATGTGGGGTGTTAATCGCAGGTACCGTTTGCAAAAGTGTACCCATTTTGATTTCGAGCACTCATTCAATTCAAGTGCGGTACTACAGTATAAACATGTATATACAGGCTTGTACAGTGTTGGGGAACTCGCTTCCATGGAGGCACTCGGTTTTTGTCCGGGCTCAATATATTGCAACTGGTCTCTTTGATGCAACTTACTGATTTTCACCAAATTTCCGTGCATGGCCGATCTTCAGGGAGAAAACTGTTTTTGACTTTAGTATAACTAGCCATACTACTGCCAGTGATATTACTGTGGATGACTTTTTTTTACGAAGTAGTGGTTGCGACTTCGGCGATTTGTAAGAAAGGGTTTGCTCCCCACACTGGAGCTCGCGCTATTCCGCCGACTTAACTTGACACTTGACTGACTCACGACTGCCATCCAGAGCACACGAGAAGTCCATTGAACCTTCGACTCGGCAAACCTGCAAGAAAGCACCACTCCCTGCTCAATACACAGTGTTTCGGGATATTCACCCCTCATCAGTTGAGCTTGAGTAGACTGAGGAAGATTGTGCCTGAAGAGCACCACTTATATAGTGCTCTCCAGGCACAAACATCACCAAGGGATACAAACTTACAGAGACACTCCGTTTCCAGCGCGACAAACACCTTGTGAACACCAGATAGCAGCGTGAGTCAGTGTCGCTCCTGGACGGTTAAAAAGAGACCCACTGTCCCGGAAGGACAGGGGTGCTGGGTTCGCATCCCGCTTGTGGATCCTTCTTTTGCAACAGTTTGAACAATCCAATGCTGGATCAAGGTTGTTGGTTGAACTGACAATTACCCGCCTAGACCATAGCTAGGGAATTTCCCTGAACGTGTTGGACCCTTGAGTATCTTTTCACCTTATTCACTCAGGCGCAACAACAGCAGCAGGCGCAACAACAGCAGCAGGCGGAACGACAGCAGCAGGCGGAACGACAGCAGCAGGCGCAACGACAGCAGCAGGCGCAACGACAGCAGCAGGCGCAACGGCAGCCGCAGGCGCAACGGCAGCCGCCGGCGCACGAACAGCAGCAGCCGGCGCACGAACAGCAACAGCCGGCGCAAGAACAGCAGCCGGCGCAAGAACAGCAGTCGGCGCAAGAACAGCAGTCGGCGCAAGAACAGCAGCCGGCGCAAGAACAGCAGCCGGCGCAAGAACAGCAGCCGGCGCAAGAACAGCAGCAGCCGGGACATCAGAGCAGTGTGAGTAAACACATTTACACACACACATTTACACACACACACACACACATTTACAAACACACATTCTCACACACACACACATTTCCACACACACACATTTTCACACACACATACACACACACACATACACACACACACATACACACACACACATACACACACACATACACACACACATACACACACACACATACACACACACACACACACACACACACAGGCTGCTGTAGTGCTGCTGCATTACGCATTGCCCGGTACCTTTCGTGGGTAGAGCACTCTGGTGCTAGAGCGACGAGCTATCTTAACGTCTGTGGTGCCTCCTTTGCACCATGGCTGGTAGCTCGGCCTTTTTAGCTCGTAGCTGCACTAATGAGGCCTTTTTGGCCGAAACCGCGAGGTGTCACTGCTACATCAAGCTGCTTATGCTAAAAGCTCAGTCACAAGATTGCCCGTCTGCCGGTCCAGTGTATTCGTATCACAGGGAATAGCATGCACTCATAGACTGACTGCATGAAGCACGAGGAAGAGGCCAATGCGATCATGTCAATCGTGCCTATGGAGTGATGAAATCAAGGAAGAGCAGCATGGCTTGGAGGAGATGAGAAGAAACGACACAGTAGTTATCTATCTACCGTCTCTTGGGGTATTTTTTAGAACTTGTGCTCATTTGTACGAAGGCTTGAGATTTTATATGAGACGCACATTTTAATAAGTCGGATCAAGTACAGTGATACACGCTGGTTTGCCTGTACCCTTGTCATACTCTCTTGTACTCTGTACTCTGTACTTTATTGTCATACCCTTGCTGTACTCTGCCTCGTTTGTTGTTTGGTCACGTGATGCAGGTTTCACTGATTGCATCAGATTTAGATATTCAAAGTCGCAAGGAAATATCCCGGCAGTATTTAGAATTGTGGAGAGAAATGGCGAGGGTGGAACGCACTCAGGTAAGGTGCTGAAGGCTATAACAGGGACGAGTCTAGGGGGTTCCGGGGGTTAAGCGGACCCCCCTAAATTTTACAAATCTTCTACTGGAATTCATATGCATGTACTGTACATGTATCAGCTATTCAGCTTTGGATAAACTACAACCACCTGTAGAGATCTCTGGATCAGACCCTGTATAAGACAGTTAGTGTTGGAATATCAAGGAAGGTCCTTGTATGTGGCGTGTTAATCGCAGGTACCGTTTGCAAAAGTGTACCCATTTTGATTTCGAGCACTCATTCAATTCAAGTGCGGTACTACAGTATAAACATGTATATACAGGCTTGTATAGTGTTGGGGAACTCGCTTCCATGGAGGCACTCGGTTTTTGTCCGGGCTCAAAATATTGCAACTGGTCTCTTTGATGCAACTTACAGATTTTCACCAAATTTCCGTGCATGGCCGATCTTCAGGGAGAACTGTTTTTGACTTTAGTATAACTAGCCATACTACTGCCAGTAATATTACTGTGGATGACTTTTTCTTTACGAAGTAGTGGTTGCGACTTCGGCGATGATTTGTAAGAAAGGGTTTGCTCCCCACACTGGAGCACGCGCTGGTCCGCCGACTTTACTTGACACTTGACTGACTCACGACTGCCATCCAGAGCACACGAGAAGTCCATTGAACCTTCGACTCGGCAAACCTGCAAGAAAGCACCACTCCCTGCTCAATACACAGTGTTTCGGGATATTTACCCCTCATCAGTTGAGCTTGAGTAGGCTGAGGAAGATTGTGCCTGAAGAGCACCACTTATATAGTGCTCTCCAGGCACAAATATCACCAAGGGATACAAACTTACAGAGACACTCCGTTTCCAGCGCGACAAACACCTTGTGAACACCAGATAGCAGCGAGAGTCAGTGTCGCTCCTGGACGGTCAAAAAGAGACCCACTGTCCCGGAAGAACAGGGGTGCTGGGTTCGCATCCCGCTTGTGGATCCTTCTTTTGCAACAGTTTGAACAATCCAATGCTGGATCAAGGTTGTTGGTTGAACTGACAATTACCCGTCTAGACCATAGGTAGGGAATTTCCCTTGAGTCTCTTTTCACCTTATTCACTCAGGCGCAACAACAGCAGCAGGCGCAACAACAGGAGCAGGCGCAACAACACCAGCAGGCGCAACGACAGCAGCAGGCGGAACGACAGCAGCAGGTGGAACGACAGCAGCAGGCGCAACGACAGCAGCAGGCGCAACGACAGCAGCAGGCGCAACGACAGCAGCAGGCGCAACGACAGCAGCAGGCGCAACGGCAGCCGCCGGCGCACGAACAGCAGCAGCCGGCGCACGAACAGCAGCAGTCGGCGCAAGAACAGCAGTCGGCGCAAGAACAGCAGTCGGCGCAAGAACAGCAGCCGGCGCAAGAACAGCAGCCGGCGCAAGAACAGCAGCCGGCGCAAGAACAGCAGCCGGCGCAAGAACAGCAGCCGGCGAAAGAACAGCAGCCGGCGCAAGAACAGCAGCCAGCGCAAGAACAGCAGCAGCCGGGACATCAGAGCAGTGTGAGTAAACACATTTACACACACACACACACACACACACACATTTACAAACACACATTTCCACACGCACACACACACATTTCCACACACACACATTTTCACACACACATACACACACACATTTCCACACACACACATTTTCACACACACACATTTTCACACACACATACACACACACACACATACACACACACACACACATACACACACACATACACACACACACACATACACACACACACATACACACACACACGCACACACAGGCTGCTGTAGTGCTGCTGCATTACGCATTGCCCAGTACCTTTCGTGGGTAGAGCACTCTGGCGCTAGAGCGACGACCTATCTTAACGTCTGTGGTGCCTCCTTTGCACCATGGCTGGTAGCTCGGCCTATTTAGCTCGTAGCTGTACTAATGAGGCCTTTTTGGCCGAAACTGCGAGGTGTCAATGGTACATCAAGCTGCTTATGCTAAAAGCTCAGTCACAAGATTGCCCGTCTGCCGGTCCAGTGGATTCGTATCACAGGGAATAGCATGCACTCATAGTCTGACTGCATGAAGCACGAGGAAGAGGCCAATGCGATCATCTCAATCGTGCCTATGTAGTGATGAAATCAAGGAAGAGCAGCATAGCTTGGAGGAGATGAGAAGAAACGACACAGTAGTTATCTATCTACCGTCTCTTGGGGTATTTTTTAGAACTTGTGCTCATTTGTATATGAGACGCACATTTTAATAGGTCGGACCAAATACAGTGATACATGCTGGTTTGCCTGTACCCTTGCCATACTCTCTTGAACTCTGTACTCTCTGTACATTATTGTCATACCCTTGCTGTACTCTGTACTCTGTACATTATTGTCATACCCTTGCTGTACTCTGCCTCGCTTGTTGTTTGGTCACGTGATGCAGGTTTCACTGAATGCATCAGATTTAGATATTCAAAGTCGCAAGGAAATATCCCGGCAGTATTTAGAATTGTGGAGAGAAATGGCGAGGGTGGAACGCACTCAGGTAAGGTGCTGAAGGCTATAACAGGGACGAGTCTAGGGGGTTCCGGGCGTTAAGCGGAAACCCCTAAATTATACAAATCCCCTACTGGAATTCATATGCATGTACTATACATGTATCAGCTATTCAGCTTTGGATAAACTACAACCCCCTGTAGAGATCTCTGGATCAGACCCTGTATAAGACAGTTAGTGTTGGCATATCAAGGAAGGTCCTTGTATGTATGTGGCGTGTTAATCGCAGGTACCGTTTGCAAAAGTGTACCCATTTTGATTTCGAGCACTCATTCAATTCAAGTGCGGTACTACAGTATAAACATGTATATACAGGCTTGTACAGTGTTGGGGAACTCGCTTCCATGGAGGCACTCGCTTTTCGTCCGGGCTCAAAATATTGCAACTGGTCTCTTTGATGCAACTTACAGATTTTCACCAAATTTCCGTGCATGGCCGATCTTCAGGGAGAACTGTTTTTGACTTTAGTATAACTAGCCATACTACTGCCAGTAATATTACTGTGGATGACTTTTTCTTTACGAAGTAGTGGTTGCGACTTCGGCGATGATTTGTAAGAAAGGGTTTGCTCCCCACAGTGGAGCTCGCGCTATTCCGCCGACTTTACTTGACTGACTCACAACTGCCATCCAGAGCACACGAGAAGCCCATCGAACCTTCGACTCGGCAAACCTGCAAGAAAGCACTACTCCCTGCTCAATACACAGTGTTTCGGGGAATTCACCCCTCATCAGTTGAGCTTGAGTAGGCTGAAGAAGATTGTGCCTGAAGAGCACCACTTATGTAGTGCTCTCCAAGAACAAACATCACCTGAGATACAAACTCACAGAGACGCTCCGTTTCCATCGCGACAAACACCTCGTGAACACCAGATAGCAGCGTGAGTCAGTGTCGCTCCTGGACGGTGAGAACAGACGTTGAGGACCCTCGGTCATTCGCAACGCTGTCACCTCCAAACCAACTAGTAGCAAGCCCGCGCTGGGCACAACAGTACGAAGTAGTGGTTGCGACTTCGGCGATGATTTGTAAGAAAGGGTTTGCTCCCCACAGTGGAGCTCGCGCTATTCCGCCGACTTTACTTGACTGACTCACAACTGCCATCCAGAGCACACGAGAAGCCCATCGAACCTTCGACTCGGCAAACCTGCAAGAAAGCACTACTCCCTGCTCAATACACAGTGTTTCGGGGAATTCACCCCTCATCAGTTGAGCTTGAGTAGGCTGAAGAAGATTGTGCCTGAAGAGCACCACTTATGTAGTGCTCTCCAAGAACAAACATCACCTGAGATACAAACTCACAGAGACGCTCCGTTTCCATCGCGACAAACACCTCGTGAACACCAGATAGCAGCGTGAGTCGGTGTCGCTCCTGGACGGTGAGAACAGACGTTGAGGACCCTCGGTCATTCGCAACGCTGTCACCTCCAAACCAACTAGTAGCAAGCCCGCGCTGGGCACAACAGTACGAAGTAGTGGTTGCGACTTCGGCGATGATTTGTAAGAAAGGGTTTGCTCCCCACACTGGAGCTCACCGTCCACAAGCGACTCTGACTCACGCTGCTATCTGGTGTTCACAAGGTGTTTGTCGCGCTGGAAGCGGAGCGTTTCTGTAAGTTTGCATCCCTGGTGATGTGTGTGCCTGGAGAACACTATATAAGTGGTGCTATTCAGACACAATCTTCCTCAGCCTACTCAAGCTCAACTGATGAGGGGTGAATTCCCCGGAACACTGTGTATTGAGCAGGGAGTGGTGCTTTCTTGCAGGTTTGCCGAGTCGAAGGTTCGATGGACTTCTCGTGTGCTCTGGATGGCAGTCGTGAGTCAGTCAAGTGTCAAGTAAAGTCGGCGGAATACCGTGAGCTCCAGTGTGGGGAGCAAACCCTTTCTGACTTTTTCTTTCTGGAATTTGAGTGAATAAGGTGAAAAGAGACTCAAGGGTCCAACACGTTCAGGGAAATTCCCTAGCTATGGTCTAGACGGGTAATTGTCAGTTCAACCAACAACCTTGATCCAGCATAGGATTGTTCAAACTGTTGCAAAAGAAGGATCCACAACCGGGATTCGAACCCAGCACCCCTGTCTTTCCGGGACAGTGCCCTACCCATTTGGTACTAAGTGCATATGAACAGATCTTGCATTGATTCTGTCTTTCAGCGTTAAAGACTCTGTGACTTAGATTCATGTGCTGGTAGGATTGAGTAGAATTTGTAGGTGTGTGCCAATAGAAACTTTAGCTAGGCATGTTTGCGTGTTTGGAATACTGGGCTACAGTAGCAGCACTCTTGAGCAAGTGGAAATCATTTCCCTTTTCAGGGTTGCTGAATAACTGTGCTCTTTTGCCGTGTCAGTGACGAGGGCTGGCAATGTATTCTGTAATTTCTTCGTGATGTTCCTGATGATGTGATCTCCTCGAAAAACACATGGATCCACTGCATTCTCGATGGCAATGATGCAGCAACAGCAGCAGCAACAAGAGCAGCAGCCGCAACAACAGCAGCAGCTGCACCCACCGGCAGCAATTGGCAGCAGTCTATACCAGTCACAGTATGGTAACACACCAACGGCATCCTCCCTCAGTGGACAGAGTGGCAGAGCCGTATACGCTGATA